>NW_026527013.1:96620491-97247991 GCF_024362965.1 Panthera pardus
TGCCTTTAATTTTTAAGAAATGTTTGTAAATATATCTTTTATTACATTTTGAACTGAGAATAAGAAGACCTTGGTTTGTGTTAAATTTACATGGTTTGTGGCTTTGAGCAAGTTCATTAACCTAATGGGTCCTTAATTTCCTCATATGCAAAATCCAAATAATAGCTGGTACCTCACAAAGCTCTTGTGAGCCTTAAATAAAGTAATTTATGTGAAAATGCTAGAACATAGTTGGCACCTGGGATATGTTAGTTGGTGTGCCAAAGACAATGGTACTATTTTCCTCCTTCTCTCCTTTCAAAGGGTACATATTTGCACATGACACATCATTCAGGTCTTTAAAAAAATGAAAACAAATTCTATGTTTCTTAAAGCATTATTTCCAATATCTTTCCAAGCTACAGCTAATTTACGAAAGCATTTTCTGGATGGTCAGGTAAGCTTCAAACTCAATAGCTTGTTTTCTGGAGAAAAAAACATGTTTTTCCCGGAAGCTATTATGGTTTAAACATCTACCATCAGGGAAAACAACCTCTTTTTCTTCTAATTGGGAAATCAAATTAGATATAGTTTTTAAAGAAAAAAAGATTCAACCGACAGTAGAACATACGGCATTTATTTTCACCAAGAACCTCCAAAATTAACGGGCTCTACCAAATTTGACAGGAACCATCTCAAACAGTGGTTCCCAGTCAGGGCTTCACATTAAATCACATAAAAAAAAAGTGGACCCTTCCTCAGATATTCTGATTTAATTGGTTTGGGGAAGGGTCTAGATAACCTTATTTTTTTGAAAGCTCTCCCATTGATTCTAATTTGCAGCCTGAGTTGAGAACACTGGTTTAGGTTATCATTGAAAATATCACATCTCCTATTTCCATTTCATTTTTACTGCAGTAAAACACAACAGTAGATAATATCTTCATTCACGTCAACATTTAAAGAGTCTGAGAAGTTCACCAAGAACACAGTTGCCACAATACCACTAATACTAAGATTTAGCTCCATTTTTTTTAACTGATTGAAACAAATGTTACCTTTATACATCCATCATCATTCATTATCTGGAATTCAAATACATAAAAAAATGGGAAACCAAAGCCGTATTTATATCAGGTAATTTTCTTCAACTCCAAGCATCATGAAACAATACAACTCTAAGATTATTTATGTGTTCTTGTGAATAAGTTATAATAAGGATTTCATGTTTACTCAGTGTATTGGTGTGGTCAATAAATAATCTTAGAGCATTTTACAATATGACTGAATATTATTCTTATGGCTATAGTTCCCAAAATTAACTGTAGATTAGAGGCATTGAACCAAAACAAATCCTGGCTGATGGATGTTTTCAGCTATGTTAAAATATTGAGTAGAAATGAGTGCCCACTGAGAATACTGACTTAAACTAAAGATGTTTGCAAATCTAATCACCTTAGTTCCTTTCATAATGTCAGTGTAGAGAACCAGCACTTTCTACTTTTATAAGCTGAGTTCTTTAACTGAACACATAGTAGGCTAGCAACATGCTATTACAAATTATGCTTTACAAATCCCACAACACTAAAAGCATTCCAACTCTATTTTTACTGGTAAGCCAAAGTGGCCCAAATGTATAAAATATTTGCTTTCTCTTACCATTTAAAACACAAACTTAGACACTCTGCTATTTAAAGATTATTTTCAGTAACTACATGGTCACACTTTGATTTCTTTTGAGCATTTCACTTTTCATCACCCAATAATTTCAACAAATAGCCTTGAACAGATGTCTTGGTTTAGGCTAACTAGAGCCACGAAATTGTCGGGGTCTCCCGAAGATCGGCAAATGGAACCCTGCCTCCTAGTCTCGCATACACCATATAATATTAGGTAAAGCTTTCAGGTAGAACTTTTCTTAGGCATATTTGCAAGGTAAAGCCTGAATAATGGGTTAAAAATCGAACTGGATTGTTGGAGTTTGACTTTGATTGGATTTCCTTGTACCTCAAGGAAAATGACTGCTTGGGGAAGAAGAATTCATCTGTTAGAGTTTTTCTTGATGTCTTTCACCCAGGCTTGGAAAGAGCATCATGAAAAAAGAGTACCCTTTTGGAAACTACGCACACAACATATTTTTCCTAATAGGTGTGAAGAATGGCTGCTATGCATAAATGATTGTTGGAAAATAATTCTCTGTAAAACATGACTTAACAAGCAACGCCATTCACCACTGTGCTCATTTCCAATATCCAGAACGATGACACATCACATAGATGCCGATATTATCTGTTTGTTAGTTAATAAACACCTTTTGGAAAAAATCCACAACTCTCAGCCCCGTAATTTTCATACCCAGTAAGTTGGAAAATAAAACTTTTGAGAGAAAATTGATACTAGTAACATAGTGAAAGTCACAAAAAATTCAGAGGAGCCTGCAATATGAAATCCTAAGTTGTAGCACCTTCCCAGGACAACCCTCTTTTCTCTAATCAAGGGTAAAGTGAGACGACCGAGACTAAAGCTGACCCTACATTTGAACCTCAAAGCACCACAATCAAACTGCAGTTTTGCAATCAAAAAACAAGATACCTTGTGCCCTTCCACTGCTAACCATCCCCGGGAACATCCCAAAGCTTTAAGTCCCATTCATTCCCAGACCCTCCTTACCTGGAATAGTCTCACAGGGCTGCTGGGCACAGCTCAGTAGAAGCGAAGGGCATTCGCAGGTGGTGGCTCCAGAGACTCAGGAACTCAAGCTACAGCGCCCATCTCCTGAGCAGGAGATGTCAGCCTCAGGGTGAGGTGCACGGGGTGCGCACCTCTCCAACCCCGGAAGGTCCGCGAGCCGCGCGGCGCAGCCCACCCAGTTGTCTGGGGGGCTGGCTTTCCTAGTTTGACGAGAGAGCAAACTGCGTTAGTCCTCAGCCCTCCTCCTGCCCTCCCTCCCGATTCCCTGACACTTTACTTCTGCCTTAACTGATGGTTTAAACCTAGACCCAGCTTGTATTATGGGCTAAAAGGTAACTGCTTTTTCCCCATGCGTTGTTTCCATCTCCCCAAAGTCCAGGAGGCTCACCTTCCGGGCGCCTTCCTTCCCTCGCCCAGCTGTGAGCTGTGCGCAAACTTCTCCCGACTTAAGAGTCTTATCCTCGCCCGCGCTCCCGCCCCACCCCCGCCCGCCTCCCCCCAGGCTGCAAAGGAGGTGGCAGCGGAATTGATGAGCGCCAGCCCCCCCCCAACCCCGCCCGCAAGCCCTCCCGCCCCCGCCAGCCCCCTCCAGTCCCTGGAGAGGGAGGGGCGAGCAGGAGAGCTCCGAGCGCCTCGGTGCCAGCCCCTCTCGCCCCGGCCCGCAAGTGGGGCTACGCCCGCGGCAGCTGCCTTGCTCCAGTCCGGGCTGGGGCTCACCCCACGAGTCCCGGAGACTAAAACGCGGCGTGAACACGGGGAGCAGGAGGGGAACTCGAGTTAGACCTTGGGTAGGGAGGAATGGGGAGGGGGGCGACAGTCTGGGTGGGAGATTCGTAGCTTGTCCCCGGAGGCAGCTTTCTGGGAGCCCTGTCCCTTCCCCGGAGATGCAAATTCCGGAGGGAGGTGAGGAGTTTCTAAAAGGACCTACACCTAGAGACCATGCCGCCCTGGCTCCTTAAAGCAGTACTCGGGGGACAGCACCACCTGGGAGCCCGTGGAGAGAGGGTCGGTAGTGGGCGAGGTAGTGAAAGTGGGATGAGGATCGGTGGGAAAACGGTTGGCGAGGAGCTGGGGTGCTGAGAGGAGGCAAGAAAAGGAGCCGGGAGACAGGACGTGACAAGAGGAGCCACCGGGGTCCGGCAAACCCTGGGAGAGCGTTCGGAGTTGGGTAGCTGTCCGGAGCTGGGGGCGCAGGCTGGATTTGGGGGAACAGCGCCCTCCTCGTAGGGGACTGATGGTGGGCACAGTAACCTAGGGTGAGTGAACGCAGTGAGGACGGCGTTGGAAGACGGGGTTCGGAGTGCCAGACTTGGTGTTGGGGACTGCGACTCCTCTCTCTTCCCTCCTAAAGCCCTGGATGCGAGGAGGAGCCCGGGACAATCCGATTCCAGGCACAGCGCAAACCTGGCTGGCTGGTGCGCCCTGGGAGGCGGGCAAGTTGGTTCCAAGGACACACAGCCCTTAACATCCTTTAGCCCACCTCTGGGTAGAGCAAGGCAGCAGCGGACACTTTTTTCCTAACTCTGTTGAAGGGGTGTTGGGCTAAGAAAGCGGCATCTCGCGAGTCCCGGGACTGCAAGGTGGCAGTACACCGTCCAGGTTACCAGGTGCTCGGCAAAGAAATGATGGTTAACAACAACATAAGAGGACGGGAAGAAAGCCAGACGGCAATACAGCACACTTTCCCGGGTAGTTCGAGTTTCTCCTAAACATTCAGGAGGCAGAGGTGCTCTGTGAATGGGACTGCAACCTACACCCATCCGTTCTCCGATCCCTATGCTGGAGAGGTTAGTCACTATAGGCAAAAGATGTGTGTGTCTCTATCCTATTTTGAGCTTGCACTTTCCATCTCAGGGAGACTTCAGGGACCCCTATATCTTGGGTTTGGGGGCTTTCAGGGGACCCAATAGAAGACGGAGTCCGGGGCAGATCAGCTATCCCACTAAACTTTCCAGGGGTTTTGTTTTTCCGGGCTCTCTTTTCCCTTCATAGCCGCCCCCCCCCCCCCACTTCTTCCTTGCCACCTCCAGTCTGGTGACCCAGAGGGCTGTGTGACTCACCATGTATTCAAACCCTACAGCACAGCCCCACTGCAGGGGAATATTCTACAATCCCTTCATTCCAGTTATCTAAGCGGGAATGATGTTAGCAGTAAAAAATGTGACTAGGAAAGGAACCCAGGCAATGGGAGAAGTATCTTGCAGAGAAACGCACGCACACACACACACACACACACACACACACACACATGCAATGACAAAAATTAAAACCTATACAAGAAACCCTATGAATTCAGGATTTAGATAAGAATATTCATTCTGTGCTTTGACATCTGTCCTGGGTTCAATAATAGATTTCTGTATCCCAGCTGCTACTAACCAGCCGACACCTGACCATGTCCTCCCTTAAGAATTCTCTTTCAGAACATTAATTACCTTTTTTTTAGTGCAAACAAGCAGAAAATTATTAAAGTTGTTTGTGTATCTCCTATCGTCAATTGGTGGGGACCAACCACCGAGAATTTCCTCATTGTACCCAAACCATGGAAATAACATTAAATCAGGGAGATTTTTCTGGAGTGGAGGGTGTTGCTGTCCTCTGCATTGTGTGACAAAGCAAGCACAGAGACTTTTCTGTTGGAGGCTAATCCTAGGGCATCCTAAATCACTGATTGACAACCAGTATTCTGAGAATAAGTCTGGCTTGGTTTGGTAAAGCTACTGAAGATGTGTGGGACACAGCCCTCAACCATAACTTAGAGATGGAAGTCTGAAAATCAGTGAGAAAAATGGCATACATATGTTATAAAACCTTAAGCTGAGTGTTGGATAAGCATCCAAGACCTAGAATGAGCAAAATACTAATTTTATTAGAGATAATATTAGATAGAGAAAAAGGAGTTTTTTGTGGGCAGAGGATTTCAGGGAAGGTGAATGGTAGAAGTGGGATCAAAGATGTGACCCTCTGGTCTTCCAAGAAGATGAAATTAACTTTGTCAGCAACAGACGTTTATTGAACACCAAAGGGGTTTGCACCTGTTAGAAGCACTGGTGATTTACAGAAATTTAACTCTGCTGCTGTCTGACCACTATCAAAATATTTCCTATGTAGAAACACTGTAGAAACCCTCGGAGGGTTAAGTATTAACCCGGGGATAGTCTGATAAGAGTAATTGGCAGCATTTTTGGAAATGCTATGAGAACTATTAGTTCTGAAATCAGTGTAGTTGGCACAGGCTATATTTTAAAAATGAAGTGGAAAAGAATAGAAAATTATATTTATCTCCTGTGACAAGTGTGAGCACAGTTTCTTGAAACTTAGTTTTCTACTAAGTACGTGTATGTGTACAGATATGCAAAGTAGAGTATATTTCTGTGACTCACAATCAAAAGTATCTTAAGGTACTTGATTATAATAAGCCACTCTTCCAATAGAATACCTTATATTTGCAAATAAGTCTTTAAATGAAATTAGTTCATCAAAGGGACATTCAGGGAATAAGCATCTTAAAATGTGGTAACACACTTCAGGTATTTTCGCTGGTCACTTACGACTTTAAAATTCTGTCTTAATGAGACTTTGCCCCTTCTGCTCCTTTTTTAAAAAATCCCCCCAACCCCGCTTTAGGCAGATATTAATTTATGGAGGATCCTGTTGTAGATATTATATTCCATGTTTGGATACTAAAGAACAGCCTTTAGATGCAAACTGCACTTCAGTCCTCAAACCCTCCATTCTCGTTGCTGAGGAAGTGAAGTCCTCCACTAACTGTAGAAAGGTTGCGTGACCTCTCTCAATTCTGACTTTCCAAAACAAGATTTACTCATCTGCAAAACCAGGGTTCAGACCGTATCACTTTCATAACACTTATGGTTCTCGAATGGTGTAACTTTTCTATAAAATCATGAAACTTTTTAATTGCAGTGAGTAGAAGGAAGATTAAAAGCTAACTCAACTACAGCCTGTTCTTGTTAAATATGGTAATGTATGGGAAGGTCACATTTTGGAGGGACTGAGAAAAGTCATGCATAGAAAAAATGCATGTGATTTGTTATATTTTGGGGAAAAGATCATTTGTCAGGATAACTGAATTCGGGTTTCTCCTCTTTTGAAAATAAATTTAGAGAAAAATTTCTGGCCTCTCTCAGGAACCCAATTTCCAGCTTTGGGTAACTCCCTACTCAGGAATTTTTCCTTGCATTGAAATACAGCCCAATCCCTCATACATATGTGGAGGGAATTTAGTGCATGTTTAATATTATCATATGTCACAACACCTTGGGGTAGTCATTCATGGCGGACCCAAAAATATAAATTGCAGCCCGTATTCTCAAGGAGCCCATAATCTATTTGAGGACATTTGTCTTTTCCTCTTGTAGCTTCTTTCCAAATAGACAACAGTTGGTGATTATCTTTTATGTATTACCCTTCACAGATTTACAGATTTCATCCTGACAGAGAGAATAATAATTTACCTTGGTGAAAAACAAATATTTTTCTTTTGAAACCATATGAACTTCCACTGGATGATCAAGCTCTCTTGAGGGTAGTCTCCTGCTTCAATCTTCCACGTCTTTTCCAGAAAGAGAAGATGATGCACTTGCATGTCTCTCTTCCCTTTTCATCTTTCAAAGGGCGTTAAGAGTTTTGTTTCCCTACAGGATATGTCTCCTGGCAAGAAAAAAAACCCAAAACTCTGCTTAAATTAGGAAATGTCTTTCTAGATTGTGTACTTACATAAATTTCACCTGGGTTAACTGTTAACTTTATGAATAGATAACTTGGAATAGGAGGGGATGGCAGGGGCATACACCATTCAGTAGTAGCAGTGGAAATGAACTTCCATCTTCGATGAAGTTAGGAAATATCCAGGTATTTTCTAGCTTCTAAAGAGAGTTCTAGAGGGAAACTCAGGAACGGGAGAAAAACTGCAGAAGCATATCAATGCATGTATCCATTCATTAAATCACTTAATAAAATAAAATAATGAATAATTAAAAAGTTCACATTCTAGTGGAAGGATGGGAATAGATAATATACAAAATAAGAAATAAGTTGTTGATTTCAGATACTGACAATGCTATAAAGATTATGGACAGGGGACTGAAAGACAGGCATGGGTTAGTGATGCCCTAGGAAGCTGAGGGAAGGCCTTCCTTGAGCTGTGATGTGAATGAGAAGGAGCCAGTCATTCTGAGTTCCCTTGTAAAATTCTCACACAGTGCTGTTTTGCCGCCCCCCCCCCCTTAATGAAAGTAAACACCCCTAGGATCTGGAATCTACTCATTTTGTGATTGTGTGTGTGTGTGTATGTGTGTGTGTGTGTGTGTGTGTCTTTATCAAGTGTGCTCTGTAATTTAGTCATATTTAGCCTGTCATCAGGAATCTGGGAGATAGGAGGTATTTTTCTTGTACTAAGTGGAACAGGTAGTGGTAATTTTCAGTACTTTTGGGGCTGGTCCATACGAAGTTAAATTAGGAGAGGACCCTCAGATGGCAGTAGCCTTTTGGCTTGCGTTGTCTCAGGATATGTTGGCAGAGTGCTAAAATACAAGAAAATATACAACTTGCCTCAGAACTAAAGAAAAACTTGTCTTTAATATCTACTATTTTTAGATTTCCATTTTCTGATTAAAAATCAATAGCTTTATTGATTTTGCTTTATTGAACACCTACCACTTATTATATGGCAGGCATTGTATTAAGCATTTTAATGCATTATCTCTTTGTAATTCTGTGAGGTAGGTACAGTTATGATCCCTATTGTACAGACACAGAGACTGATGCTTAATGGGTTAAATGATTTGATGCTACAAAATGATTCTAATATAGGCAGTATATATATACTCATTATATAAATACTAATATTATATTTGACTGGCCTTGATTCTGTACTCAGGACAGATATATGTATTTATTGATTAAAAACAGTGAGGCATAAGATTGTTTTAATAGGCGATTCTATACAGATTCACATATTTTTAAATGACAGCCAAAAAATCTTTCAACAAATAATTCCTGTTTCGGCCAACCACAAACTGAACACTTAGCCATCTGAATTGCAGTGGATTTTTGCCTTCCAGGCACAGTATAGTCTAAAAGGGGAGTCAAACCATTTAAACAATTAATAATAATTCAAAGATCTACAGCAGAAGTATGTTCCAGTGCCCTGGGAGCTCAGAAGAGAGGGGATTAATTCTGCCTGGGAAGAGATTTGTTTTTACTAGTTATCGTCTCTCTGAAATCTAATACTCTGGCACTAACAGACTAAGTGTTAGACACACAGAGCTTTACGTGCCCCAGAAATAGAATTTTCCTTTTTTAGCATAAAATAAGAGGTGATATTTTCAAATTACATGGTAAATATATATGAATGAAATCATGTAACGTAGACTATATTGTCCACACAACTTTTCTTTGGATATGGTGTTTAACCATTTATAACAAATTCTTTCCAGTTCATAGTTTAAGCAAAAATGTTATTGTGATGATAATTTGGTTGGCCATGGCATTTGAAAGGTAGAAAATCAAATGGAATCAGTATAAAACAGTGAGAAAAGACATTTTAAAGGCAAAATAAAAACAGGGAAAGAAACAATTGACCCAGTTGCTAAAGTTGAGGCCTTAAACATATGACAATGTTTTTATAGAATTTGGAATCCGCTGCCACACCAGCACCCATCCTGGGTAGTGAGAAAAGACAGAGGTAGACAACAGAGACACCGGTTTCTAAAGGATGAAGAATTCGGTGGACCGCTTTACATTAGGTAGGTCTCTCTAATTTCCTAAAATCCTGATTCTAAAGGATAGACCTATGGCAGGAATCTATACATACTTCAAACACTGATTTTAATTACATATGTTATTCACAGAAGAAGATGATAACTAGGGTGCACGCAAGTTTCGAAGGTGGAAACTAAGAAGTTAAAGATGTGTTTCAGCATAAAGAGAAAGAGCGTAACTAGGAGCAAGGGTTAACAGAGATGAAGGAGCAGCGAGATCAGGTATTTCATCCCTGGGGTGATTCTTAAACTACCCTAGTCACTGAGGTTGTTGTTCTTAAAAATTGACTACAGAGTACTAATTTGATTGCAGATTATTATATACAGAGGGGGAGGGAGTGAAAAACTCGTCTTTATAACCTCATTAACAGCCTCTGCCACTTTAGCGTCAGTTTTACCAGCTTTCCCTTTTTTACTTCAAAGGGGGGCAGCATTTTCTCATGTCCTCTTTATTTCTGTTCTATTTAAAGAATGTTTTCTCTATGTTATTATTTCTTTCAAATAACTGTTCATATTTTACTTTTTTAACCCTTTTCTGATACTGCTTTCACATATACTCAAAATTTCTCCTTATTGCAGCCTGCCCTCCCCTTTCTGAGAAGAATATTTGTTTTCATTTCCATCACTCAGTGATCAGCCAGCTAGAGTCTTAGCTTTTTAAAAAGCTGTATACTATTATTTAAAAATAAATGTTTCTGTGTTTCTTAGACTCCGAGTGAGCTCTTCAAAAAATGGACAAAAATCACCCACTCTTATGACAGATTTGATTAAGGGATTTAAGGCAGGGCTTCTCAAATTTTAATGTGTTATAGATCACCTGGGGCTCCTGTTAAAATGCAGATTCTGATTTATCAGATCAAGAACCTGAGACTCTGCATTTCTAACAGGCTCTCATGCCCATGATGCTGGTTTACAGATCCTTCTTTAAGTAGTATGGCTTTAGAATCATCTCCCTTAAATATGCCCTTCATCTTATAAACTTTATTCTTTTAAAATTTAGAAATATTTTTACCTGTAATAAATACATTACTGTATGGCCTTGTCTTCTTGATATCAAAAATCGTAACAACTATTTATAGTAAAAATACTAAGGACAGTTGTCCTGGGAAGGGAGTGTTGTTGATGAGGACATGCTCCTCATGTAGGAGAAATCTGGGAAAGAAACTTATTCTTGGGAGATTTTATGAATATGAATTTTATGAATATAAATGATTTCTTCTGGAGGGATACTTGGTCTAAAGAAACTAGCCTTCCTTAGAGAAGAAGAGAGTATTGCTGGTGAAGGTGCTTAGTATCAGTGGTGGTATTGGTGGTGAGGGTGGTTGCGGGCATACTGTTTGTAGTCATTACAGTAGCAGTAATGTTGAATGAAATGGAAGTAAGTAATGGTTGTAGTCACGATGGTGATGGCAGTGTTGCTAGGGGTTATGATGGTGATGGTGGTGGTGGTGAAGATGTACACAGAAGTGGTCCTGAGAGTGGTGTTAACAGTTTGCACTAAATAATAGAACAGCAAAGATTGGTTTTCAGTCCTGATTGAAACTCTTTAACTCCTCTGTATACTTGACAAATTACTGTTTCTGAGCCTCAGTTTTCTCAATTGAAAAATGGTGATAAATAAAACACTTAGCTATGAGTATGCTGTAGGGATTAATCAAAACAAAGCATGTGAAGCCTTTAGCAAAATGTAAGGCGTACAGCCCATATTCAACAAACATGTTGATTCTTCATTGGTGGAATTGCCTGACTCCACATTCATTCTCAGCTTCTGATTGTCCAACCAGGTTGAATTCAGACTTTTTTTCTTTTTATTTAGTTCATGTTTTATTTTCTGTCTTTTTTCCCCTCTGGACACATCTTTATTTGCTCAAAATGAGAAGTTGTAGATTTGACATTGACCTTTAGATGATAAATGAATAAAGGCAGTTCAATCATTTCCTATTTAAAAATTCCTTTCTATAATTTCAGCCTTTTAGAAATTGACACTTTCAGAACATAATAATGTATCTTTCTATCCAGAAAATTCAACAATCCTGTAAACAGGGAGGTCCGAGCCAGTGTCCTTGTAAATGGATTTGGATTCTTTTCCATACATTTTTATTATTTAGCCTGGGATCCTCTCTCAATACCATCTTCCTCCTGCCCACCAAGTGAGTGCTCATGAAACTCAAACAAGTTTACTATTGACTGTAGACATACAAAATTCGCTCCTTAAAAACTTTAAATGACTCCGTAAAAAATCCAAACTTCCTGGTCAGATATTGAAGGTCTTCCGAAGTTGTATCTTAACTACCTTTGTTGCCAATCATTATCCAGTTCTCACTTTATCCCAATATGTTTTGGCCAAAGTAGGCTATCCACCCATTAGTAGCAATAGTTTCAGTTTATTAGGTACTTGCTATGTGCCAGGTACTGTGTTTAGCATTTTACATGCATTATCTTACTTGATCTTCATTTTAACCCTCCAAGATACGTGCTGTTATCCTTAAGTTACAGATAATTAAAGCTTAAAGTACTGAAGTAAATTTATTACTGTCACAAAATGAATAAATATTCTAACTCTTGTATTTAGATTCAAGGGTATACTCTTCCTGGAATCACATGCTGCCTCCCTAAAGCTCTCTTGCTCATCAACTTCTCTGCTTTTGCAACATGGTGAGTTTCCATTCTGAAAAGTACTCCTGTTTTCATTACTTCTTATAGAAGCCTGAAAATCTTTCGAGGCTTCCCTCAGATGGTATTGACTGGGGAGTGCCTGGTTTTGATTCTTAGTCATGTGACTTTAGGCAGTTTATCTTTCTGTGCTTCAGTTCCTCAGCAGAAAAAAAGAGACTGATAATAATTGCATTCATATTTTAAGGTTTATATGAGAATTATATATATATACACCCTTTCACTATATATCACACACACACTATCTGTAGCCATGAAGAAATTAGATCAGTTCTTGCATGAAATACTATATCAGTGTTTGTTATGAAAGCAGAAGTTACTTTAAAGATCTTCTGGGAAAATCCTCCTAATAGGAAAAATGATGAATCTGAAACTAAGAAAGGTTTTGTAACCCTGTCCTGGGCCACACAGTTTCTGGGACAGCCAACTCTAGAATTCATGATTTTCATTTCCATTATCAGAATGTTTCTTTGTATCTTTACACTGGAATACTCTTACCCTGTAAAACTTTTAATTTGCCCCTCAGCTTCATTGTGCTTTGTTTCTCTCTTATGAGGAACACTGCATTGTAACTATTTGTGTATATGTCTTATCCCTCTCACTCAATTGCGACGTTCTTGGGTGCAGGGAGACTTCCCCATTTATCTTTCTTTCCCACACAGCACTGATGCTCAGTGTGCACTCACATAGCATTTCATGAATTGATTGAACATCTGCTATTACAATGATAGGAATTGATTATTCATCTGCTAGAAATTGAAATCCAGGTGCTTTCACAATTCTCAGTCCTCTCTGCAGCTCTGAGGGATGTATACAATTTTACAGAGGAGGAAACTGAGGTTCAAAGGCTGAGAGAAGAGACTATATGGAAGGCAAATTGCCCAGGTGTTCCAAAACCAACCAAAGGGATATTGAACATTGGGCCATTTTCTCTTTAGGGGAGCTGTATCTTTGTTGTCTTCTTTTAATGCAAATAAACGAGAACTGTTGATCTATTATTTGCTCTTAATTGCTGTGCCATGTTGATTTTTCTCATATTTTTCATTCTACGTGTTTTCTTTATTTAATCGAGTTTTTCAGGAACTTGAATCATACATTTTTTTTTCTGTTTTCAAAAGTAGTAAATGTTTTTTGTAGAATATTTAGAAAATAAAAAGGAAGAAATAAATCACCTATAACTTCACCAGTCAGAGATAAGCAACATTAACATTCTGGTTCTTTTCTCCCTAGTAGTTTTTCCATGTTAGAAATATTAATTGTATCTGCTTATCTTTCTCCTATTTTAAATTACATTTAAATTGGGATTGTAATTCTCTTTGCAACTTACCTCCTCCAGTCATCATCTAGGATCTGACGAATAAAAGTGTTTTACATAAAAACAGATATGAAGTGAATTACTCTAAACTTAGGATGCTATATCTAGGGTGGCATACGATAGGAAGTTCAAAGTATAGATTACATAGTTTTTATACATTGGGGTAACTCTTTTCAGGTTTTTCCCAGTCTGGAATCTTGTTTTTTTTTTTTCTCCCCAGTCAGAACCATGGCAGCCTAAGTAACAACATCAACTGCCATTATGTCAGGGTATGTGTAGAAACAACACTTGACATTACAGCTAAAGGAAGTTTGTTATTCAGAGTAACAGGCTCAAGCATTTAGAACAAAGCACACTGAAATTTTTACCTTTTGAGTCTGCTATAGATATTGTTATCAATCAGAATTAGAGAAATAAAAAGGCTAAAGTCTCTGTATTAGTATTTTAGGTCTATGGTTTGAACAGCTATTGAGAGGCGATTGATACTTCTTTTTGTATTTTGTATAACTTCCTAAAGTAGGTAAATATGATCAATCCCTAGGCTGGTTCCATGGTGAAGAAAAGTGAGCAATGCAGAATCTAGATGTGTAGTGAGGAGACTCTGTTAGACAAGGATATTGATGTTGGGTAGACCTGAGGATGCCTACTGCCTACTAAATAGGCCTGAAAGTTAGATCAGTAGGAAGTAGGTATGGCTGCACAAACCCCAAATAACTATGATTAATTATATTAAAATTTATTTCTCTCATCAAAAAGTATATTGAGATGGGCATTTGAGGGATAATATGGCTAATAGGACCTGTCCTCACCAAGTTCCCAAGGATCTGGGTTTCTTCCAGTTTGTTGCTCTCTCATTCCTACAGTGAGGCTCATATCCTCATGAGCTAAGACAGAGTTCCAGTGGTTGCAACCACATTTCAAATAGCAGGATGCAGAAGCATAGGAAAATGTATCAAAGGGTGTGTGCCAGCTCTCTTTTAAGGAAAGTTCACAGATGCTGCCATGTGACTCATGTATTGGTAGTTCATTGGGTTCAACTTGGTCATATGGCCACAAACGACAAAGAAGCATGGGAAAATCTTATGGGGAAATCAATCTTTATTCCAGACCACCATGTACGAAAAATTATGTCACCACAAAAGAAGGGGAGAATGGATATTGGAAATAATTTTTCTCTCTTCTGGAGTAGTTATTATAAGAACCACAGTGAATATTATTTACAGCTTATTCTAAATATAATTGTGTTTTAGGTAACTTTAATAAAATTAAATAGTTCAATCTAGGCTGTCTAGTACAAGGGTCTGTGTATTAGTCTCCGTATTAGTATTTTAGGTCTATGGTTTGAACTAAACTATGGTTTAGCCTATGATTCAAATCTGGCCTGCCACTTATTTTTGTAAATAAATTTATATGGGAACACAGCCATGCTCACTCATTTGTATGTTGTCCATGGCTGCTTTTGCACTACAAAAGCAGAGTTGAGCAGTTGCAACAGAGACCTGAAATATTTACTATCTTGCCTGTTTACCTAAAAAGTTTGCCAACTCCTGCTCTAGACTCTAGAATATGGTTTCACAAATTTAAATGAATCCATTTGTGTGTGTGTGTGTTGTCAAGTCCTTAGTTAAAAAAAGTCCTTTGTATTTGTATTACATTAAGGTACATCGATAAATTAGATATACCACTATTTTGTGTATTATCACTTAGATGAGGGAGAGAGAGAAAGGATAGGGAGTGGGAGTTAGGATATCAGACAGTTTGATTTCCTTAAAAAATCTGAAGTAGATTGTGACAAAATATTAACACCTGTCAAATGTAGATGATGGTTATCAGAAAGACCAAGTTATTTTCTGTATTTCCTCGGTATGTTTACAATATTCTATAAGTGTATAATAAAAAATGTTTAAAAAACAAAAAAAAAATATAGCCCTCTTAAAAAAAAAAAGAATTTGTAATCGACTTTCAACACCATTCCAATTTGGATGTCCAGAGGAAGCCACTTACAGAATGGTGCACAAGGAGATTGACTCCTACTGGAGTGTGATATTTTTGTGATTGAAGCTCCAGAATCATGTCAGCAGTTCCAGAGACTCTGCACATCTGTAAAATGTGTCTGCCTCTGCTTGTGTACTCCAAAAATAGCACCTGCATCCAAAAACAGAGAGGAAGGCAAATTTCTCCTAGAAAAGGACCACACTGTGTTGGAATTAGTATATTTCTGAGATAGGAATGTCTGAAGTAATAAGGGCTCTGAGTTTTGTTGTTGTTAGGATAAAATCCAGATCATTTACTCATAGTAGGGTAAATTATTTAGGAGGACCAAAACCCATTGTATCGACTTTTGATATTTATGTGTTTGTTTTTTTTAAAAGGGTTTTTAGTCTATAAGCGTGGGATATACAAAGGAAAAAAATAACAACTCTCTAAATTATTTAAGATTTACCCCTTTAGAGGTAATAGATCTCATTGTTTCCTTGGGAGAGCCTTCCTATATTAAAGAAGTGATGTTGCCATGTATTTAAGTAGGAAGAGAAATTTGAAGACTTCAACTGCTATAAAAATTGTATCCAGTCAGCCTTTAACACATATACATATGCACAGAAAAGCTGCTTATCTGCCAAAATTGGATAGCTTTACCAAATGCAAGTTTAATTAACTGGAAAAGAGAGTTAAATTTTAATAAATAATTAGGGTGATTATTAAGCACTATGGTGAACTTAAAATGTGCTGTGTAAATGCAATAGTAGTATGAGTATCTCCCAGGTTTGATTACCTGCTCATTTCAAGTCATTACCTTTTGAGAATAAAACTAAAGTAATGGATAATTGTTTTTTCAGGGAGAGAGGAAAACGTATAAAACAAAAACCAACTTTTATTTGGGTAACATGACAGTATATTTTACATCAACTTGGAAAAATCAAACACCTACTATGTACAAGATAGGGTGCTATCTAGTAAGGATATAAAAATGGATAAAATAAGATCTCTGCTCTCACAGAACTCACAGTCTAGTGGTGGAAAAGGAAGTAAAAAATTAAGTACCATACAAACTATAAACGTGTTAATAGAGGTGTGTATGAAATGCTTTAAGAGCACAAAGGAGAAAACAATTCATTCTGACAAGGAAGCAGAAAGAAGGTGCCACAGATGTAGTATGAACAGCAGAGAAGTAAAGGTATATCATGCAGTGGAAAGAGCACCAGGCAAGTCATAAAGGCCCCAAGTGCATATCTTATTTGAGGAAATGTGAATTGCTTCATGTCATTGGAGCATAAGATCATGGTAAATAAATGACAGAAGGTAAAAATATAAAGGTGGTAAGGGATGGATTGTCATTGAAGGCTTTTAAGGAGGTTATGTATGATCAGATCTGGGTCTTAGAAAATAAATTGTCTTCACTTGATGGAAAAGGGCCAGGAAGGATGGAGTCCGGTTATAAGGATGTCCAGTGGTCTGAGAGATTGGGGTGATGGTGGCCAATTCAGATCATTAGCAAAGACAATGAAATGGAGGAAATAAATAAAAAGAACCTTGCTAGAATAAGTCTATTTGGGGATGAGGGAGATAGTAGGTAAAAAGGGGTAGTAGAGGTGATGACATCAATGAAGGTAAAGGGCATGTAGTCGGGAATAGGGCAGGGGAAATAGTTACTTTCCATTTTTAATGTCTTTGGGTTATTGATGCCTATCTGACATTCATTTGAGAAAAACAGTATTCAGATCTAGAATTTAGGGCAGAAGTGATGCCTGGAGATGGACATTTGAGACTCATCTGTAAGCAAGTGATGATTGAGGTTGTGGGGTTAGATAAATTAGTCTGCAATAAAGTATAAAACAAGATAAAATGAGTATACAAGTGATACTTTCAGATTATTGTGACACTTTAAATGGATCTGTTCCTTTTTTTGCCAAGAAACTTGCCATTTTGAATTCCCTTCCCCATTCCCTGACAAAAGTGGAGCCTGATTATCTACATTCTATCTCTCATTATTTTTTCATTCTCTCAATTAACAAGATTTTAAAACTATGCCTGCTGTCCCACTTAGTAATGTTCCATGGCCTTCCTTTCCTTCTCTCCTTTCTTCTGGAAGTACCCTATCCTGTGATCAACACCTCTTGATACATTTTTTCAGTCTGGAATTATGCAGTCAGGTGAGGAACACCACATAGGTGATAAAACAGAAAAATTACAGCCAAATTATAGCAAAATTTTGAGAAGAGATTTTAGTGAGCATATTCATAACTTTTCCACAATCAACTTCTTTTATTATTAATTGCATGTATAGTGGAATATTCTAAGATTTATATTTAAGAAATCATATTACCTTTAGAAATGGCACATTTTCTTCAACAAAATAATTTAATAGAAAAGTATAGATACTTCAGTGCAAATTGGAGATGAAAATGAATCCCTGCATTCAAATGCACATATTGCATTTGAATATTCTCCTTTCATCATAAGAACAGTAATTATGTATGGAAATAGTCCAAAGCCTTTGTTGTCTTTGTTCCTTATGCTCCATGTGTGTAATACTAGAAATGTGGAAGAAATTCAAGACAATTTTTATCTATTATCACCTAACTTTGACTCATTCCTCCTAGATCAGCTTTCAAATAATTATTATATTGATACTCATGGACCAAACTCAGCTATAAACTCCATTTATGAATTTTAATTGCTTGAATCATCTACTTTTCATTATTTACCTCAGTTTTAACTTAAAATTACCTAACATTTAATGACAACTTAAGTTGATGATGGTTCGATTTAATTAGTCCTATATTGATTAGAATCGGATTTGGTCATATAAAATGGGAAAACCCAAAATAATAGGAGCTTGACACACAAGGAAAGTCCTACGTCACTTCTAGAGGTGTCTAGAGGTAGGAGCCCCTGGAATGTGGTGACTCCAGGATTATCAACGATCTAAATCTCCCTTTGTCTTGCCACTCTGTCATCCTTAGAGTCTTCAGAGGCAACCTATAGTTTCTCAGAAGTCTGACACAAGTCTTCTGCTCACATCTCATTGACTTGAGCGATACTTTTTCACAAGAAAATGTGCAACATGTCATCTTTTAGCTAGTAGTGCTGTAACCCAAAAAGAATTGGGTTCTGTTACTAAGGGTGAATGGAAAGAATAGATTTGGAGGAAGACAATTAGCAATGCTGTCACAGTCAATGTACCAGCACACTGTTATTTTAATATAAAATATAAGAAAATTACTAATTTTCAAGCCAATTATAGGAATTTGTAGTATATGGTTCTCCAAATTAGTGCTTTCAGAAAATAATTCATTTTACAAAACAATATAGGTTCTTGTTTCCCAATGGCAGAAATTCAGTACAGTATAATCTGTAAGATTACTTACTTCAGAAAAAAGGATTGGTTAAAAGTATCATGGCAAGAAATCCTTAACTTTTTAGGAAGTTATTACCCTGTCGTCAAGAAAAATAATTCCTCTTTCAAATCACAATATCCACTGATAAAAGTCTTTGCCAAACCTGTCTACCTTCTAATTGAATACCCTACCCTATGTCACACAGACCCTGTCCCTATGTTTTCAATAACCAGTGCTTGATCCAGGTCAGTTGACTTCCATGACAACTTCTGCCTTTATCCTCTGGACTTTCATCATCTACTTTCTGATCTACTTTCATCAATTTTTGGTATCTTCAATTCCAAGGTACTCAGTCTCTACTCTGCTTTGGTCTGTATTCATCTAAATGCATCTTTAGAATTTGCATTTTCCTGGAAACACTACATCTCTAAGACCTCAAACTCTGAAAAAGTATGAGATTTAGAATCATGCAACTCAAGGTCCACATCTCAGCTTTATCATTTGCTCTTGTGATTATAGGTAAGTAGATCAATTTCTCTCAGCCTAGATTTCCTCATCTGGAAAATAATGATGAACATCTTTACCTCACTGAATTACTGAGAAAATTAACCAAGATACCACAAGAAACTGTAGCTGTTCAATATCCTTCCCATCCAAATGATCCCTGTGGTGGTCTTCAGAACAAGTACAATATCTTATCTAATGATCCTCTAGGAGACTTTCTGGTAACAGAATAGGCTCTTCATAAATGACTGCTATAGAAAGGGAAACCCCTATCTTCACATATCCTATAGAACATGTACATGCTAGTACCCAGAGGCATATCTGGGTTAGTTGATCAAGACATGACAATAGGGGCATCAGTTGGTTGAGCATCTGACTCTTGACTTCAGCTCAGGTCATGATCTTAGGGTTGTGAGATCGAGTCCTGCATTGAGCTCTGCACTGAGCATGGAGCCTGCTTGGGATTCTCTCTCAAACTCTCTCTCTCTCTCTCTCTCTCTCCCTCCCTCCCTCCCTCCCCCTGCCCCTCTCCCTGCTCACATGCATGCGGTCTCTCTGTCTCTCTCTCTAAAAAAAAAAAGACATGCCACTGGCATTAAGAGATCATGGTTCAAATCTTGGTCCTGCAACTTGTAGCCTGTGTAACCTTAGGCAAGTCATTACTTTTACATGAATCTCAGCTGGAATAATAACACTTGACTTCAAGGTTTTCTGGTAGGAGATATAGACAGAAATCATTTTATATTTTACTATGCTGATGTAGTGCTCCAAAAAAGCATTCTGAAAAAAAAATTAGTCCTTTTGACCAAAGAGAAATATTAACTTTTTGAGTGTTTTTTAAACTTTCTATGGTCAGTCAGTGGTGATGATAATGATAATGATGGTGTTGATGTTGATGATGATGGTCTGCCAGACACTGTGCCAAGAACTCAACATTATTTCAATTAATACTCAATACCTGTATTAGGTATTTACTATTAATATCCCTATACTACATATGAAGAAACCAGGGCTTAGAAAGTTTGAGATCCTGCCCCAAACAACACCTGGGCAGTGATGGAGACAGGATTGAACTTTGGGCCCTGGGACTCAAGGGTTTTCACCATTAGCCATCACATTATACCACCTTCCAGCTGATTCTATCTCTTAAATATCTCTCAAATATTTACCCTCCTTTTCCCTTCTATCACCACAACTTAGTTAAATGCCTCATTTTTTTCCTCACCTGGGACACTGAGGTAGTCTCTTAACTTGTCTTTCTATTTCTCCAATTTTCTCTGTCCTCCATACTTCCATTGTAACTGTCTTCCTGAAATAGATAATCTGAACATGCCATTTCACTACTCAAAAACCTGCTATGAATAATTATGTTTAAAAAATCATGTCCAAACTCTTCAGCTTGACATGGAAATCACTCTACAGTTTGGAATTTTCTAGCCTGAGTTCTCACAAAATTTTTCTATCTAGTGGACTCTTCACCATTGCATCACTCCAAAGCCTGTGTTAGAGCCATGCCAGTCTACTTAGATGCTTTTAATAGCATCCTCTATTCCACTTTTTGCTCCTGCTCAAGTTTTTGTCCCTCTTCGGAATTTGTTTATTTCACTGATGCTTCTCAAAGTCCTTGTCTTAGTTTATATTCTCTCCAAAGCAGAACTTGAGGCAAACACTTGGGTATAGGTGGTTCATTTGGGAGATGATTCTGAGGAACAAGAGTGAGGCAGCTGGGACAGGAAGACAGGTAAGCAGAAAAGCCAATATAAGTATTTTTCATCAACTGGGGGATATATGTATAAATAATTCTATTATAAATTAAATTAATAGCTAATGTTTCCAAAGTTCTTAATTGCTGGAAGAACATTAGGTGTTTTTGCATTGTTTTACATTAAATTTTCCCGAAAACCTTAGGATTTACTCAGTTCTAATAGAGTGAAATTTCAATCCTATTTTCAAATGCCAGACTGAGAGACAACTGGAAGTTCATGAGTCTACTCTTGTTATTGCTTCTTGTTGCACCTCGTGACACTGTTCATGATAGGGCACACGCAAGACTGAGAATGTTAGTTCCACTCTGTAGAGATGCCCTTGCCAGCCCTGTGGTGACCACAGTACTGAGAGGTCTTGAGTTAGAATAACTGACACGCTCAACCATTTTTTCCTAAAGCAAGCTAGTTGGGTCCCAAAGGGCTTCCTGCTGCAGACTCACTGTGCTATAACCAGCCCTGGCCTATTTCCTGGGAACCCCAAGGTTCCATGTCAATAGTCCAAACTGCCCTTTCCCACTGGGTTAACTCCTTTTGGGGACCTTTAGAATCCATATCTGCCAGTGGACCTCAGAGAGGGCAATTCAGTCTGTTCTGCTAATTTCCTTAATTTGAGTCTTGGAGAGCAGAGGTTAGGTTCTCAAATTCTTCTTTCCCAAAGGCTGTTATATTTCTTATGCTTGTTGTCCATTCTTCTCATTGGTGAGCTGTGCATACTGGGGATGTCAGAAAAGACAGCCAGAATTAATTTAAAAAAGGTTATTTTACATTCTTCCCACACAAACTTGCCTTGCAATATGCTTAGTTATTACCTCTTATTTGCGTAACAAAGAAGGCTTATTCTAGTGGCTTCTTCCTGAACCAAGATCTTATCAAGGCTGCTTCTATGACTAGACATGTCCTCTACTGGCATGATATTTACACTTTAATCGACACACAAATACATTGACAATATTATAATTTCCTAAAATATTTTAGTAGTGAAATGAAATTGGAAGATTTCCTAAATATAAATATTGTAATTTATATAGAATTATTGAGCTTTTGGTTTAATCATAAAAAAAAACTTAATATTATCGTAAACTATTTGATACCTAGGTAAAGCAGGCATTTTAAAAGTAGACACTTGAATAGGTTATATAATAAACTGGCCATCCCATGACTGAGTATGATGAGTCTCTCACAGCATATCCAGAATGCTAGAATAACACCCTAATTCTGTTTCTTGCAGATTCAGTTTTATCTGGGCATGTTCTGAGGGTTGGTTAGTGGACTTGCCAGGGGCCATTTTCATGAGGTACCAAGCAGCCTGGTTCCTGAGAAAACCAGTACCAATTCTGGAGGCTGACAGTCAGCCCTGCTCAACTTTCCTTGATTATCATAAGGCTTAGGGAAGAAATATCTTCATGACATGAAGAAAGTACACTTTCATTTTGTCACGGTGAGGTGATACTCAAGATTGTCTAGCTAGCTCCCTCAGGCTCAATATCAGAGTTCTAAAGCAAGGAGGAAATAATACTGAGTCAAACAGCAGATGTCACTGATATTCCTGCTCAAATCTGAGGTCTCAGAGCAATGTTATCTTGTGGATTCAATACCAGAACAGTTGACCTGGATAGGAAAACCATCTGTTCAGTGATGCAGGTAAGAGAAGAGCATTTTACAACAGCTTCCCTGGACAACAACGATGGGTGCAGTGTATAGATTTTTTCTTGGATGCTGGGAAATGTTAGTCAGGACAATGACCACAGTGACCTGAGACCTTTTTGAATGTGGAAGAAGGTAGCAATTTTGAGCTACACAAAGAATGTCTCCTGGATGCCCAGCTTTGAGTCAGAGAGAAAAGGTGGAAATTCCTATAATCCATGATGTTAGCAATAAGAGAAATCGAGAGAGAGACAGACAGACTCTCTTAATATTACCAGGCTGGTAGCCAGGAAAAGGCTTAGTAAATAAGTATTCTTCATTTTTCTCCTTTGAAATCATTAGGTCTTAAGTATTCCCATGAGTGAAATCTGGCAGTATTTAATAGTACTTCAGTATTTTCAGGGTTCTTTCCTATTCGAGTGAGGTGGTTAGGAATGGACATTCTGGGGTCACTGTACATAGATATGCCTCCTGACTCTTCATGTGATCATCACCAACACATTTAAATTCTTTAAGCCTTGGTTTCCTTATCTGTAAAATAGGAACGATAATAGCGCTACCCTCACAATCATTTTTAATGAAAATTAAATGAGATAATCATATAATGAATTTAGCATATACCAGACATGCAAAGAATACTTTTAATATATAATATTCACTTTAGACTGACTAGAGTTTTGCTTTTTAAAGTTCTTTTCACACCAAACAGAAGATTTTGTTAAGCTGTCATGACAGTGATAACTCTAGGTCTTTTTTATTCTTCTTTCTCCAAGTGGTTAAATTATTTCACAGCTTATCAGTTGTGATCCAATTCCACAGTTCATACTCAGGCAAAACAGCCTCCTCGAAAAATGGGAGTTGGGTATGGAAACTACAAAATCGGGATAAAGGTTGTTAAATTGCTATTTCCAATGTGCCTTACTTTGAACTTGACACTGCCTGGTCTCACAGTGCCCAATTCCTGCTTGAATAATTCTGTATTTCCTCACATTTTACAGAGCATTATTAGCCTGACTATTTGACAACCACATTGTCTAGGCTGATGACACTGTTTCTGTTTCTTAACTTGATCCCCCAGTTAATGCAAACAAACAGTTCCCACACTTCACTTAGTTGTATGTGAATTTTAAAGGCCTGGTCACTTAGAACCAGCAAACATCTAACCCCTGCTTCTGCCTCTTTCCTTGAAAGCTCCCCTCCCCCCGCATAAAATACACACACACACACACACACACACACACACAGAAGGAAGGCAAAGTGATGCTTCATTCTTGGTTGGGGTTTTTGCTTTAGAACCCAACGTAAAGCTATAATAGGTAGATTGGGCTTCACAGAAAAGCTCTTTTTCCTCATGCATAGTAGGCTACTTCCCCTTAAGATAGACCCCTGTTGGAATCTAGGATCTTCCTAATGATGGCAACACCTGTGCTTGTGTTTGAGAAAAAAGCAGTTAAAGAGAGTGAGAAAGAGAGTGAGAGAACGAGAGGTTAGAGATTGATATTTGTCTCTGTTGCCTAGAATGGAGTCCAAGGAGTCCATTCTAGGTGTTCTCTTGGTGGAACAAGAGCCCAAGTCTAGTTTGCAGGAAGAACAGAGGGAGGAGAGAGAAAGAGATAGCTAGAGTTTGTTTGTTTGTATTTTGAAGGAAAACAAGTTCTGGACTTCTCTCAGACTTATGGATACAAGAGAAAAAGAGTAGGAAGAAAAAGATTGTGTGGCCCTATTCTGTGGCAGTGGCCCCAGGCTTGTCACCGCCTAGGCCTCATGGGAATTATCTAAATGGGGCCACCCCTCTCTGTGCGAGATTTATTAACCAATGTTCCCTCCCCCAGAAATTCAGTGTAGTACATGTACTTTCCTGATGGTACAGTACTTTTCATCAAAGTTTGATCCATCATTGAAGCACAGTAAGGAGGAGAGGGGTTGAGGAGGAGTTTCTCTATAAGCCAAAAATGCTGCCAGTATGTTCATTCTTCTGTTCATATCTGGAATTAAAGATCAAGTCTATAATTAGCTAAGGTCTCTCCTAGGGGAAGATGTCAACAAACATCAGTGAGTCCTACCTACATCATGTGGTTATTTTCTTGAGCACTTTCACTAATTTTTGTGCATCTGGGATTACTGACAGAAGCAGTTCAGCTCCTCTGTACTCTATTGTTGTATAACAAATTACTCCCAAATTTACCAGTTTTAAAACAACAAATATTTGTTATCTCCCACAGTTTCTGGGAGATAGGAATCTGGGAAAGTCTAAGCTAGGCAGTTCTGGTTCAGAGTTTCTTAGAAGGTTGCACTCAACCTTATCAGGCAGCGTGATAGTCATTTGAAGGCTCTGGCTGGAGTTGGGATATCCATTTCCATGATGGCCTCCTCACATAGCTATTGGCTGTAGGCCCAGTCCCTCACCACATAGACCTTTCTATAGAACTCTTTGAGAGTTCTTATGACATGGCAGCTGCTTCCTTCAGGGTGTGTGATCCAAGAGGAGAAAGCCAAAATGTCTTTTATGTCCTAATCTTGCACATCGCAAAACGTCACTTCTGCCATTCATCAGTAGTGAGTCACTAAATCCAGCCCAGACTAAAGAGGAGGGAAATAAAACTCTGTCACTTGAAGGAAAGGCTACCAAAGAATATGTGTACGTATTTTAAACCACCACACCTTCAAATCTTTTACAATTCGAGAAGTTTCTGCAATCAGTCAAGATAAAACATTAGGTTAACTCTAAGGTGATATCAAATCAAGAATTGGCCATCTCTTCTCTTTCCTATTTTGAATAATTCTTCTTGCCATCCAGTCACACTCACCAGACAGTGGTATACATTGTGATACAGATACTATAGGCCAAATAATGCAATCAAACTCCTTTAGTTATTAAGAAAATGCCTACTTCCACAAGTAAGGACAAATTAACTTTCCTACATTTGTCTGCTAAGGAGAAATTTGCTCACAAATGGATCACTCTTTTTCTCACAACAGAATGATAACTCAAAGTTTTATTCTTCAACATTTCTTCTTATTCTATTCAGCCCTACCTAGAAGATTCTTGCTTACGTGAATGTGTGAATGTGTGTGTGTGTGCGTGTGTGTGTGTTTAGCCCATGTCATTTTGCACAGAATGAATAGGGGTTCTTTGCCATCACTGAAGAGGGATTATTCCCACCACAACTGTGATAATTATATTGTTATTTTAACGGCCCCCAATAAGTCATGCCTCTAACCACCATGCCCATGTGTGTTCCTTTCCATATTATTCTGGAGTTGTCCTCATGACTTACTTTGTTCCATTAAACATCAGCATGTGTGGTACAAGCCGAGGCTTGATGAGCATTTATGCATTGGGCCGTCACACCTTGAAATTCAGCCACTGAGTGAGGAAGTCTGAATTAGCCATATGAGGAGGTCATGCAGGAAAGAACTGAAGTGCCTCTGCTGAGAGTCCAAGCCAACTGCTTTCTATACGTGTGAGTGAGGCCATCCAGGACCAGCCAGAGTCTGGCCCAGCTGCCAACTGACCACAGGCACATGAATGAGCCCAGCTGGTACTACATGGAATAGAAACAAGCTATCCCAGATAGCTCTGCCTAAATTCCCAAACCAGAGTCACGATCAAATAAAAGTTGTTTGGGGGTTGTTTGTTGTGTAGGGATAGTTAACTAACATGACCGGTTTCTCATACAGTCTAACTTTTTTTTAGGTGCCAGAATGTCAATACAACACAAGACTATAGCACTGATTTAACTGTAAATATCCCCAGAAGCCAATGAGACCCCAAAATCTAAGAGTAGCAACTTATACTTTAAATGCTGATTCTTTTACACAGTAATAATCTCCAAGCAAAGGAATCTCCCCACACCAGTGCATATTAAAATCTAGGTCCTGACTGAAGTTGATAGGTCAAAAAGCATTAACATTATTTTAAGAAATAAAGTAGACTGCAGAAACATAGAAAATATATAGATAGTCCCTTAGTTATAGCTTTTCCAGGCTGTCGATCTTCCAGATGTTGAGAGATATTTGAGAGAAATCTCACAATAAGAGATTAAAGTGTACTATTGTCTGCCCTTCCCTACAATCTTTTGGAAGCCTGAAGAAGCCTCAAGTCTCTGCGGTCAAAATTGGTGCTCCTAGATACTTCCCCCAGGAGACTGGCTCCTCAGGGCCAAATCAGAAGCTCTATATCCTCTGCCTCACGCTGTAACACTACTCCTTCACATCTCCCAAACTCCTGTCTTCTCATTTCCTGAAGTCATCTCAACTCTCTTGGACTGAGAATGGATTTTCTACTTTAACACATACTAGGTGCTCAATTAATGTTTGTTGAATGAATGAAAAAAACATTTTTATTTTACCACAATATTTTTCCCTACTATATCTTCTTTTCTAATTGGAACACAACCTGACTTCCCATATGGAAATATGAAAGTTCACAGGACTATTTTTTTTTGTAATCAACGAATAGGGGAAACCAAAACAAAATAAGTCAGGTTAACAAAATCCTCCACACTAACCAATGTCCTTTGTCTGGACTGAAGCCACCTTGACCTTAGAAACAAATTCCAGCCTTCAATACCCATTGAGAATTTAGCAAGAGTTTGGCTGACTCCTTGTGGGATTTGGATCACAAGAACAACAGCTTCCCCTTTGGTGTGAGGCTTAAAAGTAAGTCCCCTGTATTCCCCATAAGCAAATCTTAGTTCTGGCCCTGGCCACATGCCTACTCCCTCCAAGTGACTTTCAAACAGAAAGTTATTAAATGGTTTAACACCTAAAATCCAAGAATTTTCTGGATCCCCAAGGCTATTAATATTAGAAAAGTATACTTTCATTTTGAGGTCTAAAAACAAGCCACTTCTGGTACAGGAATCTGTCTACATTGTAACTTGTTCTCCAATGTCTCTTCCTAGGCATGTTCTTGCTGTTTTACTGGAATAATGTATAGTGTTTGGGCTCAGTGCTAAACATTGTATTTAGTCCAACACCCCTAGTCCCCATTCAGCTCCCAAAAGGAATCCAAACACAAAGGATACAAAGTAGGCAATGTGTTATTTTATAGTAACTAGAGTTTTGTCTCAAAAATCTAAGAATTCTAGCCTGGGCTGTGTGGAGTCCTTTTTCCTAACTCCACGGACCCAAACAGCTTCAAGCCAAAGCAGGCTATGAGTGTTGATTTGGTCAATGCCTCCATCTTCCCAGAATCTGCCACTCCAGTGCACTGAAATTCCATTCTCAGTCCCAAAGAAAGACAAACCAGGAAAGACAGAATTTTAGAAAGCAGGCCTTCTTAGAGGCCACATGGAAATGTCTGAACAGAGCTCCTTGAACATGGATCATTTATAGCAAATGGCACATGTATATTAATGTTTCTTATACAATGGATGCCCTATGATACTAATAAGGAGTATACTTTATATAGTCTAAGGAAATGAGCAAAACTTCTATAATTTAAGCAAACTATTTTAACAGGTAGCAAACTTAGATATTCTACCAAGCTTATATCATAAATATTTGCTAATGATGAAAGATAAAGGTTTGCTGTTGGGAGATTTTTAATTCTACTTTTTGGTCTGGCATTCAAAGATTAATAATATAGACCTATAGTATTTGGAACTAAGTCACACATGACTTGCAATGTCTTTGTGAGAAATGATGTAGGGACTCTTTTAAGACTAAAGTAATTAAGTTTGTTTTCAATATCCAGTTAACTCTAAGACTCTCAATATTACTATTGAGAAGATTTAACTTCAGCAATATTAGAATTGCTAATGATATCTTTAAAGATTGCTCATTTTACACTAAAAAAGTGAAAGTCACACACACATACACCATAGAATACATATATTTAAGGTATAAATTCACATCTAAATACATATTTTTATCCAGATTAATTCCAATATTATTACAATAAATAAGTAGATTTCATTCAAATGTCTAATAAAAATTTAGATAAGAGAAGGTATAAGATAAATATCAAGTTACTTGTTGAATAAGTAATTATTTAAAATGTGCTTTGGGTTGATTTGACCAAATTACACCCTATTAGATATAAAAATTTTAATTGCAAGTAAATCATATTTCTAACAGAGACAGTGTACTAAAAGACTTAAAGAAACAGCAAAATGATCTGGTTTCTGTATCTTACTGAGAGATGAGGGTACATTCATATCCTATTCATCTATGTGTATGTGCCTTCTTTTTTATACTTTCCTAGTTTATGCCAAAGAGAGCATAAGACTTTGTGCAACAAGATGATCCTGGTATTCGCATAACTGTATTCAGTTGATTAGAATTTGAATGTGTATCAAATGTATTTGTTTAGAATGACTGGACACATTGTATTCAGAATGGCTTATGTTACTGAATTTTCTTGTCTCTTGGTCTTTCCTCTCTCTACATTAAGCCTACCAGAAAGAAGAGACTCTCTTTATTTAATATGGGTGCATTAAATCTTTGGGGATCTAAAGCTCTCTCCTTAATATGCATGAAAACTTAAAAAGCTTGAATAGGATAATGTAGTTCTAAAAAGTTGATCTCTCTACTCCCTTTTTACTAGAATGTAATCCATAGTCAGGTAATGCATAATGCCAGACAGTGGACAATATCAAATAAACAATGCCACCAAATCCTTACACTGACCCTAAAAATCATATTTTTCCCAGAAAAAAAAATTTCAAAGGAGGGGAAAATCTAATCATGCTGTTTTGTTGCCTTTTCTTTATGAAGAGAAGAAAAACACTGTCTTCTGTGCATGTTTTTTTCTTTTGAAGGGCATCAGGGGCCATAAAATTTGTAATTAAGAAGAATATATGTGTGTGTGTGTATATGTTATACACACACACACACACACACACACACACACATACACACACACACACACACACATAACAGAAGCAGCAGCATGCCTAGGAACTTGTGGTATTGGAATAGAGTAGAACATTAGAAAAAAGCAAAGGCAAATTCAAATTAAATAAATACTAACCAATTTTAGGCACTACAAAGATGCTCCAAATACTTTTTTGTCATAAAGATAGTACTAAGTATGTCCTGGTAGGCTTATAGAACTATGAGATTCATCTTGCCTTCATCAACCATCTATAATAACACTCATCCTATTTGACACTGACATTAATATCACAATGTTGATAATAATGTCACAATATCAGGTTCACACTGGCATTTCACAGACCTTAAGATTCCCCTTATTCTTCCTCATGGCCTTTTTCCAGGCAAAGAGTCAATTGCTTCTTTTGGCCCTTCTGTATTTAATGCATAACTTCATCTGTGGAAGCAATAAAGAGGAATCGCATGGTGAATTCAAGTGTAGTACTGTAGAGTTCTCACAACATTGTGGTGTTCTGGACTTTTGCCATCAAGCTTTAGAGATTGTCAAATGGCACGGAGTTAGACATGTCCTTGTGTCTGAAACACACCTAGCTCACTTGGCCTCGTAAATTATCTTAGAGGAAAGAGTGTTTTGTTTTTGATTTTCTTTAAAGAGAATTCATCATCTCTATGAGAGAGCTCCTTTTCTTGATTTCTTCCCATTTAGAACAAATTTCTAGCTAATATTTTGAAATCTTCAGAGCAGTGTTTTCCCAATTGAAGAACACAAGCCATAGATGGGTTTCAATATCAATTTAGTAAGGTCTAGACAAGAAATTATTGTTTTTTTAAATTTTAGAGTTGGGGAGGGGAGAGGGGCAGAGGGAGAGAGAGAGAATCCCGAGCAGGCCCCAGGCTCAGCACAGAACCTGATGAGGGGGCCCAATCTCCCGACCCTGAGATCACAACCTGAGCCAAAATCAGGAGTCAGACGCTTAACTGACAACAAGCAATTAAAATTGAAATATAAAATATAGCAGCTTAAGAATGACCCAACTACAACAGAATAGACAATATTAGCTTTCACTGTGTATTTTTACTGGGCCATGGAGAAAAATGTATTTTTTACCGAGTTGTGGTAAAAAAAAAAATCTTGAAAAATAGCATTTTATAGCAATATGATTCCATAAATGTTATGCCTTATGAAGGTTCAGTGATTTGTTTTCAAAACAATTGTCTACTTAACCGGATAGACACACACGTAAGTGGCAGAGTGTTGTAAGTATTAGTTTCCTGTTTGTAAAGAGTTTGATACACCAGAGTTCTATCAAAGTTACCAAGGAAGAAAGAAAATGAAATATTCCATTATCTCAGAATATACACATTCTGTCTTCCATGCCTATCGAATATAGCATAAGTTGTTCAGGATCTCACAAAGTGAAATTCCCTTTTAGACAAAGCATATTCTCTTCTTGTATATGTCTGGAGAATGACTGAAAGTGATGGAAGGTCAAATGAGAAATTGTGGTTACTTTCTCAAACAAGAATTTAAACTGCCTAGAGTTTACTAAGCGACCATTTTTATTTCTTGTTCATTTTTTATTTGCAATCTTATGACCTGTTTTATCCAATGTAAAGGTTTAAAAATTCTATGTATTCTTTTTATTTTGAGTACACAAAAGAAAGCTTAGGGCATTTATTCTTTTGAAATAACTTGAAAATATATCTTATTCCTCCAGGGTCACCTTATTTTTTCTATTTTGAAATTTGGATAGTTTTTTAGAAGTACTAAGCTTCTCATGCACCATTCAGGAGGCATTAATGAGTCCTTTTCATCATGGGTGGCCCTTTTGCATAGTTGGAGACTTCACCAAATTATCTATTGCTAGCAATAAACCAAAATCAGTTTTCACCTGAAACTCATCTCTATGTAAATCCAGTTATCTGATAGAGAAATGATTACTGATATGGGACATTAATTCACTGGTATATGTATTGCATACAAAATAAAGTCTTTTAACATAAATTTTAAGAGAACTAGAAATGATGACCATGTTATTTCCATGTTAATAATTATACAACATTTTTTCTTTCACTGTTTCTTTTTGGCAAGAGAATGTGAATTTTAATACGTTACTATATTTTTAAAAAATATTTTTTCTTAATGTTTATTTTTGAGAGAGAGAGAGTGAGTGGAGGAGAGGCAGAGAGAGAGAGAGGGAGGTTCTGTACTGACATCAGAGAGCCCGATGTGGGGCTCAAACTCACAAACCGTGCAATCATGACCTAAGCTGAAATTGGATGCTGAACCGACTGAGCTACTCAGGTGCCCCTGTTACTATTCTTTTTAATTCTACATTTATATGAACTTTGCTGAGATATTAAAATCTTATCTATCTATATCTATATCTATATATCTATCTATATTTATCTATATCTATATATCTATCTTTATCTATTTACATATGCCTTCTTTATTATTCCTACATCCTAACAATTTGTACTGGTGAACCCTCTCTTCAGACTGCATGATCATGAAGATGGTACAGATATAGGTGCACTGACTGTGACCAGTGTAACATTGGTCATAACAACCATTCTGATTGGTCAGAGCCCAGATTGTGATGCTTATATATTTCCAATATCTCCCCTTTCTATGTACTCACTACAAACTTAAAAAAAAAAAAGTTGATCCATGCAAGGGATATTTACAATATTTTCAACAAGGGCTCTAGAGCCAATTTTAGAAACACATCACCAAATTATACTTCTAAGCAGTTCTGGTCTTGAGGGTTTTCAGGAAGCAGACAAGAGAATACCTATCAATATAATGTAAACAAAAGATGAATTTAATGACATATGAAAGCAAAATTTCTGTGGTTAATCTAATCTTCAAATTCCTTATCTCCTTATCTTCCTTATCTCCCCTTTCTATGCCATATGTCATAAACTAGGACACAGAATTATCATCCCTAACTGTGATGAACAATATTTAAAATGAAATAATGGGGGGCGCCTGGGTGGCGCAGTCGGTTAAGCGTCCGACTTCAGCCAGGTCACGATCTCATGGTCTGTGAGTTCGAGCCCCGCGTCAGGCTCTGGGCTGATGGCTCGGAGCCTGGAGCCTGTTTCCGATTCTGTGTCTCCCTCTCTCTCTGCCCCTCGCCCGTTCATGCTATGTCTCTCTCTGTCCCAAAAAAAATAAATAAAAAACGTTGAAAAAAAAAAAAAAATAAAATAAATAAAATGAAATAATGGTGTGAGGAATAAATGAGGGAGAGTATGGACTAATATGAATTCTGTTTTCTCAGAAGTCTCTAGGAAACTTCTAGTTGGACAAAACCTAAAAACTCTGAGGTTAAGTCATGAAGTAGTTAAAAATAATCTGTTCTCAGGGCACCTGGGTGGCTCAGTTGGTTAAGCATCTGACTCTTGGTTTTGGCTCAGGTCATGATCTCACAGTCCGAGCCCCACTTCAGCCCCATATCGGGGTCTGCACTCACAGCATGGAGCCTATTTGGGGTTCTCTCTCTTGCCCCTTCCCCCCAACTTGTGCTGTCTCTGTCTCTCTCAAAATAAATACATTTAAAAAAATAGTAATCTGTTTTCTGTCTAGTCCCATTACTCTGTTCCAAAGATTTAATTCTGTTTTGATTAGAGGAATATATGCCCTGGACCTGCTAGATCTTTGGTTAATATTCCCAGTTTCCCATATTAGAGAAATGTGCTATCTTTGACTGTATTTTGATGAGTATTTCTATGGTAATGGAGGCTAGTAATATATGTCTATTCATACAAAAACCCAATGCTGAATACGTTGATGCAATTTGGCAACACTGCTAAATTATGGCTTCTTTAAAGAAATGCTCTACATATTTTCTTTTTCTCTTGGTTACAAGTCAAGACTTCTATGTGAAATTTGAAGTGACTGACAAACATAGGAACTCTCTAAAAATGCACAAAATCATTGCCCAATGTGTGGAAAAGAAGAAACAATTTTCCCTCTGAGATTACAAATTCAAAAAAAGTGAACTGAAACAAAATATAATTACATTCATTTGAATTGAGCAAGGCACTGGGGTTAGCAATGTCAACCTCATGGAAAGTGTAATGAAATCTCTAATGATCACAGAAGGCCTGTATCTTCACATTTCATTTGAAAGATACTCTACCAGTAGTAGTGGAAATGAATGAAATTATTAGAAGCTTAACACACGTACTTCCTCCATATGCTACATTTTTAGATATCTAGTGTGGTGTGGGAAATGGGGAATCACATTAACCAGATATACTGATTAGAAGAAAGGCGGCAAAAAATGGAGATAGTTTTCTTCACTTTCTGGTTCTTTGCAAGTGCAATGGCTGAGGACTCTTCCATTCCTTAATATCATTTCCTCTATAATTATCAAGGATGTACATTTGGTTACAGAAAATAGGTATTATATTCCTGGGGAGTTCAGTAGAGGCTCAGTACAGTTGCAGGCATTGCTTCTTCTGTTGGCAATGAAGGCAGCTGTGGGTTAAGGGCCCTATAACTTAATGGTATGAATAGATAGTATGTTTAATTATATGGGGAACATGTAGTGAGTGCTAGGATGATAATAATCAATCTGTAGGTGTTGGATCAGGCTTTCTCTGATTCACTGATAAAGGTGACAGAGGGATAGGGAAACACCCAGATCTGATGTTTTTCCCTCAGGTCCTGTGAACTCCAAGTTTAAACTTTATTATCCACTTCCCTCAGGATCAACCCTACAATGCCATTATCTCTCTAGTCTTTCAGTGTGGCAAAAACTCTGGGCCCTGCTTTCTTTAGGATTAGGCTTTGATCTTTAATAGCTGTGGTCATCGCCAGTTAGGTTCACCGATATTCAGTTAGCCTCTGTTTCAGGCAGATGCTTCTCTTCTTGGAAGATGGCAGAAATCCACTTCGTGGCAACCTTGTTCCCTTAAAGTTGATTGGGGTCAGTAACTAGTTCTGGATGTGAATTGTGAACGCACATGATGTATGTCAACCAATGATTGGTGAGAGTTGTTGTATAAATACTCTGTTCTCTCACACCTTGGGGAAGAAAACTCTAAGATATGTTTCTCAGTGCTGTTACACTTCAGTTGCCTACAATGGTAACTTACTTGATAATACACCCTTTATTGGATCTTTTCCTTCTCTATTTCTGTCTCACTTTTTATCTTCTTTTGGCATTTCCTAGGACTGTCTTCCAATTAAACTATTTCCGCTAAAATCCTTTTGTAGCAGTTTTAAAATATTTCCATAACTCTTAAACACCCTTTCTAAGAGGTGGAACCAAATTCCCTCCCTTAATTCACCTAGACTTAGTAACTAGTTTCTAACTAATAAGATATAGTTAAAATGATATGTTGTATGTGGGGGTAAAAGTACTCCTTACTGTTTCCTTTTAATCACTTGTTCTGGAGGCAGCTAGCTGCCATGTTATGTGAATGCTCAAATAGCTCTATAGAGAGGTCCATATGACAAGAAGCTGAGGTCTCCTACAAACAGCCATGTGAATCAGTCATCACAGAAGTAGATCCTCTGGCCCAATCATGCTTTTACATGACTTCAGTCCCAGCAAACATATTGATTGCAACCTTTTGAGAGGTCCTAACCTAGAATCACACAGCTAAGCCACTTCGGCATTCCTGACTCTCAGAAATTATGTAAGATAATAAATGCTTATTGTTTTAAACTGCTAATATTTTATTGCACAGCAATATATAATCAATTCACCTTGTCTCAGAGATTGCATCTGGAGCACATCAAAGCTATGACAACTCTCTTGTTTGAGTAAAGTGTACTGAGACCATGTGCAAAATAGAGTCATGGCCTAAGTCCATTTGACATTGGATTCATTGGGTCCACTGAACTACCTGTGGTTATTTATCTAATATTTATGTGCTTAAAAGGATGGATATATTTAGCAGTTGATAGAACTTCCCTACTGAATCCTTGACCTTTGGAATCATATCCATTAGATTAGGAAAGGCCATGTGAAAGCCCCTGAAATCTCATCCCCTCATGCAAGATAGTAAATCAGAAGCATCCTAGGTAGAATGGCAGAGATTAGTGCTCCTTGCAAAAACTAAAGAATGTAGATATTGCCTCTGCAGAAACCAAAATGGGCCATGGTGAATAATGGTACACTTCTGAAAACTTAACAAAGTGGTAGCCCCCATTATAGTTGCTATGCAAGATATGATATATTTATTAAACTAGATCAGTACAGTTTCTGGCACATTGTATGAGACTGCTGATCTGATAGGAGTGTTTCTTACAATCACAATCAAAAAAGTGGATTGGAAGCATTCACATTCACTTGAGATGAACAAGAATTTATAGCCTTGCACCAGGGATATACTGTCAAACTATGTAATGAGTGGAGTCTCTAGTGAGCCTCAATAGAAGAATTGCATCCCAGCACTGTGGAGTAAGGTCATGCTATATATAGCAGGGAAAATTTTCCTATCCAAAATCAGTTCCTGATGTAGACCATTGATAGAGACCATCATTACTATCCTTAATATCAAAAACATGCCATGTAAGCTACTATAAAATTATAGTCTTTCAGAAACTCTTCAGAGAGCTGAAAATGTAAAGAAATACAAATGAGCTAAATTCCAGAAAGTAATTTATCACTTTTAAGGGGAGAAAATGTCTATGCCTGCTCCTCCCTAGGGTCCTCCTAGGGTCCTCCCTAGGGTCATGGTGGGAGCAGCTTCATATAGAATGTCCTCCCTAGGGTCATGGTGGGAGCAGCTTCATATAGATGAAAATAAGGAGAAACAGTCAAAATTTTAAATGTACTTTAATGGCTATATGTAGATGGCAATGAGCAATTAGATTTTTGAGAATCTCAGTCACAAAACAAGTCCACACATAGCCACAAATTCTTTCCCATGGAACCTTCAGAGAAACACAGCAATAGTGTGTGAATGCTAGGTACCAGGAAAGAAGGCTAAGAGATAAGCCTCAAGGTGCATGCAGCCCTCATCAAGTGCAAGGAAGTACAAGGAAGTAGGCTGCTGGTGGCTGGGGGCACAGCAGGAGAACTCAGAGACATGACCCTGAGGTGGATATAACCTTCACCAAGCACAAGACCATGGAAAATTGGGGCCAGGGAAGAAGGGCAGGAAGTTAGAAGGCAAAGAAAACTCTCCAGTACTACACAATGCTGGCAGTTGGCCTGTAAAGAGAGACGTCAGCATCTTATTGTGCTTGGGAAAGACCTGTGTTCATCATCAAAATATTTGAATCCAGTGGTAAACTGGATCCAGCTAAAGCTGCAAAACATATATTTTTGTTCAGAATTTTTTTTTTATCAGATTAAAAAACTAATTTAAAAAGAAAGTGACTTATCTCAACTAACACAGATATCCAGGGGCAGCGCCAAAGCTAGGGCTGGATCTTCTCACTTCTAGTTTAATTCCTTGTCTGTTGAACCATGTATAGGACTATAATTAAATGAAAAACACTATGCTATACATCATCAATCTCCTTGATCTTGTCTCAAAAACTTGGAAGTTGACTCACATTTGCCTGAAATTCTTTTTAAAGTCTAGAATACTGAAAATGATCTTTGATTTTTTTTTAGCTCAAGATTTTTAGAAAATTCTAAAATAAGTCCTGTGGATGTATAAGTGAGATGTGAGGATAAGGTGGACAATGTTAATCATATAAAGAGAAAATATGTGCAATGATTAAATCCATAGACTGTGGAGCCAGATTGCTTGCATTGGGAAAATTGTCTAACCTTCTCTGCCTCAGCCTCCTTATCTGCAAAATGGGATTAATAATAGTATCTACCTCATTAGATTGTTGTGAATATTAGAATATTTACTTCTGCTGTATAATTTTTTAAGGATGGCATAAAGAGTTATTGTTGAACTTGTTTAAAATCTAAATAGATTTTCAACTTAGAAAGGATTAGCAGATATCACGGTTACTCTAATAAATATAACAATAATTGTCTTCCTTCATAACTCTCCCTTCCCTTCCAATATAGTCTAGATCAGGAAAGATGAAATTAACTTCCTTTAAACAAAGAACTTTTCTTCACAATATAAGGGGGAAAATGACAATCACTGAAAAGGCATTGGTCCTGTTTGTCCCTGCACTCTGTCCCCAAACCATCTTATTAAAAAAAAAAATCTAAGTAGGATGTTAAATGCGGGACCAGGAAAAATGAGACACACTGGATGAGGGCATGGATATTAACCAATGGTGACGACCTGTCCTAAGGAAGCTTCATTAATGGCAACAGATTTCTTTAAATAAAAACAATAAGATAAAAACAAAGAGGGAGGTAAATCATAAGAGACTCTTAAATGCAGAGAACAAGCTGAGGGTTGATAGGGGGGCGGTTAAGTAGGTGAAAAGCATTAAGGAGGGCACTTTTCAGGAAGAGCAATGGGTGTCATATGTAGGAGATGAATCACTGACCGGGTTCTACTTCTAAAGCCAAAACTACACTGCATGGTAACCAACTTGAGAATAAAAATAAATAAATAAGCAAACAAATAAATAAATAAAAACAGCTTCAGAAAAAAAATTAAAAGATGTGTTCATAAAGTTTGGGCAGAATAATGCAAAGAGGTATGATGAAAAATAACTTCTTTATATTGCTGCCATAGAGCCTGCATGGTTCACCATTCTGTGACTTCCTAAAATGATGTGGAGAACGGTGCAAATGAAAAAGTCAAGGGTTGCTGGCGTGAGTGTGGAAGATTATTTTTCTTATTTAGAGTTTTCTAAGGTGCTATAATGTGGTATGTGTAATTTACACAGTCAAGACCACAAAGTGCATTTAAAAAAATTTTTAATGATAAGGTTAATTCATTTACTTGAAGAATTAATCTGATGCAAATGATCACAGAAGTTACCAATCCCTTACCCTGCCTCCAAGTTAAAAAAAAAAATTAAATGTTCACAAAGATATCAGGTATGGCTTACTAAAAGAAATTTTTAATGTTATCTTAAGTTACCTTAAGACTACAATCATTAAGCCTACAGTAATGGAAGAGCTAGTGGTATGTTTTAAAAAGCAAAGTTACTTTAGATTTAATTATTGTGGAGAGGTATTAATACTATACTCGGCAAAGTTTTAATCACAGGATTAAAAATAGATTTTATTTATTTTTTTAATGTTTATTTTTGAGAGAGAGAGAGAGAGAGAGAGAGAGAGAGGGTATGAGCACGGGAAGGGTAGAGAGAGAGGGAGGTACAGAATCCCAAGCAAGCTCCAGGCTCTGAGCTGTCAGCACAGAGCCCCATGTGGGTCTCAAACCCACAAATGGGGAGATAATGACCTGAGCTGAAGTCTGACGCTTAACCGAAGTCGGATGCTTAACCGACTGAGCCACCCAGGCACCCCTTAAAAGATTTTAAAAGATCCTCAAATGTTATGGGAAATACATGCAGAGGTTCTGAAGTTAGAAATTTGTTTGTTTTCACATAAAAGACAATTGTTCTTAATATATCACGGGAAACCGCTGACTATATCTGTGAAGTTTGATAAGCAGAATTCAAGAAATAAAAATAAAATATTTATTTTGATGGGCACTGATTAGCAAAGTCAGTCCACTTAATATTGCAGGAGAGCACCAGACACAGAAGGAGGGTAACCTATGATATTTATAGTTATTCATGACATATGTATTAGAAAGTAATGCCATGTTTGGTAAAACTTATGCATAGCTCTTTGAGAGATCTTTTCTAAGACAAATATTGTACTTTAAAATTATAATATTAGAAGATTAAAGTCAATACATATTCTGAAAATGAATGTGGACAAGGACTGGTGGGTAGCCTAAATGAAGAAGTCAAGGACTGCTAATGAGAGTGGGGAAGATATTTTTCTTAGAGTGTTTTTAATACGCTACATTATGGTATGTGGTTCAAAGCCAGACACTCAGGCAGCAACTTTAAATTATGCAAGTGTATACAGTCCGTTCGACTGCAAGCAGATGTGCCAGGCGATCTAGAGGGATTCCTGGGCGGTAGTTGTAAAAAATAAAAATCCGGTCTCCAGGCCAGTGTATAAGCTCTGGGCTGGGAGACAGCGGCAAGCTGAGTGGAGGCAGAGAGAGCCTCAAGACGCAGTGCCCCCCACCCCACATTTACGCTCATAGGCTCTGAAGGGGGCGGGGTGTGTGTTTCAGAACAGAAGCCTGTTCCTTAAGGCCAAAGCTCCAGGACACGAAGAAAGGCCTTTGCCACAGAAAGACGGGATGTGTTTCAGGCTGTTCAGTGCCGTGGGGGTGGTAGCCTGCCGAGAACTTTCTCTCGGATGGTTACAGTCCCGCGAGACCTAGGAACACAACCCCCCTGGCCATCAGAGCCAGGAGAGCAACGGGTATCCCCTGGGCCGCAGCGGGCACCATAAAGACCACGACACGAGATGCGAGTAAAAGTTCCCCTCCAGGGACAGTGGCATTCTGGAATGTGGCAGAGACAGGGAGCCAGCGAACATGAAAATGGCGCCCACCGGCTGGAATGAGGCAGAGGCATAGCTTAGCGATGGCAACTGCAAGAAAAGAAAAAAGAAAAAATGAGAGACAGAGAGAGAAAAGGAAAAAAAAAAATCTGGGGTTAAAAAAAAAAAAAAAAAGAATGCTCGAGGCTGGAGTAAGGCGGAGGGAGAGCTCAAAAATGGCGCCCGCCAGCCTCTGTCCCTGGAGAGCAACCCGGCAGACCCCCCAAAGTGTACAAATCAGACGTCTGACCCTCAGGCCAACGCTCCCAGAGAAGCAGATGAGCCTCTCCCCCACAACGTCTGCGCACCCCTGGATCAGCAGCTCACACACCGGGTCCTGAAGCCGGTGAGTCTGAGTGCGGGCCCTTTAAGAGCCCAGGTCACTTATAGGCCAGTGGGTCTTGTGGACTCGAGCTCCGTTGGTTTTCAAAACTAGATATTTGGGGATCCAGTCTCTGGTGCAGGTCTTAAAAGTTGGGGGTGTCGGGTGTGGGGTTAAAACCTTTCGCACCTCAGTGAGAAGTTCTGGGGTTTGAGTTCTCTCCCCACTCTGGATCTCCTCTAGTAAGTAGGGGGGATGGTACGGATGATCTTGGGGTTTATGGTGAGATTGTGCCTCAGCCTCTCCTACCTGCTTTGATACGAACCTTCTCTCTTTTGCCTGATGCTAGGAGCGGCTCAGCCAGTCAGTAGTTTGTTTGTTTGTTTTCTCAGAAAAGTAGTTCCTCGCGTAGTTGCAGATTCAGTGTGTTCATAGGAGAAGGTGAATTCCGTATCCTCTTCCGTAGCCATCTTGAACAGGAAACTCCTAAATCTGCACGTTGAATGCAATTCCTACCTGAAACTTCAATGGATTTTGAGAAAAATTATAATCTTAATCTTTGCTTCTTGTGAATCTGTACCAGAAGGGTCGTCGGACAGTCTGTGAGAAGTTTATCATATTATGGGTTTCGTGTCCCAACTTTCTCCATAACCAAGACTTATAATGATTGCATTATTAAAGAAGTATATCACACTGACTCCATGAAATGTTACAGATATGTTTCATAAGTGAAATAAGTAAGCCATGCATAATGTATTTTCATAATTTTTCAAAACTTGAAATTGTGGGAATTCTTGGTCTATTGCTGTCTCTTAGCCTCCAATTTAAAGAGTCAAGAAAGTGAAGGACAAATTTTGCAAGAAGTAAGACCACCTTGAGAGATCATTCCATTAAATATTTGTTACAAAAAAGCCCAGCATCTGTCAAAATGGTTTTCTTATCTCTTGGCTTTTAAGGAATCATTATTATAAATAAGACAGGGAAATTCAGGCATTATGGTATATTTAGAAGCTGAAGGCAAAGTGCCTTGAGGTTACACATTATCAGTTATAGTCTTCTTTCAACAGTATGGAATACAAAATGTAAGTCAGTCTTATAAATTAATAATTGACAAAAACACACGTTTTCCTCAAAGCGTTCCTCATAAAATTTATCCCAGTAGAACCATGTGTCCTTCAGGATTACAAGATAGTTTTGTTTATTTTCCTGGAAGTTATGCTTTAAATTTGTAGCATAACTCTAACAGAAAAGAGTTTACTTATTATCGAAATAGATTCGAAATCCTCTTAAGAAGGAGTTTGTTTAGGCCCGCCTGGGTGGCTCAGTCGGGTAAGCGTCCTACTTCGACGCTTGACCTCGCCGTCCTTGAGTTCGAGCGAGCGCAGCGTCGGGCTCTGTGCTGACAGCTCGGAGCCTGGAGCCTGTTTTGGATTCTGTGTCTCCCTCTCTCTCTGACCCTCCCCCGTTCATGCTCTGTCTCTCTCTGTCTCGAAAATAAATAAACGTTAAAAAAAAAAAAAAAAGGAGTTTGTTTAAACCAGTAGAATCAGTATCCAATACAACTGTATGTGACCTGAGCTTCTGAGGAATATTTAAAATGATCATATCATGTGGTGGGCAAAGGGTAGAGGGGGAGCATCATGTAGTAACATTATTCAAATGTAGCCATTGTACGGATTCCCTTGGAGATCAAAACATAATTTTCTTTAGCTTTTCAAACTGAGTCTGTTTCCTTGGTGGCATATAGCAGGGTTTCAGTAGTACTCAAAGCTGCATGATAAAGTAGTGTATAGCTGCCGCTAAAGTATTTGGGGGGGGGGGGGTGTAAACTTTATAATAACAACACAAATTATGCAAATATGGATAAATAATAACTGCAATACAAAATTCTCATGCTTAAGGAAGGTCACTTTGAGCTGGGCCATCAGAAGCAACAAAGGGCATATATATATATATATATATATATATATATATATATATATACACACACACACACACACACACACACACACACAGTCTCTGCCATTTGTGTTAATTCCATTGAAATGCTTTAGAAGTAATGCTCTAAGAAAAACAGGAATTTGATGAAGAATTTCAGTAGTTTCACCCCTGTGATCACCAGGACTAATATTTCAAAATTCTTGGTATCCTAGATAAGAAGTATCAAAGAAGAACCCAAGTGAATAGGTATCTATTCATTCTCTAGTTGTAAGAAACTTCTTAGTAACTGTCTCTATAACTTTATTCCTCTTGTATATGATCATCATCACCTGTGGGTCCATCTCCATCTTTAGGTTCTGAGATATGCCCTGTATTATCAGGAATAGCCTTTAGGAAATATAGATCTGTGCCTAGGGCACTAAAGATCAAGTCAGTTTTATTGTTAGTTCTGATTTGACCCTGGCTCTTTAGTTCTAGTACCTGGGCTTCTGCTTTATTCTTAGATTTTAAACACCTATTTACAACAAGTTCTTATTCTATTTCTAATTACCTGAGTCCTTTATTTAACATATTCCCAGTTTCCCAGCTCCTAAAATATAGAGTTCATGTATTACTTTCCAAATGCTCTTCTCTCTGTTGTCTCATCCCTTCTTTCTTTTTTTCATTCTACTGTTGAAGAAGCTGTCACTATCTTCTATAAGGAATGTATTGTATTATTTGTATATTCCTGGTGCTGAAACAGACCCTAGCATATGTATAGTAGGTTTTCAATAAACTTGTCTTAAGTGAATGTGTCACCCTAGATCTATGCTTCCTTGAGAGGGGCTAAATCCATCACAAAACCATCCTACTCTTAGCTAACACGTGCAGGGGATCCTGAAAAATGTCTAAGTAGAATAGTCTACTTCAGGTTCAAATGTCATATTCCAACATACACAGAAGTCACAGGATGATGGATATTTAAAAGTGGTTTCTCTCATATATTCAGCTTGTCCCCATGCTCTTGTCTTCTGTCTTGCATTATTAGTTTTATATTTTCCTCATCACCCTTCTTTCTGTCAGCCCCTAGAGCTACTCTGTGATTTTTAACTTTTTGGTTTCCTTCTGAAAAGTCTGTCCTCTAGCCTGGGTTGTTAGTCATCCTCAGTCACTTCTAATTCTGTTATTGGATAGGGAGTGGGAGAATAGTTTTCAGATCTTGAAAATAGAGTGGGGGGGCAAGGAGGCCTCCATGATGATATTGTCAAAGTAGAGAATTTGAAAGACTAGTTTTCCTTTACTGTTGCAAATAGGGATTGTCATTCATTTATTTATTATGCTAATTAATAAAAGCTGGTGATTATATCTTCCCTTAAGGGGAAAAGTTGAAAGTTGAAAGAATGTCTCCTAACCCACCCTGTGGGTTACATCACAGAAAGTTCTCTCTATAACCTACTTCTATAACCTGGCTCTCTGTACTATAGATTTTCCTCTATTACTATAGCCATTGTGGGTGCCAGATTCTAGAAAATGGTCAAGTAAAGGTGGGATGGGTATTTGCACTTGTTTAGTCTTATTACTAATGCCTGCCAACACACGTATTTCATTTTGCTCTTCTCTTGTCTTACTAAACTTCTCAGATGGCAACTGCTCATCTGGACACAACTTTTTACCTGTCATTATATTTTAAAAATCCTATGCTGTTCTAGGCAACAAGGTAACCAACCATTCCCGTTCCTGCTGTCAGTGTTAGCCCAGTCCTAGTGGTTAAATATATTTTTCTCAGTAATGCTCTTTAAGTACTTCTATAACATTTGATCCTTTGGATCAAGATAAATTCTCAAGACAAGAGAATGAGAACATGAAAAATAACCCTGATTTAGGAATTTAGTAAATGAAAATACAGAACCAAACCTTGTTTCCTTATAAACCAAGGTTGAATACTTTGGTCACTATAGTAGACAGCATATGTCTACAATCTCCTTGAGTGATGGAACTTTTATTTCTTGTTGGAAACTTTTTTGTCATCATGTGAGGAAAGCTCTCCCCTTTCTGGCTATTGAAGGATAGGGAACATGGCATAGGCCAGGCAAATCAAAGTAACCTGACTGCCTGGCCACTGATTGTTCAGTGATAAACTATTCAGGCTAATCCAAGACTGTCAGGGAAGTTCCAGCCAGAGATAGTAAGGAAGTGTCACAAAACAAAACAAAACAAAACAAAACAAGAAAAAACAAAGCAAAATAAAACAAAAGCTACTAGCCTGTAAGTGGGCAACATTGATAAGGGTAGCCATTGATTATCTTGTCCATTCTGAAGAAACCAAAGAGAAAGCCTACTGGCTTTACATAAGGTTCGGAGAGATGGCCAAAGAGGCAGTGTCCTCTGTTTAACCACGCTTGAAACCTCAGGGCTTAGCTACATTTCTGAACTTTCCAGTGGTAGGAATTCATACATAAACTCTTCTTCTTCCCAAGCTAGCTTGAGTGTGTCTTCTACCAGTGGCAATCTAATGAGTTATATTTGACATTGTAAACACAAATTGAACCATTTATAATGTTATTTACTATCTGAGACCAGAGAGCTGTCTTGCTTCAGATAAAGGAATAAGAGACATGAATTTGTATCTGAACTGGCTAAAATGAAGAAATCAACATAGCAACAAGGTGAATAAAGAAATATTTGTTCAAGAGACTGGAAAGACAAAACCAGTACTTCTATATGCATCTTCTTAATGACTTCAATTATTACATAGGCAAGGAAATGCAATTATTAGCTTCATTTAGTGGGACATACTAGGAGAGTCAAAATCTTTCTAGAATTAGACATTCAGATTTGAATGGGCAGGGAGATAGAGAAGTATAAGGGAATGTGGAATCAGTTGGATATTAGTAAGGAATTCTGGTCTATTAAATAGAAAAAATAATGATATTAACCATTTTTTTTGGCGATTATGACTATCAGAGTCTTCTATGTGTATGCATAGCACGTAATTCTATTTCTTGCAAACAGTCTGCAAGTACTAATAATTCTATTTTACAGGAAGGAAACTAAGGTTTAGAAAGTTGATGAAGGCTATAGAGTTAAGGGATAGGGGTAGAGTTTGAACTCAGATCTTTAAAATTTTAAAACCCAGAGGACTTCCTCCCCCACCCCCCACTATACCACCCTACTTCCTTGAAACAGGGATACGAAGATTGCAGTGACTGACAGTACATTGACTTCATCAGGTTATAGCAGAAGATGGTGGGCAGGAAAATCATTGAAATGGCAACCTATTTTTGGATATCTCCTTGTATTGAAAGAATATGTCCACTGAAAGGTGATCAGCATAGTTTCATAGTTTAGGAAATGGACTGTGGAACCAGGGTCCCTCGATTCAAATTATAACTAGCATTTGCTAGTCATGATGACTTGCACAAGCTATTTAACCTCTTTGTGTTTCAGTTTCCCCATTTTAGAAATGGGGCTATTAATCTTTACCTCTTAGAATTGTTATGATAACAAAATATGTTAATGCTTGTAAAGCTTTTAGAAGAGCACTGGATGCATAGTAAGTACTATGTAAATGTTTATTAAATAAAATAAAAGCCAGAAGGCTTTTTTTCTGTATTTTACTTTTTGAACTGTTTCCTTTAGGTCAGGATTTCTCAAGTTTGACTCTGTTTTTGTTTTGCGCTGGATTGTACTTTGTTGTAGTGGGGGGCTGTCCCATTTAGCAGCAGTGACCTGGCCTCCAGTCACTAGATGTCATTAACACAGCATACCCTCCTCCCCCTGCCCCCTCATTGTGAAAACAACAATTTTCTTCAGACAGTGACAAATTTCCCAATGGAAGCAAGGGGAGCAAAATAGTCCCCTTTGAGAGTCATTTCTCTCGATGTAAGAATTAATAGCCTATAAATCTTAGATTTATGTGTAATTATTAGTTGTTACAAAATTATAAAGTAGAGCCAATTGCTACACGTCACAGATGTTTCAAAGTTAAAACTCAGAAATTTGTTAGAAAAGTTCTTGAAGGAATGAGATGTTGTCACCAGCTTGCTATAAAGCCTACTCAATTTCATCACTTTTTTTCCTAAATATTCTTTCTCTATTCGGTATAATCTAGTCTTTCCATTTCTGTGTGTATTTCCCCTCTGTGCCCTTCTCTGTGTAGCAACGCCGCATGTCTACCAGCAGGTGGTATCCATGAATAATGTGATCTACATCTTTTCCTTCGCAGGCATGATCAGATTACCTCTCCCACACTGCTGTGCGGAGGCTTAGCCGGTGAGAGCTCCGTTGGGATATTGTATCTCTTTCCCCTACCTTAGGGGGTGAAAAGATGTTTTCAAAAAGACTTTTGCCCTTCTTTATTCTGAAGGCTGATTGCTATACTTCATATAATAACAGATATTTTGTATAACTCTGTTATTTGAGTTGGATGGCATTGCTTGTAAGCAGAATAATAGAGGCATTTGCTTTGCTGGATAGTCAGAATTCTGCTACTTTGAATACCCAGATTATGTTATTTCACTCTTCTTAGCTGACTACCAATATACTGCATTCCACAATTACATGTGGCAATATGGGGATTGGCTTAAGAAGATAATAAAAGAAGTCCGGAAAGTAATATCTTTATTGAACTTAAAATGCCCATAAAAGCCCACTGTCTTTTCCTTTGCATATTACAGTTATATTGTTGATGCATTCCAATTCTAGTAATGAGTCATAATCATATGGAAATAAACATTTTCATATGTCATGGGATATTTAAAGGTATCTATTCATTATGAAAGCTTTCAGATTTCCAGAAGATATATGTTAGAGTGTAATATTATGGTTTATGTTATAAAATTTCACTATATTACAGTTTTCTACCTTTGCATGCAACTGTCTGAGTCTACCAAATTTCCTTCTCTGGAATTTCCATTCCAGTTCTTAATTCAGCATAGAAACCTACATCCCTGTTATTGTATTGTCTAAATAGATTGGACCTGCTCTTTGGAAAATGGGTACAGGAAACCTTCAGGAATAATGTAGTCATTTTTGACCCCATAAAGGCAGAATTAAAACCAAAACTTTTTCCTAGAAGTAGAGGATTAAAAAAAAGTTGAAGAATAGGAATCTAAATTAATTTAATTCATCTGTTACATTAGAAGGATTTTGCTGTCTCACTTCCCTTGGGCCACTTCTTTTTCTTTTTTTATCTTTATCTTTCCTCTTGTATCTTTCTATAAATGTTTTACATGTGTACAATTACATGTACATAACACATATGTACCTGGCATTATTTACTTGAAGATATTTCCATGTTAACATTAAATATATAATTTTACTAGGGCATATGTTTTATGGGTCTTATTAAAACTATTTTCTCTACTAGTAGAGTGGAATGATATATAGGCACTTTAGAAAATCATGTATTTTCTTCTGCATGTTTTCTTTTTTAGTGTTTTTAATTAATTAATTGATTAATTTTTTTCCTACCTATACCTTTATTTGTTTTTTTTCAATATATGAAGTTTATTGTCAAATTGGTTTCCATACAACACCCAGTGCTCATCCCAAAAGGTGCCTTCCTCAATACCCATCACCCACCCTCCCCTCCCTCCCACCCCCCATCAACCCTCAGTTTGTTCTCAGTTTTTAAGAGTCTCTTATGCTTTGGCTCTCTCCCACTCTAACCCTTTTTTTTTTCCTTCTTCTCCCCCATTGGTTTCTGTTAAGTTTCTCAGGATCCACCTAAGCCCTTGGGCCACTTCTGTATTTGCTATGGAATCAAATTGAGCCAATCCTTTCCTCCAGCTTCACAATCTATATCAAGCCTTGTACTCTAATCAATATTGTAGCGATTGGTATTGATCTTGAAAAGAGTTGAAATGACTGGCTCAAATGTGCCTTGGTTTGATCAATTGTTAAGTATAGATCCACTGTTAAGCGTATACCTTGTGAAAGTATGATCAAACAAATGACCCCTAATAGAACTTTGACAGTTCAGTAATAATAGATTATCCTCAATTAGTAAAATAAAGTGAGGCTTTATCAAGTAATATATGCCATTATATAACTTTAAATGTATTTCCATTTTAAAAATTATTAGAAGTTTGGAATACATTTTCATAGTATTACAAGATTTTCTACATTATGAAAAATTGAGCTCTCTGTCTTCATCATCATCATTTATCCTTCACTCAGGTTTGTCAGTCATAATATTTTGTCATATTTCTCTCTATAAAATATACATAGATATAAAAATATATATTTTTAAAGAAACTATTTCTGGAAATCCCTATGTATACCATCCTGATTTCATTCCTATTTATCCTTTCCAGTCATTCTCCAGAGTTTAGTGTTTATCTTCTTATGTAAGTTTTTACTACATATATTGTTATTCTGCCTGTTTTATAATAAACAGTATCATGGTCAATATTTCCTTTGACAACTTGTTTTTTAATTCAAATTAAATTTTGTGAGATTCACCCATGTTGATGCAACTCTTACATAGATGAGCAGAGTGCAACTTATTTATTCAGCCTTCAACCCAAGAACATGTAGGTTGTTTACAGTTAGTCTTTATGACAAATAGTGCTGCTATGGGCATTTGTGTACATGTCTTCTTGTGTACATGTGTGAGGGCCTCTAACAGAGAATTGCTAGATCCTAGGAAATGCTTCTTCAAATTTATCAGATACCCCCTAATTGTTCTTTAACTTACACTTTCTCTATACATACATAAGAGAGTTTGTATTCTACAGTCTCATCAACTATGTGGTATTATTAGACTTTATTTTTATTTATTTTTTTTGCCAGTCTGGAGGTATGAAATTGTATTTTATGGTAGTTTTATTTTGCATTCATGTGATCACGAGCATGTTGCCCTATGTTTATTTGCTATTAGTTTTTGCTTTTCTGAAAAATTTTTCTCCTAGCCTTTGCCTTTTTTTTCCTTTTAGTTGTTTGACTTTATTCTTATTTATTTACAGAATCTCTGTCTCTCATCTTAACCCCTCTCTAGTTCCAATCCTATTTTGTTATTTGTGATATCACACTGTTTTGTACGTTATCTTTTGAACATTATATTTAAATTTTATTCCCCTCATGGTGAAAACAGTTCCATTTTTTTCAGTATTAAATAGGTAATGTATCTCTACACTAAAGTATTCAAATGGTATATACAAATATGAGAAAGTTAAGATCCCCCGAAATCTCACCATCCCTAAACAACTACTGCTGACATTTTAGTTAATCTTTTAATTCATCTTTTGTGCATTCACTCATACTCCCAGACACATACTTTTACATATAATTGGGTCATATAATTTTCCTTCTTCCCCTTCCTTCTTTATCACCCCCATTTCCATATTCTGTCAATCCAGGTAAGGTATATTAATAACCTTGATTTGCAAGCCAGCAATGACAGTTTAAATCCTTCTCATGCTTTGATAACCTCACCGTCTCTTCTATGACCAGTTGAAAAAAACTCTACCTTTAATGGCTTATATGATTTGGTCAGATTATCCACCTGGATAATCTTCCTATCTTAAGGTCAAGTCTGTCTATAACATAATGTAATCACTGGAGTAAAATCTATCATATTCAAGGTCCCAAGTATTATTCAGGGCATGTACACCAGGGAGGGTAGAAATTCTTGGGGGATATCCTAGAATTCTGCCATTTGGCCCCCAAAGATTCAAGCCCTTGCCAAAAGCATAATACGTTCATTGCCTCCCAAGAATTCTAAGAGTCTCACCCCATTACAGCATTGGCTCAAATCCTGAATCTCCTCTAAATCTCATTAGCAACAAAGGCCAAACTCTCAACATTTAAGTCATCTAAATCATATGCAGATGAGGCTCTTGGGTATAATCCATTAAGTGTAACTCCTGGGGCATAATTAATCTTTGTCTATGGACCTGTGAAACTACAGAGAAGACTTACATGACCCCAACACTCCCAGCATACAACTGTGGGATGAGTATCATTAATAGTTATAGACATTCCAATTCAGAAAGGGCAAAAATGGAAGATAAAAAGGAATCATTGATCCAATGCAGTTCTGAAATTTGGCCAGGACAACTTTTTAGCCTCAGTTCCTTGATTAGGTTTAAAGACTTAGAGATAATCCTTCACGGGTTTCTGCTCTGCCCCCTGAGTTCTCATTTGTGCCTGGAGGGTCTTGGGTCTGTTCAATCCATTCCTGGTTTCACCCTCTTAGTCATATTTTCTTTTCTATGAAAGGTAGCATGTGCATGTGTCTGAATAATTTTATCAGCCTGCTTCCTTCCAGTAGCAATTGGAAATCCAACAGCTTCTTTTCATTTGTATTCTCTCTGTTCCTTTATAATTTTCCTAAGAACTTTTGTATTTTATATTTGTTCTTTACATTTATATTTTGAGGGATATTGTTCTATTGTTATTTTTTCTTATGATATCTTTGTCTTGTTTTTGATATCACAGTAAATCTCACCTCATAAAATAAGTTGGGATATATTTCTTCATATTCAGTTTTCTGAAAGATGGTATGTAAAGTTGGTATTTCATCCTTAAATGTTTTGTAGAATTCACCAGTGAACCTATTTTGGCCTGAAATTTTCTTTGTGAGGTTTTCAGGTATGGATTTCATTCTTTAATATGTATAGACTTATTCACGTTATAAGGTTATGTATTTTTTCTTGAGTAAGCTTTCAAGGGATTTGTTCATTTATTTATTTCTTGGTGTAAAGTTGTTCACAACATCTCAAGATCTATAGTGATTTCCTTTTTTTCACGCCTGGTAGATAATTTGTGTTTTCTTTTTTCCTGATAAGCCTTAATAGAGGTCTTCAATCTAATTGTTCTTTTTAAAGAACAAACTTTGGTTTCATTGATTCTATTAATGAGTTTTCTGTTTTCAGTTTCATTGGTTTCTACCTTTGTGTTTATTATTTTTTTTCCCTTCTGTTTGCTTTTGGTGTAATTAGCTGTTCTTTCACTAGTTTCTAGTGGAGAAGAGGTCATTGATTTGAGATCTTTTCTTCTATACGCATTTAATAACTAAAATTTTCTTCTAAGTACTGCTTTAGCTGCATCCCAAAGATGTTGATGTGTTGTGCTTTTATCAATGATTCAAAATATTTTCTAATTTTCTTTGTAATTTCTTTCTGACCTATGAGTTGTTTAAATGTAAATTGTTCAATTTCTAGATACCTGGAACTTTTCTAGATATATTATTTTCATGATTTGTAATTTAATTCCATTTTGGTCAGGGAAGACATTGTATAAAATTTTAATCTTTTAAAATATTTTTAAGATTTATTTTATGGTCCATTGCATGGTCTTTCTTCATGTACATTTTATGAGCACTTGAAAAGAGTATGCATTTTTAGTTGTTGAGTATAGTCCTAAATAATTTGCAATTAGGTTAATGTGGTTATTTTTCCCCAGCTTTATCGAAATATAATTGACATATAACATTGTGTAAGTTTAAGATATACAACATGATAATTTGATATACATATATATTGCAAAATGATTACCACAAGAAGGTGAACACATCCATTTCCTCACATAGCTACTATTTAGGTTTATGTGTTTTTTGGTGTCATTTGATCTTTTATATCTTTACTTATATATATTCACATCTTTACCATTTGTGTTTATTTTTTTTTTCTGTACACACAAGTTGCTTTCTAGACTATTTTACTTCAGTGTATCTTATAGTACACATCTGTGAGCTATAAAATCTATTTTTTATTTATATGAAAATGTATTCATTTCATTTTCATCCTTAGAGTTTATCTTCCCTGGATATAAAATTATTAGTTGACAACTTTTTTCCTTGAGGCCTTTAAATATGTCATTTCAATGTCTTTTGTCTTTGAGAGCTCTGATAAATTATATGTTATTTAAACATTGTTATTCTGCATATAATGTACCATTTTTCTCCGCCTGCTTTTAAGATTTTCCTTTATTTTTGGCTATCAGTGGTTTGAGTATGATGTGTCTAGAAGAGCTTTTATTTTTATTTTTAAATCTTGCTTGGAGTTGGTTGACATTCTTGTATGTAGCCCTAAATCAAGAGTAGATATCTTTTGTGGTCTCTGTAGCTTTTCCTCTGTCTCCTTTGGGATCTATCCCATCTCTCATAGTGTTACAGTTAGCAGTGATTTGGGCAGTTTATACTCTGAATTTTGCTTTTTCTGGCCTTCAGTTTTTACACTGCCATGACTTCCCTTTTATATAATCTTCTTTTCCAGGTCCAAACTCAAGATTATTGGAAATTTTACCTGATGAAGCTATGCTTTGTTTTGTTTTATTTTGGTTTATTTTCCACTGCCATTTTCTTCCCACCGCCAAGTCCTTGTGGGACTCTTACTAACTTATAATAGGTTTTGTCTTTATACATTCTATATTTCCTAATTTTTAAAATATTTTCTAGACCTGACTAATTGAATATCTAGTTTCTAATTTAATAACTATTATGTCAGCTGTACCTATTGTGATTTAACTTTTCATTATGTTTATAATTTTTGTTACATTTTTTCTGTTCTATTTCAAATAGTTATATCTTAATTTTATTTTAAATATTTATTTTGTAGGGGCACCTGGGTGGCTCTGTTGGTTATGCATCTGACTTTGGCTCAGGTCATGATCTCATGGTCCATGAGTCTGAGCCCTGCATTGGGCTCTCTGCTGTCAGCATAGAGCCCACTTCAAATCCTCTGTCCCCCTCTCTCTCTGCCCCTCCCTGCTCTCTCTCTCTCTCTCTCAAAAATAAGTAAACATTAAAAAAATAAATACTTATTTTGTAGTCTTGATTCAATAGTTCCAATGTCTCATGGCACTGGGGAGGGAGAGTCTCATCCCAGTGTTGTAACAAGTGACATATCTTTATGCAGTGTTCTCAGTTCCAACTTTCTCTTTTGCATGATGCAAAAGCCTTGTCCCTCCTAAACTTTGAATTACTAGCCTCTTGGTGACAAAAAGAATTGCCATTGGTCAATTCTGTAAAAGAATATGAGTGCTCTTTAAAGAAATACAATGTAGGACTTGTTGTTTGAAACACAACATAGAATCCTGGATAAATATCTCCCTCTCTCTCTCTCTCTCTCTCTCTCTCTCTCTCTCTCTCTCTCTCTCTAATGTATGTATAATATACATATATAATATATATTTTAAATTCTATTATTGGTATTGGCAGTGACAGGTGATTTTGATCAAAACTTGATTAAATAGTCATAGTTAAGTGGTTATTACTTTTGATTAGAGTTAAACAGAAGCAAATGACAATCTCATTTATAGTCAGAACAACAGACAGGAAATTAGCTCCTCATCTAAGACTTTAGGAAATGAAGCCAAGTAATTATTGTAGAAATAGGGATGAAGTGTCAGTCCCTGTACTGTCCAATATTTCTTCTCCTGAATAATTATTCTGACCTAAAATGCTCAGTGAATTCACAAATCTTTCAGACACAAATCTTTCTTGGAGGAAACAAACTTTAATTTGTTTGTGGTTTATTTGGGGCTCCCATTCTTGGAAAGGATAATGTACCAATTTGTGTTTTCAAGTTTCCAAACAAACTTACATGTATGCAAAGTATTATCAATATAGATTTTATATTCTTTATAACCAGTTTTTTCTACATAATTAGCATTTAAATTTACCTTTAGCTTGGTCAATAAATCACAAATTAAACTTTACATATATTTACTGGAAAAAATGCACTACAATCTTTTTAATCATTATAGTATTTTCCTTTAATTTAATGGATTGGATAAGACAATATATTTAGATTCAAAAAAAAAAAAAAAACCTAGGTCATACTTTTGATTACATGGCTAGTAACTCTTAGCAGTATTTTAACTTCTGTGAGTTCCAGTTTCCTCATTGTAAAATAAGAAGAACCAAGAAAGGAAATTTTTAATGTCCCCACTAATTTTAACATTTTATGTTAGGGACTTACTTTAGATGAAGGGAAAAAAAAATACAACAACTCAGTCACACAGACTTCCTGAGTATACAACATCTATGATTGTTCTTAATTCAATTCTAGCTTCCCATACACTTTCTAATTCTTTCTCAGTGCCCCAGAGATCCAAAGGGTTCTGATTCCTTTTCTGAACTATAGGCCACTGAGGTCAGTGACTCTCAAGTTATATACTTCAAATCTCTGGGAGCCTGTAAAGTCACTGGAGTTAACAAAGAAAATGTAAATCCTTAAATGCATGAAATATTTTCTCTAAACTGAAAGTGGCTCTTATGCATGTACTTTGATTTTTCAAATATAAATAGATGCTCCTGTGATTAGTAAAATTAAAATAATTAATTTTAAATGTCCATTAAATGAAAGGAAAATACCTTAATCATTAAAAAGACTTTTTGCAGTGCATTTTTTCCTAATAGATACACGTAAAATTTAATTTGTAAAATATTGACAAAGCTAAAGGCAAAATTTTTTGTCATTCTGTTTTCCAAACAATGTAAAATTAAAGTAAAACTACTCTCATATAGAGATATTTGGAAATTTTGGTTTTGATAATGTTAGGAATAGCTGATCTTACATTATTTCCTTCAATTTATGTTATTTCAGTGTGAATTGCCTCTGAAATAAATTCAGATGTCAGTTTTTGGTAAGGCTTTCTGGAAAATTACTATAGGGAAAAGAAAGGCTAACAATTTGATATCTACTTTATACCCCATAGCACTTTATATATACTTTAATTTTTTTAACTTTTGACAGTACATTAAATTGATTGCCTGTCTTCCTTACTGGATTAGAGATTACTTAGGGATAGTAATAGTCACTCACTTACTGTGACTTCTTCTGCTGTGTCTACTATGTCATGCTGCATAGATAGTAAATGCTTAATAAAAATTATTTAGATTGAATTGAATGATCTGTGATTCTATCAGCAGATTAGGAGGCTACCAATAGATCAGAAAGAGTAAGCAGTCTCTTGTTACTGAGAAAGCAGAAATGACCAAAGGACAAGATCCCAGGTTGGAATATCATTCAATGAAGATCAATATTCTGGACTACCTGAAAGGCCATCCTGATACTCAGGGAAGTCAAAGGACCCTGGGTAGATTAATCTTATTCTCTAGATTTGCATAGTTAGGTGATCAGATAGAAGTGGGGTTGAATCTGCCTAGGGAAGATAAGGCATCAGGGATTTGTTACATTTGTTTAATACTTTACAGCTTTTGGGGGCGCCTGGGTGGCTCAGTCGGCTGAGCATCCAACTTCGGCTCAGGTCATGATCTCGCGGTTTGTGAGTTCGAGCCCCGTGTTGGGCTCTGTGCTGAGAGCTCAGAGCCTGGAGCCTGCTTTGGATTCTGTGTCTTCCTCTCTCTCTGTCTCTCCCCTGCTCACACTCTGTCTCTCCCTCTCTCTCAAAAATAAACATAAAAAATTAAAAAAAAATACAGCTTTCGAAATGCTTTAACTAATATATATTTTGCTTGAGTGTTTATTTTGTATAAAACCTATATTCTATTTACATATTTCATGGCTAGGTTGATGTCTAAGGAATTAAGCGTGGAAGAATTCCAGAAGATTCTTTGGGTTGTTAATGATATTAATGTCCTAGCAACAAGCCTAAGTGTAGATCCAAGAAGAGTGTATGTGGGAATACTGATTGGATGATTGAGTAGTGGTTTAATGAAAATCAGGATGACTAAGTTAAAGTTTTGTTCGATATCTAGAATGTCTCTAAAATCCATCCTTTTTTTTTTTCCAGAATATTTGCCCATTTCATAGTCTGGCTTATTTTGTAGTATCTCTACTTCTTGTGTACATTCTCTTACCAAATTTATCTCTCATGTTGTTGCTGGTTATTTTTTTAAACACAGACTCAATTATGTCTGTTACCTGTTTGGAAAATCTCCAGTGCTTCTCCCAACCTGGAGAATAAAGTACTTCTTTTATCATGGTATGAGGAGATGTATTCAGAATTTCTCTGATAGCATCTTAGATGATCTTTCTGGCTTGCTCAACTAATGAATTAAGGTCTCCTATTCCCAGGGGGAGAGAGTGCCTGTATCTCCAGGCGTAGGCACCTGGCTTTTATACTACTCTTCTGAGCAGCTAGCACTTAAGATTGGACGTTTTGATGCCAAAGCAGTTTATTTTGACCCAAATTCTACAAAGATTAGCTCAGCTTGCCCCCATAAAAATAAAGTAAAGCAATGTGAGTGTGGGACAGAGAAAGAGTGGTGTGGTTTCTTTGCTAAAGCATGGCCACATGGCATGTCCTTCTGCACCCAGGAAGCCTCTGTAAAGGATGCTATTGCATGCTAAGAGATAGAGAATCTCTGAAACCATTGCACTGCTGCCCAAGTTTCAGCCTATGCTAAAGCCTTTGCTGTAGTCAAGGAAAATGAGATTCTTCACCATATACTTCAAGTATGCCTTTCTAGCCTCCCAAGTTTCATGTTGTTTTTCTATTTTATCACAAGCTGTTTTTGATCCTCCCATATTATGCACATACATACTTCATTACTTCTGTTGACAGTAAATTTTCTAGCTCATTTGCCAGGCAGCCCTCCTGTCCTTGGTCACCATAACAATTAAAACCATTCCATATAGCTACTGGCTGTCTACAACACAAAAATTCCATTTCAATTAATTGTCCTGCTAAGACAGTAAACCATTTTTTTTCTCATCTTAAAAGCGGTCTTTGTAAGCATACCAATTGGTTGATGGCTTAACTAATGAATATATTATTTACTTACACTGACATAAGCAACTGTGTCAGTGAGAGAAGTAACAGATCTGTAGTATCACAGAGTTGTTAATATGCATGTTTGAATTTTTATATTTTTGCAAAACCCCAGCCCTCTTTTTGTTTTATATATATATATATTTATTCTACCAGGTTTCCACTCAGCTTTCACTGAATTGTCTATATAAACTGTTTCCCAAGGTGGTTCCCAGGACTGGCTACTTACGTACTCAAATTAGATTTACAATTCAGATCATTGAACTATCATGTCATTCTTTTTAAGTTTTTTTTTTTCCCCCGAGAGAGAGAGAGAGAGAGAGAGAGAGAGAGAGAATCATAAGCAGGTTCCACACTGTCAGCACAGAGCCTGACATGGGACTCAGATTCATGAACCATGAGATCATGATCCAAGCCAAAATCAAGAGTTGGGCACTTCACCAACAGAGCCACCCCAGTGCCCTATACTATCATGTCATTCTAAAATGAGTAGTCTAATATTTGAGACTATTTTGTTTGGGCCTGATGCAATTCTTCCTTGCTGGTGACTCTTATGCTAGATGATTATCATCCATGTGTGTGTAAATTGTATTATGCTTTTTTAATCAAAATTATACAAAGACATTTCTACTTTCCATTTTATGTTACATAGATGACCCCGTCCAAACAACCAACCAAAGAAGCAAACAAATAAACAAACCATGGAGCGTGTTCAGTGTCAAGGATGGGGTATAGAGTGATGACTTTGGTTGAAGTAAACTGTAAGAGGGGAATAATAAAAAGCATAGAAACTATGGTAGGCAGGATTTTAGATGGCCTTCAAGATTTTTGTTCTTGGTGTCCAAATACCTTCTCTTAGTTGTTCAGTCAAATACTAATCTTGATACTCCTTTGAAGATATTTTAGATGAATTATTTGGATGAAGATATTTAGATGATATTTTAGATGAATTAAGTTCCCAAATATGTTAACCTTAAATAGGTAGATTATCTGTGTGGATCCAACCTGAACTTAAAATCACTTAAAAGTCAGAAATTTTCTTCAGCAGGTTGCAGAAGAGGAGGTCAGAAATTCAAAGCACAAGGATTTTATGTGCCATTGATGGCTTAAAGATGAAAGGAAAAGAATGAAGGAGCTGAGAGCAATCCCTGGCTGACACTAGCAAGGAAATAGGAACTTCAGTCCTATAACTGCAAGGAACTTAATTCTGCCAATAACAAGAATGAGCTTCAAAGTAGATTCCCCCCCCTCCCCCCCCCCCCCCGCCTCGGAGCCCACAGATAAGAACTCAGCCTACCTGACACCCTGATTTCAGTTTTTTGATGTCATGAGCAGAGAACCTATCTATTCTTGCCCCATCCTGGACTTTTCATGTACAAAATTGTGAACTAATAGATTGGTGGTGTTTCAACACACTAAGTCTATGATAACTTGTTACTTGGTAATAGAAAATGGCTACAGAAGATATTATAGTTATTGGAATGAGAAGAAAGTGTATCTTGGACTATGGGGGTGGCAGTGGAAATAGAGAAAAACAAAAGTAAGAGATATTCAGGAGCTAAAATAGATATGATTTGTAACAGATTGGGGGATAAGGACAATGGGTTAGTTAAAGCAGGTGTTTGGTTTATCACTGTTCATGCTTTGTCACACATTGGAACACCACCATGCTAAGTAGATTATAAAGTGGTGGTGGGAGGTGGAGAACATGAATTGGGTTTTAGATGTGTAGAATTTGATGTGCCTTTGAGACAACTAATGGGAGATGCCAAGTTTGCAGTTGGATAGGACTCATTGGTATATTGGTGGTAATTAAAGTCATGGGCATGGATGACATCATTTATGGTGACTATGGCATGAGAAGAGGATGGAACTTAAAGAATCTTAATATTTAATGGTCAAGTGGAGGTCAGTAAGCCCACACAGGAGACAGGGAGGTAATCAGTTGTGGAAACAAAAGCAACATTGTGACCTGTAAGCCAAGAAAACAAATGTGTCAAGGAAAAGAGCATCATGCATATTACACATGCTCCCCAGATGTTGAGTAAGAAATATTTCTCTTGGGATTAGTCAAATGAAATTTATTGGTTGCCTTTAAAAGAGCTATTTCTATGAAGCGATGGGGACATAAACCAGACTAGAGTAAGATGAAGAGTGAGAGTGAGGAAAAAATACTAAGCATAGAAAACTCTTTAAAGAAGTTCGGTTGTAAAGGGGAGAAAATCAGGAAGTGACTGGAGATGTTTGTTTTTCCTTTTTTCCTCTTTCTTTCTTTCTTTCTTTCTTTCTTTCTTTCTTTCTTTCTCTCTCTCTCTCTCTCTCTCTCTTTCTTTCCCTCCCTCCCTCCCTCTCTTTCTTTCTTTCTTTCTTTCTTTCTTTCTTTCTTTCTTTCTTTCTTTCTTTCGAGACACTTAACATTTAAAAGCCAACTAGAAGGATCCAGCAATAGTTTCCTAAGGAAATGAGATCCAAAGTACACATGGAGGTTAAGTTCCTTCAGTGTGACAGGAATGAAAGGGTATTGTTAGGTTCTATTATACACAGATTCACATATTAGGAAAAATGAAATTAATGGGATTCTAACCTGATGGCTTCTATTTCCTCCAAAACCATGAAGCCCTGTTGTCTGCTGAGGATGTGGAGTAGAGAGGAGACAATATAAATGTGAGGAGAGGTGGATAAAGTTTAAAGTAGTCATTGTGGAAAATGGGAGACTCAAATGTTAACAGACCCATGCAGGTAGTTTATGAGGAAACTTGAATGTCCTAACAGTAATGAGAATTTTTCTGTCATCTTTGCAACAGTTATCACCTTCTCCTACTCTGAGGTAGAACTAATCTGTAATATATTTTTTCCTTGGAATACCATGGCACATTTTTCATACCATGACAGAGATAATCTCACTATATTCTCACCATCCATTAGCATGTCTTGTTTCTGCAGTAGCCTGTGAACCCACAAAACCATTTCTGATGCCTTATCTTTGCACTCCAATAGTTTAGCAAATAATGAAAATAAAATGTTATTATTAGGGCCTGGAAAGAATAATACAAGTAATAACAGTGATTTTTAAGAATAAAAGTTATCTTTTATAGAACACTAACATGTGTCACTTTGTTCACTTTGCTTAAGTAGATTTTCATTTTATTTGTAATTTAATTTTGTCCTAATAATTACTCTAATTTGTCTATTTAATAGATTAGGAAAATAAAGCTTAGAGAGGTTAAGTGTCTCCATGGTAATTTTGCTGCTAAGTGGCAAACCCTTTTGAGCTCAAGTCTGCCTGGTTTGGAATCCCATGCTTTGACCACTATTTTCTCATATTTTTCTGTACTACTTATTAGATATTTATTTAGTAAGATTCTTGTATTTCAGAACATGTTTTTACTGAATATAGAAAATTTTTTTCCTTAACCTGTTGAAGGGAAAAAAGACATTATAGGGCAATAACAAATTCATTTATTTATTTAGTGTAGTTGGACTTTTTGTAGAGAGCTCTATTGCAAAAGCACTGCAAGAGAGAATTGATGTAGGAATATGCCAACTGTCTTCGTTTGTTTGGCCACTGTAACAAAATACCACAGACTGAGTGGCTTATTATAAACAACAGGAATTTCTTTCTCACCATTCTGGAGGTTGGCAATTTGAGATCAGAGTGTTGGGATGGTCAGGTCCTGGTGAAGGCCCTCTTCTGGATTGTATACTGCTGGCTTCTAGCTGTGTCCTCACCTGGCGGAAGGGCTGAGGAACTCAGTCAGGCCTCTTATTCCATTCTTAGAGATTTAATCTCCTTCCAAAGGCCCCAGTTCCTAATACTTTAATACTTTCACCTTGGACATTATGCTTTCAACATAAGAATTTTGAGAAGACACAAACAATTCAATTCATAATACCAATCAACTGAATTAGAACTCAGTATTACCATTACTGCATCACACAAGAATATAAAGCAGCTTAGTTTGGCCAGGCATGAGTATCTGCTTAGTCTATTAATTAATAAAAAAGGAAAAAAAAATCAACTTTTATTCCAGAGTATAAAATGATCCCATGGCTATTCAGATAAAAATTGGATCACTTTAAATTTATTTTTTTTAATGTTTATTTTTGAAAGAGAGAGAGAGTGTGAGCAGGGGAGGGGCAGAGAGAGACGGAGATGCAGACTCTGAAGCAGGCTCCAGGCACAGAGCCTGATGCAGGGCTCAAACTCACAAACCGTGAGATCATGACCTGAGCTGAAGTCGGACGCTTAACTGACTGAGCCACCCAGGCACCCTTAAAATTGGATCACTTTAGAAGCAGTTTCTAAGATTCGTTTGCAAAGTGGTTTAACACATTGCTGAAATGTAAGTAGGTACCCGATCCAAATAAAGTGACAAAATGACAGTCTTTTTGCTACTCTCCAGTGTAGTGTTTTTAGGGAAAAAATACAGAGGAAAAGCAGACAAAGAAGAAGAACACAATTTAGGAATAAATGGACACTCCTTATATGGGAATCATTCCTGGGTTGATTATGCAATCTGTATCTTATGTGTCATTTTACTACTTTCTTTAAGCTAGTCATTGATAGCAAAGAGCACTAGATGAAAGAGTGAAAAGAGAGAGCTCTAGTCATTTATCACTTACTAGCATTCAAGGAAGGGGGAAAAAAACAGCTAAATGTAGTAACCTGTGATGTTTAGTAACCTGTGAATGTAATGTTTTCCATAATATTTACATTGTCTATACCACAAATCAACATAAAAAATTCTGTTTATCCATCTATCCATCATTATCTATATAAAATCTTTTTTGACATATTGGAAATTTTTTTAATTAATATTTTTGGATATTGATATTGAAGTCAAAATATTACAGAATTTCAGATCAGAATGTGATGAAATTCATAGTATGTATATATTTTAGTTAAGTATCTAATATTTATTTAAAGGCAAATTTTACATATATACCACTTAACAATTAATGATTTTAATTTAGTTTAAATTCCATTTTTTATTTTTTTTATTTTTATTAAAAAAATTTTTTTAACGTTTATTTATTTTGAGACAGAGAGAGACAGAGCATGAACGGGGGAGGGGCAGAGAGAGAGGGAGACACAGAATCGGAAGCAGGCTCCAGGCTCTGAGCCATCAGCCCAGATCCCGACGTGGGGCTCGAACTCACGGACTGCGAGATCGTGACCTGAGCTGAAATCGGACGCTTAACCGACTGAGCCACCCAGGCACCCCTAAATTCCATTTTTTAGAGAAAGTGCATAATTTTAAATTTTAAAAGCTCATTTTTGGTTAGGAACTGAATATGTGTTAAAATGTAGGTTAAAGTATAAATATGGTTGAAACTGTAAAAGTGTATGAAAATTATTTTTAAAACCTAATTGTTTGATATACATGCGTTTTGTACATAAAATAATGGGATTATATGAATACGTTTACATATTACTTAAATGATTGATGAGATGTATTGGTAAAGTGGGATTATATGAATAGGTTTATATATTAAGTAATTGATGAGATGTATTAGTAAAGATGCTATCAAGTAGCAGAAGATCAATTCTAATTGGTTTAAAAGTAAGAAGATTCATTTACTCATATAATTGGAAGACAAGTGGTAAAATGCAATTAAGCATTAATCTAGTGGCCCAGCTTCATTGTTTACAAATCTAGTTTTGTGAGGTATTTGTATTTATATTTGCATACCATAAAATACAATCATTTTAAAGGTTCTGTTTGATAAGTTTTGACAAATGTATACAACTATAACTCTAATCAAGGTAGAACATTTTCTTTACTCCTCAAAATTCTCTGGTATTTTCAGTCAACCTTTCTCTCCCATCTTTAACTTTAGGATGCCAATGACTGATCTTATCTGACATTACAGACGGGTTGCCTATTGTAGAATTTCATAAACTATCAGTCATGGCTGGATTCTTTTGCTCAGCAGAGTGTTTTCAGTACTCATTTATGATGTTGTGTGTATCAGTATTGTGTGTATCTGAAGTTCAAGCTTTTTCATTTCTGACTAGGATTTCCTTGTGAGAATATACCACAATTTGTAAACCTATTCACCTGTTGATGGATATTTGGATTGTTGACAGTTTAGGGCTATTATGAACAACCTGTTATGAACAATTGAGTCTTTGTGTTGGCATATATTTCAATTTTCTTGGGTAAATACTAAAAGAGGAATTGCTGAATGTTATGTTAAGTGTATATTAACTATTTTCCAAAGTGGCTGTGCCTTTTTTTAATCCTACCAGCAATATATGAGACTTGAGAGTGTTCTTTATTCAAGTTGACACTTGGTATTGTCAGTCTTTTCAATTCTATTTTATTTTCTTCATGTCTAGTGGTATCTCGTGGTTTAATTTGCATTTCCATGATGAGTAAAAATAATGAGCATCTTTTCCAGTGCTTATTGGCCATTTATATATCTTCTTTACTGAATGCTTGTTTAGGGCTTTTTGCCCTTTCTATTAGGTTTTTTTTTTTTTTGCCTTATCATTGAGTTTTAAGAATTATGTATATATTTTGTGTATAATTGTGTGAGAAAGAATCAGTCCAGCAGGGCTGTTATTCAGTTCTTGCATGTTCCCAGGAAGGGCCTATTTTCATTATTGACCTTTGGCCAACTCTCAGCTGAGTTCATGAAATGCTCTGACTGGTAAGAATATTTTGCACACTTAGAGCCTTGGGACATACCGTACCAATTTGTCTACATAGTTTATACAAATAATATGACTTATGTCACACATTTGCTTTTTGGGAGGGAATTAGAAATAATTCTTGTACTATATTATGAATGTGCTAAATGACACTGAACTATATACTTTGAAATGATTAATTTTATATTGTGTGAGTTTTACCTCAATAAAAAATAGATAGCAGTTGTTAAAATGGGCAAAAAATTTAAATAGACATTTCTCCAAAGAAGACACATAAATGACCATTAAGCATATGAAAAAATTCTCAGCTACATTAAAAAGACAGATAATGATAACTCTTGGCAAGAGTATAAAGAATTTGAAGTTCTCATACGTTGCTGATGGGAATGTAAAATGGCAGTTGCTATGAAAAACAGTTTGGCAGTCCCTCAAAAAGTTAAAAAACAGAGTTACCATATAGCCTAGCAATTCTGCTCCTGGTTATATATCCAAGAGAAATGAAAACCTATGTCACTTTGTACAGAATGTTTATAATAGCATAATTCATAATTGTCAAAAGTGGAAACAACTGAAATATCCATTAGTTGATGAATGAGAAAATATAATGTTGTATATCCATTCAATGGAATATTATTCTTCAATAAAAAGAAAGTATTGATACATGTTACAACATAGATGAATATTTATTTATTTATTTATTTATTTATTTATTTATTTTTAAAACACCAGTAAGTTAACCTATAGTGTTATATTAGTTTCAGGTATACAGTATAGTGAATCAATAATTCAACATAGATGAATCTTTACGATATTCTTAGTAGGAAAATCCAGTCATAAAAGATCATGGATTACATATTTACATTTATATGAAATGTACAGGATAGGAAATTTATACAGACATAAAGTGAAATAGTGGTTGCTTAGGACTGGTGGAGGGAGAGGAGGGAGGTTGGAGAGGAACAGCTATTTACTGTTAATGGGTATGGGATTTCTTTTGGGGAAGACAAAATATTTTAAAATAGATTGAGATCATTGCATAATTCTGTGAATATACTAAAAATATTGAATTGTACACTTTAAATAGTACAACATACCATGTTGTATGGTATGTGAGTTATATCTCAAAGAGGTTTACATATCAATCACTATGATGGCTGGTATCTTTCAGTTGAGTTATAAACTGATTGGTAACTAAGTTATGAATATATTCAGCTTATCTCTATTCATATACTATCAGCACAACTCACAACCTCTTTTCAGACAGTATCTACTTATTACATATGCTGAAAAAGCAGAAATGGAAATATTGCATTATTTTAACACTATAAACATGTATAAAAATTTTTGTAAACTATTCTGAAAATAATGAATGAAGAAATAATGAAGAACTTGCTTCCACAGTCTCAGAAACTTTTCTTCTGAGAGAAAACATTAAACATATGAAATAATTTTCAGTATAATATAATTGATAAAATATCTAGCAATACGAGAGTGGGTGAGCCCCAAAAGGTGTAAACCATGCCTATAGGTGCTATATATCTCTCCAAGTCTTGCCTTCCTCTTTTATAAAATGTGTACCACAATAATACCTACTTAAGAAAGTTGTGAAAATTAAATTAGGTAATGTATGTAAGTTCTCAAGTATTAGATATTATGACACAACTATTATTGTTGCTTTTTTGTTATTTTTATATTTTAGTATATTTAATATGTAAATATTTAATTGTTATTTTGATGATCGTATCTAACATCGAAAATCCCTGATCCTACAGGACTAGTTAGTACTCCAGCTTTCTGGGACAGATTCTAAATGATCAGGTACTTTCTCTTCTAGATTCATGGTTGGTAGATTGGTCAAGAGATGGGGGAGGTTTGGGAGGAAATTATAACTTATTCTATATAATATTCCTTTGGTCTTTATGGTCACATGCTGTGAGAGTCACATTTTGCCACTGGAATCTTGGAGCTCCACTTTATTTTCAAAGTCTTGAGTCCTCCATTTATGTACAAAATAACTGGGTATCTTGCTCCATAGTATGATGAGAAGATAAGACCCCCAAAGTTCTGAGGTTACACAGAATATAGATTAAACAGTGAACTGGTACCAGAAAGTTGAGAAGCTATTTGTTTTTTCCATAACACTTTTTATAATTGTGTGCATTGACCAAAATACTGAGCAACTCAATTTTCCCTCACTACTGCAAAGTGAATTTCTCTCCAAATATAGAGGTCTTTATTGTGTGACATTCTTTCCCACAAGTTACTTCTCAATTACTCTTCAGGAATAAATTGTTCATAGAGTAAAAACGTACAAAGGAACCTACTCAACTTGATAAACTGTTTTTTGTTTTTAAATGAAACTACATAAGAAATTGGATTTTCCCCCTGGTTAACTTCCAGTTACCTGGAAATGAGATAAAATGAAAAAATGAGGGGGAAAAGTCTGGAAATATTTTAGAGATTGACTGTGAGATGCTCAAGCAATTCCTTTCTACTAGGCTGGAAAGAAAAGAAAATGCTCCCTGGCTAAGAGTATATACTTATTAAATAGGAAATGGAGCTATTCCACGTTGTTTGTGCCACTGTAAGTTCTGGTTTAAAAGGTCATTGTCTTTTTAAAAAAAATTAAGTTTCTATTTAAATTCCAGTTAGTTAACATAATAAATAGGTGATAGAATTAAGGAGTGCACTTGTACCTGAGCCCTGGGTGTTGTATGGAAGTGTTGAATCACTATATTGTACACCTGAAACTAATATTACAGTGTATGTTAACTGGAATTTAAATAAAAACTTAAAAAAATGTAAAGAAAATATAAAAAAATAAAAGGTCATCATCTTATGTGCATTTATTTGTCATTATCTCAGAAGACTGACATGAAGTGGGTAGCTTTACTGCCCCTTGTACTTAAGAAAGGACACAAGAAAATTATTACTTTCTTTTTACTGGGTTCTGTTTGGCGCTTTTCCTTTTGCTTGTGCCCTAATTGAGTACCAACTTTGAGTCTCACCTCACTCAGCCTTATTTCCTTATAGTCAATATCCTCTCTCAATCTCTCTCTCTCTCTCTCTCTCTCTCTCTCTCTCTCTTTTAGTTCTGGCTTCCTTAAAATACTCATAATTTTGTTTTTTCCATAGCACAACTCTTTGAGAGTCTCATTCTTATTTTCCTTTGCATATATCTAGCCAGTTAATAAGGAAAAAATATTTCAAACAAAGGGAGATGAGAGATTCTAGAATGAAGGATATTAGAAGTAAAAGGGACTTGGAATTCAGCTGCTGTAAACTGCTTTATAGATGAATAAACTCAGGTCAACTATTTTCAATCAGTCAGCAACTATTTCCCTAGTTGTGTGTGTGACCACAAATATGTTAAGTATTTTAGGAGAAGTTAGAGAAACAATAGCCCTGGTTACTATTCTTGAGAACAGCAGCAACAACAAAAAAGCCCCACTATATTCAAGTGTTTACTTGTACTGACCAAAAGAAAGCACATGATTGAAGGTAGTCCAATGGGCTTATGAGTTCAGTCTTCATAGTTAGACATTCTTGGCTCTGCTTCTTTCTTGTTGTGCAATATTTTGCAAATTGTTTTTGACCATTAGTTTACTGTATAGGGATGTGGATAATATTACATCTCTCATGATTGCTAGGAGAAGTGACTAAACATGTGAAACATACATGTTACAGCATGTAAAATGCTAATAAGTGATAATTATTAGTAGTAGTCATAATAATAATAATAACAGCAAGAACAAATGGGCATGACTCAAAGAGGGTTAGAATTGAACTTTGAGAAATCAGAAGAATTTAGATAGGTCAAGGAGGATAGTATTCCAGAACGTACAAATAACTTCGGGAAAAACTTCTGTAGAGGGAAAATCATATTTGGGGAGGATATATATGGCTAGTGGCTTGAGAGAAAGCTAAGCAAAGGAGAAATATTGGATTATAAAGATATCAAAAGTAAGGCAGTGACAGGGTTCAGTCTCTCTTCTAAACTAGGATGCAAGTAAGGAAGGTCTACTTTTTTTTTTTTTTAATTGAGGTAAAGTTAACAAGGAATAAAATACATATATCTTAATTGCTTAATAATTTATACTCCTGTGTAAACACCAAAGAAAACAAAATATAGGCCATTTCCAGCACACCAGAAATTTCTCTTATGTACCTTTTCAGTCATTTCTCCCAAACCCTCCTAACCCCCATTCAAACTCACAAACCATGAGATCATAACCTGAGCCGAAGTTGGATGTTCATCCAGTTGAACCACCCAGGCGCCCAGAGAATTCATTTAAATGGAATTATTGGAAAATATTCTTCCATGCCTGGCTTTTTAATTTAACATGTTTTTGAAATCCATCCATTTGCTGGATGTTGTGTTATACTTATCTGGATTTTATTTTATTGTCCACAATATGTATTTATCATTTTAATGTTTTTATTTCTGATATTAATTTGAAGTTTTTCTATTTTTTTCTTAATCATTCTACCTAGGTTAATCTTTTCAGAAAACCAACCTTTCCGTTTCTCAGTTTTCACTATTTTTGGTTCATTTTTCTATTTCAGTGGTTTCCACTCATTTTTAATTTTTTTCCTTTTACTTCGCATATAATTTACTCTTCTTTTTTTAGTTTCTTCAAGTGAAGTACTAGTTTTTAGGACTTGCTCCTTAAATGTTACTTTAAATAATATGTGTCACTTAAATACATACTTATTATAATTTCTATTTATTAAAAGTGTAATTTCTATATATTGTAAATATATTTCTAGATATATTTATTGAATTCGCATATAAAGCTGTTGTAGTCTAAGAATGTACCCTGTGAGATTACAATTACTTGATATTTACTGATTTAAGACCCACTGTATGGTTTTAGTGAAAGTTCCAGATGCATGTTGTAGAGTTTGCAATGGAGAGTAGTAGTCTATAATTGTCAAATCTGGGTCAGATTAACAGTTTTTTGGAAAAATCTTCTATATTTTTACTAACTATTCTAGTCTACTTATTCTAATATTTACTAAGAAAAGTTTACTAAAGTTCTGCACTTTGATTATGAATTTATTTCTTCCATAAGTTTTGTCATATTTGATTAATATATTTTGGAGCTCTGCTGTAATTAGGTGTTTGAGATTTTATGTTTTCTTGAAAAATTGTTTGTTATCAAATGCCCATTTTTGTTTCTAGTAATTTTCTTGTATTGAAGATAGCTTTGCCTGAAATTAGTACAGTCATATGAGCATTCTTGTGCCTAATGTTTGCATGAGAGTATTTTTCATACTTTTATTTTCAACCAGTCTGTGCCCTTATACTTAAAGTTTATTTCTTGTAAACAGCATATAGTAGGGTCTTGTTTTTCTCCTAAGCATAGTAATCTCTGTCTTTTAATTGGAATGGTGATTCCATTTACATTTATTATTAGTATGGTTGGGATAAGTATTCTGTTTATCTCGTTTGTATTTTCTCTATTTCTCCTTTTTTGCCTTCTTTTGGCAAATAACATTTTCATTCTCATTTTATCTCTTGTATGGATGTTTTTAATTATGTGTATTTTGTATTTTAGTGGTTTATCTAGGAATTTCAAAAGTAATCATTTAGTGTAACAGTCTACTTTAAATAATAATGTACCACATCAGGATATGAATAAGAACCTTATAAAAATTATAATAGTATGATTCTATTTATTTTCCCCACTTTTTCTTTTTTGGATTATTATAATTTACTTCTACATAAACTCTAACCTCCAAAAATCTTTGTCACTATTTTTGAATAAGCATCAAGTCTTTAAAAAATGAATAAATATTATGTAAAATAAATATAAGAAAGATCATTTTAAAAGTGTTTTATGTTTACTCAGCTATACTTTTAGCTGCTTTTCATTCCTTCTTGAAGACCTTGCATTTCCTCTGGTATCCTTTGCAGCCTAAATCACTTATTTTACTTTTCTTTTCTTTCTTTCCCTTTTTTTTTTTTTTTTTTAAGAATGTGGATTTACTGGAGACAAATTTTCTTAGTTCTTGGATAACTTGATAACATCTTTTTTTAAGTTTATTTATTTATTTAATGTTTATTTTTGAGACAGAGAAAGAGATCATGTGAGTGGGAGAGGGGAAGAGAGAGAGGGAGACACAGAATTTGAAGGAGACTCCAGGCTCTGAGCTGTCAGCACAGGGCTGGACATGGAGCTTGAACCCAGGAACTGTGAGATCATGAATTGAGCCGAAGTTGGATGCTTAACTGACTGAACCACCCAGGCGCCCCTATTTATTTATTTTTGAGAGAGAGAGAGGGAGAGAGCATGAGTGAGGAAGGGACAGAGAGAGAGTGAAAGAGAGAGAAAGAAAGAGAGAGAGAGAGAGAGAGAGAGAGAGAGAGAGAAAATCCCAAGCAGATTCCATGCTGCCAGTGCAAAGCTCAATGAGGGGATTCATCTCATGCACTGTGAAATCATGACCTGAGCTGAAATCAAGAGTCTGATGCTTAACCAACTGAGCCATCCAGGTACCCCTTGATAACATCTTTATACTGCTTTCATAGTTAAAGAATGTTTTCATAGGAGATAGAATTCTACATTTGGCAATTTTATCTTTTTTTTTTCAATTAGTACTTTAAAGACATCATTCCATTGTCATCTCACCTGTATCATTTCTGGTAAAATGATATCCATCATTCATATTCTTTTCTTCTTTTATATTGAGCCTTTTCTTAACAGCTAATTTTAAGAATTGTACTTTACCTTTGATTTTCAAGAATTTGATTATGCTGATTTTCTTTGTATTTATCCTGTTTGCTGCACTGAGAATTTTTAATCAATGGGTTGATGTCTGTCACCAATTTTTGAAAGTTTTCAGCCATTATCTCAACTGTTTATTCTGCCTTATCCTTTCACTTTTTGGGGATCACAATTACTTGTAATTATTTTGCTATGTTCCCTTTAAAAAAATGGTTGAGTTTTAGTTGGGATTCTCTTTACATAATCTGCATTCAAGTTTTCTGATCTTCTCTGCTGTTAAATCCATTAAATAAATGTTTCATTTTGCACATAGTAATTTTCAACATGAATATTTCCATTTATCTTTAATTATAACTTTCATCTCTCTGATTAATTTATCCACCTCTTTACACATCCTATCTACCTTTTTTAGTATATCCCATAGCACTTTAATCCAAAGTATTTTTAAAATCCCTAACAATTAATTCCATCATCTTGGAAAATTCTGGGTCTGTATTTATGAACTATTTCTTCTCTTGAATAATGGTTTCATTTTCTTCCTTTTTCATGTGCCCTATACTTTTTTATTATATACTGATATTTTGTATAAAATATAAGTAGAGACAGAAGTAAATCATATTTACCTCCAGAATGGGCCCATTATTTCTTTCAGGTTTCTAGAGAGGTGGGCTAAATCATTCATATCTATAGATGATTTGGATCTCAGCTTTGCTGTGGCTTTGATTTATTTCACCATTGACTTTAAACATCTGACCCTAAGATCAGGACATTCCTTTAGTGCAATCTGGGATATGATCAATGGTGACATTCTGGAAATTGGCCTGTTTTACAATTGAGCTACCAGTTTTTGTAAATGTGGGAAATCTTTTTTTGCTTTACATCCCAGCTGCTAGGGTTTAGAGCAGCTGTGGAATTTTTTGTTTTGTTCTTGCTTTCTAGTATCACCCCATATGCTCTCTGGGCCTTGGTAGATCTTATTGAGCCCCGAGGTTTCACCATGGCATGCAGAGAGCAGCTGCTCTCAACTCTGTGAAGACCTAGAATGCTGTGGATGTGTTTCTCTCACACTTCTACTGGTGTGTCCCCAGTCTTTGATATTTGAAAATGTGAGGTACCACTGATATATATGTATTTTTTTATCTTCCTTTTCCTGACCTCCCACCTGTGAAGGTTGCTGCCTTGAACATTCAGGAAACTCCTCACATCTTAAGGAGGATTTCCCTGAGTTCCCCTTATCTATTCCCAGGATTTGGTATTACTGAATATTTCGTGAAGATTTAAGGGAAATGGCAGGTGTTAACAGATTCAATCTGTAGCTAAGGTTCCTTAGGATGTTAGTATGTCACACTAGCCTACATACAATTGTTAAAATTTCAGCTGTTTCTCTTTACTTCTCATATGGCATATTCTTCTTCTATCACTAAAATCATAAGAATATGAATGTCCTGTTGCTTTCGGTAGTTTAAGTCATTTGTATTTCATTGTGTTGTTAGCTCAGAATGATTTTAAAATTTGTTCCGATTGCTTTGTTTTGGGTTTTCAGGTGAGCATGCATGATGGCTTGTGATTTGAAAAATCTGAGTAAGAAGGAAAACCTAGGAAGCTCTATATTTAAAATTAAATACATCAAGTCTCACAATACAGATGATGTGAATTACTGAAACTCTGGATGTGAGTATTCAAAAATATTTGTACATATTAAAGATATTTATATGAACAAGGAAATTATCTCCTGACCTTTATGCAATGATGCCAAAGATCATGCTGCTGGATAAAATCGATCAGAAAGGAAGTCTACTGTGTAGGATGAGAGAAATATAATGGGCTAATTACTTAGTAGAGATAGAATATAGTAAGTTATTGAAATCATAGGCATTGGGAAAAATGAAAACCATTCAGAGAAAGAGAATGCTATGTTTTTAAACAATTTTAAGAATGGATGAGTCAGAAGCAATGTAGTGTTTCCATCAATAAAAGAGGAGTATTGGTTTCTATTTTAGGCAAAATGGTGGGCCAAGTGATTCATATTAAATCTGTGCTGGAAAACTACTCAAAATATTGGATAACATATAAATTTAAACATGTATGTTCAAATGCATTGAGGAGTAGTATTTAAAGGAAAAATAACCTCTAATGCATATAGCATTAAAAGAATTAAAATCTTCCTCATGATGTTAGAATAATAACTAAAAATTAGTAAAAGTAAGGAAATTAAGACAAATTAATAAAATAAAAAATAAAACAGCAATTGAACATATCAGCAAGGACAGAAGTTGATTCTCGGGAAAAAAAAACCTAACTTAAGTATGAGGCACAAGTATGAGGAATAAAAAAGGTGGCATCATTATAAATGATACAGACATCAATAATTATAACACTGTTCTATGGAAAATATTATGCTAATAAATTTGAAATTTTAGACAGAGTGGATAAATTCGTAGAGAAATATAAGCTACTATAACCAACTAAGAAGAAATGAAGAACTTGAATTTAAATAATTGGACTAGCAATCAAAAGTTGCTTCACAAAGGGAATCCAGGATTCAATGATTTCTCAGGTGAATAATTCTCAGGGATTTCTCCTGAGAAATTTCTCAGAATGAAAATTCTCAGGGAAGATGGCATTCCAGTTTACACAGAATCTTCCAGATAATGTGAAAAACTTCTCAAGTCTTTATTAAGTCTGGTGTAATACTGATGCCACCCCTATTTGAAAAGGACAGAATGATGATGGAAGATTGCAGGTCAACTTCAATCATGAATAAGGGATGCAAAATTCTGCACAAAATATTAGCAAAAATACTCCAAAAACGTAAAAAAAGAAGAAATTATAGCCATGTTGGATTTGTCTAAAAAATCAAAGTTTGTTTTAATATTAGAAAATCAGTGTAATTCACCACATTAAAAGTTCAAAGGATAATAATGATTATAGTTTCATTTCAATACATGCAGATAAACTCAGTATTAATATAACATAGAAATCTTAGAAAACTGAGCAAAAGAGCAGTTACTTATTCTGGTAGAGGTTTTAATGTAAATAAAAATATCTATAACAACATTTTACATAATAGCACAAACATAGAAAGTTTTGCTTTGAAATTGTCAGCAAGACAAGGGATTATTTTATTCTATTACACATTGTATTAGAGGTCCTCATAAGAGAAAAAAAATAAACATAAGGAATGCAAAAGATGAAATAAAATTGACACTATTCACCAATAATATGATTGTACATATAGACATTCCAAATGTATTGATAGATAAATTGTTAGGATTAGTAAGTGAGTTATTCAAAATTGTTGGATATAAATTCAATATTTAAAAATTTATTTATCAGAGTGATGCCAGCAGAAATGGCAGAGTAAGGGCCTCCAGAAATCCTTTTGTCTACAAAAACAGTAGAATACTAGCAAAAATTTTCATAATCCACTTCACCAGAACTCTGGAAATTTACTAAAGGGCAGCAATTTGGGGGACATGTATTCAAGAAAAACAGTTGAATCTCAGTAAGAACAGTGAATTTTGTGACGTTTTCCTATCCCCAATGTAGGTGAACTTCTTGTACTAGATATCAAAATTATTATTATTTTTTTCAATATATGAAGTTTATTGTCAAGTTGGTTTCCATACAACACCCAGTGCTCATCCCAAAAGGTGCCCTCCTCAATACCCATCACCCACCCTCCCCTCCCTCCCATTCCCCATCAACCCTCAGTTTGTTCTCAGTTTTTAAGAGTCTCTTATGCTTTGGCCCTCTTCCACTCTGACCTCTTTTTTTCCTTCCCCTCCCCCATGGGTTTCTGTTAAGTTTCTCAGGATCCACGTAAGAGTGAAACACCATATGGTATCTGTCTTTCCCTGTATGGCTTATTTCACTTAGCATCACACTCTCCAGTTCCATCCACGTTGCTACAAAGGGCCATATTTCGTTCTTTCTCATTGCCATGTACTACTCCATTGTGTATATAAACCACAATTTCTTTATCCATTCATCAGTTGATGGACATTTAGGCTCTTTCCATAATTTGGCTATTGTTAAGAGTGCTGCTATAAACATTGGGGTACAAGGGCCCCTATGCATCAGTACTCCTGTATCCCTTGGATAAATTCCTAGCAGTGCTATTGCTGGGTCATAGGGTAGGTCTATTTTTAATTTTCTGAGGAACCTCCACACTGCTTTCCAGAGTGGCTGCACCAATTTGCATTCCCACCAAGAGTGCAAGGGTTCCCGTTTCTCCACATCCTCTCCAGCATCTATAGTCTCCTGGTTTGTTCATTTTGGCCACTCTGACTGGCGTGAGGTGATATCTGAGTGTGGTTTTGATTTGTACTTCCCTGATGAGGAGCAACGTTGAGCATCTTTTCATGTGCCTGTTGGCCATCCAGATGTCTTCTTTAGAGAAGTGTCTATTCATGTTTTCTGCCCATTTCTTCACTGGGTTATTTGTTTTTCGGGTATGGAGTTTGGTGAGCTCTTTATAGATTTTGGATACTAGCCCTTTGTCCGATATGTCATTTGCAAATATCTTTTCCCATTCTGTTGGTTGCCTTTTAGTTTTGTTGGTTGTTTCCTTTGCTGTGCAGAAGCTTTTTATCTTCATAAGGTCCCAGTAGTTCATTTTTGCTTTTAATTCCCTTGCCTTTGGGGATGTGTCAAGTAAGAAATTGCTGTGGCTGAGGTCAGAGAGGTCTTTTCCTGCTTTCTCCTCTAGGGTTTTGATGGTTTCCTGTCTCACATTCAGGTCCTTTATCCATTTGGAGTTTATTTTTGTGAATGGTGTGAGAAAGTGGTCTAGTTTCAACCTTCTGCATGTTGCTGTCCAGTTCTCCCAGCACCATTTGTTAAAGAGACTTTTTTCCATTGGATGTTCTTTCCTGCTTTGTCAAAGATGAGTTGGCCATACGTTTGTGGGTCTAGTTCTGGGGTTTCTATTCTATTCCATTGGTCTATGTGTCTGTTTTTGTGCCAATACCATGCTGTCTTGATGATTACAGCTTTGTAGTAGAGGCTAAAGTCTGGGATTGTGATGCCTCCTGCTTTGGTCTTCTTCTTCAAAATTACTCTGGCTATTCGGGGCCTTTTGTGGTTCCATATGAATTTTAGGATTGCTTGTTCTAGTTTCGAGAAGAATGCTGGTGCAATTATGATTGGGATTGCATTGAATGTGTGGATAGCTTTGGGTAGTTTTGACATTTTGACAATATTTATTTTTCCAATCCATGAGCATGGAATGTTTTTCCATTTCTTTATCTCTTCTTCAATTACCTTCATAAGCTTTCTATAGTTTTCAGCATACAGATCTTTTACATCTTTGGTTAGATTTATTCCTCGGTATTTTATGCTTCTTGCTTGGTGCAATTGTGAATGGGATCAGTTTCTTTATTTGTCTTTCTGTTGCTTCATTGTTAGTGTATAAGAATGTAACTGACTTCTGTACATTGATTTTGTATCCTGCAACTTTGCTAAATTCATGTATCAGTTCTAGCAGACTTCTGGTGGAGTCTATCGGATTTTCCATGTATAATATCATGTCATCTGCAAAAAGTGAAAGCTTAACTTCATCTCTGCCAATTTTGATGCCTTTGATTTCCTTTTGTTGTCTGATTGCTGATGCTAGAACTTCCAACACTATGTTAAACAACAGCGGTGAGAGTGGACATCCCTGTTGTGTTCCTGATCTCAGGGAAAAAGCTCTCAGTTTTTCCCCATTGAGGATGATGTTAGCTGTGGGCTTTTCATAAATGGCTTTATGATGTTTAAGTATGTTCCTTCTACCCGACTTTCTCGAGGGTTTTTATTAAGAAAGTTTGCTGAATTTTGTTAAAGGCCTTTTCTGCATCGATTGACAGGATCATATGGTTCTTATCTTTTCTTTTATTAATGTGATGTACCACATTGATTGATTTGCGAATGTTGAACCAGCTCTGCATCCCAGGAATGAATCCCACTTGATCATGGTGAATAATTCTTTTTATATGCTGTTGAATTCGATTTGCTAGTATCTTATTGAGAATTTTTGCATCCATATTCATCAGGGATATTGGCCTGTAGTTCTCTTTTTTTACTGGGTCTCTGTCTGGTTTAGGAATCAAAGTAATATTGGCTTCATAGAATGAGTCTGGAAGTTTTCCTTCCCTTTCTTTTTTTTTGGAATAGCTTGAGAAGGATAGGTATTATCTCTGCTTTAAACGTCTGGTAGAACTCCCCTGGGAAGCCATCTGGTCCTGGACTCTTATTTGTTGGGAGATTTTTGATGACTGATTCAATTTCTTCGCTGGTTATGGGTCTGTTCAAGCTTTCTATTTCCTCCTGATTGAGTTTTGGAAGCATGTGGGTGTTTAGGAATTTGTCCATTTCTTCCAGGTTGTCCAGTTTGTTGGCATATAATTTTTCATAGTATTCCCTGATAATTGCTTGTATCTCTGAGGGATTGGTTGTAATAATTCCATTTTCATTCATGATTTTATCTATTTGGGTCATCTCCCTTTTCTTTTGGAGAAGCCTAGCTAGAGGTTTATCAATTTTGTTTATGTTTTCAAAAAACCAACTCTTGGTTTCGTTGATCTGCTCTACAGTTTTTTTTAGATTCTATATTGTTTATTTCGGCTCTGATCTTTATTATTTCTCTTCTTCTGCTTGATTTAGGCTGTCTTTGCTGTTCTGCTTCTATTTCCTTTAGGTGTGCTGTTAGATTTTGTATTTGGGATTTTTCTTGTTTCTTGAGATAGGCCTGGATTGCAATGTATTTTCCTCTCAGGACTGCCTTCGCTGCATCCCAAAGCATTTGGATTGTTGTATTTTCATTTTCATTTGTTTCCATATATTTTTTAATTTCTTCCCTAATTGCCTGGTTGACCCACTCATTCTTTAGTAGGGTGTTCTTTAACCTCGATGCTTTTGGAGGTTTTCCAGACTTTTTCCTGTGGTTGATTTCAAGCTTCATAGCATTGTGGTCTGAAAGTATGCATGGTATGATCTCAATTCTTGTATACTTACGAAGGGCTGTTTTGTGACCCAGTATGTGATCTATCTTGGAGAATGTTCCATGTGCACTCGAGAAGAAAGTATATTCTGTTGCTTTGGGATGCAGAGTTCTAAATGTATCTGTCAAGTCCATCTGATCCAATGTATCATTCAGGGCCTTGTTTCTTTATTGACCATGTGTCTAGATGATCTATCCATTTCTTTAAGTGGAGTGTTAAAGTCCCCTGCAATTACCACATCCTTATCAATAAGGTTGCTTATGTTTGTGAGTAATTGTTTTATATATCTGGGGGCTCGGGTATTTGGCGCATAGACATTTATAATTGTTAGCTCTTCCTGATGGATAGACCCTGTGATTATTATATAATGCCCTTCTTCATCTCTTGTTACAGCCTTTAATTTAAAGTCTAGTTTGTCTGATATAAGTATGGCTACTCCAGCTTTCTTTTGACTTCCAGTGACATGATAAATAGTTCTCCATCCCCTCACTCTCAATCTGAAGGTGTCCTCAGGTCTAAAATGAGTCTCTTGTAGACAGCAAATAGATGGGTCTTGTTTTTTTATCCATTCTGATACCCTATGTCTTTTGGTTGGCGCATTTAGTCCATTTACATTCAGTGTTATTATAGAAAGGTATGGGTTTAGAGTCATTGTGATGTCCATAGGTTTCATGCTTGTAGTGATGTCTCTGGTACTTTGTCTCACAGGATCCCCCTTAGGATCTCTTGTAGGGCTGGTTTAGTGGTGTCGAATTCCTTCAGTTTTTGTTTGTTTGGGAAGACCTTTATCTCTCCTTCTATTCTAAATGACAGACTTGCTGGATAAAGGATTCTCGGCTGCATATTTTTTCTGTTCATCACATTGAAGATCTCCTGCCATTCCTTTCTGGCCTTCCAAGTTTCAGTAGAGAGATCGGTCACGAGTCTTATAGGTCTCCTTTTATATGTTAGAGCACGTTTATCTCTAGCTGCTTTCAGAATTTTCTCTTTATCCTTGTATTTTGCCAGTTTCACTATGATATGTCGTGCAGAAGATGGATTCAAGTTACATCTGAAGGGAGTTTTCTGTGCCTCTTGGATTTCAATGCCTTTTTCCTTCCCCAGATCCAGGAAGTTCTCAGCTATTATTTCTTCAAGTACCCCTTCAGCACCTTTCCCTCTCTCTTCCTCCCCTGGAATACCAATTATGCGTATATTATTTTTCTTTAGTGCATCACTTAGTTCCCTAATTTTCCCCTCATGCTCCTGGATTTTTTATCTCTCTTTTTCTCAGCTTCTTCTTTTTCCATAATTTTATCTTCTAGTTCACCTATTCTCTCCTCTGCCTCTTCAATCCGAGCCGTAGTTGTCTTCATTTTATTTTGCAGCTCATTGATAGCATTTTTTAGCTCCTCCTGGCTGTTCCTTAGTCCCTTGACCTCTGTAGCAAGAGATTCTCTGCTGTCATTTATACTGTTTTCAAGCTCAGCGATTAATTTGACTATTATTCTAAATTCACTTTCTGTTATATTGTTTAAATAATTTTTGATCAGTTCATTAGCCGTTGTTATTTCCTGGACATTTTTCTGAGGGGAATTCTTCCATTTCGTCATTTTGGATAGTCCCTGGAGTGGTGCGGAACTGCAGGGCACTTCTCCTGTGCTGTCTTGAATAACTTGCGTTGGTGGGCAGGGCTGCAGTAGACCTAATGTCTGCCCCCAGCCCACCACTGGGGCCACAGTCAGACTGGTGTGTGCCTTCTCTTCCCCTCTCCTAGGGGCGGGATTCACTATGGGGTGGCGTGGCCCGTCTGGGCTACTTGCACACTGCCAGGCTTGTGGTGCTGGGGATCTGGTGTATTAGCTGGGGTGGATTGGCAAGGTGCACAGAGGTGGGAGGGGCAGGCTCAGCTCTGCTTCGGGAGGGGCCCTGCGGCACCGGGAGGGAGTCAGACCCACCAGAAGGAAGGATCTGCAGAAGCACAGCGTTGGGTGTTGCGCGGTGCAAGCAAGTTCCCTGGCAGGAACCAGTTCCCTTTGGGATTTTGGCTTGGGGTTGGGCGAGGGAGATGGCACTGGCGAGCACCTTTGTTCCCTGCCAAGCTGAGCTCTGTGGTCTGGGACTCAGCAACTCTCCCTCCCGTTGTCCTCCAGCCCTCCCATTCTCCGAGCAGAGCTGTTAGCTTATAACCTTCCAGATGTCAAGTCCCGCTTGCTGTTGGAACACACTCCATCCGGCCCCTCCACTTTTGCCAGCCAGGCTCGGGGGCTCCGTTTGGCCGGCAGGCTGCCCCTCCACCCCGGCTCCCTCCCTCCAGTCCATGTAGCGCACACTGCCTCTCCGCCCTTCCTACCCTCTTCCGTGGGCCTCTCGTCTGCACTTGGCTCAGGAGACTCCGTTCTGCTAGTCTTCTGGTGGTTTTCTGGGTTATTTAGGCAGGTGTAGGTGGAATCTAAGTGATCAGCAGGATGCGCGGTGAGCCCAGTGTTCTCCTATGCCGCCATCTTCCCTCAAAATTGTTAATTTAAAAAATAGAACAATAGGCAAAACAAATAGCCCAGAAAAATGTCCCATGTAAATGGGCACTAGATCTATGGAGGAGATGGCATAACAAATCCATGGAGAAATGCAGATTTTTCAACAAAAAGTACTGGTACAATTGCAATTCATATGGAAAAATATAAAATTTGACCACTACCACCTCATATCATAGCCCCCCAAAATTCCCAGGTGAATGACTTAAAGATATGCTTGTTAAAGGCAAACCTGCTATTGTAAAGAAATTAATATAGAAAACTTTTTGTAATTTTTGTAGTGAAGAACTACCTTAAAAAAATAGAAAAATCATTCACCATAAAAGTGGTAAATTCAATGATACAGAAATGAAATATTTTGGTCTTTAAAGTATTAGAAGAAGATGAAGAAAAGCCACTTTAGGAGATGCAAGAGAAGATATGCACAAAACATGTAATGAACAATTGACTTGATTTGGAAATATATACATAACACTCCCACATATTTAAAAAAAAATGAAATCCTCTTTCCCCTGAGTAACTATTAAAATGGGTTTGATTTGTAATAATCAAGGATAAGCAAAATAACACTGTTATAGTATAAGTACTAATCATAATGATTTTCAAAAAAATTAAGTCAGAAAATACCAATTGTATTACACTGAATTATTGTTTCCAACACTTTATTGCCCCATAATACAATTGCACATGTGCCTTCTCCCTATGGCTCCTTGGTGTGCAAAATGTCCTTGCTCCTTGACTCTGGGCTTGTTCTTTAGGATTTGCTTTGACTAACGGAATATAAGTATACAGGACATAAATAGTGGCTTAAATTGGGTTTATATTGTGGAACTTGGTTAACTCTTGTAGTTCCGTATAAAATTCTTTTACATGTACATATAGCCTATGGCATTCACAATATTAATAATATGTATTTTGATTCATTTTGCTTTATCAGTAAACAATCTGCGAATTATGAAGTGTTTCATAAACACGTGTTATGTAAACACAAACAAACAGAGAAGGCAGAACACACACACTTTTTTTTTCAGTGTTGGGTCATGATCACTCAGTGGTTATTTTCTTGGAAAAATGGAAAAATGAAGTCCATTATGTTCATCCTGCCTTTCATCAACAGCATTTTCTATCTCTTGCCTTTCAAAACACAACCAAATTGGCCCAGAGGAGTTTGTTTTGTAGTCTGGAGAATTACTTTTATTCTGAAACTTTGGAAAAGGCATTCTAATGGCTTCTGCAACTGTCTCTGTTTGGGGTACAACATCAGTCCAGTGTCTTTTATGTGAAAAATGCTGTACTCAGAGCTATTTTATTCTCTGCTTTTGTTTCCGATTGGCCTTTTTGTATGTCTGGCCAATTTTGGTAAGGTGAAATTCATTCAACCAATATTTTTTAAGCACCTGCTGTGTTCTGTGAATGGAGGATATAGTGAATGACTAAGTTCCTGCTCTCCTGCAGCTTATACCCTATTGAGAGATATAAAATCTAAAGTAATATCAAATTCTTCAGTTTACAGGTTTCACTAAAACCTAAAATCATGTTAAGTCCCTTTCTAAAATTCTTGGCCTGCTAGTGCCTGCCGCATTAGTCTGCTTGGGCTGCCATAACAAAATACCACAGCCTAGGTGGCTTAAACAACAGAAACTTATTTTCTCACAGTTCTGGAGAAGTCCAGGATCAATGTGCCAGTAAGGGTGGTGTCTGGTGAGTGCTTTCCCCTTAAGTTGGAGACAACCACCTTCTTGTGTATGCACAAGGAGTGAGAGAGAGAATAAGTGCAAATGTGAATGAGCTCTGGTGTCTCTTCTTATGATACTGATCCTATCGGATTAGGATCCTACCCTATGAGTTCATTTAATCTTAATTACTTCCTTACCCCAAATTCAGCCACACTAGGGATTATGGCTTCAATATATGAATTTGGGGGGAAACGTACATCTAGTCTATAACACTTGTTGACCTCCTAGTTCCTCTCTTCTGTCTCAGAAATTCCATTCCTGGAACCCTCGCTGCTAACCTCAATACTACCTGTATACTCAGTACTACCTATAGTAATTTTACCGTTGGCTTGTTCTATCTGCTTGCTCTATCCTCAAAGCCTATTCTCATCATCAATCAACACTGATTGTTGCCTATTTATTAAGGTCCTTTATTTGGGTACTGTGAAATCTGACCTTATGAGACTAACTGTTCATGAATGCCCAAAATCAAACCTGTGACTTAATTCCTTCTACTTCTCTATCTGCCCTTTCTGAGGCTTCTAATCATTTCTCCCAAGAGTTTTATACCTACAGCCTAATGCTGCCCTAACTGTATGACAAGTGACCTGTCATTTCTAGGAATTCATTCTACCACAGATATTTCTCCACCAGCCTTTGTGGGATCACTTGTGACCTCACTGGGGCTGGTCCAGTGTCATCCCCTACATTGCCTTATATTTGTTAGCACTAAGACTAAGATTGTCTCAAGAATTTTACCAAACTCAGGAAATCAAATAGATGAATTACTTGCTTTTTATATCTCAATTGTTTCTAAGGAACACAGAATTGGGCAGGTTATTCATTTCAAAAAGAAAAAGGTGGGGTATAAACCCACTGGACAAAGAAAGTGAATCATGATGAAAGTGCCCTTATAAAACTGTGGATAATTGTGCCCTAAGGTGGGTCCTCTATTGACAGAGATGAATATTTTTAGAACAGAGTTCTTTAGAACTGGACAGTTGTGTCATAAATATGGCTTATGTTCCCATCACAAGATAAACAAGACCACATGGGATCTTCTCTGCTTGAATGGAATGAATTATTCAATTGACGGGAGATTTAGAATGCTTCATTAGACAAGCTAACACAGACTCATTTTCCTATCCAGAATAAGCCTTTATAAAGAAGTTTTCATAGATAAAGAGTCTTGCAAGAGTGGAAACTACCAGAAAAATTTTGTTTTTTGAAAGCTAGTTCAATATTTCTGTCATAGTACCAGTCGTTTCCATAGGATCCTATGTGATTAGGGACATCCTGCATTTCAGTGAAAATACCCTAGAAGGCACAGAGAAAATCATAAAAGTAGATTCTTTCTGTGGATTCATTAAATTATTAGCTTATTGCCAGGTCAGTGCAGAGATTCTATAGGGACTTGTCACTCTCAGCTAGGGTAATGGAACATGTGTCTCTCAGAAACATATCATTTAGTCCTTGTATTATTCTAACTGCTCTGGGATCCAAGTGTATTTCTCTCCTAATCCCCAACTTCTTGATACTGTAATAACCAGGGAAATGCTGAAGTGATCATTCATGAAATTATAATTAATATCGATCATTTATACTTTCTTCTCAAAATATTTATGGTTGGTAAAGATAAATCATTTTTATTTACAAGCTAAGTAGGGTAAACCCAGCTCCCATAAGATTTGTAAAATAAAATTCTGGTAGAAAAGAATTTATGTATTATATAAAATCTCCAAGGAAAGTTCTAAAAGTTTAGACTTTAAAATAAATTGTGTTTATTTTATTCTTTGTGCTTCCATTGCCGGCTGTATACCCCCTTATCATTTCAGCTGCAGTAATTTATTGCATTGATCTATGTTTCCTTTTCTTTGACTTAAATATGCTCAACTAAAGACAAGCCTTTTTTTTTCTTTGTATAAATAAGCACCTAGCATAGAGCCTAGTACTTACTATTCATGTAGCATAAGTAAGTGACTGACTTACACACAAATATCCTTCTTCCTTTAAAAAGAATGGTTATATAGATTTTTCTATATTACCATGAGTTTAGCAAAAAAGGAATCTGAAATAAAATATCTGTAAAACTATCTTTAATAGATCTGTTTAAAAAAACCAAAACTTTTTTTCGTCTATATTAAACTGTGTAAAATTTTACCTCATGGACTGAATGGGTCAAAGATTTCCATGTAAGATGGTTATTGCTAACTTTGACCTGGTCTAAAACTCTAGGTATCTGAATTTTCATATCCTGAGACCAAGACCAATATGTTAAGAAACATATCTTAGTTTTCTTTGTTAGCTGCTACCTATACCATCAAGTAATCAGAAGTTTCATACTCTAGTTATAAGAATTTTAGGAAACCTATGTTCTTGTTTTAGTTCTTCTAAATATCTTCCAAGAAAATGACATTTTAGTTCTCTGTACCTTTCTATAAAATATGAATAGTCTAACCTCTCCAAAACGGATGATTATGGTTATAAACAAAATGACAATTTGTGGAAGTATTTTGAAAAGTCTAAAGTGTCAAGCAACTACAGGGAAGTGTTGGTGCCCCAATAGCTATGGGAATACATAGATGAAAGTTCTGGGGTTAATTTCTTTCATCCTTGGCTCAATTTTCAAGGTTCTTAAAAATGTATCAGTTACTTAGAGGTTGGGTTGGGATGGGTACTATTTCCTTCCAGGTGTTGGAAGACAGTACTATGACTTCTGCCTCCCCTGGCTGATACCTCCCTATTTTTCTGAGCTCTTTCCACATTGGCCCCAGCCAGTTCATTCAAACTCAGTTACTTCCTATCAGTGGGAAAGGTGCCTCCCCCTATTCCTAATGTTTCCTTCCTGTAGATGGAACTCAATCAATATAACCTAGATCTCTCTCCTCTCCTTTATTCACTCTGCCCTGAGGAAGTAGAGTAAGTTATCTGAGTGACAAACTTGGGTATGATAACTACATAGGCTTGGCTCAGCTCCATTTGTCTCTCTCTGAGATCAAGCCTACTTATAACAAGACAAGTTCTTCTGTACTCTTCACACTGTGAGTACTACTTAGGCAAATTTCCACAATGCAGGGAGGCCTTTACTGGTCTAGAATTGCTTGCAACTGGATGCCTGTCTGCTAATTCAGGGCCCAATATTGGCAATCCTACTTCACTATCCCACCTAAAGGTCCTCCATCTAGCCACTGGTTAACACAAGTGATAATTTGCCATTCAGAATTAGTTTATTTCTCAACTTGTTCAAAACCTGGACAGTGGGAAGATGTGATATTTACTGCTTTATCCCTTCCCCTAACCTCAGAGTTCTGCACACATATGATGGCAGGGTCTATCACATGCAGTGACCTTCTAGCTCCAGAGTTTGTTCACATTCTCTCCTATTTTCTCCATTTTAATCTAACATTCTTCATTTCTATATTCGTAGTTCTCTGGCCCCCATTTTTTCTATATCTTGGCACCTGATAAGCATTTCAAACCCCCTTTCCCATTATAACCCTTTGGTAGCCCAACTCCATGCATTATAACTTTGGGCAAGAAAGCATCCACCTCAGGATCAGGCTTAATGGATCCCAGATGGTCAGCACACTTGCCCTAACCAAGCCATCTCCCTTTAATAAAGGAGGTTGGCACATTTTCTAGCAAATGAAGACCATTAACTTTTCATGTTTTTTGTAGTCTTTTCTCTGTTAGCCCAGAGTTTCCCAACAATATTGGGAGCTACTTGCATGCTAGAGGAAATGTTTTGTTTTTCTCCAGTCCTGCCAATAGACTGCTCATACTTCTACTGTGAATGAGGTTGAATTGCTTGTGACAAGTTTGTAGCTACCAAAACTTTCCATTTGGATTCTGAATTGAATGCAGTGCAGATTATTCAGTAGTGCTCTTCTTTTTTTAATTTATTATTTGTTTCATTTGTTGGCATTTAGCCTTAAATGTCTTGTTTCATGGTCTTGACAGTGCTGTGATATGATATTACTTTGCAACCAGCATGGTGCCACTATTTCAAAGGTCACTGAGATACTCAGCCTGTGTTTATATTCCATTTCCTACTTGGAACACTGTGTTTAAAGTCCTGATTGACTTCGCCAACTTTCTGAGGCTTTGGAAGACCTCTTTACTGAGAGAGCAGAAATTTCAAAAAGAATTAAAAACTGTCTTAAAGATTTGAAGTGTACAAGGTAGAAGCAAACTTAGAGGTTCTTTAAATTCTCAGTTAAAAAAAATAACTCAGTCACTCAGACACTCAGTCAGTTGAGTGTCTGACTCTTGATTTTGGCTTAGGTCATGATCTCACTGTTTATGAGATTGAGCCCCACGTTGAGCCCCTTACCCTATGAGTACAGAGGCTGCTTGGGATTCTGTCTCTCCCTGTCTCTCTGCCCCTTTCCATTTGCTTGCCAGCTCGCTCTCAAAATAAATAAATAAAGAAACATTTTTTGTAGCAATGTGGATGGAACTAGAGAGTGTTATGCTAAGTGAAATAAGTCATACAGAGAAAGACAGATACCATGTTTTCACTCTTATGTGGATCCTGAGAAACTTAACAGAAGACCATGGGGGAGGGGAAGGGGAAGAAACAAAAGTTAGAGAGGGAGGGAGGCAAACCATAAAAGACTCTTAAAAACTGAGAATAAACTGAGGGTTGATGGGGGGTGGGAGGGAGGGGAAAGTGGGTGATGGGCGTTGAGGAGGGCATCTGTTGGGATGAGCACTGGATGTTGTATGGAAACCAATTTGACAATAAATTTCATATTAAAAAAATTAAAAAATAAAAAAGAAGCAAAACTTTAAAAAATAAAATAAAATAATAACCTGATATGACAGAGATTAAGTTTTTGCCTGATAAAATTTATACTAAATATAAATGTGAGGATTGTAACAAAGTTGACATTATGCCTGATTTTAGGCTCTTCCCTACTTCACATCACTCTCCTCTCATTATCAGAGAAATGTGACTCACTTTTTTCTACATAATTGACCGCCAGAAAATTTCATCTTGTTTTGAATACTTAGATGCTCTTCATATAGAGCAAAGACAGTCATTTAATTTTTAAAATTCTTGCTTTATTGAACTGATATCTAGGAGTAATGATTTTGTTAGCTAAAGTCTCCTAGAGATTAAAGACTTCCTGAACTTTGAGGGAATATGCAGGATCTGTAATACTGGTATCTTCAATCTAAGATTATGAACATGTAACCCACAAAACCACTGTGGCCTTAGTGGCGATGGCCCATGCTTTTGAAGCATCATATACTTTCATGAAGAGGTGAGGAAGTTTATTCTACACACCTTGAGTCCATGACAAGGGGTACAGCTGTCCCAATTCTGTTGCAGAGAGATAAAGAATTGGGATCAATAAGGCCCATCCTCTCATCTTTACAATAAGGTTAGTGTATCCATCCAAGGAGAGCAACCCACTTACAAAAGGTCTTTTTCGGGGGCCAGGCCTGGTATAAATTACTTTATCAGACAGGAAATCAGCAGGGAAAATATAACAAAGTCATAAAGGGTTATTGAAAATAGTTTAATAAACCAGTTTGTTTTTTTTTAAACAAATATGTAGCCAGGTTTCAAGAAAACCAATAAAGAATGGCAGAATACTGAAAAGCTAGCAAAAGCAGAAAGCTGCCATCCCTTGTAAGCTTGAGAGGACAAAGGGAATACATGTTTATTGGAATCCTCTGAGACTTCCCACTGTAGGAGAGACCCATCTGAAAGAAGCTGAAGTCTTGGTCAAGGAACACAGCCTTCCTTAGTCAACCCAAGGCAGAGAGGGAGGAACTGCAGGAGTCAATGACTTGAATACTCTCCTTCTACCCTCAGGCTTTCAGACAGTGCCTCACACTGGTTGAACAAATCAGAAAGTAGAGGATAAGGAAGACCAGTTCATATGAATCAGTCCTGATGCACGTAGCAAGGTGGAGAAGGCAGAAAGTCTGTGTGGAAAGGCTACCAGATATGGTCCAGCCATGGGCATTATCTTTACTTGTTGAATAAATGCATTGTTCCTTTACTGAAAAAAATACCTCTAAATTTGACCACCCTATTTTCTTCAGCAGAAACTTTGGCTTCTAATTATTTTCCAATATTAATGCAGGTTCTCATACTCATTTTTAATCACCATAAGAATTTTCTCTCTTCCATAACAATCTCAACTCCAAAATTCAGCTCTTAAATTTTCCAGTTAAGAGAGCCAATAAATTATCTTTTTTTTTTTAATAAGAACTTGTTCGAGTTTCTGTCACTCGTAGCCAAGAGTCCTGATATGACCCTACTTGCTTTCTTCAGTCACACTTGTATTCAGTTTCTTAAACATATTCCTATGAATGTTTTAGAAATTACTGCAGAATAAAAAATGGCTAAAATTGAAAGTGCCCTTCTCCAGGCAGTTCATGAAAAATAAAGGAGACAAAATAAGCACAAAAGACAAGGTGACATGCTTGCTTGTAGTTTCCTTAATAGAAGGCCAAAAGATATCGTAATTGAGTGATTACTTTATTTAACTGTTTAAAAACCACCATATTTAGAGTTCTGTCCATTGTATCCAAAATCTTGGGAAAAATGTCTGAACTTCTCAGGAGTAAAGAAGGCTGGTACATGTAGTTACAAAGATTCTTGACTTTCATAAATTTTATTGTACTCAAATCATAATTTGGCTCTGAAGACTTGCCAGGTGGTGGCACATTTCAATCTCCCCTGAGATTCATTTCACTCATTTACTTAAGAAGGTCTCTGAAATAATAATGATTTTGATAATGCTACTACTAAATGTGATAATCAGAGCTACTATTTTTGAGGGCTTGATCCTGTCCAGTTATTGTAATTAGGTATTTAAATACATTCGTTCTCATCTTCATAGCAATTCTACAAGGTAGATACGAATCCCACATATCTGAAAAACCAGATCTCAGAAAGTAAGGAACTTGCTGCATTATCTCTTTTATTCTCTCATCATGAGTTTTTTCCATTATTAAATTCACCACACTTACTTCTTAGCACATTAGTGTTTATATTAACAACATAAACATATTTGCTTAAGGAAGAATCTAAGAGATAAGAGAGAGAAGGAAATCTTAGTTGTATGTGTAAATATCATAAAGTTAATCAATTATATAATCTATGTTAAAACTAGGATTAACCAAGAAAGTAGTTAGAATAATAAAAGAAAAATACATACAATAATCTTTTCTCCACCCAAACATGAAATTAAGGGTAGAGGAATCAACCAACTAATAAGATTTGTAAGAGTTGGGGATGGGGATACAGCTAATAATAACTGATAATAAAGAGCCGTCGTATTCTCTTTCATGACATTTTGGTGTTATGTTGACAGATTTTTAGAGAATAGATAGCCATAATGAAAGTGCAATAAGGAAGGAAATGTTAATTGTGGCTTCCATCTGAGACCAAGGTGATTTTATTGTCATTTCTCATCTAAAATTGATCACCAAAAAAAGGGTAGAACCTCATATCAATTCAGTTGAGGACTTGATGAGTCAAATACAAAGTGAAGTGTAAACCATACAGTATTTTCTTGCATATTTATTTTTAAAATACCATGAGGTGCCATACAAATCTCTCACTGAAATATATATGAAAGTCAAGTAGAAGAAATAATAAATGAAGAATATATGATGATGTAGTCTAAATATAAATGCAGACACTTTGTGTTTATGTAGGGCTTTTACTTCCAGGTATTTAAAACCTACTAGGAATAAAAGCTCACTGGACATTATGATATGGGGAGCAAGAATGCTTTGCAGTGTTTCTGAATAACTTGCCAAAGGTGTCAGGTAAACTGAGGATGGCATCCAGCCTCCTGTTTTTTGCTGTAGCTCCCAATATTGCCTCTTAGAGGCTGGAGTTGGAATACAAGAAAGAAAATGACAGAAATTAAGATATTCATAACCACAGTAATTTTGATTAAACCTCAAAAATTTCTAAAACTATCAATGTTTAGTAAACTTTGAATAAATGGTAAGTATCCTAATAGAGACTGAAAATGCTAAGTATTATAGTATAAGCAACAGATTTTTCCAAAGGAATCATAAATGTGCTTGTCATTTTTAACTTTATTGGATGCCTTTGTCTACATTTTATTCACCCAATCTCTGACAAATGTAAGGCTTATAAAAGTCACTAAGATTTTTCTATCATAAACAAGAAACGTTAATTCCACACCACCCATTCTGAGACCCCAACAGTGAAGGAGTGCTGAATTCTCCAAGGAAAGCAGCTCATTTATTGAAATAAATGAGATAAATGCTTGTATAAAATACTTCAGTCTTTCTGATGTAAAAGTTAGTAATCATCAGATTCCTTGTGGAGGTTAGTGCTTTATGTATGAAACTAGCAGCAGTAATTTGACCTTATTATGCATATCAAAGAATGCAAGAAAGAGAGCTATCTGGGGCCTAGACTTTTAGTATTTGATCAGATCTAAGCCCACCTGGAAATATGTTTCAGAATGGAATTTGAATGAAGGTAAGAAAATCTGGTTTGTTGGCATATAATTTTTCATAGTTTTCTCTAATAATTGTTTGTATTTCTGTGGTGTTGGTTGTGATCTCTCATATTTCATTCGTGATTTCATCTATTTGGAGCCTCTCTCTTTTCTTTTTGAGAAGTCTGGCTAGGGGCTTATCAATTTTGTTGATTTTTTCCAAAAAACCAGCTCTTATTTTCATTGATGTGTTCTATTGTTTGTTTGTTTTTTGTTTTTTGTTTCAATTCTACATTGTTTATTTCTGCTCTAATCTTTATTATAGCCCTCTTCTGCTGGCTTTGGGCTTTTTCTGTTGATGAGTTTTTAGTTCCTTTATGTGTGAGGTTAGGTTCTATATTTGGGATTTTTCTTGCTTCTTGAGATAGGCCTGGAATGCAATGTAATTTCCTCTTAGGACTGCCTTTGTTGCATCCCAGAGGGATTCCTAGACACCCACACACTACTAAAACTCCAACGGGAAGAAATAGAAAATTTGAACAGACCCATAACCAGTGGGGAAATTGAATTGGTAATCAAAAATCTCCCAACAAATAAGAGTCCTGGGCCATGTGGAATCCTACCAGACATGTAAAGCAGAGTTAACACCTATTCTTCTTAAGCTGTTCAAAAAAATAGAAATGGAAGGAAAGCTTCTGGATTCATTCTATGAAGCCAGCATTACCTTGATTCCCAAACCAAACAAAGACCCCACTAAAATGGAAAATTACAGGCCAATAGCCCTGATGAACATAGATGCAAAAGTTCTCAACAAGATATTAGCAAATCGAATTCAACAGTATATTAAAAGAAGTTTTCACCGTTATCAAGTGGGATTCATTCCTGGGCTGCAAGGCTGGTTCAGTATTTGGAAATCAATCAATGTAATACATCATATCACATTAATAGAAGTAAGGATAAGAACTATATGATCCTGTCAATAGATGCAGAAAAAGCTTTTGACAAAATACAGTATCCTTTCTTGATAAAAACTCTCAAGAAAGTCAGTATAGAAGGAACATACCTTAACATCATAAAAGCCATATATGAAAGGACTACTGCTAATACCATCCTCAGTGGGGAAAAATTGAGAGCTTTCCTCCTGAGATCAGGAGCATGAGAGGGATGTCCACTCTCACCACTATTGGTTTTTTTTTAATTTTTTTAATTTTTTATTTATTTTTGAGGGAAAGAGAGACAGAAAGTGAGTAGGGGAGGGGCAGAGAGAGAGGGAGACATAGAATCCGTAACAGGCTCCAGAATGTGAACTGTCAGCACAGAGCCCGATGTGGGGCTCGAACTCATGGACTATGAGATCATGGCCTGAGCTGAAGTCAGAAGCTTATCCGACTGAGCCACCCAGGTGCCCCTTACCACTGTTGTTTAACATAGTGTTGGAAGAAATCCTAGCCTCAGCAATTAGACAACAAAATGAAATAAAAGACATCCAAATTGGCAAAGAAGTCAAACTTTCACTTTTTGCAGATGACATGACACTCTACATGGAAAACCTGAAAGACTGCACCAGAAAACTACTAAACCAAAGGTGGAGGCATCACAATCCCAGACTTTAGCCTGTACTACAAAGCTGTAATCATCAAGACAGTATGGTATTGGCACAAAACCAAACACATAGACCAATGGAATAGAATAGAGAATCCAGAAATGGACCCACAAATGTATGGCCAACTAATCTTTGACAAAGGAGGGAAGAGTATCCAATGGAACAAAGATAATCTCTTCAGCAAATGGTGCTGGGAGAACTGGACAGCAATATGCAGAAGAATAAACCGCAGTACTTTCTTACACCATACACAAAAATTCAAAATGGATGAAAGACCTAAATGTGAGAGAGGAAACCATCAAAATCCTAGAGGAGAAAACAGGCAACAACCTCTTCGACTTCAGCTGCAGCAACTTCTTACTTGACATGTCTCCAAAGGCAAGGAAAATAAAAGCAAAAATGAACTACTGGGACCTCATCAAGGTAAAAACCTTCTGCACAGGAAAGGAAACAATCAACAAAACTAAAAGGCAACCAACGGAATGGGAGAAGATATTTGCAAATGACATATCAGATAAAGGGTTAGTATCCAAAAATCTATAAAGAACTTATCAAAGTCAACACCCGAAAAACAATCCAGTGAAGAAATGGGCAGAAGACATGAGTAGATACTTTTCCAAAGAAGACATCCAGATGGCTAGCAGACACACGAAAACATGCTCAACATCACTCATCATCTGGGAAATACAAATCATAACCACACTGAGATACCACCTCACAGTGGTCAGAGTGGCTAAAATTAACAACTCAGAAAACAACAGATGTTGACAAGGATGTGGAGAAAGGGGAACCCTCTTGCACTGCTGGTGGGAATGCAAACTGGTGCAGCCAGTCTGGAAAACAGTGTGGAGATTCCTCAAAAAATTAAAAATAGAACTACTCTACAACCCAGCAATAGCAATACTAGGGATTTATCCAAAGGATACAGGAGTGCTGATTCATAGGGGCATATGTACCCCAATGTTTATAGCAGCACTTTCAGTAATAGCCAAAGTATGGAAAGAGCCCAAATGGCCATCAACTGAGAAATGGATAAAGAAGATGTGGTGTATGTATATATACAATATATACATACATATATATACACACACAATGGAATACTATTCAGTGATGAAACAGTGATGGAATACTACTCAGCGATGAAACAGAATGAAATCTCACCATTTGCAATAATGTGGATAGAACTGGAGGGTATTGTGCTAAGTGAAATAAGTCAGTCAGAAAAAGACAGACAGCATATGTTTTCATTCATATGTGGAATTTGAGAAACTTAACAGAAGACCACAGGGGAAGGGAAGGAAAAACTAGTTACAAACAGAGAGCGAGGCAAACCATAAGAGACTCTTAAATACAGAGTATATTGGGGTACAAACTGAGGGTTGATAGGGATGGGGGCTTGGGGTACAGGGAGAATGGGAGATGGGCATTGAGGAGGACACTTGTTGGGATGAGCACTGGGTGTTGTATGTAAGTGATGAATCAAGGGAATCTACTCCTGAAGCCAAGACTACACTGTATACACTGTATGTTAGCTAACTTGACAATAAACTATTAAAAAAAAAAAAGCTAAGAAAATCCTCACGTAACGTAAGTTTTCACCTGGGCATGCTGATGAGAAAGAGTTCTGAATAAAAGCCACAGGAAAGGAAAAAGCACAGAAGGGTTTTCTGTCTACAGGTTGCAACTAAGAGCAAGGAACTAATCCACTTACTCTGTTCCTCTTGATTTATCATGCCTTACACTAATTCAGGGCCACTCGCTCTCTGGAAAACATGAGAGCCTTTTCCAGTTGAAAATAATTACGAACTAGGAAGCATGAGAGATCAGATTCTATGCAGCCTGTAAATTCACATTTTGTATTCAGTTTCTGTGACAGATGTCAGTTAACCCAGTAGCAATCAGGTAGGCAACTTTATTCACCATATGAAATCCTATATAATGATTCAAAGTATTCCAATTTAGCCTTCCATGAGTTATTTTTAAGTGAACAAACAAAGGTAATTAGGCTAAGTTAAATGGACTTACCCAAGGACACATTAATATGCCCTGAAGTAGGGATTATTAGAATGTATTATTTCAGTCTTTGCTTACACATTCAACTGTGCTACCTTTCTGTCCAATCATTGCTAAGACCAATTGTTCTGCTCTTGGAGACACCCAGAAAATTAGCCCATGGGATGGTTAACTAAAGGGTCCCTGTGTGGGTGAACTTCAAAGCCTGAAATCATTAATGGATTGGGCAGAGCCAAGTTTTCCATTAGGCACAGTGCCTAAGGGCCCAAGAAAATATTTTGTTTATAGTTTCTTTTAAAGTAAGAAAAATATATTGTAATAATGAATGTATAAAAAGGAATCCAGCCTGGACAGTATTCATCTTTATATAACACAGCCATAAAGGATCATTTTTATTTATTATTATTTTTTTTAATGAAGTAAAGCGTTCATGATCTGAAACTAGAATGGACAGAACCATTGCATCTGGGGATACGCGAGATAAAACCCAGTATTTGTTCAAAAATATACCACTTGCATTTTGGAGAGCATAGCTTAAGATGATTTTGTTCACACAGTGTTGTATAGAAATAAGCCAGGAGAAGTTGGTCACCACCGGAATGACAAAGAAAGCGTTCTATTCAGTAATAAGTTTATTGCTATCCAGATTTAATTGCACATGTAATTGCAGTTGAACATGGAAAATATTTGAAGCTAGAAAGCTGCATGACCTTGAGATAGACAACCAGAACCTCTATGCCTCCTGATAGGCCTTGGCACATAAGTATACTGTGAGTGGGTTATAACCAGGTTGAGATCATGATCTGCTTGGCTTTGAAGTGTCCAGAGATAGGCAGGGTGGTGGGGGTGGGATCCCTGGGGCTGCTTTAGCTTCCAGGGAAGTAGTTTCTTCCTTGGAGCAGCCTCATTCAATTATCTGAGCGTACTATGTAAAATGTTAATACTTTCTGCCTGTGCCATGATGTGGAAAAGGTGAAGAAATAACCGCCTCGTCTCAGCTTGAGTTTCTTTATCTGTCCAATGTAAACATTGGACAAGAAGAACTCCAATTCAATTCAACAAACATTTTGAGAGATCACTATACTAACTTCTGGGATTCAAAGATTAACAGAATGTAGTTTGTCCAAAGTCACATATTTCCAAGAGTTTATATCCTCACTGGAAAGATAGGCATGAAATCATCTTATAATACAAATCACAGTGTGATAAATTTAAAGATGAATATTAATAAAAGTCCTATTAAAATTCAGAAGGAATGAGTAGTTCTAATTGCAGAAAAAAACCATGGAGGACTTCAGAAACGGTGACACTTAGCCTGGATATGAATGTCATATCTCCAGAAAAATTGATTAGGATTCAATCTCCAAGGCAAGAGGAATAGAGTCAAAGAATTGTGATACTAATCTCGGAGATGACACAGATAGAGAAGTTAGATTACTACTTGTTCAAGATGGCACTCCATGTTGGCAGAACTGAGAGAAACCAGACACTTGTTCATAGGACCTCCCAGTGCAGCATCAAGTGTTTATAATTTCCTTATGGAAAAAACATATAAACTACTTTAAGGCATATTATGACTTCATAGAGAATTATTAGTTAATGACTAAAACGAGAGTAAGAAGGAAACTTAGAAGCAATATGAAAAACAGCTTCTTTGTTTTCATTCTCTTGACATTGGCACGGAGTGTCCAGTGCCCAAGTCTTCAGTAATCTCATAGTTGATTGAAAAAGATTGTTGAAATGTTGAAATGAATGAAAATCAGGCATTTGGCTTATTTATAATTGAAGAGAGAAATGAAGTTCAAAGTGGCTCTTTCAACTTATTAAGAATGATAAATGACCTAAATAGGAAATGTTAGGAAGTTCAAGTCAACATAGCTATTGGTTAAAAATGAATGTGGGCACTTAGGGGTATGAACAGCATATGCTAATACACACAGAGTGTATGAAATAAGCTGCACAATAGATCAAAATATTAATCGTTTACTTTTTTTTGGTTTTACTTTTTAATCTGAAAAATTTCAAATGTACAGAAAAGTAAAAGGAATAGAACAATGGACCCACATTGTCCATCATCTAGCATCAACAATTATAAATATACTGGCAAGCCTATTTCATCTAAACCTCGCACTCCTAACCCTTTTGGGTTTTGGCTTTTTTAAAACACAGTTGTATTAAAGTATAACTTATATACCATAAAATTCACTCATTGTAACGATATAATTCAATAATTTTTAGTAAACTTACAGAGTTGTGCACCCATCACCATGATACAATTTTAGAATATTTCCATTCCTCCAAAAAGTTTCCTCATGGCTGTTTGTAGTTAATCAAGGCTCCCACTCCTAGCCCCAGGCATCTTTCTGTAGATTTGCCTTTTCTAAACATTTCATGTAAATGTAGAGCCATACAATATGTAGTATTTTATGTACAACTTCTTTCTTTTCGTATAATAGTTTTGAGGTTTATCCATGTTGTATATATCAATAGTTTGTTTTTATTGGTGAATAATATTCCACTGTAAGGGTATGCATTTTGTTTTTCCATTCACCAGTTAATGAACTCTAGATTGCTTCTTATTTGGGGTTGTTATATGTAATGCTGCTAGGAATATTTGCATGCAAGTCTTTGGACATATGCTTACATTTTTCCTGGGTAAATACCTAGGAATGGAATTGCTTAATAATAGGTGAGTTTGTTTTTAACTTTTAGAGAAACTTTCAAACTGTTTTTCAAAGAAACTTTTATTTTATATTCCTATTAGCAATAAATGAAGCTTTTACTTTCTCCTCATCCTTGCCAAGTTTTCAGCATTGATGATCATGTCATCTGTGAATAAATACCACCTTCCTTTTCTTTTCCAGTCTGGATAGCCTTTATTTCTATTTTGTGGTCATCGCACTGGCCGGAATCCCCAGCACAGTGTTAAATAAAATGGCAAGAGCTAGCATTCTTGTCTTATTCCTGATCCTGGGCAAAAACATCAAGTATGATGTTAGCTGCAAGGTTTTCTTAGATACCTCTTACCAGACTGAATAAGTAAGTTCCCTTCTTTTCTTAGCTGCTGGAAGTTTTCATTATGCCTATAAGGTGGATATTTTCCATTGAAATTATCTATGGTTTTTCTTTTTAAGTTAGTTAATATGATGAATTACATTAACTGAGTTTTGAATGTTAAACCAACTCTGCATTCCACAGATAAATGACACTTAGTCTGATGTATTGCTATTTTCATATGTTATACAACTCAATTTACTAACTTTTTGTTTAGATTTTGCATCTGTATTCATCCAGGTTATTAGTTTGTAGTTTTCTTACTTGTGTAATCTTTGTGTGCTCTTGATTATCAGAGTAAATTGTGCCTCTTAGAATGAGTAGGGAAATATCCCTCTTCCTTGAATTTATCAAAGAGTTTGTGTAGAATAGATATTATTTATTTCTTAAATATTCGTTAGAACTCACCAGCAAAGTCATCTGGACTGGGAGTTTCCTTTATAGGAAGATTTTAAACTACAAATCCAATTTCTTTTATAGGTATTGGGCTATTTACGTTATTTCTTTGGTTTATTTTAATTTTTTTAATGTGTATATTTATTTTTTAGAGAGAGAGAGAGAGAGCGCCTGAGCAGGGGAGGGGCAGTGAGAGAGGTGGCACACAGAATCTGAAGCAGACTCCATGCTCTGAGCTGTCAGCACAGCCCGACGCGGGTTTGAACCCATGAACCGTGAGAGATCATGACCTGAGCCAAAATGGGATGCTCAACTGACTGAGCCACCCAGGCACCCCTTAGGTTATTTCTTTGTGAGTGAGCTTTGGTAGTTTGTATTTTCAAGGTATTTGTCCATTTCATCTAATTTGGTGAATTTATTGACATAAAGTTGTTTTTAATATTTACTTTTTTATTTATTATTATTTTAAAAAATTTATTTTGAGAAAGAAAGAGAACATGAATGGGAGAGGGGGAGAGAGAGAGAGGGAGAGAGAGAGAATCCCAAGCAGGCTCCCCACTGTCAGCACAAAACCCAGTGCAGGGCTTGAACTCACAAACCATGAGATCATGACTTGAACCAAAGTAAAGAGCCAGACACTTAACCAACTGAGCCAACCAGGCACCCCAGTATTTCCTTTTTTAAAATGAATAACTGCAGACTCTGTATTAATATCACTTATTTATTATGTCTTCTCAGTATTTTTCCTAATTAAACTTTATAGATGTTTGTAAAGTTCATTTATATTCTTAAAGAGCCAGATTTTGCTTCCATTTATTATTTATATAATTTTTATATTTTCTATTTTATTGATTACCATTTTTATTTTCTTTTTTTTCTTCCTTCTGCTAACTTTGTACTTTATTTGGTCGTCTTTTTTTCTAATTTGCTGTAGTATAAGTTGTGGTCATTGTTTTGAAACTTTTCTATATAGTCCCTAAGTGCTGTTTTAGTAACATCCCATAAATTGTGATATGTTTTGTTTGCATTTTCATTCAGTTCAGAAATACTTCCAAATTTTGATTTCCCATTGACCCATGAGACATTTGAAGGTGTATTATTTAATTCCCAAATAGTTGGGTATTTTTCAGTGTTCTTTCTGGTACTGAGTTCTAGTTTAATTTCATTGTAGTTATAGAACATAGATGAATACTTAAAAATTTTTGGAACATGTTTTATGGCCTAGAACATGGCCTATTTGGTATATATTTCATGCACACTTTCAATGTGTTTTAAGCTCTTATTGGGTAAGATGTTCTATGTCAATTAACTCAAGCTGAGTCTTTTATATGGTACTGATTTTAGTCACCTCATTCTATTAATTATGAGGAAAAGGTTGATAGCCATAACTGTAGTTGTGGATCTATTTTTCCTTATGGTTCTGTTAGTTTTTGCTTTATTTTTATGCATTTTTATGAGGTCCATAAATATTTACAGTTGTTATATTTTGTTGAACCAACTCCTTTATCATTATGAAATGACCTCCTCTTCTATTCCTGGTAATATTCCTTGATCTATACTTTACTTTGCCTGACATTAATATAGCCACCTTTGTTTTCTTTTGATTAATGATCGTATTTTTTTATTATTTTACTTTTCAAGTATTTGTGTAGTTGAGCTACTTGTAGGTTTATAATTTTCATTTCTTTAAATGCCAATTTGAAATTTACCATGATGGATGCTAGATTCTTTTCTGTTCCTACCACTTTTATTAAAATTACTTTTCTGGGATGCAATTAACTGTTTGATCATTTGGAGTTTTACTTTTAGGATTAAGTAGTAAAGTAGATCTCAGGATATTAGTTAATATTTTTGAAATTCCTTTCTATTCACATAATTTTTGTGTTTTATCTTTCTCTTCTAGATGTTTTTGGTAATATCACTTTGTTATAAGCTACTTCATTTAAGTGGCTGACATGGTGACAAAACCTTCATAGTTTCTCAATTTAATGAAGAAATCAATAATTTTTAAATGAAAAATATGCTTTCCTTTTGTTTGTGACACAACAGATCTCTGGGCCAGTTCCTGACTCCTAGATCTTTGAGTTTCTAAATTCTGGGAGAAGTCATAGTTTAATTAGAAGTTTAATTAAATGGAAGAGAGGTGCCTGCGTGGCTCAGTTGGTTAAGCATCAGACTCTTGATTTTGGTTCAGGTCATTATCTCGCAGTTTGTGGGTTCGTGCACTGTGTTGGGCTCTTTACTGATGGCGTAGGGTCTGTTTGAGATTCTCTCCCTCTGCCTCTCTCTCTCTCTCTTAAAAATAAATAAATAAACTTAAAAAAAAAAGAAGTGGACTGGAGGAAAGGTTTATAGTTGACAGCATGTGGTCATCAGGGAAGCAGGAAGACCAGTTACCTCAGAAGTGATAAAAATGACTGACAAACACACTATGAGGTACTATGTTAAGTGCTGGACATAATGAGTGATGAGCTATAATATTTCTTTAGTCACATTAAATCAAAGCAATTTTAGACCAAATTGGTGGTTCATTACACTGAATTAACATAGCATTTTTAGCCTGAAGTAAGTGGTCTTCTTCTGTAGCAGATCCATTGAGGTAATAGAAGTGAATCTTTTTCTTCCTATTATTCTTTCCCATATTTTTATTTCAAATTGTTTCCCTCAAGATGCTATTTATAGTAACATGGAATATTTTTTGTTATACTTGTCACAAATGTCATATTCTCAAGGCAGACTGTGTTTCCATTACACCTGGATTGTAAGTCTCATCTTACAACTCTGATCAGTTGATATTTGGGTCTAACAGAAAAAATATTGTGATCATTGGGCCTTGGATACAAAAGAGGGAACGAAGGCTGTTATTCCACATATTTGTCAGTTTGATGTATATTAATGTTAAATATATAAAATTTACATGCTAATGCTTCCCTGAGATACTATAGAAGAGTTTGTGTGTCAAATATAAGACATTCACAATTTTGACCAATTTGGTAAAGATGAAGGTGAGGTGGAGACTAATTTTTAATTAGATGCTACAATAGAATATTTGAAATTTCGAGTAGAACATGGAATTTTCAAATAGGTTAGCACACAAAGTATTCAGGGCAGAGAAGAGAAAAACAGCATCTGTTCATCACACACAAAAAAATGTCAGTGTAATGGGTCATAAGCACACATTTTGGATGTAATGGAAGAAAGTTACAAAGTTTCTATACTGAAAGTGAGCTTTAAGAAAGTGTATAAACAAAGATTAAAAATTTATTCTAAATGGCAATGATACCTGATATAAAAAGATCATATCCTAGGACAGACTTAACAGAGATGAGGAGGAGGTCAATAGTGCCTACATGAAAAGGAATCCTTATTTGCTCAGAAAAGTGACTGTGCTCTTAGGTATACTGCTCAAGGGGCTCCACCAATCCCTGGTGAGGAGGAATTGGAATTTGACATCAAAACATCACTTTATATAAAAATTATGCCTGTGTTGAATGTAGAGAACACCAAATATAGTTCTCTTTTCAGCATATGTATTCAATGATGATGTGGACTACAAGAGTTCCAGTTAAAGAGGCTCTCTAAATATTATTATGTAGAGAAATTTCTGACCTTGGAAGATGTACTTTGCCACTGTATTCAAGATTCAGGTATATATATTAGGCATAAAAATATAAATATCAGCCTTTAAATTTTTTTTAACATTTATTTATTTTTGAGAGACAGAGAGAGGCAGAGCATGAGCAGGGGAGGGGGAGAGAGAGAGAGATACAGAATCTGAAGCAGGCTCCGGGCTCTGAGCTGTTTGTTAGCACAGAGTCTGACGCAGGGCTTGAACTCACGAACTGTGAGACCATGACCCAAGCTGAAGTTGGACATGCAACCGACTGAGCCACCCAGGCGCCCCTATAAATATCAGTCTTTAATGAAAGTTAACTTGTGTAGGTAAACTATGTAACAATACTGTAGTTGGTAATCATTAAATTGAACTCAATGTATATTACTCTCTTCCATTACTATACAGATAACATGTACAGTGAAATTCTACAATTCAAAGTAACTTATATTTTAAATTTGGGCATTGTGGAAAATTAACTTTAAAATTCTCTAAAAGGGTTATACTTTATGTAGTGCAAAGGAAAGCAGTATTTAGCAAAGCACTCTTAGATCCTTCATGAAGAGAAAGTTAATAAAATAATTCAAAGAAAACATTACTTTCCTAAGGAGAATTTATTGTCAAATTATATTATTTTTTTCCTCCTAAAGGTGTCAGGGGCCATTATTTCTCACCATTGCTTCGAGATATGAATTCATTGGCTTCATTTCCAGTAACGTTCATACATGAACAGTCAGAAAGAATAGTAATGGTTGCATATTTTTTGTCTGTGAATGTGTGTATGTATGTACATGTGTGAGCACATACATGCACTCACATTTGTAGGTCTTTTCTTTAACCACAATACAAATAGATAAGATCTTAAAATAAGTTCTTCACCTACAAATAAAAATAAAATAGGAGCCAGCCAATTCCCTGAAAGAAATAGTGAGAAAATACAGAAACCTGTAAAGAGGCATAAGAATAAAACAAAATGTTAGGGGAAAAAAAGTTGTTCTTCATCTGTTATGTCATTTTATTTTCTGTGAACTCTGAGAGGTTAGACAAGAGAGGTGTCATGAGATGGAAAAGGAAAGCTCTGAGAGTTTCCAAGGTTAGGCAGCCCCATCCCTCACTATTTTTCTCTGAAGACAGAAATTCAGGAAACTTTTCTTTTTAACACCAGAGGTAGAGGAGAGAAAGAATAAAAGAAAGAGAAAATGTCTTGAAAATAACCAGGATCCTCAAAATTAGAAAACTGAACATTCATGTAAGAATAAAGTTGTGCAACTGATTATTACTTGTAAGCAATGGCATAATAGGTGAAAAAGAATGATGTCAAAACAGAGAAATTAGAATATATGTCACTGTCCATAGTCACGAAGTCACACACTGTGTACCTGATTTTCTTTTCTGTCATCAATGTGAAGAAATCAACTCCCTCTGGATATTCCTCTTACAGCCAAGTACCATCAAACACCTGTCACTAATATGTGCTGATTTGTACGGTTCGGATAATACCAAAGTGCTCAACTGAAGGGTCATTTGGCAAAGGCAAAAGGAATGGAGACCTCAGTTTTCCAGAACCTTTCGTATGAAGAAGGCTAAGCAGGTCATGTGTAGTTCCATGTGCTCTGGCAGTTTTGATTTTATTGCCAATGCTCTGGAGCATTTTTGGGCATTATAATTCCAGCCTTGTTGTATTGGTCCTCACTGACCCTTCATATGTAGTAGGTCCTCACTGATCCTTCACTTCTTTTCCCCCTGCTAGGTAGGTGAGTTTGTTGGGTATCTTTCCTTGCCTCTCCATATTCATTCTTCACCATTCTCTGATATACTCTGCCTTGTCTTCTGGACTCAGATTGAACACTGGATTTTGCCCGTTGGTAGCACAAGCAAGAGGCCAGAAGGAAGGAGGAGAGACATGGAAGAAAGTGAAGTCAGGATATTTATTTCCCTAGCTCTTTTCTATGGGATTTGGGAGGTCTCTCCTTCTAAAGTCTCAGCTTCTGACAGCTGGCTCTCATTTCTTAGCTCTGTCCTTCTAATTCCAACAAGTGTTCCCTTTCTTCGCCTGCCTTCAGGCTCAAGGTGGTAAATTCTGCCCTTCTTAGCCTCAGGGTCCTGCACTATTCCTTCTGGTTTCCCTATATACTGACCATATTTTGTAAAAAAAAGTCTTTTATTAAACTCTCATCAAGTTATCCTAAGTTATCCTATTCATTTTCTCTTGGATCTCTGACCGATTAAATGAATCTAAGAAAAATCAGCCAACCTCCAATGCACATTTACCATCACTTACCCTTTCACATGACTCTGATGCACAATAATATGAAGAACATCAACACTGGGCTCTTCCCATCCTGTGTGAAGTTATTTCTCCTGGAAAATGGCCCGGTACCATAACCCGCCCCCCTGCCCTGAGGTTTTCAGGACAGAGCAGGATGTTTGTGAAGCTGAAGAACACATCTTTTAGCAATAATCGCGCCTCGGATAAACCTCATTGGCTACGATACTGCCACTGCGCAAAGCTGAAGAACACATCTTTTGATAAATTGGTCCAGAGCTCAAGAGTTCCACAAAGGAGCCTCAGGATGGGAGAATGTTTTAGTCACATAAGGATCTTATCCAGAGCCCACTTCAATAGAAAACAATCCAGAAATGATCTTTGGATTTTTTGAGTTTAAGAACCATGTTGCCTCTCAAAAACAAACAAAGGTTAGAACCATACATTTCTGTTAGAAGAATGTCCCCCACTGCCTTTTTAAGGTCCTGAATATTTTCCTGGGGAAGCATACTAGGTACTACTTCTACCTGGTATGTCCACCTGTCAGTAGGGTACCATTAAGGCTCTTTCTGCCTTTGAAGCAGCCCACCACACATTGCCATTCCCAAGGCAGACTTAGGGAGGTCAAAACCTAAAACTCAGATCTAATAACTTGCCTATAGGATTTTTAGCAGGTTTATCAAAAAGAAAAGTCTATAATTCATAGGTGAAATTTGGAGATTGCACGTGTATTTTAATTATCTTGGCACTTCATAGCTCTCATTACGAGCTTTGGATGTGTAAAGTGCCTAGGGTCTGTACATTTGTATATGACATGAACATTTGCTTTTCAAGGGGCCAATTATAGTGAAAGAAGGTGGAACTTCCCTGGTATAATACAAGGAACAGGATTTCCTGAAAATAGCCCCAAGTGCTTAATCTAGGTTTCCTGAAAATGAGGTAGCTGGGTCCAGTAGCTGGGTTTTTGCATTGCATTGGAGACTCTAAGTTACTCTAAAAGTTCTGGGCAGATAGCATTCTCAGACAGTTCCTTTAAATAGGTGTCATTCTAATCCAGATGGCCAAAGCAGTTTGCTTTCAGGCTTGCCCTGCAAGAAATGAGAGAGACAGACAGGAGACATTTTCTCTCTGCTCTCTCTTGGGCTTCGTTTGCCTTACCCCTCAATCAGTTCTCTTGTCCATGATACCTGCTGGGTCTCTGTAGGTATTTGAGTTTTCAAATTAGAGGCAATATATATAGAGAGGATGGAGAGTATATAACTCCTTAGGGAATGCATAGAGCCACAGTTCAATATGAAGGTAAAAGTAACTTGTAAACAACCTAAGCAGAAAGATCTATAATTACTTGGAAATCAAGTGGATAGAACCAAGAAGTCAGGATCTACGTAACTGAACAACCACTCTCAAGCTGGGAAGGAAGCAAAGATTGAGCCATCAAGAACAAATGGGTAAGTGGATCGGTAGGAGTTTTAACTGACCAGAGACTGAAGCCCAAAGCAAAGACAAGTTAAGAGCCTAATTTAATGCATTAACTTCATCAGACTGAATGTAATAATGAGATACTGCTTATCTGTTAGATACCTAATTTACTTACTGAGAATACCCCACAATGTAGTAAAGTAGTTTAAATATGTCATTTTCTTGTGTTAGACATTGAAGGAAGACCTACTCCAGAAGAAGGAAAAGGGAGAAGTTTCTGTCGCCAGGTTCTTGGAGGTAGAAATTCTCACCTTTATTCCTTTGCATGAAAACAGTAGAAAAGTCCTTAGCTTTCAAAATATTTGAGAACTTTCTTTTCAGAGGCTGTGTTGGAATTACTATGTGAAAACCTATTATTCTTGTCCTTAAATTTCTGGCTATTTTTATTACAGAAAATGAGTTGGTAGTGAGATCACTGAAGGTTTTTCTAATTGAAACATACTGTGGTCAGTTATTTTGAGATGAGATAGGAAAAAGGATATGAGGGGCTGGTGAAATCCACATCAGTGCAGTGGTGCTCATTAAGGCCAGTCCTGTGTTGGCATGTTAGCTAAGAGGTAATGATGTGACTCCCAGCTTTCCTAAAATCAGTGGGGTGATACTATTCCACGTCTATGCTCAGGTGAATATTAATTTGTTTTATAATCTTTCTTTCTCTCCATCCCAAGGAAATCAGTTTAAGTTGCCTCCATAATATCTCTATCTCTGATCAAGTTTCAAAGGTGCATATCTTTTTAACTCCAAAGGAGAGTACTGGTTTATAAAAGCTATCTGTATAAAGTAAACCTTTATATAGCCTTTGCGCCTAAGCTATATTGCTTTAAGGAGGAGAACTCTTTATACCTGTTGACAGGGGAAGGCAGGGTCACACCAACACTCTCCCCATCTCTGCCAATTTGAAGAGGCTTCAGTTTCTCTATAATTTCGCTTGTGCTCTTCCACACAGGCCTTTTCCTTTTCAGGAACCTTAAGCTATCCAATACCTCTCCTTTCAACTGTACTTCCAAGGGGTGCCTGGATGGTTCAGTCACTAAGTGTCTGACTTCAGTTCAGGTCATGATCTCATGGTTCATGAGTTCGAGCTCCGCATCAGGCTCTGTGCTGATAGCTCAAAGCCTGGAGGCTGCTTCAGTTTCTGTGTCTCCTTCTCTCTCTGCCCCTCCGCTGCTCGTGCTCTCTCTCTCAAAAATGAAAAAACATTTCAGCTTTACTTTCAGATGTTCCTACTGTATAGGCTCTTTCTCATGAGTATGAATATGTTCAAGTCTTTCCCATCTGAAAAAACAAACCAAGACTCCCTGAACTTCCTTCCTTCCTACAGTTCTGTTCTTGGTGCTCCCCATGGCCAGTTTCTCACAGATCACACAACCTTCAGCTATTCTAGTTTCCAACCCCAGTTAGCTCCCATTTAAGATCTCCCAATGAGTTCCATGTTTAAATCTAAACCTTCACTTGAATTTACCTCAGTAGCATTTGATGTTCTTACTGCTTCTCAGCCTTTTGGCTAAGACCAAGTGTAGCATTTGATGGTCTTAATTTACTTTCCTTTCTGAAACACTGTCTTTTCTGGACCACCATGACACTATATATTTCTGGTTTCCTTTTGAGTTCTCTTTCTATTCCTTAAACACTTCACCTCTTCTATAGGCCTCTTTCTATTTACCTGACCTGTCAATATCAGGGATCTCAAGTCTGAATTTTGGGACCATTTCTGTTTCCAATTTCTACTTGCTGTTTGTAGAAAATCATTTGCACACATAGAATTTAAATTACCCCTATATGTCAATGACTAATAAAGTTATCTCTTTGTCAGAGTTCCTAGAGTTTCAGATATAAGCATCCCAACTGCATGCTTATTACCACTTGAATATATAGTCAACTAAATATGCCTGAACTGAACTCATCTTCCACTCAAGCCTAATCCTTGTGCAATGTTTCTTAACTTAGTGAATGACATCATATTCTCCTGATTCCATAAGTGAAAACTGAGGTATCATCCATAATCTTCCTTTTCTTCACCTATCATATGTCACATATAATGCCCTGTTGATTTTCTCTCGTAAATATCTTTCATCTTCCTCCATATCTTTCTATAATCTGTTAATATAATTTCTTATTTGGACTACTCTAATAGTCTCCCATTTGGAGTTCCTGCATGCATTCTTAGCCAACATAATCAGTCTACTAAATAGTGTTTTGATAGTAATAATCTTTAAAATCTTTATAATCTTTAAATAATAATATTTAAAAACACAAACTTACTCATGTTGTTCCCCTGATTAACCTTTTCATTGCTTTCAACTTGTTATGATGAAGTCACAAATAATTTTTTTTAATGTTTATTTATTTTTGAAAGGGCAGGGCAGGGGGGAGACAAAAAACTTGAAGCAGGCTCCACACTGTCAGCACAGAGCGTGATGCGGGGCTCGAACCCATGAACTGCGAGATCATGACCTGAGCCACAGTCAGATGCTTAAGAGACTGAGCCACCCAGGCAGCACTAAGTCACAAATACTTAATGTACTCCCAATGGTCTTAAATGATTTAGCCCTTGCCTGCCTGTCTAACCATATCTCCCCCATCCCCAGCCCACATTTCTACCACTGGCCTTGTCAGTTTTCTAAATACACTGAGTTCCTCCCTAAATCTGCATTCATACTGGTATCTCAGCAGGAATATTTTTACTTCTCACTAACTCCTACTGCTGTTTAAGTCCTATACATCTTTTGCATCTCAGCACAAACATCACTATCTTAGGGAAGCCCTTTCTGACTCACTAGATTTAGTTAGGACTTCTGTTACAGATTTGTTCTTCCTAATACTTAATTCAAGTATAATTTAAGATTTTAAATGTGACAATTCATTAATGTTTATGTAATCTAGTAGACTGTAAACTCTATAAGGGCAGTTATGATTTTCTAGGCAGTTTGTTGTAATATAGAAATTCAATAAGCAACATCTTAATACCAGTGTTAGCAGTGGACTTTAGATATGATGGGGTCAGTGGCAATCACTGGTGGACCCAAGACTTAGGCAGATAAAAATGTAGACATGGAAGAGAAGAACTGAAAGTAATGGAAGGTATTAGAGGATAAAGGATACAGATAATGAGAGTTTAGTAGGCACTATCTCCTAGATCAGGGATGCCAACCAGATTTCAGCTCATATATTATCTTTGATCTACTGTTCTTATCTTCTAGGGGTGATGTATTGAGAGGATTTTGAACTTGTTTTAAAACTCAGGTAGAAAAGAAGTGTTGTCATTGATTTATGATGTCTTTCCCAAAGTGGGAGAGTGAGGTTGGGGGCATGAGTGATGTACGTTCACCATGTCTATTAAAGGGTAATGCCAAGTAATTATGGTCCAAGTCTCAGTCTGCCAATAATGCTGGGTAAAGCTTACTCACTTTAAGAAAATCCATCTAGGAAACACAAATTTACTAAAAACAAGAAAGCAAAACACACAAAAAACTTAAATACCAAACACAGAAACCAAAACTCAGTCAACTAAGAGAAAGCTTATGGGTATAACAACTGATTTTACCAAAGAGCTTTTACTGGTGCTAAAATATGATAGTTCTCCCAATGAAGGTAGCATAATAATATTAAGATATTTTTAGTATTCTTCATATTCAAGACAATGTGATATAGCTTTACATTTATTAGCTCATTTAATCCTCACAATACCCTATGAGATAAGTTCTATCAATATTCGCATTTTATAGACAAGAAACTAAAATTCAGAGAGATTAAAGAACTCATGGAATCACCTAAAACACAATACAAGAACAAGGATTTTAATCTGGATGTCTAAGATTAAAAAAAGAGTCATATATTCTTGACACATGTTACTATAAGTTCTGTTTATATACAACTTTTTAGGAAGACCTTAAGGCATATAAAAAGATACACGTGCAAATGAAGTAAATTCTGCCCAATAAAAAACAAACATACTGGGGCACCTGGATGGCTCAGTGGGTTAAGCTTCAACTCTGGATTTTGGCTCAGGGCATGATCTCACGGTTGGTTCCTGAGATCAAATCCCTGTAGGATTCTCTCTCTCCTCTCTCTCTGCCCTTCCCTCTGCTCACACTCTCTCTCAAAATAAATAAATAAACATTTAAAAAAACAAAAAAACCCAAACATACCAACATTTTTGTTGAAATACTGAAAGACATAATTTTGTAGCTCTAGAAAGACAGCTGAAAGGAATAGCTTATCACAAAACTATGAAAATTATTATTCCAGGGAGTTATTTTTTATGTAACTGCAAAATGATTAATTGATGGTTTGCTCAATTATTTTTTGAAGCATCCAAGTAAAACTAATCAGTATAATATTTCTAGAGTCATCACTTTCCAATTTTTGATAAATAGTACTAAGTGTGACTTTTCCGATCTTAAAATCAGCCTAGGCTTCTATATTAATTCTTAAAAATGGTAACTTATAGCCATAATAAAATATGTAAATTCTCAAAGTGCCTTTTTATTTGAATTAAGTCAAGATCTCTTAAGGAAATATTTATGTAATGAAACCTGCCTTGAGAAATGACTGTAGTTGATTAAAATGTGACATAGCCACTAAAGGTAAATATTCTTTGAGTCTTTGTAAAAGGAAGTACTTTGATAAAAAGAGTTCTGTAGCCTCAGCCAAGATCAGGTATTTTCTAAAAATAAAAATCAAGCAGCCTCTAGAACTACCAGTCCTATTTTTCATAAGCATGAGAAATATTCTAAAATGACAAGAGAAAACCATGGGCTGGATATGATGACTCCATCTGACACCCGATTTTACATCAGTAGAAATGATTTCTTTTCCTATATCAAGAAGATATTCAACTATTAAGTCTCATCAGTGGTTTTCTCTCTCACTTTCTGTCAATTTTTTTTACAAAGTTATCTGTTACCTCCACCACCAAAGTGCTTTGTCACTTTGCCTGAACCAATTCACTACACCAAGGACTGAACTTGAAAAAAAACAGAGGTTCTTTTTATGTTATTCTGCCATCAGGAGATAGTTGTAATTGTGAATCTCTGAGTTGATCATTTGAGCTCTGGCTGTTTATACCAGGAGTTGTCAAAGTTTTTCTGTAAAAAGCCAGGTGGTAAATATTTCAGACATTGTGGAGCATATGGTCTACATTACAACATCTGATGTTGTAAACTGGAAGTGGTCGTAGGCAATATATAAATGAATAAATGTGACGGTGTTCAAATATAACTGTATTTGCAAAGCAGACAGAAGGCCATTTATAGTCTACCAGTTATAGTTTGCCAACTTCTGCTTTGCACCTTTACTCAGACCAATATCCTCCACTTCTTCCACCCAAGATTAAGATTGTGCAGGTCAAAATACCACTTTAGCTACATTTTCCAGACAGGATTAAATTTTGCAGTGGCAATAAAAAATTATCACCAGTCTTCTATTTGAGATCTGAAAAAGGCCTTTTGAAATATCAAACAATTTCTTTTTGCCTGGTTTCCTTCCTTCCTTCCTTCCTTCCTTCCTTCCTTCCTTCCTTCCTTCCCTCCCTCCCTCCCTCCCACCCTCCCCACCTCAGTCTCTCAGTCTCACACATCAGCAAATATTTTCTGAGCCCACGTGTATGTCAGTTGCTAGATATACAATGGTGAATCAGACTTAGCTTTCTGACTTAGAGATGCTTTCAGTCAATAGGGGAGGTGGCAGAATAAAGAGACCATTTCAAATACGTTGTTTTAGATGTTACAATCAAAGTATGAAAAGAATATTGTATGAACAAACTGCTTCAGCTTTGGAGGGGCAGTGAAAGTTTTTCAATTGGATATAGCAGCAAAGCTTAGATTTGAAAGATGACTGTTACCCAGACCAGTGTCAGGAAAAGGTAGTCTGGAAAGTGTCCCAGCAGACAGGGTTTCATAACAGGTCTGGAGGTAGAAGAAACCATGTGGAGCTCATTAAGGTACAAGAACTAACAGAGCGTGGAGTACAAGATGACATTGATAAAGGATAAAGCTGGAGAGGCAGTAAGGACCAGACCAGGAAGGGCCTTTTGGGCACCCTAGTTCGGATCACCCTTAATCTCATCAGGACAGCTCAAAAAGCCTCCTAGTTTGTCTTCCGATCCCAAACATCACCCTCTTCAATATAGTCATACCATTACAGACTGACAGTTCATGTTTATCCTTACTTAAACTCTTCCAGTGAATACTCATTGCTCTCAGAACCACTCCCAACCACTGCTCCCATTGCTCCCAACCACTAAATAAGACCCCAAATCCCATAATGATCTGGTTCTGACTATATCCCCAGCCTCATCTTTTGTCAGCTCCATCTCCATGCTCTGATTATCCTTTTTTTTTTTTCAAGGTTCTTAATATCTTCCAGAAGTGTTCTTGTAATATCTTTTGTTAGGCTTATTCCTAGGTACCGTAGATACGTTATAGCCTTTGTTGCTATTGAAAATCGTATTTTTTGTTTTAATTACATTTTCTAATACCTTGCTATTGGCATAAAAATGTAATTGATTTTTACATATTGATCTTATATCTAATCTCCTGCTGAACTCTACTATTAATTCTAATAGTTTGTCTATATATTCTTTTGAGGTTTCCATGTAGGCAATTGATATCAATACAAATAATTTAGCTTTACTTACCTCCTATTCCTTGTAGGTACCTGCTTTCTCCTGTACGTTTGAGCCATCTAATACTAGATGTGGTGTCAAGACTTATCTTGCTCTGATTCAATATCCTGTTTGTTTTTGGGTGTTTTGAAGATATCCATTGTCAGATTAAGGAAATAAATTCTATTCCTAGTATGATAACAATTTTTAACAAAAACAAATGTTTAATTGAATCCATGATCATATAATGTAATGTGAGGAATAACGTAGATTCTCTATGGTTGGCTCAAATCTGCATTTCTGGAATAAATACAGCTTAAAAAACACATTTATGAATTATATTTATTAATATATTTTATTTAGACTTCAAATCTGTGTTCGCAATTGCGGTTAGTCTGTAATTTTTTTATTCCTTTTTTGTAATCTTTTTATTCTTTTAAGGTTGTTATCTAGTTTTATCTAGTTTTGATAGATAATGCTAACTAACCTCATAAAATGAGTTGTGAAAAGTACCTTCATTTACAACCTCTAGAAGACTTTGTGTAACAATGAAAAAAACTGCCTTTGAATTTTGGTTAGAATTCACCTTAAAATCATCTGAACCTGGTGTTTTATTTGTGGGTATATGCTAACTACTTATTCAATTTTTAAAAATGCTTTAGAACTCTTCTTTTCTGGGGTGCCTGGGTGGTTAATGGATTAAGCATCAGACTCTTGATCTCGGCTCGGGTCATGATTTCATGGTTCCTGGGTGCCTGAGATCGAGCCTGCTTAGGATTCTCTCTCTTTCTCTCTCTGCATCTATCCTCCAACTCCACACCTGTGCATGTTCTCTCTCTCTCTCTCAGAATAAATAAACTTTTTTTTTTTTTAAAAAGAGCTCTCCTCTTCTGTGCCTATTAGTTCATTTCAGTATATTTATTTTTTCCTAGAAATGTATTTTGATCTAAGACTTCAGATGTATTCTTACTGTCTTTTGTAAATCTTTGCTGTAACAATTTATTCTCTTTTCATTTTAAATATTTTTATTTGTGTTTTATTTTTCTTCATCAATATTGCTTGAGATTTTTGCTTTGTTGATCTTATTCATTTAATGTTTTTTTTTTTTCTATTTCATTAATGTTATTAGGTCTTATTTATTTCTTCTTTCTACTTTCTTTTGGTTTATTTTGTTATGCGTTTCCTAACTTAAATTGGAAGCTTATTTCATTAACTTTTACACTTTTTTCCCCCTTAACATGAGCATTGAAGTCTATATAATTTCTTTCTCATATTTTTTTGGATGAAATCCACAATATATTCGAGAAACAGAATAACAGATGTTAGGAAAGAGTTGATTCACCTGATTATGGAGGCTGAAAAGTCCCAGGATAAGTGCCTCTGTAAGACAGAGAACCAGGAAAGTCAGAGGTGTCACTCAGTAAATCTGAAACCTGAGAAGTTTGTGTGTGTGTTGGGGGAGGGGTTGATGGTATAAGTTCTTGTGATCTTGAGTCTGAAAGCCCTAAAACCAGAAGCACCAGATGTTCAAGAGCAGTAGAATATGGATGACTGAGATCAAGCAGACAGAGCAAATTCACCTTTTCTTTGCCTTTTTGTTCTATTCAGGCCAGGAATGGATTGGATGATGTCCATTCATAGTAGAGGGGGCTATCTGCTTTATCCAATTTACCAATTCAAACTTTAATCTCTTCTGGAAAACACCTTCAGTGACACATCTGGTGTAATGTTTTACCAGCTATCTGAACATCCTTTAGCCCAGTCCAGATGACATATAAAATAATCATCACACATTTTAGATATGTGAAGATTGAGATTTTCTATTTTCCTCATTATTTAGCTCTGAATATTTTTCTAGTTTTTATGCATTTCTTGCCTGTGAATCATTTATGAAAGTTTTAAAATGTCCAAATACTTGTAGTTTTTAAAGATATATTTGTTATTGATTTCTGTTTCAATTGTATTCTGATAAAAGAAAATACTCTGTTGGATTGACATTTTTTGAGACTTGACTAACAGCCTCAAGCCTGGCCATTTTAGTAAATGTTCTAGGTTCAGTTAAAAAAATATATTTTTAAGGAGCATGTACTAGTTCCTTATACATGATTTAGTGTTTGTAATTTTCATTAGTTCAAACTTAGTCCTCTTGTTCAGTCTTTGTTTTTACTGGGACTAGTTTTCTTGAGCTATAAATTACTGATTGTTAAATGGTGGAATTATTTGTTTTCCTTGTTCTGTTTATTTTTTGTTTGATATTTTTTAAATTATGCTATTAGATATATGAAGTTTAGAGTTAAATATTTCTGTTGATTAAAACTTTTCACAATATGCAAATGTTTCTGTCAGAAGTAAGATGTGGCCCTATTCTAACTAACTGACAAAAGAAAATTAAATCCTCTTGGATGGAAAACAGCAACAAGCAGATAATCTACAATATTACATACACAGTGCTCAGTATTCAAATAAAAATGTATGAGACCAGCCAAGTGACAAAAGTGATCAAAAATAAACAAGAAAAGCAGTTAATAGAAACAGACGCACAGGTGAACTAGGTTTTTGGAAATATCATACATGAACTTTAAAATAATTGTGATTAGTATATTCAAGAAAATAGATGTCAAGGTGGAGAATTTCACATGAGAACTGGTTTCTCAGCTTTTAGATCTCTTATGAAGAATAGAGGAAAAGCGATGCAGAATGTCAGCTTTTTTTTTTATAGTTTCTTAAATTCCAGGATCTTGGTCCCTCAAGTTCTTACTGTCTTTGTAGCATTAAATTCTATTTGTCTCCTCAGTCTTGTGAGTATCCTGAAGGTTCAAGCTGCTGCTTTCTGCTAGATCTCTAGGTTGACAATTACTTTCTGGCAAAATATTTCAAGGAGAAAAGGGGCAAAAAATATCTTGGTCATCTTAGCATGTCTCCATTCTCTCTAATCTGGGCTGCTTAAGCCCTGGGTGTCTTTGCTGCTCGCTGGTGTGTTAAAATAGGTGTTTATTCATTTTTATTATAGCCAGCAATTATTCTCCATGGAAGGGTTGGTTTTTATAAACTAATCTATCATAGGCACAAGAGGAAATCCTCAATATTTCCCTTTTAACAAGGTAAGTTTATGAATTTTTTAGTAGTTTTTATTACAAACTTCTTAGGTACATTGCTATGATCTTTTTCAGTCCCCTTTTCTCAGTTTACTCTCTCTTTTAATTTTTGTTTTTTGCCTATTTAAAGTATAATGCAGGATGTATACACTATTTCTAATATTTTAGTGGTTCCCTAGAAAATTTTAGCATTCATATTTAACTTACTATGGTTTAAATTAATATCTTGTCCCTTTTCTGAAACAAATCAACAATTTCCCAAAGCAACCTTGAAAAAGAAAAAGCTGGAGGCATCACAATTCCAAACTTCAAGTCCCATTACAAAGCTGTATTGATCAAAACAGTATGGTGCTAGCACAAAAAATAGACACATAGATCAATAGAACAGAATAGAAAACCCAGAAATTAACCCACAACTATATGGTCAACTAATCTTTGACAAAGCAGGAAAGAATATCCAATGGGAAAAAAGTTAGTCTTTTCAACAAATGATGCTGGGAAAACTGGACAGGTACATGCAAAATAATGAAACTAGACCACCATTTTCTCACAGCAAACACAAAAATAAGTTCAAAGTGGATTAAAGACCTAATTGTGAGACTTGGAACTATAAAAATCCTAGAGGAGAACACAGCCATAACCTCTTTGACATTGGCTGTAGCAACTTCTTTCTAGATATGTCTACTGAGGCAAGGGAAAAAGCAAAAGTCAACTATTGGGATTTCATCAAGACAAAAAGCTTCTGCACAGCAAAGGAAATAGTCAACAAAACTAAAAGGCAGCGTATCGAATGGGAGGAGATGCTTGCAAATGAAATATCTGATAAAACGCTAGTAGGCAAAATATATAAAAAACTTATAAAACTGAACACCCCCAAAACAAACAATCCAACTAAAAATGGGCAGAAGACATGAATAGACTTTTTTTTCAAAGAAGACATACAGATGCCAATAGACACATGAAAAGATGCTCAACATCATTGATCATCAGGGAAATGCAAATCAAGACCATGATGAGATATCCCCCCCCATACCTGTTAGAATGGCTACAATCAACAACACAAGAAACAACAGGTGTTGATGAGGAGGTGGAGAAAGGGGAACACTCTTGCACTGCTGGTAGGAATGCAAACTGATGCAGTCACTGTGGAAAACAGTATGGAGGTTCCTCAAAAAGTTAAAAATAGAACTATCCTATGATCCAGCAATAGCACTACTAGGTATTTACCCAAAGAATATAAAAATGCTAATTCAAAAGGATACATGGACCCTGATGTCTATAGCAGCATTATCTACAATAGCCAAATTATGGAAGCAGTGCAAGTGTCCATCGATTGATGAATGGATAAAGAAGATGTGGTACATATGTAAATGGAATATTGCTCAGCTTTAAAAAGGAATGAAATCTTGCCATTTGCAATAACATGGAGGGAGCTACAGTGTGTTATGCTAAGCAAAGTAAGTCAGAGAAGGACAAATACCATGTGATTTTACTCACATGTGGAATTTAAGAAATAAAACAAATGAGCAAAGGAAAAATAAAAAGAGAGAGGGAGGCAAATTAAGAAACACACTCTTAACTATAGAAAACAAACTGGTTGTTACCAGAGGGGAGGTGGGTGGGGAGTGGGTAAAATAGGTGATGGGGATGAAGGTGTGCACTTGCTGTGATGAGCATTTGCCGTTGTATGGAAATGTTGAATCACTGTATTGTACACCTGTATTGTACACCTGAAATTAGTTAACACTGTATGTTAACTAATTAGAATTTAAATAAAAACTTAAAAGTAAAATAAAATAAGTCAAAGAAAAAAAACAAATCAACAATTTAAAATATATTATTTTCATAATATATTATGAATATATATTCATATGAATTTGGATTCATATAAATTCATATTCACATGAATATATATAATATATTAAAATTTGCTATATAGTTCCCTTTTGCTTATTTAATCCCTCAACATATACATGATTACTATTTCAAGCTTATAATTCCATATTTACTTTCATTTAACACAGACTTATTTTATTTTTTCATAACCCCTTCTTCCATCTTAAGTTCTTCTCTGATATCATCTGATATCAATATTTCCTTGTTTAGGCATTATCTTCTTTAGACTTTTTAAGTGATAGTATATTGGTAGTAAAGTTTGCTCAGTGATGCTCAACATAGATACTGTAGAATTCTGGAGATCCTGAGATGCTTTCAGAGAAGCCATAGAACTATTTTCAAAAAAAATATTAAGATATTACTTGCATTTTCCACCATGTTGACATTTGCTTAGGTATTGAAAAGCAAGGTGGGTAAAACTTCCATGTCCTTAAGAATGTTTTGATGAAGCAGTAAAAATTATTAATTTTATTACATTTTGACACTGAGTACATGTAATTTTTATTATTTTGTTTCAAAGGAGGGAAAATATGCATAAAGCATATTATGTACTAAAAAGTACCCTGATTGTCCAGAGGAAAAGCATTTGCCCAATAGTTTGAATTGTAAGATGAAGGAACTACTTTTTCATGAAACTTCTTTTTTTTAATAACAACTTTCAGACAACCTAATATTATTCAAATTTAGGGTATTTGGCAGAAAGTTTGTCTTCAACAAAATGTAAACCTGTCACTTTAAGGAAAACAACCAGTTATGTCCTGATGAATGTTCTACAGCTAGCCCTCTGTGAGAGAAAGAGATCCCAGTTTTGTAGATTGGTAGCCAATTTCTGTGCTGTGAAAACTCTCAGCATGGCTGATTTCAAACTACTAACTTGATGTCACAGAACAGAGTTGAGCATAGATAATTGGGTCTCACAAACTATTGCAAACTACAACACACACTATAGCACACTGCTGAAAACTGCCAATGATAAAATTAGACATTCTAAATGAGAATTAGAGTTTTGGAAAATTTGTATCTACCAACATGAACTTGACAGCTTCCCAATTCATAAACAGTTTACTGAAAAGATTATTAGAGATACTAAGAAATGTATTTATATCGTACGTGAAATATTTCAGTATTTAGAAGGTTGGCATAACTCAATGATCCAATATTTTCCAAATCGCCCATGTGTGCTGTTACCAAAGCTTGCATGAGTAAAAGATCTATGCAAAATTTAAGATAGACAAATGGGTTTAATGTGATAGAGTACATAAGTTTATTGGTACAGTTTTAGATTCCATATTGCAACTAATCTTCAAGACAGTACCACTTATCAAGTTTTGGTGGGTATCAACTTATCTTAAAAAGGCTACGGAAGTACTCCTCCCTTTTTCAATTACGTATTTGTGGGAGGCCTGATTTCTTTATGTCCTTTAACCAAATCAACATATCACAATGGAAGGAATTCCTTATTTTCTTTATTTTCTTTTTAAATTTTTTTTTTAATGTTTATTCACTTTTTGAGAGACAGAGACAGAGTATGAGCAGGGCAGGGGCAGAGAAAGAGGGAGACACAGAATCCGAAGCAGGCTCCAGGCTCTGAGCTGTCAGCACAGAGCCTGATGCAGGGCTTGAACTCACGAACCATGAGATCATGACCTGAGCTGAAGTTGGACGCTTAACCAACTGAGCCACCCAGGCACCCCAGGAATTCCTTATTTTCAAAATGGAAAGTGAAATTCCAAGTCTGGAATGACAATGTAGAAGAGAGAGAGGGTCAAAACAGAGTTAAACTCACCTCACTGTTGCATTGTTATGACTGGGAATGGACCCTTGATGTTCCTGGTGCTGTAGGTACAGATTAAAGTCCTCCCCAATTTGGGAGGTGGGCAAAGCTAAGTGCTTCAGGGAGAGCCACTGGTTCAGCCCTTCACTGTTGCAAGGGGGATGCATTGTAACTTTTTGGGTGCTTGAGGGATTATTCTGAGAAGATCAGCTCTCATTATATCAGTTTATGTTTTGACTGATAAATACTTCTTATTTAGTTTACGTGTTTCATGGACCTCTATAGGCTTTATTAAGATAGCCTGTATTTGATTTTAAGTTCCCAAAGGAAAGGGACTAGCATAGACCACAGCCAAATTTGTATGTAATAAACAATTGATGGTGATTAATTGCCTTTTATCTAGAGCCTGGCTTATGGCACAAAGTTGATATCTTCCTTACTAATCTAATACAAGGTTTAGCCTTTATCCCTCATGCCCAGAAATTTACAGTAATGAAGAAAACAACTTAGATACAAAAATATCTACCTGAAATAGCTACCGTAACAATGGGTAGGGTTCCAAACATTTGATTGTTAAGTTAATTGTTCAGAAATTGGAAGACATTTTTCTTTGGAGGAAAATACTATACAGGATATTTATATCTCTTGGTGAAGCCAAGTCTAAATATATCTATGATATAGTTTTATATTAATATAGCAATAATACAATGTTTCTATGGGAAACCTATTGAAAGTTGTCTATCAAAGAAACATGCTATTCTAATAGACAAATATTTGATCTTTTCATTTAATGTATACTGTCATAAACATTGAGCTGGATAGGGGAGGGGACAAAATTATGGGGTGAGGGGAGGTGATAGTGAATCTGTGATAGGAGGGGGCTGGGGAAAGAAGGTTGTGAACAGTAATTTCAGGAGTAGAGGGACAAAGGAATTGTAGACTTGAGTTTTTTACTCAAGGTAGGGTAACACTGTAGGGCACACTGGATTTTAGGTTGGCCATCCAATCTCCCTGTTTTCCCCTAGGCCTAAAGGCTTCATCTGCTCTCCCATCCCATGGCCATTACAGCTTATGTTTCCCTCCTTTCTGGTCCACACATCTTCTCTCCTTTAGCTCTGGATGCTAAACAGGACTCATCATAAACAGGACTCTTAATATATTCCAGGCACTCCTTAGTGAATTAGACAGAAGCAGAAAATAGCATGTTGTTAACTTTTAATAAATCCTCATGTTACTTCATCAAACTAAATTTAGAGTTTAAAACATAGGTACTCAGAAAATTATTCAACTTAGAAAATTTGTCATCATAATATTTGTTTCTAGAGTAACTGTGTTAACAAGAGTGGTCTGATACAAAGTAAAGATATTGTAGACTTGAATATATACTTATATATAAAGTCTATGTTCTAACTTTTAAGTTTTGTTCTATCAATTCCTCTTATCCCTAATATTTCCATGGCCACAACAACAATATAACCTGAGCTTGGGGAAAGAAGAGTTGCAAGAGATTGAGAACAGAATGTTAATTGTAGAGAAATAGTTGAATATGATTTGTATGTGTTCACTCTGATGATTTTTCTTTTGAGCAAATAATTTTATGTGTATCTTTCAAGCTGGTTAAGACCTTGATGGAGTTGCCTGTTCCATTAACATTGGTAACTTTGGGGAGGAATTAATAAAATCCATAACACACCTAAAATGAAGGTATTTTATTTTCTTCTCTTGGATAAAAGAAATAGAAACAGATGGGGGTAAAGTAGATAATGACTTAGGCTCAGAGACACTGGCAGTTTCAAAGATGAACATTAATTACATCAGATGTTACTTATAGGATTGAATCCATCTGATCCCACAATATTACAACCTCATTTCCTACCCCACCAAAACCCCTATGTATTATTTATTAAAGTTTATTTTTAATCACCATGCAGATATAAGTAGGTGGCTGAGAACAATGAGTTAGGGCTAGAGAAAATGAGTACACACTACATGTGTTTTGCTCTATTTATTAAAGTCTACACTTTTTCACTGTTAATAAAGATAGCAGCATTCTGTGTTTTCATGCTCATTAATCAGCCAATAGCTTCATTGATTCTTCTTGTTAGACAACTCTATTCAGAAAACTACCGAGATAGTCTCTCTTGCTTACAGAACAACCACAAATATAGCAGCAAAGATTTATCAAAAAACACATCATCTCTTCTTTTCTCCCTCCATCCCTTTGACAGACTATTTTAGCAACACTGCTAGGCACATGGATGTCTTTATAATAGGAAGACAAGAATCCTATTACTTTTCTTTGGTAATATGAAATGTTAGAATAATAACGGGTTAAAGATAGTGAATTTTTCAATCTCTTTCAGGAAGAAACACTATATATTAATATATATTCAATTTTATGACTCAAGAAGACATTTTAGGAGGGGTATTAAAATTTATTTTAAATTGATAAATAGTAAAATTCAATCTTTATGTTTTGTAGTTGTGTGAGATTGGACAACCACATGGAGTTATGTAGCCACTATTATAATCAAGATATAGAACAGTCTCAACACTGCACCCCAACCCCAAATGTCCTTGGGCTGCCGGTTTATAGTCAGACCTACTTCTTAAACCCTCAGTACCACTGGTCTGTTCTCTATCTGTGTAGTTTTGCATTTTCCAGAATGTCAAATAAAAGGAACCATATAGCATTTAGACTTTTGAATCTAACTTCTTTCAGCCAGCATATTTGAAATATGTTGTAAGTACCAGTATTTCATACCTTTTTATACTTTTTTTTTAACTTCTAATGTTTATTCATTTATTTTGAGACAGAAAGAGAGAGAGAGCGAGAGAGAGAGCGCTTGAGCATGGAAAGGGCACAGTGAGAGGGAGAGAGAGAATCCCAAGCAGGGGCTCAAACCCATGAATCGTGAGATCACGAACTGAGCCAAAATCAAGAGTTGGATGCTTAACCAACTGAGCCACCCACGCACCCTCATACCTTTTTATTCTTAAGCCGTGTCCCTTTAAATAGATTTAACACAATTTGAGTACCCATTCTCCATATGAAGGATATGTGGGTAGCTTCTAGTTTTTGGCAAATGAAGTTGCTATACACATTTGTCAGCAGATTTTGGTACAAACATGTTTTATTTCATTTGCATAAATCCTCATAAATACTATGAGTGGCATTTTTGGGTACAAGGTAACTGTGTTTCACTTTATAAGAAACTGCCAAGATATTTTCCTTAGTGGCTATACTATTTTGCATTTCTACTGGTGATGTATGAGAGATCTAGTTGTTCTCCTGCATCCTTGCCAGACATTAGTATTGGCAGGTGTTGTTGTTTGTTGGTTGGTTGGTTAGTTTGTTGGTTGGTTAGTCATTCTAACAGATGGGGAGTGGATTTTTTTTTAATGTTTACGTATTTGCTTTTGAGTGGAGAAAGAGCACAAGTGGGGGAGGGACAGAAGAGAGAGGGAGACACAGAATCAGAAGCAGGCTCCAGGTTCTGAGCTGTCAGCACAGAGTCCCATGTGGGGCTCAAACTCATGAACCATGAGATCATGACCTGAACCCAAGTCAGATGCTTAACAGACTGAGCCACCCAGGCACCCCTGGGGAGTGGATTTTTTTAAGTTTATTTCTTTATTTTTTGAAAGAGAGAGAGAGTGACTGGGGGAGAAGCAGAGAGAGAGGGAGAGAGAGGATTCCAAGCAGGCTTCACACCGTCAGCACAGAGCCCAATGCAGGGCTCATCCCATAAGATCATAACCTGAGCCGAAAGCAAGAGTTGGACACTTAACCCACCAAGTCACCCAGGCGCCCCTGGGGAGTGGATTCTTATTTTATGTTTATTTTTTATTATTACTTTTTTTGAAATTTATTGTCAAATTGGTTTCCATCTTATTTTATGTTTAATTTGCATTTCTGTAAAGAGTAATGATGTTAATTATCTTTTCATATGCTTATTAGCTATCTTTGTATTTTCTTTGATGAGGTATGTGTTCAGATCTTTGGCCCGTTGTTATTGGGTTTTCTTATTGTTGAGTTTTGTGAGCTCTTCATATATTCTGGGTGAATATTTTGTCAGATATGTAATTTGAAAGTATTTTCTGAGTTTGTGGCTTCATATTTTATTCCCTGAATGTCTTTCACAGACAGAAAATTTTTAGTTTCGATAAGCCAATTAATCATATTTATCTTTTATTAATTATGCATTTAATGTCATGTCTAAGAAATCGTTGTCTAACCCAAGATCTCAAAGATTTTCTCTTAGAGTTTTATATTTTACATTTATGTCTATGACCTATTTTAAGTCATTTTTGGTATAAGATGTGAGTATATATTAAGGTTTATTCTTTTGAATATGGATGACCAAATGTCCCAGCACCATTTCTGGAAAAGATTATCGTTTCCCTATAGAATTGGGTTTGTTCTTTTCTCAAAAATTAGTTGTGCTTTTGTCTAAATCTGGACTCTCTATTCTATTTTATTGATTTATATGTCCATTCTTTTGCTAAAACCACACTATCTCAATTACTGTAGTTTTGTAATTAATTTTAAATCAAATACTGTGAACCCTCCAACTTTATTTTAAAAATTTTGGCCATCTAGTTCCTTTGATTTTCCATAAATATGGTATATATATTTTCATCCTTTTACTTTTAATCTGTATCATTCTATTGAAGTTATTGTAATAGGCAGGTTATCTTTGAGTTTTTTAAAAATCCAGTCTGATAATCTCTGTCTTTTAATAAGTATGTTTAGACCATTTATATTAATGTAATGATATATATGGTTGGATTAATTTGACCATCTTATTACTTTTCTGTTTTTTTCCTCTGGTGTTTGTTCTTCTGTTCCACCCCTTTCATAGCTTCTTTTGGATATTTCAATTTTTAAAAACTTTTACATTTTAATTTATGTATTGGTATTTGAATAATATCACCTTGTATTTTTAGTGGTTTCTTTTTTTTTAAATATACATATCTACCTTTTCATTGTTTTCTTAGAGTTAATATCTTACCACTTACTTATTATAAAAAATAGAGGTTATACAACTAGTCAGAAGATGAGTAAGGAAAGAGAGGATTTAAACAACAACATAGACTGATTGAACCTAACAAATATAAACAGAAGTACTTCATCTAACAATTACAGAATACTTTCATTCATTGCTGGTGGGAATGCAGAGTGGTACAACTCCTTTGTACAGTTTGGCAGCTACTTTCAATGTGAAACATACTCTTACCATATGATGTAGCAATTGCACTGTGCTATTTACCCAAAGGAATTAAAAACTTAAGTTCACAAAAAAACCATGCAAGGACATTTATAATCACTTTAGTCATAATTGCCAAAACTTGGAAGAAACCAAGATGTCCTTTAGTACATCCAGACAATGGAATATAATTCAGTGCTAAAAAGAGATAAGCTGTCAAACCATGAAAAGACATGGAGGAACTTTAAATTCATGTTACTAAGTGAACAAAACCAATTTGAGAAGGCTACATGTTGTGTGATTCCAACCATGTAACATTCTGGAAAAGGCAAAACAATGGAGACAATAAAAAGATCAGTGGTTGCCATGAGTGTGTGTGTTTGTGTGTGTATGTGTGTGTATGTGTGTGTGTGTGTGTGTAGTGTGATGAATAGGCACAACACAGGATTTTTAGGGCAATGGAAATACTCTGTGTAAAGATGAGTGTACGTTATCATGTATTTGTCCAAATCCATAGAATATACAATAGCAAGAGTGAACTCTAAGGTAAACTGTACACTTTGGGTGATTATGATATGTCCATGTAGATTCATCTTTGGTAAAAAAAAGAAAAAAAAAGTACCATTCTGGTGAGTGATGTTGATAATGAAGGAGACTAGATATATGATGGGACCAGAGGTATATGAGAAATCTCTATACCTTCCTCCCAACTTTGTTGTAAACCTAAAACTACTCTAAAAAAATAAAGTAGTTTTTAAAAAACCCACAATGACGTATTATCTCACACCTACCAGGATGGCCACTTTCAAAAGAACAGAAAATAACAAGCATCAGTGAAGATGTAGAGAAGTTGCAATCCCTGCACAGTGTTGATGGGAATTTAAAACGGTGCAGCTGCTATGGAAAACAGCATGAAGTTCCTTAAGAAGTTGAAAGTAGAATTTCTTAGCAATCCTACTTCTGGGCAAATTGTGGGATCCAAGGAATTTAACAAAAATCCCCTACCCCTGGACAAGCAGAGCAAGACTAACTCCATTTTGTGCTACACCCACCATCTCATGTATAACCCCCAGATGACCTGCTTATTCGCTTAAGACACTCCCCCACCCTAGTTAAGCCACTGAGCATACCCTTACTGGAAACTGGCTCAAATAGGAATGCGGAACCCCTAACCGCCAAAGAATGTAAACCCTGCCTTTTGCCCGCCAAACTTGCACGCCAATTCTGACCAGAGTGATAGGCTAGTTCAAACAGTTACTATAGGGTAAATTGTAATTCAATTTGGCCACCTGCATGCGGACTGACGTGACTATGCAACTTTCTGTGTGTGTTACAATCTCATTGGCCACTGGCCCCTATAAAACTGCTACGCCTCTTAACCTAGGGGTCCAAGTCCCTGCTCCACTGTGGCTGTGTCGGGTATACTTGGACCCAAGCTTGAGCTTGCAAATAAACCCTCATGTATTTGCATCGGTATCGGCTCCTTGGTGGTCTCTCGGATTCAAAATCGGGGGCATTACAAAATATCTAATAGAATTAAAAGCAGGATCTTGAAGAGATATTTGCACACCTGTGTTCATCACAGCGTTATTCACAGTAGCCAAGAAGTAGAAGCAACCCAAATGTCTAGGTGAATGGATTAAAACTGTGATGCACACACACACACACACACACACACACACACACACACAAATATGATGCAGCCTTAAAAAAGGAAATCCTGTCACATGCTACTACTACATGGACAAACCTTATGCATATTCTGCTAAGAGAAATCAGACACAAAACACCAAATATTGTATGATTCTATTCATATGAAGTATCATATGAAAGCAGTCAAAACCATAGAAACAAAAAATAGAATGGTAGTTACGAAAGGCAGGTGGGAATAAAAATTAATGTTCAGTGCATACAGAGTTTTAGTGTTGAAAGGTAAAAAAGTTCTATAGATTTGTTGCACAATAACGTGAATATATTTAACACATACTGAGCTGTATACTTAAAAATGGTTAGGATGGTGAATTTAATGTTATGTGGTTTTTACCATATTTTAGAAATTTTAAGAAATAAACACTAAGTGATGATAGGCACTCTCCTTTAATAATTAATAAGCAGAATTCTAATAAAATGTTATCTTTATTTTTTCTTTAAATATAGTCCAATAATTTATAAGAACTGAAATTTTAAAGGTTTCTCTTACCTGAATACTCATAAGCTTGTATAATACTTGATGCTAGAAGAGTGGCTTATAACAATAAAATTATCACTCAATACAACAAACAAATAAACAAAAAAATAGAGGGCTTACAACCCTGTAGTCCCCTTAAGGCTTCTCCCTTATGTTACAGTTGCCAACTGTATTATATCCACACACATTGAAACCCTCTCCTCAGACGATATTATAGTTTGTATTACAACTATGAAACATATTTTAAATAACTTAAGAAAATACATAACCTATTACATTTTCTAAAATGTTTACCATTTCTGTCATTCCTCTTTTATTCCTGAAGTTCTAAGTTTCCCTGTGGTATCATTTCCTTCAGCCTAAAAAACTTTGTCTAGCATTTCTTTAAGGGAAGAGCAATGGAGACAAATTCTCTTCATTTTCTCCATCCAAAAATTATCTTTATTTGCCATCATTCTTGATGGATTTTTTTTTTGCTATATATAAAATTCTAGGTTGACTATTCTTTTTACTCAGCACTCTTTAAATACATTGTCTTCTGTCTTTCATGGTTTCTGATGCAAAATCTTCAGTTTTTCAGGTCATTGTTCTGCTGTATATCCTGTGATACACCCCTTCAGCTGCTTTCAAGAATTTTTTTCTTTGCCTTTAGTTTTTGATGGGGTTTTGGAGTGGTGGGGGCTGGAACCAATGGCCAAGAACACATTCTTGAGACGTCTTTGGTGCAAAAAGGTGATTTTATTAAAGCATGGGAACAGGACCTGTGGGCAGAAAGAGCTGCCCGTGGATTGTGACAAGTGATTGGTTATAAGCGATGGAGTTGGGGGAGGTAAAGGCAAAAGGGAGGCCTCCAGAAGGACTGATATGCTAAAGAAGACACACATAAGATGCCAGGGGCTTTCTATTGTCAAGGTAAGGTTGTTTTCCCTCTTGTAAGACATTAACATTAGGATGGTGGGGGGTTCCTGGAGAAATGTTATTATACTCTGTATTTGCCTCAAGTATTTGTCAGTGGGTTGCAGGTTATAAAGAAATTTAATTTTACCTGCCATTTTCTTCTTGGCTTTGTTCCCCACATCACTAGGGAGGAGAGGGTGGTGTTGGGGCTCCAGGAAACTGAGTCTATAGGTTTCTTGAGAATAGGCTATTAATAAGATTGCCTTTTTCTTATTATTCACTAAGATATTTGTAAACTGATGGAGACTCATGTCCCTGCATAACTTTGGTCTCTATCAGTTAACCATTTGTTTTCTTTCCTTTCTTTTGTTCTTGGGCAGCCAGGAATGCTTGAGGAATATCATACATATCTCACTTGGGTGGCGGCAGGGGTTGTGCTAGCTTGTGCTTGGCTCTCAGTTTGCCTTATATGGTCCTTTATCAGTTTTCAGTACTCTGAGTATAAAATGTTTACGTACGATTTTCTTTGAACTATATAGTTTGGGGTCTGCCTTGTTTTTTGATCCTCAAATTTACATCTTTTTTTCTCTTTTTTTAAATGTTTATTTATTTTTGAAGGAGAGACAGAGATAGAGCGTGAGCAGGAGAGGGAGACACCGAATCTGAAGCAGGCTCCAGGCTCCGAGCTGTCAGCACAGAGCCTGATACGGGGCTTGAACCCACGAACCGTGGGATCGTGACCTGAGCCGAAGTCGGACGCCCAACCGACTGAGCCACCCAGGCGCCCCTCAAATTTATATCTTTTACCAACATTTCTATAGAGGATTTTCTAAAAACTGTACATACATTCATTTCTCCTATAAGGGTGAACTAATGACTTACAGACTAATACCTGCTCACTCCTAAACTCTCACTAGCTATCAGTTGATCCCAGAACTCCTTTATATTAAGCTTCAGTGAATCCTCAGAATTGTTTACACTCAATACAGCCAATAACCAATCAGATATTGCACATAAATTGAAACTAATTGCCACCCCATAATCTGTAGGTATTCTAAAACTTCTCCTGTATTAAGAAAGTCCACCAGGAGAGAGCTCTGGATGTGGATTATATCATTTTGATTCTGTCTGAATAGTGTTACTTTAAGTGAAGTGAATTTTGGTGCTATGTGATTACTTAGAATATTGGATATTTAATTTACAACTCTATTATGTTTGTTGGTGGAGTTACAAATATCTTCGAACATGCTGTTTCTTACAATTCAGGCCTCACTTTCAGTCCATCTATGGGAGAAATTTGTCTCTGGTTTCAAAAGTTTTTTAAAACTTTTTAAAATGTTTATTTATTTTTGAGAGAGAAGGAGACAGAGCACAATTGGGGGAGGGGCAGAGAAAGAGGGAAACACAGAATCTGAAGCAGGCTCCAGGCTCTGAGCTGTCAGCAGAGCCCGACTTGGGCCCGAACTCACAAACTACGAGATCATGACCTGAGCCAAAGTCAGATGCTTAACCAACTGAGCCACCCAGGCACCCTCAAAATTTTTAATACTAGGGAAACCACTGAGTTCCATCATTGCAGTATTTTCTCTATAGCTTAAAAACAGATCTGTGGATCTTCTTTAGTGAGTGTGCAGAAGCATTTGGAATGCATGTTGTGCAATGAGCTTACTTCTAATTAGACCTTATGTTTTGTTTTCTTCCTCATGTCCTATTTTCCTCATCCTCTTATTGAAAGTTTTATAATTTATGAGTTGATATAATCTAGTCTTTTTGGAACAAATAATGGATATAAATAAATTAAATATAGCATATTCTTTGATAAACCACTGAAGAGCTTGTGATATGCCCCGATTCAAGAGACCCCCCAAAAACAAACCACCAGAGTCCAGAGTCAAAGCCAAGCGGCAAGGGTCGTTTATTTCAGGTTCGAACCCGAACTCCGTGCACTCGTTGCGGGTGACGCTAAGAGGCCCCGAGCAAGGATCTTACAGCTTCTTTTATAGACAGGCACAAACAAGTTAGGGATTTTTTTGAGGTTACAGAGCTGTTATAGGTTGACATTTAAATTTGAACGCTCAGCAGAACTTGGTTGGTTTCTGCCTTTATTTCAAACCATTCAGCAGAACTTGATTGGTTCCCGCCTTTATGTCAGACTAAGACCGGGCGTGCCCTGGCTGGTTTTGGGACCGGTGGGGGAGGAGAAAGATCTTTTCTTTGCAGTTGTGAGTACACCTGGTAATTTTTCTCTTAGCCTCTCACTTGAAGGGATTGATTCTTCCCAAATAATTTATAGGGTTTTTTTTTTTTAAGTTTATTTACTTATTTTGAGAGAGAGAGAGAGAGAAAGAGAGCCAGAGGGAAAGGGAGAGAGAGAATCCCAAGCAGACTCTGCCTGCTCTCAATGCAGAGCCCTATGCAGGGCTGGAACTCTCAAACTGTGAGATCATGACCTGAGCCAAAATCAAGAGCTGGACACTCAACCAGCTGAGTCACCTAGGTGCCCCCAAATAATTTATAGTTTTAATAGAAATCAAAGTGCCATTTTGGAAATAGGCAACATAATTCCAAATTAACTTTGTAAGAAACAAGTGATGAAAATGCCTGAGAAAATATTTAAGAGCAAATTAACTCACCACTGATGATGAGTTAACTTGCCCTACCATATATCAAAATAGTTTTTTATAACTACAATCATTAGGAGTATGGGCTTTACACAATTCTGGCCAGAGAGATTAATAAAAAGACACATGTTAGTATATGGCAAAATAAGTATCACAATTCAATTTGATAAATTATCAAATCGTTTGAGAGAAAATTTTATTTCATATTATGCAGCAGGTGAGTTCCAGATGCATTAAAGTATTAATATTTTTAAGAATAACATTCAAATCTGAATCAGCTATGTTTTGTGAGAAATTTTTGACATATAAGCAACGGGAAAACACACACACACACACACGTGCGCGCACACACACACGCACACTCTACCTCTTCCTGTTAGAAGAGACAGAAAACAAAGAATAATAGTCATATTAAACATCTATGTTCATATTAATAACATTAACTTATTAGATAAATTAATAAAAATTAAGTGAGAAGAGATGGTATTGCTAGGGACAGCAAGGAGGAATTGAGAGAATAGTTGGAATTTAAAAAATGGTTAGGGAATGAAGGACCAAGATGGTGACAAAGGAGGCTCCCGAAAAAGGGTAAATATGTGAGGTAATGGGTATGTTAATTAACTCAGTGATGGGGATTCTTTCATAAGGTATATGCATATCAAATCATCACATTTACACTTAAATCTTACAATTTTATTTGTATTATGTCTCAATAGGGGTAAAAAAAATGATGCCCAGGTAATGTTTCACTGAGATGGTAACATTCGTTGAAAAACTTTAAGGAGGTAAGAAAGCAATTTGCAGGGCTCTCCTGGAGAAGAATTTTCAGGCAGACGGAAGAGCAAGAACAAATACTGTAGTTCACTTAGGAACAATAAAGAGGCCAGTGCAGGAGTAGGGGTGGGTGAGCCAGTGAGCAAGAAGAATGGGGTAGTTAAAAGTGAATACAGCGAGCCAGATTAGAGAGGACTTTGACTCTTATTCTGGATCAAATGGGAGAAGCTGGGAGGTTTCAACAAACCAATTGATTCAGTAGTACTTACAAAGAATATCTCTGGATATTGGAAACAATTGTGGACAGGCAAATATGAAGCAGGAAGATCAGATGTGAAGCTTTTGAAATAATCCAGGTAAAAGATGATGGCACCTTAGACCAGGGAAGTGGTAAGAAGGTGGAGAGAAGCTGTAAAATTCTGGATAGATAATGAAGTTGGAGCTGACAAGAATGCTGACAAAAAGTGGTATGTATAATAATTAGCTGCACAAGCTCTGGGGTTGGACCCCAGGCTCAAATTCCAGCTTTAGAATTCATAGCCATGTTGCCCTGAACAAGTTATTTATCTTTTCTCTGTCTCAGTGTCTACATCACAGGGCGATTTTGAGGATTTAAGGAGATAACCTATGTAAAGTTCTTAGAATAGTACAGGCACAGGGTAATTAATGTGGTTTGTGAAGTGTTGGGGTTTGGAGCCAAGGGCCAAGAAAAAATTCACGATACGTTTTCCTCGCAAAAGGTGTTTTTATTATAGCACAGGAACAGGACCCAGGGGCAAAAGGAGCTGCCCTTGCATTGTGATGATCAATTGACTATATACTTGGGAGTTGGGGGAGGTAAAGACAAGGGGAAGTTTCCAAAGGGTGTTTCATATGCTAAAGAAGACTCTCAGGATCCTCCCGGCCCAGCCATTGTCAAATGGAGGATGTTTTTCCCTCCAGCAAAGCATTAACATTAAAACAGTTGGGAGTTCCTGGAGGAAAGTTTTACTCTGCTGTTCTCAAGTATTTGTCAATGGGCTGCAGGTTATAAGGAGATTTAATTTTATCTGCATTTCTTTTTGCCTTTGTTCTCCACATCAGTAATCATTAGATAGTGTTATTAGACTTGGATATAAGATGTAGAGTTGAATCAATGCTGATGTTGGAAAACCTAGGAAAAAAAGTATAAAGTGTTATGTGAAAAAAAATATGGTTGCAAAAAATAAAAAAATAATGTGTAATCCAAATTACAAAGTTATTTACATACACACACATAGAAGCAATATAAAAGGAAATACACTGAAATATGTCTGAAGATAGCTCTAGATAATAATATTGTAGATAATTTATTTTCTTTAATATCCCAAACTTTCTACAATAAACATGCATGTCTTTGCATAATCGGAAGAAAGTTATTAAATGTTTTAGAAAACAATTACTTAAAAATTGAAAGTCACCCTATTTTATCTCCTAAATAAAATGAGGGAAATGAAATAAGGGGTGGGAAGGAGAAAGAAAGTTCTTTCCTGAGGTAAGTGGAAAAGAGTTGGAAGAGAAATGGAAAAGTATATGGGTATGTGAGAAAGATTACACAAAATACTATCAACCGAATTCTAAGTAAAAACAGGAAAGAAAGGAAGGCTCTCTGGGTGTCTGTAATCTCCCTCAAGGTTTAGGAACTGGAAGGTGGCTAGTGAGAGTTCTCCAGATGGCCAGTAGGGGGTTCTTGTGGTCCAGGAAGCCTTGTAGCCCAGAAGAAACCCATGCCTGGTGGAGAATAAAGGGACTTGTCCAGATGGAAGAAGTCTTGTCCACATTTGTGTGTATATTCCTAAATCCTAGAATCAATGAATGTTAGATCTAAAAGGAACTTGCAGGATTTTCCAGCCTAAGTCTTCATTTTAAAATTAGAAAAATGAAATGCAGAGAGGTGACTTACTAGAAGTTACATAGCTAGTGAGACACAATTAGATAATACTCCAATCTAATCAGTGCTTTTTCTGATAACTTACATTGGTAGAAACTGAGGCATGGTAGTACGGAAGTGACATTATCAATTGCAGCCCCAAAGTGATCCAAGTGTTGAAAGTACTGATGTCCAGTTTTATTTTCACAAGGTAATAATAATAGCATATGATGTTTGGAAATATATCATATATGTCTATTATACCTACTTTGTGTTTTTGATGTGGAGCTTAGCCCAATTCTAAGGCTCAGGAATTGTCCAAGGAATGCCCATTATTCATAGTTTGGTAGTTATTAATAGTTTTCTTTTTCCTTTCCTGGCTTAGACAACCCAAGGAATCAACTGTCATTCTCAGCTTTATTGGTAGCAAAAAACAAACAAGAAGTCTCAAAATGTACCACTTTAAATACACCAGATCTTTGAAATTGATGAAGTTAGGTGTAACTCTGGGTTGTTTTCTACCAGCACCTGGTCCTTAATATCCTCATCGTTTTAAGCTCTTCCTTCAAAGATTCAGTTCAAAATACCTCCTCCTGTTAGCCTCATGGTCCTCATTGCCCAGTGCCTTCCTCCCTTGTCAAGTATAGCCTTCTTCTTTTCATTCATTAGTTTCAATCATCCAATTCACACATATTTATCAAATTCCTTCTGTAAGCAAGTTTTTGTGCAAGAAGCTGTGGGGCAATACAAAGGAAAATGAATATTGGTCATTGACTCCAAGGAATTGATGGTTTAGTATAGGGAGGTAAAGATGCCTGCATATAGCTAAAACACAGGCTGCCTATGGTTTCAGATGAGAGTGGCACAACCAAAATGGTAAGGAATTTTTTAGAAATTGATACTGCTTCCAACCAGGAAAATTTGGTACAGTTTCATGGGGAGCTGATATTTAATTAGGACTTTGAAGGTGGAGAAGGATATGGCAGATAGAGGACATGGATCCTCCTTCCACCACAATCCAGCTCTCCTATGTAAAAATGGATATTAACAAACAATTATCCAGCTTAAACACTGAACATGTAGTAGCTGCAAATTTATCTTCCCATGTAAGAACGTTCTATCATCTCACAAGAAGATGAGGCATTAGTCCTGGGCAGTCCAGACAACACATCAGCTGGAGGAGGAGGCACATTGTCAGCGATGTTCCTTCTCAGCACCAACTCAAGTTTATACATCAAAGGGTAACAATTAACGATCACTTTGCAAAAGTTGGTCACTCTGGAGTAGTAGCCAGGGTGATAATGACCATCAGTGACTCAGGGTCCTTTGAATCTATTAGACAAGGGGACTGGTTAATAGAACTATCTTGTGTAATACAAATGTCAATAAAAGGGGCAGCCAACTAGGCTGGGCAGGGGAAGCAAGCAGTCCTACAGTGTCGAGGCAGAGAGTGAAAAGTGATCAGAATTTTAAAAGTCTTTGCAATCAATGGCATAGAGGTTGAGATGACCTTCTGAAGAGAATCTATTTGGTGAGGGATTAGAAAATGGAAGAAATGCTCGTTCCACTGCAAGGCAAAGACAGAAAATATTAAATCCAAGGCCATATTTCTTACCTATGAGCAATGGCTTAATAAGTTCCAGATAGCAGCTTTCTCTTTTAACAAATAGCTGATAGCACCTCCTTCTTAGTATCCACTCACCCAATCCTGAAGCACTCACCAACCCTCCAACACCCCCCCTCCCTGCCCCCGTAAACCCTAGTGACAAATCAGATTGGCATAGTTCAAGAAGAGAGATAATCACCACTGGATAAATTATGCTAGTGTTAGATTTTTTTGTTCAACTATAATTACAGTGTTATATTAGTTTCAGATGTACAACAATATGATGATTGAACAACGCTACACATTTTTTAGTGCTCATCAAGATAAGTGTACACTTAATTGTGTTAGTGTTAATTTTGAAAACCACATCCCAAACCACAAAGTTTATGGCAACAAAATCAGGTAGAGCCAGGTATACCTGAGAGAACTTGCAAAGCCCTTTAAACACAGGCAGGGGCAAAAGTGATTTAAAAATATGAAGACTGAGAGTGAGGTCACTGCATATTTGCAAAGTTGTATGCATTGGGCCCTTCTGTGAGCAGCTACTTCTTTTCTTGGGAACCCCCTAATGCATTTTCACCCAGGGTAGAACAATTTCCCTGCACTTAGCAGACCCATCATGGCCAGTTTCCTGAATCTGAGGCAGTTTGGTTAAAGTTTGATGCTAATGAGATTTGCATCAAATACACAGTCTTTCTGTGGCCATTTCCTGTTGTGCCAAGAATAATTCTGTTCATAGCTCCAGGCAGAACAAAAGTTCAGCTTCAAGCTGCCAATTAAAGTGTTTTGAATGGGAGAAGGACAGCAAAGATAAAAAGTATAAGATTATTCAGAAGGAAAAAAAAATCCAAATACATGAAATTCTGATACCACTAACCAGAGGTTGTACTGATATCTCTATGCGCCAAGAACAGTAATGAAAGGCAGATCTCAGAAGAGAAGTGGTATGTGGGATGAAGTTAGAATCCATTTGGGAGATGGATCATTAGTCCATCAGACTGTTAATATGTAAAGCCTTACAACACTATCATCCTTGAATTGAGTCCCATGGGGATTGTTTTAGTTATCTATTGCTGCATAAAAACCACTCCAAAGTTTAGTGGCTTAACACAACAAACATTCATTATCTCACAGATCTCTTAGTTTTCTGGAGGTCAGGAATCTTCTGACATGGCTTAACTGCATCTCTGGCTTTGTGTCTGTCACAAAGCTGCAATCAGGGTATCAGTGAGGGCTGCAGTTGCAGTCATCTCAAGGCCCAGTTCACGGGGGATCTACTTCTAAGCTCAGTCACGTGGCTATTGGCAAACCTCAGATTCTTGGCTGTTGTCTGAAAGATGTCAGTCAGTTCTTTGCCACATGGATGTCTCTAGTTCATAGCATAGCAAATGGTTTATCTCAGAGAGCAAGTCAGGAGAGAATGAGAGAGGGCTCAAAACAAGCCACAGACTATTAAAAATCTAATAACTCCACTTTATAGCAAAAAATATTATAAATATAAAGTACATAAGTATTTCTACAGAAAATAAGAAAATAATGTTAATAATTTTAAAACCTATAACATTTGCCATGATTTCCAGGCTTCTTTTACATGCATGCTTATTATTTAATCCACAAAATAAATTTTGAGGTAAGCAGTCACTATGATCATTAGATGTAAAATGCAAAATCTTAGTCTTAGAACTAAGTTGAACTGAGTTGCCCTGCTTCTAAGTATCATTTTTAGGAAAAATTGTAAATAATTGGTATTTCTGGATTAATGACTCTGTCTAGGCCTATAATGATACATAGCAGTTGCTAAATTGGGCCAATTTCTTTTTTTTTTTCTCAATTTGTGTTTTACCGAGAGATCCTAATAACTTGAAAGAGGTTCCATGCTAAAGGAGAATTATACTGATGAGGACATTTGTTTGCTGGCCAGGAATCACTAATCATCACCCAGCAAACATTTACAGTCATCACCTTGGTTATTTTATTTTCTGATGTTGAATTATTGTCTTAAATAATGCCATTGTCACGAATTGAATTGTCCAGTAAAGGTATGGAAAAGGAATTATCAGGATAATACATTACTGCTATATATTCAAAGGATCTGACATTTCAATATTTGCATTATTTAGTAATGTTTCTTGCCACATACAGGCATCCAGGGATATTTAATTAGTCTACATGTGATAGAATGGCACATTTCCCACACATTGCAGTAAACAAGCAAGCAAGCAAGCAAACAAATTACTGCCCTAATCAGGAAGATGCAATAAAAATGAACTTTATAATATACTTCCCCACTGGGACAGAACAAGAACAACAACAAAAAAAAACCTCTTTGAGCATAATAAGGGATCTAACAATGTACGAACAGTGCAGGAGATTTATCCTTGAAGTAAAGTATATTTCTTTCTTTTTTTTAAGTTTATGTATTTATTTTGAGAGAGAACAAGCAGGGTAGGGGCAGAGAGAGAAGGGACAGAGAGAGAATCCCCAGCAGGCTCCCCACTATCAGTGCAGAGCCCAATGCAGGGCTTGAACCTAAAAACCACGAGATCATGACCTAACCTGAAATCAAGAGTCGGACGCTTAACCGACTGAGCCACTCAGGCAGCCCACATTTTCTTTTTTAAAGTAACTGAAGTCAATCAGAAGAGAAAGAAAAAACAAGCTGCCAAGAGACCAGACAGCTCAGTGACTTTTTTTTTTTAACCTCTACTTCCTCCAGGACTAAAGATTATCCTCTCCCTACTCAGTAACAGAAATGGTGGAGAAAGAGCAGAGTTCTAAAAATGGGGCTAGGAAGCAAGCCCAGCTTAGTATTGAAGAAGTGAGGCATTTTTAGTGAATAGAAGAAATGAAGAGTGAGGCACCAAAGATGGGTAGGTCTGGGGAGAAAGGAATAAAGCCTAGGGTTGGGGTGCATATCCTCTCCATCAAAGGAATGACCTCATAGGTATATAAAGAGATGTAGGCCCTGAAGCTTCCTGCTAGTGGATGATGAAACTGGATGGGTTATTGAATGCAGGTACCACACTTAACAGTATACAAAATTTCACCTTTTGCTCTCTGTTTATGTGGATCTCTTACTGTGAATTTTATTATTTCTTCCTCGGTTCCAGGTTTGGGAGAGACAAGTCTTTTGGTACCCCCATTCACGGGCCCATCTCTGATCACAGACTGGCTCCTGGGACCTCTTTGGTAAAAATGATGGTAAGACCAAAAAGCTGTGTTGGCCTTACATGGCTAACTCTCCAGTAAGTCTAGCCACCCTGACAATTTTCTCAGCAACAATATGGTATATTTCATCTCTCAGTATAGCACCTAAATTTGGAAAATTGTTGTCTCTTTTGTTTTATGAAACTGTAAATAGATTAGCATTTGTGTTCATTTAATCTTTCCTAAAGCAAATAGGCTCCAAGTCCTGTACAGTTCCTTGGGAAAAGTCAGAAGCTGAGACAGATGGGCTAGAATTTCTAGTTCCAAGGGGAACTAGAAACTGTAGGTGTATGTCAGACATGGTATTTCTCTGTACTTTCATAATTTTAGCACTTGGCTTCGATGGAAGACTTTTCAGGAAGTAATGGTGTGAAGTGTTGCAAGGTGCCTTTCTCTGCAAGCGTTTTTTGTTTGTTTGTTTTTTTCTTTTTTCTTTCTCTCTCCAAATTTTTATTTAAATTCCAGTTAGTTAACACAGTGTAATATTGGTTTCAGGTATAGAATTTAGGGATTTATCACCTACATACAACAGTCTCTGCTAGGGTTTTCAGTTTTTGCTTATGTTGCGGCTTTTCTGGAAATTTGAGGCAAATAAGATTATCTTACTACAGATGACCATTACTTTCCTTCAGTTAAAGTTAAAACAGATGACCATTACTTTCCTTCAGTTTTATGACCTATTGTGTGTGTGTGTGTGTAGCTATTCCTTAGGTGTTCTTATTTACATCCTGGGTATGAATGCCCATTTGGCAGCTGAGGATAATGTCATTTACTGTAGCAGCTGCTGTTTCTCACCAGGTGTGAGGTGGGCAGGTTACAGATTATTGCCCTTAACAATGCATAAATCAAAAACACTACAACAGGTTTTTGAAGACAGACCTAAAGTACAAATTTAAAACTTAGCATCTGTTTAAGGACTGGCAGGTCTTGGTATCCACTCTGGTAAGTGGAGATTTGTGTTTTTTCCTCCAGATATTCTTTGAGAATACACTCTTTTCACCTTTGGCAAACATTTCTCCTTTATTAATAGCCTATGTCTGACTCCTTGGTTTATTCAGAAACACTAGGGATATGGCATAATAATGTTTATCAAATTTAAGCCAGCAACCCAGTCTTACTGCTTTTGAGTAAAATGAAGAGTTGAATGGAATATATTGACTTATCTGTCACCAAAATTCAACAGAAAAAAAAGTGTACTTGCTTTCGTAGCAGACTGAAAATTTAAGTGGAATAAGAGAAAATAAGTAAAGTAACTGAAGAGATTCAAAGCTTGCCCACATTTGGGAAACTTTCATGCTTTTCCAGCAATGCAGATAAATAGCAATCTTGGGGTTCCATTGCAAGACATTATGTTTTCAATTTCTAGTTCAGGTGCCATATTGTGGACTGTATTTGTCAGGGTTCTCTAGAGAGACAGAACCAATAGGCTGTATATATCTCTATATGTATGTGTCTATTTATCTATCAATTTATTTTTTTTAATTTTGTAATGTTTATTTATTTTTGAGAGACAGAAACAGAGTGCGAGTGGGGGAGGGGCAGAGAGAGAGGGAGACACAGAATCCAAGTCAGGCTCCAGACTCTGAGCTGCCAGAACAGGGCCTGACGCAGGGCTTGAACTCATGAACCGTGAGATCATGACCTGAACCGAAGTCAGACCTGAACCACCCAGGTGCCCCATCAATCAATTTATTTAAAAGAATTGGCCTACATGAGCAAGTCCAAAATCTGGAGAGAAAGAAAGCAGGCAGCCTGGAGACCCAGGGAAGAATTAATGTTTTGTCTTAAGTCAGAAGATAATCCAGAGGCAGAATTCCTTCTTTCTTAGGAGATTTCAATCTTTTTCTCTTAAGATCTTCAACTTGAGTGAATAAGGCCCACTGTATTATAGAGGGTAATCTACTTTGCTCAAAGTCTACTTAATTACATCTAAAAATTTCCTTCACAGCAACATCTAAATTGGTATTTAACTAAACAACTGACTTTCATAATCTGACCAAGTGGATATGTATTCCAATTTTTTTTAGCACCATTTGCTGAAAGATTATCCATTCTTCATTGAATTGCCTTTGTACCTTTGTCAAAAATTAGTTGACAATATTTTCAGAGGCTATTTATGGTCTTCCTATTCAGATGGGTTTCACTGATCTATGTATTACACTTTTAGTAATACTACACTGTTGTATTACTGTTGCTTACAGAAGTCTTGAGATTACTCAAAAGAAATCCTCCCATATTGTTCTTTTCAAAATTATTTAGACTATTCTAGTGTCTTTGTTTTCCACATAAGTTTTAAAATTGATTGATATCAACAAAAAAGCTTGCTAGGATTTTATTGGGATTGGATTGAATATGTAGATCAAATTGGGAAGAATTGACATCTTAACCATATTGACTTTTCCAATCTATGTACATTTATTCTGAATTTATTTTGATATTCTTGGATTTCTTTAATCAGTATCTTACAGCTCTGCATACAGAACTTGTATATTCTTGGATAGATTTATACATAATTCATTTTTGGTGACATTATAATTTTGTTTTATTTTAGATTACTAATATTAGTATATAGAAAATCAACTGACTTTTGTATACTGACTTTGTTTCCTGAGCCCTAGCTTAACTCACTTATTACTAGTTTCATCCAGTAAGTTTTTTAATATATTCCTTGGGGTTTCCCACATAGGCAATCCAGTCTTCTGCCAACAGAGAGTTATATGTCTTTTTTGTGATAGGTGTAACTTTTCTTTCTTTTTCTTACCCGAATGAACTAGCCAAGTCTTCCAGTACGGTGCTGGCTATGAGTGGTAAGAAAGGATATCCATGCCTTGAGTCTGATAGTGAGGGTAAAGTATTCAGTCTTTGGGCATTAAGTATGATGCTAGGTTTTCTATATGTATCCTTTGTTAGGTTGAAGGAGTTTCACTGCTCCAAATTGGGGAGGTTTTCATCATGAATGGGTTTTGAAGTGTATCATATGATTTTTTATACTCATTGATATGATAATACAGTTTTCTTTCTCACTCTATTAATATGAATTGCATTGGTTGATTTATGAGAATTAAACTAGCATTGTATTCCTAGGATGAACCCCATGTAGACATGATGTATTATTCTGTTTATATATTAATGAGTTTTATTTCATATGTGTTGTTAGAGATCTTTGCTTCTATGTTCATGAGTGATATTGGTCTTTAGTTTTCTTTTGTTGTAATGTTTTAGTCTGGTTTTGATATCAGGGTAACTATGACCTCAGAAAATAAATTGGAAAATATTCCCTTCTTTTCTATGTTCTGAAAGATACTGTGGAATTTATATTATGTTTTCCTGAAGTATTTGAACAAATTCACCAGTGAAACAATCTGGGCTTGGTGTTTCTTCTTTCTTATGTTTATGGAATATTTTTAATTAATAAATTAATTTCTTTAATAGATATAGGGATATTCAGGTTATCTGTTTTCCTTGAGGGAATTTTGATAGTTTGTATTTTTCAAAGAATTATTCAATTTCATCTAAATTTTTGAATTTATAGTTATAGGATTGTTCTTAACATTTCTTTATTATCAATTTAATGTCTATGGATAAGTAGTGATAGCCCCTTTTATCATTCTTCACATTGGTAATTTTTGTCTTTCTTTTTCTTTCCTTCTTAGCATAGCTAAAAATTTGTCAGTTTTATTATTCTTTGCAAATAATCAGATTTTGGCTTCACTGATCTTCTCTATTGTTTTCCTGTTTTTAACTTAATTGATTTTGTTCTCATTTTTACTGTTTCCCTTTTTCTGCTTGTATATGTTTAGTTTGCATTTCTTTCTTTAACTTGAATTTTCTTTCCTAGATGGAAACCTAGGACATTGATTTATTGGTAGGTCTTTCTTCTTTTAAAATATATTCATTTTATGCTATAACTAGCCTCTTGGCACTGCTTTTGCTGCATCCTACAACTCAAAAAAAAATTTAATATTTATTTATTTTTGAGAGAGAGAGAGAGCGCGTGCGTGCATGCATGAGTAGGGGAGGGGCAGAGAGAGGGAGACAAAATCTGAAGCAGGCTCCAGGCTCTGAGCTGTCAGCACAGAGCCCAGGGGAGGGCTTGAACTCACAAACCATGAGATCAGGCCCTGAGCCAAAAAGGGATACTTAACCAACTGAGCCACCCAGGTGCCCCATCCTACAAATTTTGATAAGTGTATTTGCATTATAATTAAGTTCAAAATATTTAAAACTTCCTTGATTTCCTTTTAACCCACTGATTATTTAGAAAGGTATTGTTTATTTTCCAAGTATTTGGGTACTTTTTTTTTTTTTTTTAGCTTTAGTACTGACTTTTAGTTTAATTCCATTATGGTATCAGAGTATCCTTTGCATAATTTGTATTCTTTTATATTTGTTAAGGTTTACTTTATGAACTGGAATGTGGTCTAGCTTTGTGAATGTTTCATGTGCAATTGAGAAAAGTGTGTATTTTGACGTAGGTGTTTAGAGTGTTCTATAAATATCAATTATGCCAAGTTGGTTTATAGTGGTGTTCAAGTGTATATTTATCCTTACTAAATTTTTGCCTGCTTGTTTGTGGTGGTGAAGTCTCCAACAATAAAAATGGATTTATCTGTTTCTCCTTTTAGTTTCATCAGTGTTTGTCTCATGCATTTTGATGTCATATTGTTAGGTGCATACATGTTTAGGGTAGTTATGTCCTCTTGGAGAGTTGACCCTTTGTTATTGTGTAATGTTGCTTTTTATTCTTGAAAATTTTCCTTGTTCTGAAGTTGGCTTGGTCTAAAATTAATATAGTTACTTCAGCTTTCTTTGATTTGTGGTATAACTTTTTCTATCCCTATACTTTAACATTTTTTGTTGAAATAAATTTCATATGACATAAAATCTAGCATTTCAAAGTGTCCAATGGAATGGTTTCCATTATACTCAGTGCTGTGTGACCATCAGTATTATCTAATTCTGGAATATTTCCATTACCCCAAAATAACTTCTAAGCTGTTGACAACCAATCCTGATTCCCCACTGCCTCCAATGCCTGGCAGTCCCTAACGTACTTTCAGTCTCTATGGTTTTGCCCATTCTGGCTATTACACATAAATGGAATCATATACTATGTGACATTTTGTGTCTGACTTCTTTCATTTAGCCTAATGTTTGCAGGGTTTTCCACTTGCAACATATTTCAGTACTCCATTGCTTTTTATGGCTGATTAATATTTCATTGTATGAACATATCACATGTTGTTTTTCCATTCATTAGTTGCTGGGCATTAGGATATTTCAATTTTTAGGCTATTATAAATTATGCTGTTATGAACATTTGCGTACAAGTTTTTGACTGAACATGTGCTTTCAATTGTCTTGGATATATCTATAAGAAGAATTTCTTGGTCATATAGTAATTCTTTGTTTAACTTTTTGAGGAACTGCCAAACTGTTTTCCATAGCAGGTCCACCCCTTTGCTTTAGTCCATATGATTCTATATTTGATGCGGGTTTCTTGTAGATGACATGGATTCAGGTCTTGCTTTTTTTTTAATATATTTTTTTAATATTTATTTATTTTTGAGAGAGACAGAGACAGAATGCGAGTGGGTTAGGGGCAGAGAGAGAGGGAGACACAGAATCTGAAGCAGGCTCCAGCTTCGAGCCGTCAGCACAGAGCCCGATGTGGGGCTCGAACCCACAGAGCTGTGAGATAGATCATGACCTGAGCCGAAGTCAGGCGCTCAACCGACTGAGCCACCCAGGCGCCCCTAGGTCTTACTTTTTTATCCAATATGAAAATCTCTTTTAACAAAGTGCATTTAGACCATTCACATTTATAGTGATTATTGATTGTTGGATTAGAATGTACCATCTTGCTGTTTTCTATTTGTTGCATTTGTCTTTGTCTCTTCATTTTCTGACTTCTCTCATTTCACTTGAATATTTTTTGTGATTCCATTTTATCTCATCTATTCATTTATCATTCATACTTCATTTTAAACTTTTAAAGTGCTTTGTAAATATAAACCATGGATTTACAATATATATTTTCAAATAATCCAACTGTCTTCAAATAATGCTGTACCTTTTCATATGTAGTAACTTAGAATATTTCCAATCAGTCTCCATTTTCAGTAAAAATAAACTCTTTCTGTAAAAATAAGCTCTTCCTCACATTTGCCAAGACCCATCATCTGATACAACCACAATGAAATGTAGTAAGCTCATATAAAGTAGCTTACAAAACTACTCCTTCAATTAAGTGGTTCATTTTATGTAAGTTGCTATTCATAATGAAGATGGAGAAAATAGGTTATAGATAATTACACCATATTTGAAATCTCATTTTCATGAGTGACTGCAATTAAGAAAAATATTGTACAATTTTATCTAATAAATCATAGTGCAAAAAATCAAGATGATCCTGTTTTTGTAGTGATGGCTCCTTAATTGTTCCCTATTTAGCTTTGTATTTGCCAATGTCCATACAAGTGCCAGTCTCCATTGAAATGGGATTTGTTTTTTTGTTTTTTGTTTTTTTTCTGGTATTAGGAATAAATGAAGTTCTTACCTGGAATATAAACCAAAACAATAAACATAGGTAAACCTAACAAAAGTTGTTGCAGTATAAAGTAGTTTAGTCACATTGTAGGAGAGTTTAGCAGTATTTCTTTTTTTAAATTTTTTAATCGTTATTTATTCTTAGAGAGTGAGAGAGAGAGAGCGTGAGCAAGCGTGGGAGGGGCAGAGAGAGAGGGAGACACAGAATCCGAAGCAGGCTCCAGGCTCCGAGCTGTCAGCACAGAGCCTGATGTGGGGCTTGAACCCACAAACTGTGAGATCATGACCTAAACTGAAGTCTAGGCTTAACCGACTGAGCCGCCCAGGCGACCCAGCAGTATTTCTTAAAACTGAAAATGTGTACACCCTGCGACCCAGATGTCCTGCTTCCATGTGTATACAAGGAGATATGTAGAATGCTGTTTTGTTATTATAGTGGTATGAAATAAAACACAGCCTAAATGTCTATCAACAGATAAATGAGCACTGCATATGCATGGTAATCAAAATAGAATAGATAAAAGTGGCATATTCATATGACATGATACTGTGTAGCAGTTAAAAGGAATGCATTAGCTCTCCATGTGTGAACAGAAATATATGTAAGTATTTTTTATGAGACTAAGAAAGCTGCCCATTACACATGGATAGAGAAGTAGGACAAATGCTAAGAAGACTCAAAGTTATAACCATTGTTAAATGGTTCCAGAGACAGACTGGGATAGACAGAGTGGGAGAAAGCTGGAATTGTGTTTCATATTCCAATAAAAATTTAATTTTTATTACAATGTTTTATTTTTTATAAGCCATATCAGTAAGATGAGTCTAAAATATACTGACACACATGCCCCCACACACCCCCCCCCCCCAAATATCACTTATTTAAAATAACAAAGGTTTATTTCATACTCATTTTGCTTGTTTATCATGGTTTGGCAGAGGTGACTATTCATTTAATTTACTCAGGGACTTCTGATGGAACAGCCACTATGTCAAAAGCTAGAGGATAAAGGAAATGCTAGTGGCTTTTGCACTGACAATTAGAACCATGAACCTGGGGGGCGCTGGGGTGGCTCACTTGGTTAAGCATCCAACTTCGGCGCAAGTCAAGATCTCATGGTTTGTGGGTTCAAGCCCTGCATCGGGCTCTGTGCTGACAGCTTGCTCAGAGCCAGGAGCCTGCTTCGGTTTCTGTGTTTCCTTCTCTCTCTGCCATTCTCCTTCTCACCCTCTGTCTCTCTCTCTGTCTCTCAAAAATAAATAAATGTTAAAAAAATTTTTTTTTAAATATTAAAAAAAATGTTGAGCCTGGAAGTAGTATTTAACAGTTCTACTCACAAGTAATAGGCCAGAAATAATCATATGGTGCCACTAACCCATAATTGGTTGAGAGAGTGCCATAATAAAAGAATATGAAGAAACAGAAATATTCAGCGTGAAAAATTAATGCCCACCACACAGCAGAGTTTATTTTTCCTACAAGTGATTATCTAAAAATTGAATGAAACAGTAATTTAGTTCATGAAAAACGTATGGCAAGTGTAAATGCACAGGCTAATATGACAATTATGTGAATTTATAGCATAAAAAACTTTGAGTAATGGATTAATGTAACTTTTGAAAGAGTATTCTCACCGACAAGTTACAAAGTTTTGTCCCTGGTCTTGAACCTTGCAGCATTTTTATGAGGGAAATGCATGAAAATAAATGATGCAGATGACATTCCCTTAATGGTGAATAATATTTACTACATCTTACAGTCACTAGTCGTGAGAAAGGAGCATAGGCCCATTTGCTTCTAGCCAAAATGGAATATTAGAGAACAGATTTTTTTTTTTAATTGAGGATAGTTGACACACTATGTTACATTAGTTTCAGGTGTACATCAGTGATTCAATGTCTATATGTTATGCTCACCACAAATGTAACTACTATCTCTCACCTTACAGTATTATGACAATAACTGATTAAATCCCCTGTGCTATGCCGTTTAGTCCTGTGACTTATTTATTCCATAACTGGAAGCCCATATCTCCCGTTCTCCTTCATCCATTTTACCCAATCCCCCACAGTCTTCCCCTCTGGCAACTGTCAGTTTGTTCTCTGTTTTTATAGGTCTGATTCTGCTTTTTTGATTGTTTATTAATTTGCTTTATTTTTAAAATTCCACATATAAATGAAATCATACAGTGTTTGTCTTTCTCAGTCTGACTTATTTCACTTAGCATAATACCCTTTAGTATTTGTGACATTTGTGACATCCATGTTGTCACAAATGGCACTATCTCATTCTTTTTTTATGGCTGATTAATATTGCAGTGCATATATATATATATATATATATATATATATATATGCTGCATCTTCTTGATCCATTTTTCTATTGATGGACACTTACATTCCTTCCATATCTTGGCTATTGCAAATAATGCTGCAGTAAACATACAGGTGCATATGTCTTTTCAAATTAGTGTTTTTGTTTTCTTTGAGTAGATACCCAGTAGTGGAATTATTGGATTATGTGGTATTTCTATTTTTAATTTTTTGAGGAACCTCCAACTGTTTTCCACAGGGGCTACACCAGTTTGCATACCCACCAACAGTACATCAGGGTTTCCTTTACCCCACATCCTACCAACACTTATTACTTCTTGTCATTTTGATTTTAGCCATTCTAACAGGTATAAGGTAATATCTCACTATGATTTTGATTTGCATTTCCTAGAATATTAGTGATATTGAGCATTTTTCGTATGTCTGTTGACCTTTAATATGTCTTCATTGAAAAAATGTCTATTGAAGTCCACTGCCCATTTTTTAATTAGATTGTTGTTTTTGTGTTTTGTTTTTTGTTTTTTGGGTTTTTTTTGGTATTGAGTTGTAGAAGTTCTTTACATATTTTGGATATTAACCCCTTATCAGATATATCATTTGAAAATATCTTTTGCTTTTTTGTTTTGTTTATGGTTTCTTTTGTGTTGCAAAAGTTTTTATTTTGATATACTCACAATAGTTTATTTTTGCTTTTGTTTCCCTTGCCTTAGCAGACATATCTAGAAAAATGTTTGCTCAGCCGATGTCAGAGAAATCACTGCCTGTGTTCTTTTCTAGGATTTATATGGCTTCAGGTCTCACATTTAGATCTTCAAAACATTTTGAGTTTATTTTTGTGCATGGTGTAAGAAAGTGGTCCAGTTTCACTCTTTTGTGTGTAGCTGTCCAGTTTTCCCAACACCATTTGTTGAAGAGATTGTGTTTTTCCCATCGCGTATTCTTGACTCTTTTGTTGAAGAGTATTGACCATATAATTGTGGGTTTGTTTCTAGACTTTCTATCCTGTTCCATTTATCTATGCATCTATTCTTGTGCTAGTACCATTCTGTTTTGATTATTACAACTTTGTAGAATATCTTTAAATCTGGCATTGTGATACATCCAGCTTTCATTTTCCTTCTCAAGATTGCTTTGGCTATTTGAGGTTTTCTGTGATTCCATACAATTTTTAGTATTATTTTTTCTAATTCTGTGAAAAATGTTATTGGTATTTTGATAGGAGTTGCATTGAATCTGCAGATTGCTTTGGGTATTGTGAACATTTCAACAATATTAATTCATCCAATCCATGAGCATAGAATATCTTTCCATTTTGGATTGCATTATTTTCAGTTTCTTTCATCGGTGTTTTATGGTTTTCAGAGTACAGGTCTTTCATCTCCTTGGTTAAATTTATTACTAGGTATTTTTTTCTTTTTGATGAAATTGTAAATGGAATTGTTTTCTTAATTTCTCTTTCTGCTACTTTGTTATTATTGTATAGAAATGCTACTGGTTTCTGGGTAGTAATTTTGCACACTGCAACTTTACTGAATTCATTTATTAACTCTAGTAGTTTTCACTGGAGTCTTTTGGGTTTTCTATGTACAGTAACATATCATCTGCAAATAGTGACAGTTAAACTTGTTCTCTTCTTTATTTCTTCCTTTTTCTTGTCTGAATGCTGTGGCTAGGACTTCTAGTACTATGTTGAATAAAAGTGGCAAGAGTGGACATCCTTGTCTTGTTTCTGATCTTAGAGGAAAAGCATCAAAGAACAGATTTACATTCCCACCTAAAACAAGTAAAAAACTATATGTAATAAAATAAACAATAATATTCAAGACTTTAGAGGTAAGACTACAAAGGATGGTAACACATGAAACATGAAAAATAAATAGAATGAGTCCTGTGATTAACCCAGCCTACAGCCTTGTGAAATTTACCAAGCTGTGGTTCAAAAAGAAGAAATCTAGGTAGGGCTCAGCAGTTTCACTGGTTAAGGAAAAGAATCTCAGAATTTTCAGAGATCAAGGGAACTAGAGTTCATTGGAAAAGTACTAGAAAGTAGCACGTTGAATAGAGAGAAATATCTGGATAATATTTGGAAGATTACTGGTAGGTAGATGTATACAAGTACTCTTCCCAAGACTAGAAAAGAACTACTAAAAATGATTAGAGGGAACAGTACTCAGAGACCACTGCAGACAGGAATGGTGCCTTTTTCCATCAGCCAGACTAAGGAAACTCATAAGTCACAGCACATTGGGTAGAGCACTAAGAAGGATCTTGCCTTAGTAATGCAGAATAATTAGCTCTAGACCAATCTTGATTTCATCGTAAAAGCAAAATGTAAAGTAACCAAACTATTTCCAAATAGCTACATCTCAGAAGAAAGCTCAAGAATGGAAATAGTAATATATTCAGCATCCAATAAGGTAAAATGCATAATGTTTGACACCCAATCAAAAACTACCAGGCATGCCCAAAAGCAGGAAAACTCATTCTATAATGAAGAGAAACCTCAATCAATTGAAACCAACCCAAAACTGACACAAATGTCAGGTATAACAAAGATATTAAAACAGTTATTAGAACTGGGTTCCATATGTTCAGAAAGCTAAAGGAAAGATTGAACATGTTAGATACAGGCATGGTTTACATACAAAGACCCAAATCAAACTTCTAGAGGTAAAAAGTGCAAAGTCTGAGATGATAAATATTCTCGATGACTTTAAAGGATGATTATACATTGTAAAGGAAAGATTACTGAACTTGAAGACATAACAGAAATGATCTGAAATAAAACATACAGAGGGGGAAAAAACCCTCAAAAGACTCAAAATAGATTAACAGAACACCTGAAGCTGTAGGATAACTATATGCAGCGTAATATATATTTCATTAAAGTATCCAAAGAAGCATCAAGTGCAAGCAGGATAGAAAAAAAAATTTAAAGAAATAATGGTCAATTTTTTTCAAATTTGATGAAAATTATATATCAACAAATTTAAAAGGCTGAAGAAATTCTCAGGCATACTGTGATTTTTCATCAAAAACAATAGAAGCTAAAATACAGAGGAGCAACATCTCTAAAGTAACGAAAGAGAAAAAAAAAACAACCAAAAATTCTATATTCGTCAAACACATCTTTCAAAAACAAATATAAAATAAAGAGATTTCCAGACACACAAAGCAAAATAATTCGTCACCAGAAGACCCACACAATGACCAAGGAATTCTTTTAGTTAGATGAAAAATAATACCAGATGAACATATGGATCTACAAAAAGGACCAAAGAACATAGTAAATGGTAACTGTGAATATACATAATATCTTTCTTATTATTTAAATTGATATAAAAGACTATTTATTGTTTAAAGAAGAATAAATACAAATGTAGTATGGAGTTTATAACATATACAAGAAAAGAAATCAGGCCTGATTTACAGAGTCCCTATGGTAGAGTAGCACTACCTCGAAGTTAAGATTTCCAACAGTATAGCACTCCATGGTTGGCCTAAAGGAGTATAGGAAAGGGAAATTGCCATAGCTAGAATCTTATATTGACGTTTTGAGATTTGACATGGAAGGAGCAAAATTTGAAAATTTAGATCAGTTGATAGATAGATGATAGATGGATAATTATATCTAATATATGAGTGGGTTTCTCAAGATGAACAGAGTATGAAGATATTTATATTTAATATGCATGCTCACCAGTCATCCCATTCGGAGGAGGTTCTAAATAATTAGGTGGACATAATAATATCTTTTCTCTGCTCTTCCAGAGGGCAAGTTCTAGGCTAGCTTGTTAGTGGTAACTTTGCTGACCTTTACTCTCCCATTCTTCCAATTTAATGTAAATCTACAATTCCCTTTATTATAATGATTTATACATGGAATGCAAAGAGTGGTTTCTTTTTTGATGACTAAAGCCTGGCAGATACAGCATGCCATAAAGATAATAAGCATGAAATATTACACTTTTTTTTAATGTTTATTTATTTTTGAGAGGGCATGCACACATGAGCTGGGGAGGGGCAGAGAGACAGGGAGACAAAGAATCCCAGGCAGGCTCCCCGCTGTCAGCACAGAGCTTGATGCAGTACTTGAACCCATGAACCACAAGATCATGACCTGAGCTGAAATCAAGAGTTGGATGCTTAACTGACTGAGTCACATGGGCTGCCCCAAAATATTTAGAGGCATAACTCCAATTACAAATTTATAGAATTAGAAAGATAGGGCTTAGCAGCATGTTTGAATGACACAATTTTTTCATTAATAAAACTTCAAGTTGCATGAATAGTGCAGTATCTCTATTAGAGACATTTTTGCTCCCCTTTATACTTTTTAAGAACAATACCTAGAGTAAACCATTCTGTTTTAGAGGCTGCAATTGAGTAGACACAGATGCAGGTTAAGAGAATGCAAGCTATGCCATGAACTGAGCTATTTAAAGTCTTTTGAATTTTAGCCTGGGATAGAGAAGATCAGGTAGGGTGGAAAACGTAGTGGGCTAGAGGATACAAGGCTATATATTTGTAGTATTATTATATGGAAGAAGTTTTAATTTTGAATTTTAATATCATAAAGGTACAGGACTAACCAACCAAAAATTTTATTGTTTTTGAGGCAATTAGTAAGATGTCATATATGCATTTACAAATCAGTGATCTCAAATAATCCTCTTCCATTTCATTTATTCTTTCATTGAACAATCACGTATACACTAAGTTCTGTGTTTCTTCTTCCAAAATATAGCTTTTCTGTGTCTGCTTTTTACCACCTCTGCATTCTGCTCTCTACCCCAAGCCACCATTCTGGAAAATGGCTATAGCTCCTGGCTGGCTTCCTCATCTCCATTCTCAGTTTCTTATTTATTCTTATCAGACCGACCAGAAAGATAGTTTAAAATGGGAATTGTGGAGCACGTGGTTGGCACAGTTGGAAGAGCATGTGACTTGATCTTGGGGTCGTGAGTTTGAGTTCCACACTGGGTGTAGAAATTACTTAAAGTAAATAAATAAAATTTAAAAAATAAATAAAATTTTTAAAAAATATGAGTTAAGAATTGCATCTTTTGATCTTACCACTTTCCCACTGAAAACTTTCCTGTAGCTTCCTGTTTCTCCTAGGATAAATTCTAAAACTCCTTGACAATAGGTAAAAGACCCTTCTTTTAACCTTTTGTCTGCCTTCTTTTTTTTTTTTTTTTTTTTTTTTTTTTGCCCTACTGTGCACTGATCTTTTTCTCTTTCAATATACTCCTGACATGCTGGCCTCCTTTAGTTATTTAAATGTTCTTTTCTGCCCACTGGACTTCCCATGATGTTTCCTCTTCCTGGAATAATGTTCTTCTGACCTTTTTTCTCCTTCTTACTTCTAACCTATGTATTTCATCTCAGTTTAATTTAATGGCTCTCTACCAGCAGTGATTTGGCAATATCTTGAGACATTTTGGGTTGTTACAACTGGAATGGTCCTTATGACATCTAGTAGGTAGAGGTCAGGAAACTGCTAAACATTGTACAATGTAGAGGACAGCTCTCTACAACAAAGAATTGTCCAGCCTAAAATGTCAATAATGCTGGAGTTGAGAAACTCTTGTTTATTTGTGACTTCCTGAAAGTTTTCAGTTAATATAAAATTAATTCACTTTCTTTATCTCTTACCATGCTGTTCTTTTGCTCAGCAATTCATCTAAATTTTTAATTATGTATTCAGTTCTTTATCTATTTGTTTCATGCCTGTTTTCCTCACTGGACTGTGAATTCTATGAGAACAGAAAACCTATCTGTTTGTTTCCCTGTTGTATAGTCAGTGTATGGCACAATATCTGGCACACAGAAATAATCAATAGTAATTGTTCAAAGAATTATTAAATGAGGTTTATTATTGCGTAGGACACTATTTTAGAAATCAGGTGTAAACAGTCATTCAACACAGTGTCATTCAAGTCCAGGAAAAATGTAGCAGAGGACTAAGACATACAAATAACCAATTACAGTACAGACAAGATGAAAATAACATCCTAAATGGAGTTTAAAGTAATGAGATAGATAAATTCAGAGGAAGGAAGGCATAATTACCATGAATTTGGGCTTAGGGAAGACATTATCATTGTCCTCACTATCGTTTTTTGGATGATAACCAATTGACTGGCAGAATAGAATTATCTTTTCTGATCTGTGAGGTGACACATGGCTTAACTCACCACATTACCAAATGGTAATTTCTTAGAGACTTTGCAGTATTAATTTTCTCCACAATTGTAAATGAGAAACTGGAGCTTCATGGGCTTAAAATAATAATTCTATTTTGTGATGGTCATTTGAATATATTTCCAAAACTAATTATGGTGTTCTGAGAAGCCCAGAACTCTATTTATCCTGGATCCCAATTCCTAGATACTGATAGGATGCAATCCCAGATCATTCTAAATGTGAAAAGATTTATAATTAGCTAGTTAATATCACTTCCATTTTGGAAATTTAAGATTGTCTGGGTCAAAATTGAGTTAGGGTTAGGGGTGCCTGGGTGGCTCAGTTGGTTAAGCGTCTGACTTTGGCTCAGATCATGATCTCGCAGTCTGTGAGTTCAAGCCCCACGTTAGGCTCTGTGCTGTCAGCTCAGAGCCTGGAGCCTCTTTCAGATTCTGTGTCTCCCTCTTTCTCTCTCTTCCCCCGCTCATGCTCTGTGTCTCTCTTCTCAAAAATAAATACACGTTAAAAAAAATTGAGTTAGGGTTAAACTTTCTGTGTGTGTGTGTGTGTGTGTGAGTGAAAGAGAGAGAGATACACACACAGGCATATACATGTGCATATGTATATACATACACACCCACGTAAATACACAGGAACATCTCCGACTACAGATATGCACCAAGCCCTATGTACTTGATGCTCAGTTAAACAATTTTTTGGCTCTTCAGGATTTTGGGGTTCTGCACTTCTGTTTTCTTTAAGGTACTAGCTATTTTGAATTTTGGTCCCCAGTTTAAACTGGGCACTGAACATTACCTGGCAATGCAGTTTCTCTCATTATTTCCCACTCTCCACACAAGACATTCAAATAGTTTTTTGCTCACTTTAAAGCCCTGATACCGTGTGTGTATGTGTGTGTGTGTGTGTGTGTGTGTGTGTGTGTGTGTGTACGCACGCTTTAACTCAGTTTATACTTTGCAAAGAAAGCAGAAGCCATTGGTAGTGGTCCCAGAGCCACCACCAATGCAACTTCTCAAGCCAAATCTACCAACTGACGGGTACCTCCCTCATTCCTTTCCACCCAACCCAGTGGAGGAATTATTTTTCCCTTTTCCTAAGCCAAATTTCCTGTATGCTCAGAATGTCCTTCCTTCCCTCTTTTTCACTCTCCTGGTGATCTTATATTGCTTATGTATATTTAGAACCTCCCTCTGTACTAGATACTTTTCATCCTTCTTTAAATCTTTGGACCTCATATTCTTCTCTGGTGTGTTTTTGTCTTGCTCACTTCATAGTCACAGTTTTCTTGGCATTCCTACACCTTCATCCCCTATTCATCGAGTCAGTCCAAGAAGACTGCTGGACACACCTAGACACACCTGTAGAACATCCTCCATGTCACAGGATATAATGGACACTCCTTCTGGCCTCTCAGCAGCCTTAGACAGAACTAAACATTCAGTCTACATTAAAAAACTAGATTCTCTTCACTCTATGCCACTCCTACAGCTTTGTTTCTACCTCTGTGTCTAGTTTTTTTTTTCTTATTAAACTTTTGTCTATAGGAGTCCTGATAGTTTCACCTCAGTCCTTTTCTTCTCTCTTTGTTTGTTCTTTCTTATTGGTATTTACCACTTTGGTGACTTCAGTTCCATCTAGATAGTGATTATTCTCAACTTTATGTCTTCAGCTCAAATGTATCTATTCTAAAGTTATTCTAAATCTCCACCCATATGATCCATATGGGTCCTTCAAAAATACCATGTCCCAAACTAAAGTTTTGATTCCTCCTAGACCTCCCATGCTCCTTATAACTCAAAAAGGCACCCACAACGAACCATACGGGAGTCAATGAATCATCCTTGATGTTTTCTGTATATCATCTTCCATATATAATCACACGTTATATATTATGAATCCCACCTCCATAGTGTCTCCTAAAAGCTTCCACTTCTCTTTATTACTTTTCTTCTACCTTAATCCAAGCTATTATCATCTTTTGCCTGGAACAATGCATTTTCTTCCCATGACAGTCTTGTTTTCACTCTCATCACCTCTGGTCCATCCTCTAGAGCAGGACCTCCTGCTATCTGGTATAGGACCTTCTATGAATGGTGAATGGTGAAAGTGAATGGTGCCTCCCTGAGTTGCATGCATCATGGCTCTGATCTGAAGTAATCTTCTGAAAATAGACATCAGCTTCCGCTCAGTTCTTGGATAAGAAAGCTAGCGGCATGGGCCCGGGCAGTGGTCCTGGTGGGTTTCTTAGCAGTTGGTGGTCTGAGGCCAGGACTCAAGTAGCAGTGGCATTACTATGATGAGCAGGCGGCCAGGGAAAGTGCCCTTATAGTTTCTGCCGCATGAGGCCTAGAGTCTTCCCCAGCCCAAGCTGACCGACCTGTGGCTTGTCCACTTCTGCTTCTTGGGTGACTGCTTTGGCCTGATTGATAATGCGATCTGGCAGATGCTGGTGGTGTTGGCCGGTTTGCATTGCCAGCTTCTATATGTTACTTCCTTTGTTTTTATTGGATATGATCTTTTAAAACATCAAGACTACAAATATGCTGTGAAGGACCATGGTATGTTTACATATGTAAAATAACATCCTGAGGATTTTCCTGAAAAAGATAAGAAAACTTATGGTGAATTTCTTGAAGAATTCCATCAGTGCATTGAAGTCTTTAAAATGCATACTTTGGTTTCACTGATGCCAGTGGTTTCTGAATTTTGTGGAACATGTTTCCATGATATTTGAAGTTTATGTTAATCTGTCTGTTAACACCTTGTGATTGAAATGGTTCATCATGAAAAAAATTACATAAAAATCAACCATGATTCTCTCCACTTAATTTTTTCAGCGGCGTTCACCTTCTTTTAAATTTTAAAATACTAAACTTGCCTGTAAATTGCTTTATGATCTGACCCTGCCCTCCCTCCTTACTGTGCTCTGCCATACAGAGTTTTTTTCATGTTTTGAATGTCTTGAATTCCCCTTATTTCCAGCCAGAGCCTTTTCAGATGCCATTCTTTCTTGCTGGGAATATCTTTCTCTGACTAGTCACCTGGATAAAATCTATTTAGTTTTCATGTCTTTGCTTAAAGATCATTTCTTTGTGGAAGCATTCCCTGACATGTCATATCAGTTGAGGTATACTCATTAGAAACTCCCATAGACACTGTTTTTCCTTCTAACCTTTATTGCAGTTGTAAGCTTCAGAGGACAGAGACTGTCTGCTTCATTTATCTATACATCTTCAGTGGAAAACAATAGACACTCAAAAAATATTTGTTTAAATGAATGAAATATTTGGACTCTCAATGAAAACCGCAACTAAATTATTTATATAAGGAATTTACTTTCTGTCATGAATTGTACTGGCTGCTTACATAGTCAAAAGTAATCATTTAATTGCAAAACTGTATTTTATCCTATGTCCTGTTAGCAAATAGACTTATCTAAAGATGATTCTAAGTGGCATTTCAAACATACTCATATTAGTTTCAGAAAATGTGGTTGGACCGACTTATTGTATGTCTTAGGTCTTTGTTAAGTGACAGTGTGATGTAAAAGAATGTTTTTAAGGAGATCTCCATAAAAGATTTGCAACTAATCCAGCAGGCAGTTTTGAAATTATATCTTTATTTTCAGCAAGTTGCATGGCTTTAAAAATAACATCATCTAGACTATACACCAGTGCAATTTGATATCCTCGTAGTTAGAATTACTGAGTCTTTACCAACTGTGAAAGCAAGTAAGACAGTGAGTAATAGGCAAGCAATAAATATGTCAGAGGATCTTATTGAACACAGCCTTGGGATTCTGTTTTGCTGGAGGCACAGGAATTTTAGAAGCAGTGAAATGTTTTTGATTTAAGTAATTGTTCTATTGGATTTATCTCATTTATCTCAAATGTGAAAATGCCAGTGTATAACTTCTCCAAAGAAGTTGCTTGAAGTTAAAAAACAAAACAAAACAAAACCATATCATATGATAGACTATAAATCAGGAAAACCGAATTTTTATCCCAGATCTGACAATTACAGTGATGATAACGTAGAGTAGCTTAATATCTCAAAGCTTTTGTTTTCTAACACATGAAATAGACATATAAATGTAAACCTCACTTAATATACAGTGTTGTTATTTCAACTAAATAAAAAAAATTACTTGGCACGGTGGATGATGCTCTTTTCAACCTGACTGAAACAGCCTTCTTGCATGTCATCTAGTTAGCCTTCTTACTCATCTCCCTTCTTCCCTGACTGCCCCCTGCACTCACACACACACACACACACACACACACACACACACACACACATCAATCAATTCTACACATGTAACACCAAATTAATCACTGTTTCCTACGTTCTGAACCCTTTAATACTTATGGAGAAAAGGAGAATAATATTTTTGAAATGGTGCGTGTGCTTTTGTTATTTTCTTCTTACTAGTTTTCAAGAGGCATTATTTGTCATAAATGTGGCTAAGACTGTTACGATGTCAAGAAAATAAAGAGAAGCATTTTTATTGAGCCTTTGATATTCAAACTAGAATTTTGGAAGTCCATGGTAAGACAATGGTTCCGAAAGGCAGACTTTGGGATGAAAACATTCTTAAGAAAATACTTTAGTATTTAGTATTTTAGCCAGTTCTGGAAATTTTGAACATAAAATTTTACTCCATGCCATACAGAGGTCTCAGTTTATGACACAGGAAAAAGGAAGATAAAAAGGAAGAATTGTCTATGCCTTCTGGCTCTGGGTCTTATAGGAAGGAAAGACAAAGGTAGTCAGATGTGCAACATGTTCTTAAATCACTTCTCTGAGGCTAAATCCCAAGAAAAGAGGATTTTTTTTTTGTTGTTTTAGGTTGAAGAAAAATTCAAATCATTTGGAGACTGCCATGAAGGGTGAGTGCATGCTAACATGATAGGGGCAGTAGCTGTATCATAAAGGTGCAGCTCTGTAGGAGACCAGAAGCAGTGTCCCTGGCTCCCAGTGCCTTGTATACAACAGAGAAAAGACCAATAAGTTTCTACATGCCTCAAAGGGGAGTGAATAACTAATAGCAATAGTGAACATGCGCTGACTTTATAAATATACCAGGCACCCTTCTCATTACATTATATTTATTTACTCTTTTTAAAAATGTTTATTTATTTATTTATGAGAGAGAGAGAGAGAGAGAGAGAGTGCAAGCAGAGGAGGGGCAGGTGGAGAGAGAGGGAAAGAGAGAGAATCCCAAGCAGGCTCTGTGCTGTCAGTGCAGAGCCTGAACCTTGAGATCATGACCTGAGCTGAAATCAAGAATCGGATTTTAACTTATCTGACTGAGCCACCCATGCACCCCTATTTATTTACAACCACACACTTAGGAAGGTACTCTCATTATCCTCACTTAATAAATGAGAAAATTGAGATGCATAGCATTTAAGTAATTTTATCAAAGAGATGTAGTCATTGAGTGTTAGAGCTTCTTTGCAGAAGGGTTCACTAGTGGCTGTTAGCTGGCACCATTTTAGCTGAGGACTTTAGGGTAGACTGCTTGGTTCAGCAATAGAAAACAAGGAAAGTCAAAATTTAAGGAGTATCCAGACTACCATGAGAAAAAAATTATCAAGGAGGACCACTAGATCCTGATAAAGCCAAGAAAACATACCACAGACAGAGCAAACTGAGAGCTTCCCCTACCTCAGTTGATAGCAGCAATGATGAGAATATGCCCTGCTGTAGAACCAGAATAAAGGTCACCAAAATGCTTTTCCCCCAGCGGCATTCATTCAGACAGCTTTCCTTATGCTCAGCCACCATCCTGTTAGGGAAGGGAGAAATGGTTCTGAAATGGACTTGAACTTGGAACTCTTGATTATTTATCCATTGGAAACTGTTTTAAATTAAAAAAAAAAAACTAGATTAGAGAATGCTGATTCTATTAATTGACAATATTTTTTGGCAACTTCTTCACTGTTCAATGATTATGGTTATCAACTTTTTATAGAAAATAAAGAAGCTAGATGGTCTTTGCTTAGCTGTATTATAGTATGGGTGAAATTCTACTCTTCTGCATTTGTGTATCCGTACCTGCTATTATGTCTGCTGTAACACCCTTTTCCTCTACCTGCAAAGTCTAACTCATACCTGAAGCCCTAATTTAAGTGTCATTTTCTTTGTGAAAAACTCCCAGAAACCCAGGAAGTTAGTGACTTTGTCCTTGTGCTTCTAAAGTGCGTAGTTCATACATTTCTATTATATTGTATGGCGCTCATTTCTTGGTCTGTCTCTTCTTCTAGACCTTGAATACTTTCATATGGCAGCCCTCAATAACTGTTTATCAAATGAATGAACAACCAAATGGGAATGTTTGTGGTAATGTAATGGAATGTCTGCAACTATAAAAAAATATTTCACATTGAACACAGTGTTAGAGCTCCATGGGGATGAGAAAATAACAGCTGATGTGGGTATAGAATATTTAATTCAAGACCTTTCCATGTGTGAGTTATTTTTACAAGGATAAGATATGAGGGAAAAAATCAGCAATTTCCTCAGCTCTGTTTCCCCAAACTAAAATTAAATGGATAAGACCATCACAAGCCTCCTTTACATTGTATTATTAATTTATTTTCATATATAGTTGCCCTAATTTTGTCAGAACCACCTGAAACATAGATCTTTTCTCCTTAGACCCTATAGTTCCATAGCTGAGGGCACTCAGAAAATATTTGTAAAATAAGTAAATGGGTGGATATTTTGCTTGAGTCTTGATGTTCTTGCCTTAGACAGTCAGTACTCAAATGTTAGAGTTCCTCAGAATCATCAAAAAAGCTTGATAAATGCCATACTCCCAGGATACATGCCCAGGGGTTCTGATTCACCAGCTGTGGGTTTAGAGTGAGGAGTCTGCATTTTAATATGTACCTTAGGTGACTCCAGTTGCAGGTCAGATCCAGACTTTCAGGCTAGCCTAGAGAGTCAGTTTCTTTTTACTCCCTATACTGGCTACATGTCAAGCCATCATCGAATCTATTCCTAGTGTGTATAGAGAGGTAATTTGCCGCTAACATTCACACAGTACCCAGTTCCATATAGGCATTATTCACTGCTTTTAGTGAGGCTTTCACATACTACCTAGTTTAAAATTTGCAGGACTTCACAACCCTCCACCACCTTCTCTGCTTTATTTTTCTGTAGTTCATTTATCACACATAAGTAGATTATGTAATTTACTTATTTATTTTATTTCTTTTCTGTTTTCCCCCAATACAGTATCAATGCCATGAGAAGAGGGAATTTTTTCTGTTCCCTTTATCCGTGTATCTCCAGTGCCTAGAACTGTGCCAGTTACTTTTAAAGTAGACAAAATAATTCTTGGCTTGAAAAAAATGAATGACCAGTTACTGGAAACTCTACCTGCAGATAGAGAAATCACAGGGAGTGCAGCTGGTTTGTGCTCCATCGATTCTTCCCTTTCAGCTATGTACCCGTTGCTAAATAGAAACAGGAAGCTACCTTTTATTGCCATTTCTTTTAAAATCACTAGTAATACAATTTCTCTGAAAATTGCCTATAACAACTGCAATAGCTAGAGAGAATGCTGTCTCTTTCCAGTCATAATTTCATGAATAGCAGTGCTTCCAGCCAGTTATCTTTCTGCATAACTTTTATTGAAATCTGTTTAGTCTAGATCCCTCCTTCGCTCTGTCAAGTTAAAACTCCCATATCCATGATGCTGCTTTTGAAACAGCCATTTAGCTTATAATAGAGGCCATTGGCTGGCTGTTGACTCCAGGGTAAGGTGGTGCTACTTCACATTCTCATAGAAAGCTGTACCGGGCCAGAGGTCTTTATAGACCGCGGTCCAGACTGCATTCTAACAGAATTTGATAATTATTTTTTAGAATTCCATTTTTAAGTGAATGGTGGCTGAAGTATTATGCTTTTTACTGATTCATTGATGTTACAAATGAAAAAATTGAGCTGGAAACTGAAAAACATCTGAGAAAGGTATTACAGAAGAAAATTACATTTATAACTGTATCTGCTTGAACATTTTAAAATTATAAATGAGATATAAACCTTTTAAGAGAGATATATCTACAACTGTATTTGATCACTTATTACTAAAAGTAGCTTTGGTTTCCTGATTTTTTCCACTTTATGCATGAGTTTGATATAGAATGCCATACTAAAATCATCTTGGTACACAAACTTTGAGGCATATTCAGCCATAATGCCCCTAGTTCTAAATACTTTGAATCTAACAGAAAATAGGGTACTAAAAATATAGAAGATCAGATGTTAGAAGCAAAATCTGACTTTTTTGTGTCCATTTAATATAAAAGCTGTCATCCATTAGGCAGGTAGTATAGTGCTTTCCAGTTTCACATACACCTTCTCATTTGTTATTATGATAAGCTTCTAGTTAGAATGACCACAGCATAGTGTCCTGGGCTGTAAATAGTGCTTACTTTAACTCTCAAAAGTGTGCCAGCTTGATGAAGAATTATATGGTCAGTTTTCTTATAATATAATATAGGGAGATTTTGTCATCTCTGTGTTGGATATGAGAACTCAAACTCAGATTTTTGAATTGTTTTTGCTTAATTAGTCTTGATTTCTTTTATTGCTATGATAAAAATGAAACCAGGGTGCCTAGGTGGCTCTGTTGGTTAAGTGCCCAACTTTTGATTTGGGCTCAGGTCATGATCTCAGGATTATGAGGCTCACACAGGCTCACACTGGGCATGGAGTCTTAAGACTTTCTCTCTCCCTCTCTATCTACCCCCACCCCACCCATGCACCCATATATGTGTGTACTCTCTCTCTATAAAAAAAACAAAAACAAAAACCAAAAACAAAATAAAACAAAAACAAAGAAACCAAAACTTTGGTTAAAAAAGGAAACCCCCATTTAAAAGAAAAGTTGAAAGTCAAAAAGTATTATCCACAGAGGTAAATAAAAAATAAACATATCCATGAACACATCCCCTATCTACATAATAGGTATAATATAGGGAGAGTGCTCCAGAATCTGGTTAAATTTCATTCTTTCAGTAGGGTTGCATCTTAAGATGTGGCATTCGTAAATATTTCTCCAGTGGTATGGCTTTCTTTCCCCATGCCTCCTATTCCCTTTGTAAATTGTGACATCAACAAATAAGATGTGGAGGGAGAGAAGTGGAAGTGTAAAGTTTTTGTGTGAGATTAAAATTAAGTTGTTATCAGCTTAAAATAAACTGTTATAACTATAAGTTGTCTTATTTAAGCCTGATGGTAACCACAAAGAAAATGCCTGTAGAAAACACACAAAAGTAAATGAAAGAGGAGTCAAAGCATACCAATAGAAAAAAAAAAATCAGTGAAACACAGAGGAAGACAGCAAGAGAGGAAACAATGGACAAAAGAACTAAGGATAGAAAATAACAGAATGGCAGTACTAAGTCCTTCCACCCCATAATTACTTTAAATATAAACTATCTGATCAAAATAATAGCATGTCTAAATTGATATACAAATAATTTCCACCTATATAATGTGTACAAGAGACTCACTTCAGATTTAAGGACATATATAAGCTGAAAGTGAAGGGATGGAAAAGATATTCCACGTAAATGGTACCCAAATGAGAACAGTGGTGATCATATTCATATCAGGAACAAAATGGACTTGGAAAATTCATCAATTATATGGAAATTTACAACATGCTCCTGACAACCAGTGGGCCAGATAGGAAACTAAAGGGGAAATTAGAAATTATCTTGGCAAAAATGGTAAATGAAGACACAGCATATCAAAATTTATGGGAAACAGTGAAAGCAGTACTAAGAGGAAAATTTATAGCAATAAATGCCCAGAACCGTGGTTGCCTGTGAGGACTAGAATTGAGTGGAAGAAGACACAAAGCAATTTGCTGCCATTATGTAAATATTTTATCTTTTAGATTATTTGTTTTATAGTACTTCCACTGAACTGTACACATAAAATTTGTACATTTCACTGTATGTCAACTTTAACTCAACCAAAAAAACCTTAGTGGTGGGCTGACTCAGCTCAGCAGAGAGGCTTTTATGCTTTGTCTTGCCTGTTCTTCCTGGCAACCATTATGTGACTTTGAGAATGAAAGTCATAAATAGGGATAGCAGAATAAAAAGATAGAGTGTGGAAAGTAATACATACAAGTGAATAATAATACATACAAGTGAATAAAAAGAAAAAAAAGACATCAAATCAACAACCTAACTCTACATCTCAAGGAACTACAAAAAGAAAAAAAAATTGAGACAAAGAGATGGTTATTTGAAAAGGACAATAGTATTGACAAACCATTACTTATATTAAATAAGAAAAAGAGAGGACTCAAATAACAAAACCATAAATAAAAGAGGACTCAAATAACAAAACCATAAAATAAAACCATAAATAAAAACGATGCCACAGAAATAAAAAGGATCATAAGGATCTCTTGTGAATAATTATACACCAATAAAATAATGGATGTATTTCGAGGAACATACAGCCTATCAAGACTGAAAATAAGAAATATAAAATCTGACTTGTAACTAGTAAGGAGATTGAATAATCAAAACCTTTCAACAAAGAAAAGCCCAGGGCTAGACTGCTTCACCTGTGAGTCCTACCAAACATTTAAAGAACTAACACCAGCCTTTCTCAAATTCTTCCAAAAAAGTGAAGAGGATGGAATACTTCTAGACTCATTTTATGAGACTACCATTGCCCTGATACCAAAGGGCAAAGAAGCTACAAGAAAACTACAGACCCATGTCCTTGATGAAAAGAGATGCAAAAATCCTGGACAAAATACTAACAAACTGAATTCAACTGTACATTGAAAGGATTAGATACCATGATAAAGTGGGATTTATCCCTGGGATTCACAAGTAAGTCAACTACAAAAATCAATAAATGTGATACACTGCATTAAGAGAATAAAGGATAAAAATTACATGATCACATCAATAGATGTAGACAAAATTCAATACCCGTTCATAAGAAAACTTTTCAACAAACCAGGAAGGAAATTACCTCAACACTGTAAAGACTGCATGTGACAAGCACACAGCTAAACATCATACTCAATGATGAAAAATGAAAGCTATCCTCTAAGATAAGGAATAAGGCAAGGATATCCATTTTCATCCCTTATATTTAACATGGTACTATAAGTCCTAGCCTCAGCAATTAGATAAGAAAAATACATAAATGGTATTCAAATAAGAAAGTTAGAAATAAAATTATCTTTGCTTGCAGATGACATGATATGTAGAAGACACTATGCTAAAACTTTTAGAACTAGTAAACAAATTCAATAAAGTGGCAGTGTACAAAAATCAATAAACAAAAATCAGTTACATTTCTATACATTAACAATGAACTATCCTAAAATGAAATTAAGAAAGCAATATTGTTTACTATAGCATCACAGAGAATAAAATACTTAGGAATGAACTTAACCAATGACGTGAAAGACTTGTACACTGAAAACTACAAAACATTGATGAAAGAAGTTAAAGAAGAAACAAATAACTGGAAAGACATCCTGTCCTGTGTTCATGGATTAGAAGATAATGTTTAAATGTCAATACTATCCAAAGTGATCTACAGATTGAATGCAATCCTTATCAAAATCCTAGTATTATTTTTTACAGAAATAGAAAAAAATCCTAAAATTCATGTGGAATCACAAAAAGTCCCAAATAGCTAAAATAATCTTCAGAAATAAGAACAAAGTTGGAAGTATAATTAATACTTCCCGATTTCAAAATATATTAGAAAGCTGTAATAATTATAGCAGTGTGGTATTGTCATTAAAACAGACATACAGCCCAATAGAACAAAACAGAGAACCCAGAATAGACCCATGCATGTTTGTTCAGCTGATTATCAACAAAGATCCCATGAATACACAATAGAGACAGGATTGTCTCTTCGACAAGTACTGGGTACTGGGGAAACTGGAATATCCATTTGCAAAAGAATGAAATTAGACCCTTATATTATTTTTTTTTAATTTTTTTTTAACATTTATTTATTTTTGAGACAGGGAGAGACAGCATGAACGGGGGAGGGTCAGAGAGAGAGGGAGACACAGAATCTGACACAAGCTCCAGGCTCTGAGCTGTTAGCACAGAGCCTGATGCGGGGCTCGAACTCACGGACCGCGAGATCATGACCTGAGCCGAAGTCGGATGCTTAACCGACTGAGCCACCCAGGCGCCCCTAGACCCTTATATTAAACCATACACAGAAATCGACTCAAAATGAATTAAATACTTAAATGTAAGACCTGAAACTATAAAACTCCTAAAAGAAAACATAGGGGAAAAGGTTTATAGCATTGATCTTGGCACTGGTTTCTTGGATATGATACCAAAAGCACAGGAAACAAAAGCAAAAATAAACAAGTGGGACTACATCAAACTAAAAAGCTTCTGCACAGCAAAGCACACAACAACAGAGTGAAAAGGCAACCCACTGAGTAGGAGAAAATATTTGCAAACCATATATCTAATAAGGGACTAATATCCAAAATATGTAAGGAAGGCATAAAACTCAATAGCAACAACAGAACAAGTGATTGTAAAACAGAAAGACAACTTTAAATAGGCACTTCTCCAAAGAAGACATATAAATAACAAAAAAGAATAACAAAAGATACTTAATATTAATAATCATCAGGGAAATGCAAATTAAAAACCATAATATATCACCTCACAACTATTAGCATGGCCACAATAAAAAAAAAAGATCAGAATAGTGCTGACAAGGATGTGAGTAGTGGAACCTCATGCACTATTGATAGGAATATAAAATGGTGCAGCTACAATGGAAAACAGTATGGAGATTCTGTTAAAAAAAACAGAGGTACCATATTCCAGAGGTAGCAATTCCACTTTGAGGTGTATATGCAGAAGAATTGAAATCAGGATCTTGAAGAGATATGTGCATTCTCATGTTCACTACAAAATTATTCACAGTAGCCAAGGGGTGGGAGCAACCTAATTTTCCATTGATGGGTAGAGAGATGGATAAAGAAAACATGGCATATTCATACTGGAGTATTATTTGGCCTTTAAAAAAGAAGGAAATCCTGCCGTATGTGACAATATGGATGAAACTTGAGGACATCATGTTAAATGAAATAAACCAGTGATAGAAGAAGAAATACTGCACAATTCCACTTATATGGGGTATTTGAAACAGTCAAACTCTGAAGAAGAGAATGGAATGATGGTTGTCAGGAGATAGGTGAGAGGAGAGAGAAATGGGAACTTGCTATTCAATGGGTATAAGGTTTCAGTTATACTAGATGAATAAGTTTGAGAGATCTGCTGTACAACATCATGCCTGTAGTCAATAATACTATGTTGTAAAATAAAGACTTTGTTGAGAGGAAAGATCTATTGTTAAATGTTCTATCACAATGGAAAAAAAAAAAAGAACTCATCAAATTCACCAGTCAAGCTTGGAAAATATATGGTGACAGGCTGTGAACAAAATATGGAACACACTATTCTTTTTTTTAAAAATATAATTTATTGTCAAATTGGGTAACATACAGTACACACTGATTATTCTATGTCATGATGACTTTCTTCATTTTAAAGAAAGGACCAATTAACACAATTTATGTCTTTCTCAGGAAATAGGATTTTTGTGGTAGACAATGAGAATATTACGGTTTAGGATCACTTTGCAAAAACTTACTAACAGTATATTGCTCAATTTGATGCTTATTGTTAGTTAGAGGAAGGAGAAGAGCCAAAAATATTTGATGCCAGGTTTTTAAAGGAAAGTTTAGATGGTGAATCTAGAATAATTGCTGTTGCATAAGAGAATAATCACAACATGAACAGAAGCATCACATTAAACAATGCAGTCTTGTTATTAGGAGCTGTATAATTATAAGCAAAGAGTCCAAACAAACATATTTTGAGTTTTTACTTGATTTTTAATCCCATTGCTTTGTTTGTGTCTTTGGGCAATGTTTTATTAAATTAAATAAGAAAAAGAGAGAATGCTCAAATAACAAAATGATGAATAAAAGAGGAGATTTTACAAATGATGCCATAGAAATGAAAAGGATCATATATGGATCTCCCATGAACAATTGTACACCAACAAACTGATAACTTAAAATAATGAATATATTTCTATAGCCAAGAAAAGACTATCTACCCATTTGTTGTATTTACCCATGAATAAATCTACGGCATTAACTTTTCACTCCTTCACCACCTCACCCTCACTCCCTTACTCTATCGCTAAACAACAGAGACTTCCCTTTTCTTTCTCTTGCCACCAAAGCTTACTCAGAGAGCTTTTGATATGAATAACATGTGTTACAAGTTGCCTTATTTGCTTATTTTGTTTTCAGATTGTTATTTTCATTTATTAGGTATTTAATCATATTTTTCATTATTTACTTGCATTGTGTTATGTGTGAGAAAAAGGAGGAATAGGTGATTTGTATACAGTGCTGTGCTTTATCATTGCACATTGAGCACAATTTTATAGTACCAAGTAAGAATTGTTTTAAATGCTTTTTCTTATACAGAGATAGTTATAATATTGTTATACAAAGGTATTTATGCATTATAGAACATTTGGGGGAATTAGATGGGCTTGTCAGTGAGTTGTGGGTGCATGGTAATTGTATTTAAACAAAAAGAGAGGAATCCTATACGCAAAAGCAAAATTTTTATGACCTATTAGTATGAGAGGTCAGAAAAACTGTTCACATTTGTGATATTTGTTATTCCTTGTTTATGTTCCCAAAGTGATTATAAGTAAACTCCTTACAATGAAAAGGATCAATGGCTTGCTGAGTGAGAAGAAAGACTTAGAGGTAAAAGAGAAGTTTTACACAGGGTTATTCTAAGGAACAAATGAACAATTTCTCATGAGAGTACTATGTGAGTATAAATTATAAAATATAATTTTTTCTACTGAATTTTGACAATTCTCTAATTAACAAGAGGAAATTTGAAATGAAGGAGAAGTGCTTTGACTTACTTAAGTTAGAATTGTTTGTGATTAAAACATTGTCAGTACAGGTCATGATTCTCTCTATAAGCCAAGTTCACTGAGTTGACAAACTACACACATGGCCAAATTAAGTCCACCACCATTTTTATAAACAAAGTTTTATTGGAAAACAGCTATACTTATTCATTCAGGAATTACGTATGGCCTCTTTTGTACTGTACTCCAAAAGAAGAGTTGGTTGGTAGTTGCAACAGAATACTTATGACTCACAAACCTGAAACATTACTATCCAGTCCTTTACAGAAAATGTTTGTCTAGACCTAAGTTAGAGAATGGAGATGTTGTTATATATTAAATACTTTATTATACTTGGAAATCATCTTTAAAAAGAGTAAATTAAAGAAAGACGTCATCAGAACATATGAATGCAGTATATTCCAGACACAGCTTGAATAGCATATACAAATTTTAACATGGAACAGCTTTGCCATTCATTAAGTTCAAGATTACTTAATTTAGGGGCAGCTGGGTGGCTCAGTTGGTTAAGCGTCCGACTTTAGCTCAGGTCATGATCTTGCAGTTCGTGAGTTCGAGCCCCGCCTTGGGATCTGTGCTGAAAGCTTGGAGCCTGGAGTCTGCTTGGAATTCTGTGTCTCCCTCTCTCTCTGCTCTTCCCCCACTCATGCTCTGTCTCTCTCTGTCTCTGTCTCTGTCTCTCTCCTTCAAAAATAAATAAAAACATTAAAAAAAATTTTTTAAAGAGTACTTAATTTTTAAAGAGTACTTAAGTCTCTGTTATAATACTGATTTCTCTGTAATAATGATTTATGACTAGAAGCTGATGATGTATTGAGGAATGTTTCCATATATAGGCTGTTTTCTTTGCATATGCATAATATTTATAATTAACCTACCTTATTGATTATAAGCAAACATAAATCTGAATATGTAAACTTCAGTGATTCAATAGACTTCTATTTCTATTTGACTGTGTAAAACACTTCTTTTGGGAAGTGCCTTTTCTCTGCAACTTGTGATTCTCTTGGGACAGTTAATCATATACCTCAACTCACTGATGACAAAAGTGAGTATGTAGCTCAAGCAAGTTCCCATCAAAGTTTTTGTCAGGAATTGATAGGGATGTTGGATGTAGATACAATTGCCTCTTTTCTATGGGATCACAGGTTGTAAGGACATTATAAACCTGGGGATTCCTATGCTTATCTTTGTCTGAGATTGCAGCTAACCACATAGTAAGCAGAACAGAGAGACGAAAGGAACAGAACCTTAATGCTATTACATAAATCTATGGATACAACCATGTCCAAAGCAACCTTGAACTTACTACTGACATTAGTCAATAATTTCCACTATTTGATTAATATTATTTGACTTGGATTTCTGTCTTTGCAATTTAAAGATACCTGATTAATTTAGATGTAGTTATCAGAGTTCAAGGAAAATATTCTCATTGTGTTTTCTATATTATTTCTCATATGTATTACTTTGCAAAATATGTCAAATCCTAGACCTTTATTTTGTCTTTCCAATGATAGGCAATATCTTCCCATCAGAAAAACAGAGAATAATTTAATGACATGATGCATATGATGAGGCTTATCACAATATCTTAAATAGCATACGACCCCAAAATACAAATTTAGGCAGATAATTTAAAAATGTGCTCATTCAGGGCACCTGGGTGACTCAGTCAGTTGAATATCTGACTTGATCTCTGCTCAGGTCATGATCTCACAGTTAGTGGGCTCCATGGTGACAGGGTGGCGCCTACTTGCAATTCTCTCTCTCCCTTTTTGTCTGTCCCTCCCCTGTTTGTGCTCTCTCTCTCTAAATAAATAAACAAAAAAATGTGCTCATGACAATAGTTCTTAATGACTTAGAATTGGAAACGTGCCTGAAAACTCAAAATGACATTAACAAAAAAGGGATGTGATTGAAGTTTCCTGGTCCCCACAATATAGCAAGGAATAAGATCTGGATTTGAAGTTGTATTTATTCAGTCATGTGTATAATAATTTCAAATACTGTTATGGTACAGTATTTTTGAATCTAATGTTATGAATAACTATGTGAGGGTATTCTTAGTTCTTTCTTTAAAAAGGCTCCAAAGAAGTATCTTCAAATGGCTGAAGGAGTTTATCTTCATTTTGGAGAGAAGATGTTCATACACAATAACTATATGAAGTAGGCAAAGTGTGAAGTTGTCTACACAATGTAATTTTAGTTTCGCTTAAGAACATTTCTGGTTATGGATAGAATAAGTCACGAGAATGAAAGGCACAGCATAGGGAACATAGTCATGGTAGCCACACTAGTGGTAAGCACAGAGTAATGGATAGTTCTCAAATTACCATGTTGTACACCTGAAACTAATGTAACATTGTGTATCAATTATACTTCAGTTTAAAAAAAGAAAAAAGGAAAAATTCCGGCTACAAACAAAATGCTTACAAACTTGGACAAACTTTTCCTTAACAGCTTTATTTCTACACAGTTAAGGCTTTAAATGCCAAGGATGTGTTACATTTAAATTGCCAAATGTGGAGACTCACCTACTCATTGAGACATAAGAGATTGATGAGAAATTCTTTCCTTAATGAAATTTCAAAGGGGCAAAACAAAAACAAGGATGATGTTACAAACAATTAGTTCAAATCACATTTTTGTCCAACGAAGACCCAATAACTATAATACAAGGCTACATGCCAGTCAGATTATGAAATCAGGACTCTACTAGCCATTTGTATTAGAAAAAGAGATGAAAATATCTAACATACATGGCAACTAAGGAAAATTTGGTGAAAAATAGTAAATAAAACTGCAATATTGCTCGTTAAGGGAAAGCAAAACAATAAAACCAGAAACTGTAACCTCTTTCCCCCAAAGCTAATCTCTCTCCAAAAGGACCACATTTCTCTGAAATGTAATTAGAAGTCCTAGAAAAATATCCTGAAGATCTGAGGCTCATTGGAGGAATTACAGAGCAGGGTTTCATTGAAGGGTGAATCTCCCCAGTGTGTCCATATTGGTGGCTTTATGGGTTTGAGAGGAAGCCCAGCCTAGTAAGGTAAAGCCCACAGTTCCCCTACCTTCTCTGTCTGCAGAAAGCTGAAGTTGCCTCCTTCTCCAAGCCTGGTAACTCACTGTCATGTGATTCACACTTCCAGGTCAACTAAGTCAGACTCTGAAAATTTCACAGGATGCTTAAAATTTTTGATCCCTTTGTAGGAAGGAAATCTGTAGGAAATTTATAGGAAGGAAAATTCTGTAGGAAGGAAATCTGTAATACAAACTATTACTGCTAGTCTCACTTGGTGTGTATGGGAAAATCAAGACTTGCCCAAGGTTATGTGGTAAAAGCTAAAAATACAAACAAACCACTATTATAAATCTCCCCTGGGTCTCTATAAGAAAATGCTCTTTAAATAGACCATACTAAAAAAAACTCTTGAGTTTTGGTCTCAAAAGAACTTTCCATCAACTTTTTCTGTTTCTTATAGTTGCCATTATATAGAAAGAGGTATATTTGTACCATGTTGGATTTTTAATGACATATTCTAATCATTTCAAGAAATAAAAATTCCAGAAAGAAAAACTCCCAAACACATATGTATAGATTGTTTTGACCTCTTTCTTTTGAAATGACTTGTGTGTAGTAGATACTAAAACATAAACATAATTTATTAATATATTCCCATGACTTGATATATAGTTGTATTTTTATGGAAATAGAATGTTGATAACAGAGCATTAAAGCTTTAAATAGGCAGAGTTAGGGGGAATATGAGGAATGCTTTCTATTTAATATTGGGTAATTAATCATTCAAAGACTGAAGAATTGGAAAGTAAAATAGAGAAATGAAATGAACATCAGACAAGTGTGCTAGAAGGTGTTTTTTGTATATAAATACACAGGTCTATTTAGATGAATGTTTTTAACTCCAACTATAAATATTCAATAATAATGACTAGTATCACCACTAGGAGAATTTCCACCTAATAATTTCTACTTCCCTGGTACCCATCTCATCTCTTACATTAAGAATTTTGTGGTAACTGTTTGAAATTTACTGTAAAAAAACAAATTCCTGTGACTCCCTTTTCTTAATGTCTATTTTTTGAGCGAGAGAGAGAGGTTGAGAGTGCGAGCAGGGGTGGGGCAGAGAGAGAAGAAGACATATAATCTGAAGCAGCTCCAGGCTCTGAGGTGTCAGCACAGAGCCTGACACAGGGCTTAAACCCACGGACTGTGAGATCATGACCTGAACTGAAGTTGAAGGCTTAACTGACTGAGCCACTCAGGTACCCCTGTGTGACTCTCTTTTTAATCAGCCATACTGACTTTGCTATCCTGACATGTTTTAATTGTTTGTTTTTTGAATTACTGATGAATTTGACATTGTATCTCTCTGGTACTGTGGAGAATTCCTTAGCAATTTTTTTAAGTTTATTTATTGAGATAGAGAGAGAGAGAGAGAGAGAGAGAGAGAGAGAGAGAGAGAGAATGCGTGTGTGCTTGAGTGGGAGAGAGCAGAGAGAGAGGGAGAGAGAGAATCCCAAGCAGGCTCCATGCTGTCAGCATGGAGCCCAAGGAGAGGCTTGATGCGGGGCTCAATCTCACAATCCATGAGATCATGACTTGAGCCAAAATCAAGAGTTGGATGTTTAACTGACTGAGCCACCCAGGCACCCTTCATTGAGCAATTTTAATTCCTTCTTTTTCCACAATTGCAAGGACCAGATGCTTGTATCAAAATTAGCTTTACTTTACAACTGAAATTAATTCAATCAAACGGTAATACCGAACAACTTTCTAAATGAGACAAGGAATAGCTGAGGGATTCCAGCTATCTTTCCTCATTTCATTCTTCAATATTCATCAAATATTCTACCTTACATGTACAAAGATCATGATATTAAATTAACCCACTATGATTACGAACAAAATTATTGCTTATTTTCCTACAATAACAAGTCAAAATAAGCCAAATTCATGTTTTTTGTTTACTCACTCATGGCTTCTAGCATATCTGAAATGTAGCCACATGGCTCTTTTGTTTGCTAGGAATGTGTTAACTAACATTTCTTGAACACTATGCCATGTATTGTGTTAAGAGTGGTTTTATGCTACTTATTTCATTTAAAATCCTAGATATATACCCTATGAGTTGAGTTAAGGTTTACTATTATCCCTCTTTCACAGATGAAAAAATTGAGGGTTATCCAGAGTACTGGATTCATTTTGTGTTTCACTAACATCTGAGCATTTGCCTTGCACTGCTCCTACTCTCATGAAGACAAGTCTCTTTGTAGTAGATTCAATTATTGGTCCTAATTCATCACTCAGCTGTAAAAGAATGATTCTTCCACACCTTTGCTTATGACTTCATGATAGGAGGTACATACTTTCTCATCATTTCAGTTTGGTTTTGGATACATGAGTTGATTTGGCCATTGGGATGTTAGCAGATGTGAAGCAAGCAGAGTCTTGAATTATTTCCAGAGGTAAGATTTGTATTTTTGTGTTCTGGAGATCTCCTATGAGAACATGTGCTAGATAGTTTCTCCACTTGAGCCTAGGGCCAATTCATGACTCTGTAGCCTGGAGCCAAATCCAGCAGACTGGCATCTTTAAACAAAGCTTCCCAGCTGAACCCAACCTGTATAAGCTGAATAGCTTATTGTTTTAAGCCATTAGGTTTCAGGTGATTTGTTTGGCAGCACTATTATGACAATAGCTGACTGATACAATACTACCACTATAAGTTGACTAGAGTGGTTGCTTCACAACCATTCTACAGATTATGGACACAACATGATAGTGCATTGCCTTAAGCTCAAAGTTTATTTTATGTACCTTGTCATGAGTCTTCCCTGTTGCTTCTGAGGCATAAAATGCCTTTGAAACTGTTGGGTCCCCATGTTATGCAACACTCCATGAAGATAAACCTTGACCAATGGAAAATAGAAATGACAAGATAAGTTCTTGCCCTTTCTCCTATGGATAGATTGTTTAGAGAGAGTATTAGTGTAAGATATGACTTTTCTGAAGATGTCTTAGGAAATCAATCTGTCAACATGCCTGTGACCAACTCAATGATACATTTTGTCTTTGTTTATTTTCTAAGGATTCTTGGCTGAAAAAGAAAGATTAGGTAAATTTTCCCAGTTCAGAGAATGAGCAAATGGGATAGTTAGTACTCAAACTCAGGTTTTTTGATTCCAAAGTCAAACACTTAGTCATTGTGTTATATTGCACCATTTTAAATTATTTTAACAATTTAAAAATAAAATAAAAATTACTTTTAGGTAATTTGGTTAATCATTATCTAATGAGCAACTATTGGATGTAAGGACTTTGAAAGTAAGTCTAGGTAGACATTTTTCTTTTTATTTAGAATACTTAAATATCAGAGTTAAGATGATTTTGAAGTTAAACAGTAAGTTCATAGGCTATCCACACTCGTTACCCCATATTCTTTTAAAAAAAGAAACTTTAGTTGAACAAATTTGATACCTTCTTCTATGGTTAGTAAAGTTCTGTTATTTTTGGTTTCTCAAATTTAATTATCATTTGAGAAAATGGGGATTATAGGCTTCTAACTATCTTTCTGCTTTTATTGAAATTCAGAAAGCCAAAAGACCAATCTTTAGATAAGTGTTTTGTACAAAATGTATTTCCTTTTTGGTTCTAACAAATATTGAGCAAACTTTGTTTTGGTTTGTTTTTATTTTGTTTTTACAGTGTCAACTTCTCAGCTCTGCTGAGGGAAACAAGGAAAAGGATTTAGGCTCATGATTTCACAGATAAGTCAGCATATTCCTAGAGGACTAAGCTTGGTAGGATGAGGTCATATTTAATATTTCTTAGAATGAAAGTAAAACTGTCAGATTTGCATATTAATTGCCAGGTACTCTGCTAAGCATTGTATAAGTGTAAGCTCAACATAAATATTTTGTAGCTATTTACAGATAAGAAGGTTGAGGGTCAGCCAGGCTAAATAATTTACCAAAGATCATATAACATCTAAGAAAGCAAAGAGTCTAAACTTAGGTCAGTTTTACATTTCACAGGAGCTCTTAAATACTAATTGTATTATTTCAAAATGAAAAGCACTCCAAAGGACAAATATGACAAAACAAAAATATTGGGGATTCTTTTTAGAATTCATGTATGGTCAAATTATAGCAGAAGTTTTTATTTTAATGAGGAAAACTAGCGGGCCTTCTTTGACTGTGAAACCTGTACAACTGATTCCTGTAACTTGATTATTTTTAAAATAACCTATAATTACATAATTTAATAACTGCCTGATTCATTTATTGAAATCTGCCTTCACATTTACATATCAAAGGAAATATTTACATTTTATTTTATTTATAAATTAGTACTTTTTAAGAGGGTGTTGCTAATAGTAATGTAATGGTCCATTTTATTCTTGGAGAGATATGCCATTGTAAACCTTTCACTAGAAAATTTTCCATCCTAGGGGCTCCTGGGTGGCTCAGTCAGTTGAGGGTCCAACTTCAGCTCGGGTCATGATCTTGCGGTCTGTGAGTCCGAGCCCCGCGTCAGGCTCTGTGCTGACAGCTCAGAGCCTGGAGCCTGCTTCGGATTCTGTGTCTCCCTCTCTCTCTGCCCCTCCCCCACTCATGCTCTGTCTCTCTTTCTCTCTGTCAAAAATAAACATTAAAAAAAATTTTTAAAAAGATAATTTTCCATCCTCTATCACTGATTATCTGGTGCATGTTACACATGGTGTTCCATTTCACAGTGATTTTTTGGGGTGAATATATAAGCTACTTGTTAATTTTATATTACAGTTAAGAAAACAAATGAAAAGCTACTCTTATGTGTCTGGTGCCATTTCCAAATTAGATGATAAATGAATAAACTAAACATTTCAAACCTATTCTCTGCAATAACATTGCATTTAGAGACAGTTTGAAATATTGTACAGAAAATTTCCATGGACTATCAGCAAGAAGAATAGTTGTATACATTTTGCATCAAATTTTGGTGATATTCCACGGTAGTCAAGAAACTTTCCAAATCAGACACTAATGTCCCTTTTCTGTTCCATATGTAATAAAGTTTTTTTAAAAAGTTTAACTTAATATTATACTTTAATTTCAGTAGCTTTATTTAGGAAAGTCACTGTTACTATTTTGAAGTGACTTTGATTTCCCAGTGATACACATATGATTACATTTTGATGAAATATGCCTTGCCATATGTTCTACTTTTACAATGACTTAATATTACCTAATTTTCTGACTCATACACTCAAAATGAGATTTGTTTTCTTCATGAAACATGTACTTTGCAAACTTTTATTGAAATGTACAACTTATAAGAAAAGTGTACAAATTATAATAAATGTATAGCTCTATGAATTCTCAACAGGTGAATACGTACCATTTATAACCAGTGTCCATATCAAGAAACAGCACGTTACCTGCATCCCAGAAACTCATTTGAGCCATTACCAATCACTATGATGAGTTTTATCCTGATTCCTTAATTCTTTTTAATTTTTAAAAAAATGTTTACTTATTTATTTTGAGAGAGAGAGGGTGAGAGAGAGCTTGAGTGAGGGAGGAGAAGATCAAACTGTGAGATCGTGACCTGAGCCAAAGTCAAGAGTCAGATGCCTAACCTACTGAGCCACCCAGGGGGCCCCTGATTCCTAACACTTTAGATTCTGTCTTACTGTTTTTGAAATTTGTGAGTGGAAATATACATTAAGTACTGTTACTTCTGGCCTTTTTCATTCAACATTGTTTGTGAGTTTCATCCATGCTACTTTTGTAGCAATAGCTTTTTCATCTGTATTTCTTTTTTTTTTTTTTTTTTGCTTTTTCATCTGTATTTCTTAATATTCAATTGGACAGATATATCATTTTATTAATTTCATAGTCGTCAGGCATTAAATTCTTTCTAGGTTTTAGCTGCTTTTTAAAATAATGCTATGAAGATTATTGTACATATTCTTTGGTTTACATTTGTACTTATTTCTGTTGTATTCATACCTAGAGTGAATTTGCTAGGTCCCAGGTTTAGCATAAATCCAGCTGTAGTAGATATTATCAACCTGATTTCCAAAGCAGTTTTTATCAATTTCACCACCATAAGCAGACAATGAATTTTAATTATTCCTCATCTTTGTCAACACCTGATATTATCTGTCATTTTCAGCTTAGCCATTTTGGTAAAAGTGTATAAATAGAAAATTGTGGTTTTAGGTTGCATTTCCTTGATAATTAATGAAGTTGAGTGCCTTGTCATGTGTACTAGTCATTTGCATATAATTTTTTGTAATGTACTACTATCTTTTGTTCAATTTTTACTGGTTTGCCTAAATTGAAAATTGTCTTCTAAGGGTTCTTTATAAATTCTGGACATAAATCCTTTTTTCAGCATAAGTCTTCAAAACTCTTCTCCAACCTATAGCCTGCCATTATACTCTCTTATTGGTATATTTGGATGAAGAGAAGTTTATAATTTTAATGTAGTATAATTTGCCACATTTTCTCTTTATGACTGGTGTTCTTTGTATTGTTGAAGAACTCTTGGGCCATCCCAAGATCATAAACACATATTTATATGTTTTCTTTTAAAAGTGTTATAGTTTTGGGGCGCCTGGGTGGCTCGGTCGGTTGAGCGTCCGAATTAGGCTCAGGTCATGATCTTGTGGTTCGTGAGTTCAAGCACCCCGTTGGGCTCTGTGCTGACAGCTCGGAGCCTGGAGCCTGTTTCCAATTCTGTGTCTCCCTCTCTGTCTCTGACCCTCCCCCATTCATGCTCTGTCTCTCTCGGTCTCAAAAATAAATAAACGTTTAAAAAAAAAAATAAATAAAAGTGTTATAGTTTTACTTTTCATATTTACATCTATAATCCATGTCAAAATGATTTTTATGTGTAGTATGAAGAATGGGTCATTTTTAAAAATAGATATCCAGTTGATTTAGCATCATTTTTGAAAAGACTGTTCCCGGGGCACTTGGGTGGCTCAGTCAGTTAGGCCTTGAACTTTCCCTCAGATCATGATCTCACAGTTCATGAGTTCAAGCCCCACATCAGGCTCTCTGCTGTCAGTGTGGAGCCCACTTCAGATCCTCTGTCCCCCTCTCTTTTTGCACCTTTCCCATGCTCGCTCTCTCCCTCTTTCAAAAATATAATAAACATTAAAAACAAGCAACAAGGGGTGCCTGGGTAACTCTGTCAGTTGAGCGTCCAACTTCGGCTCAGGTCATGATCTGATTCATGAGTCCAAGCCCCATGTCAGGCTCTGTGCTGACAGCTCAGAGCCTGGAACCTGCTTCAGATTCTGTGTCTCCTTCTCTCTCTCTGCCCTTGCCCTGCTTGTGTTTGGTGTCTCTGTCTCTCAAAAATAAATAAACATTAAAAAAACTTAAAAAAAAATAAAAACAAGCAACAAAAACGAAAAGACCATTCTCTTTCCATTGCACTGACAGGTCAACTTTACCGTATATTAGAGAATTGTGAATCCTTTTCCATACTGGCATTTTCATTTCTCTATGCACCAGGCCAACACTATCTTAAATATTAGAGCATTATTAGGGCTCCTGGGTGGTTCAGTTGGTTGAACATCCAACTCATGATTTTGGCTCAGGTCATTAGCTCACAGTTCATGGAATCAAGTCCTGCTGGGCTCTGCACTATCAGCATGGAGACTGCTTGGGATTCTCTCTCTTCCCTCTCTCTGCCCCTACCCCCACTCTCACGCACTCTCTCTCAAAATAAATCAATAAACTTTCAAAAATATATTAGAGCATTGTAATGGTTCTTCTCTGCTTTTCCTGCTTTTCTATGTTTGCCTTGGTTATTGTCGGCCTTTGAATTTCTATATAAAGTTTAGAATTGGCAGTTGATTTTTAAAAAATATATCAACTGGAATTTTGATTGGGATTACAATGTATCTGTAATTTAAGGAGGCTTTACATGCATCCCGCCATTTAAAGACCTCTTTAAATTTTGTACTTTTCAATATGATTGTTATACAATTTTTTCCATTGGATTTATTACTAGGTGTTTGATGTTTTTGTGTTAAAATTATGAAGGTAATTTTTAAAATAACTTATTTTATTAATGTTTTCTGTATTAGACTTGCTATGTTCACTTATTATTTTTAATAACTATAGATTCCTTTGGATTTTCTACACACACATTCATGTCATCTGAAAATAATAGTAGTTTATTTCTTCTATTCCAATCTTAATGTCTTATAGCATTGGATACAACTTCTTGTCTAATTTTGAATAGATACAGTGACAGAGAACATCTTTGTGTCTTTCCTATCTCAAGGGAAAGTTGCCATCATTTAGTGTCATGTTTGCTGGATGTTCTTTTGCATATGCTTATTTTTCAGATTGAGGAAGTTCCTTCCAATTCTTAACTTTCCAAGAATTTCATTGTGAATGTTATCTGTGTTCTCCGCACTTTTCCCAGCTCTCTAGCAGGTCTTTGCCTTTTCAGCACCCTAACATTGGAAAAAGTATTCTTCCCTTCAGGTGAACTTTATTTTCTTCAGTTCTTACTGCTTCTACAGTTCTCCAATATCTTTGTAAACATGACACTTTAAATTTATTCCACTTTATCTAATGCAGAAGGATCATTGGCTAGCTGTAACTTAATCCATCCTGCCCAGAAGCGGACTCCATCTTAATATTTCAAAACTTTGTCACTTTGTTCAATCATTCTCTATTTTAAGTTCCACGTGGCCAAATTTTTACTTCTTTACCATGGAGAGTAGGGTTTACTCTTTTATTGGGGGAATTTTAAGACAAATACTTTTGTGACATTTATTTTTGTAATTTTTTTGCTTTCTTTTTTTACTTCTTTTTAAAAAATCTTTTATTTATTTATTTAAAAATTTTTTGATTAATTTATTTTTGAGAGAGAGAGAGAGAGAGTGTGAGCAGGGGAGAGGCAGAGAGAGAGGGAGAGAGAGAATCCCAAGCAGGCTTCACACCGTCAGCACAGAGCCTGATGTGAGGCGAGAACCCATGAAACCATGATATCATGACCTGAGCCGAAAAGCAAGAGTCTGATGCTTAACCGACTGAGCTACCCAGGTGCTCCTTAAAAAATCTTTTATTATGTGAGTCATGTTTTCTTGCCTAATACTGAAGGACAATATAGAATACTGGCTTTCGATCTTTTTCTTCTGCTGTTACACACATGAAGGATGACATTCGTTTGTATATCACATTCTGTTAGCATACCTAAAGCATAATATAATTCTCATGCCAGAAGTATTAGTTTGGCTCTAATTTTATATTTCTTATTTCTGTCCTTTTAACACTTCAGTTAGTAGAAAGTATCTGTATATGGTTAAACTATTATTCTTGTTTTTAGGATTTTCTTGAATTACCACTTTTGTCAGTGTAAGTTGTATTTTGATAGAAACATGAGCTCTCTTGCCATAGCGTTTAATATACCAAATGAGCAAAAGTCAAAGTTTTTCTTCTTTTCTTAAAAATTTGTTTAATGTTTATTTATTTTTGAGACAGAGAGAGACAGAGTGTGAGCAGGGGAGGGGTGGAGAGAAGGGGAAGACACAGAATTCTAAGCAGGCTTCAGGCACTGAGCTGTCAGCAGAGAGCCCTACGTGGGGCTGGAGCTCACTGACTGCAAGATCATGACCTGAGCCAAAGTCGGACACTTAACTGACTGAGCCACCCAGGCACCCCAAGTTTTTCTTGTCACAGAAATGAAAACACCTAAATATGTTTATGTCAGTGCAGACTGTCATTTCATTCCCAAATTTAAGTCACTTATAGAGGCATCTGCTGCAAGGACCATCTGTACTTACTGGAGTCAAGGTGAACAGATTAGAAAGAATGATTTGTCCATCAAATACACTTATGATAAAATAAATGAAAATTTTATGCTAAATAAATGCATGCTGAATTAAAATGATTCTTACTGATTCTAAAACTTTAGACTATTCCTCAGGGTTTAGTCTATTTTTTCAAAAGTTACTGAAAATGTTAAATACTAGAGCTCAATTTTTCTCTGAGAGTTCTTTTTCATAAATTTAATTGTTAATAAAAATGAATATCATGCTTGATTAAAAGATACTGATCTGGCTTGAAATAGCCATGTCTCAAAATGATATTTTTCAGATTAATTTTTAAAACAATAAGTTATATAGCTCCATATATGTAGTAGGGTAAATACAATGGTAACCTCCTTTTAAACTATATTCTCATCTGTGGCAGGCACGGATGTCTTGTGATTATTGCACTATTGTTTGTGTGTGTGTGTGTGTGTGTGTGTGTGTGTACATAATATCTGAGTTAGGCCTAGGCATATGCACTTTATACAGTTTATCACTTGTTTTGCTATACATAGAAAACTTGAGGACCACTGGTAAGGCAGTAAAAAGCTTGGAATCAGACCACGTAAAATTTAAGATTATCGCATCTTAGTTAAATGTTTGATGTTCAGAAAGTTATTTAGCCTTTCTCTATCTCTTTCTCTTATATGTAAAATGGGGATAATATCTGCAGATGGGATACTTAGATGTAATGTATGTATGCTGACCCATATGCAGCATGTCAAATAGTAATTGCTCAGTAAATGCTATTATTAACATGCTTTAAAGAAATAGCCAGGAGGGGCGCCTGAGTGGCTCAGTCGGTTAAGCGTCCGACATCAGCTCAGGTCACGATCTCACGGTCCATGAGTTTGAGCCCCGCGTCGGGCTCTGGGCTGATGGCTCAGAGCGTGGAGCCTGCTTCCGATTCTGTGTCTCCCTCTCTCTCTGCCCCTCCCCCGTTCATGCTCTGTCTCTCTCTGTCTCAAAAATAAATAAAAAAATGTTAAAAAAAAAACTGAAAAAAAAAGAAATAGCCAGGAATTATTTTAGAAACTCAGAAGTGGCTCACAGAGGCTTTCCACTGCTGATTAGGATGGAGTAGCTTGCAGCAAACTTGTCCCCACCAAACATCTAGAAAACTGTTAAATGTAAAAAGAAAAGTCACCAAAGTAAAGGCATTAGAGAGCTCCTGAAACAATTATGACTTACAGAGTCAAAGATTCTAGAAAGAGAGGAATAGAGGTTAGGTGATTTTTACAAGTAGTATTTCCAAGCATTTTGCAAGAAGTATTGCCTCTTCTGAGTGAGGGAATCCTGGGGCATTCGTCTTCAAACTCTTATTTTGTCATTGATTGGCAGCTGTCCTTGCTGGAGTGTGGGGAACGAGGGGAGTTGATTTCTTGACAATTCCAGACTACCATGTGCAAGGGCAGATGTAGCTTGGGAGAATGCCCTGGGACAATGAGGTGCAGATACTAGCAACAAAAAGAACTGGAAGTCAACTGGAGTCCACTGAAGTGATTAAGCCAGAGTGAGATGAACCAGATGAACAAAACTGGTTGAGCTCCACACTAATATTCTGATTTACACATTTCCTATGTTAAAGTGATTCTGTCTTTTCATTATTTCTCTAATGTAGTAGTCAGTAACAATTTGTAAAACAGGGTAACCAGTGGGACTAGTTATTTCAGAACCCACAACTGATATTCATCATCTCCCTCAACTACTCCTAGATTCATTTCAACTTAAGCCAGTACTTTTGCTGGGCTGGTGGAGACCTAGACCTTCATCACTCAAAGATCTGAGCTCCTGTGGTTATTATGCCCTTTTTAGGCTGTGGTTGCTATAAATGCCCATTCCTAGCTATTACTGAACATGGAAGCAAAACAAACACCCCAGTGAATCACTCGAGTTTCAGACATATCTGCTTCCGTTATGCAGCAGAAACTCTATTTCCTCATAATAATCAGGGTCAGAGTGGCTAGTACAGTAACCCCATTCTTTGGTGCTTTCAAGCACATCATATGATCAGGTGGTGATTCACAAGTTACTGGATCCTCTGGTGAAAGGATCCTTTCTCACCCCAGGCCATAGATGACCAAAGAACAAGGACTTCTAGTAAAGCAGAGCCTAAATTTATATGGATAGAAAACAAAAACTTCTCATGTTAATCACTTGCAATGATAGAGCAGTCACTCTTACTTCCATGCTTTGGGTTTGAGAACTCAATATTCTGTCTATAACAGCACCATAAATATGCCCTGACCCTGCAAGTCGTCCCTGTGCTAGTGCTTGAGCTGTTCCTGTAAAAGACCATGAGAAGTATTCCATTCTATGGAAGACCAGTGGATCCTTTGGTATGAAGCAGTAGGATGCAGTATTACACTATAATTAATCAGACGTCCTGTGAGTTCTGCAGCCCAGCTGGCTAAGAGTCTGTGGGTAGAAAAGTAAACCCATAATTGGAATATGCGTCAGTCCTAATTAGGACAAATTGCTCCCTCCTCTAGGGAAGAAGGGTTCAGATGTATTCAACTGGCCATCAAGGAGCTGGGTGGGGTCATAAGGGGTGGTACCATATTGAGGATTTTATGACAGTTTTTGCTACTATTCAGTTAGACTCTCAGCAGCAGGAATAGATGATCATCTTAGTGAGATAGACTGTATATACTTTTAGGTGTATGTGTTGCCTCCATCCTGGCCACCATGGGTATTCGGCTCATGTGCGCATTGTATAAGCACTGAGATGACTGATAAGGTAATCTGGTTAATCTCTACCAGATGAGTCATGTTATCCATCTGATTGCACATGGCCTCTGCTGCAATGAATATTCTGGGGTGGGCGTTGATACGAGATACCAAACATATACTTTCCTTATGGTTGCCTCTAGTAATTTGTTGAGAACTCTGTGAAATGGCAGTTTTGGTGCTTGAAAACTTGAGAGAGAAGTGATATGTAACTTTCAGAGCACAGGGAATTGACAAAGAAAGAAAAGGTAGAGCAGGTAGGAAAACCAAAGAAATTGAATAAACCCTAAAGAATGCCCTGAAGAAATTTAATAAACAATCAGATCCTCTCAAGTACTTTCACAACAGGCACATGAATGGAATAGCTATGGTGGCAAGAATGGAGGCAATGGGTACAACACTATGTGTCCTGTCTTCTGATCAGCCAGAGAAAGGCAGAAGAGCAATCCTGAGTTTGAAGAATTTTGTGCCAAGAGGTGGTAGAAAATTATAAAATAAGACATAATACCTTCCCTTCTCTGACAACATAGCCCAGAGCCAGGGCTAAATATGAGAGAACTACAATGTTATCACAAACTCATCATTCTAATATCATGAAGCCATTTAAGTAGCATGAATGGTACAACAATTTCCTGCATTAAATCAACAACTAAATCACTTAGCCCTTTGTTATCAAATGCCCTTTCAAATGTATTTCCACATATATTTATTCCCATGGCCCTGAGGAAAATTGCAAGTTTTGGAGCCAGCAAACCAGGTTCAGATTTTATCTCTGTAATTTGACAAGTCTGTTTAAATTATCTTAGACACCTAATACATATCCAGCCACACAGGTAAATACTAATGAATATTATTATCAGTTTTATTATTTATCATAGCCCTAAAGAAATTTAATAAATAATTAATTCCAAAATTGCCACTGTATACTCTAGAGGAAAAAAAAAAACTTCAACCTTTATAAAATAAATTTTACTTTTTTTGTAAAGACATAGATTAAATGTCACTATTTACATGTTTTGTACTGACATTTCCAAAGGAGGCATATTTGGCCTGAAGGTTCCCAGAAAACAAGACCTTTACATTATTTATTTTATAGTTTTCTATTCCTTCGGTCAAATCAGGTGCATATCAGTTGCTGCTACTTCCTCAAGGGTGGTTTATTTATCAGGCCAGCTAGACGGAGCTCAATACTGACTTAAAATTAAGAAGGAAAGTTAATGTTCTTTCCAGAGTAATACCTACATCAGTATTTCAGTCATTCACCCAGGTCATGTAAAGCTGCAGTTTAAAATTCCCAACACACCATGGCTTAGACATTTTATGACCCCAAGCATTCAGGGCAGTTGGCTTATTAACCAAAAGATAGTGTTTAACCTCTTGTGGTTTTCACCAGGCAAGTGCATTCTGGCTTGTCAAATTTACCTCTCTATGCATTCGTAGGGGATGAGAAATAATTAAAAAATAAAGCGATTTTCCCAAGCTTTATTATTAACTGCTCCACCATTCTGTCAAGATGAGGATTACTTTAGTATACATATAATATATATTACTATATATGGACAGTTTCTGCTAAATGCAAACAAAATCAGCAACAGTTGTTTTTATATGTATGCCATTTGACTCTAATGCTTTTAAGATCATGAAACATAATATATAGTCAAGTCACAAAATATTAGTTAAAATTCTTTGATCAGGGTTCATTTACAGAGCATTTAATGGAGTAGGTTTGAACAGAGATAGATTTATAATTGGGTATTTGAAGGCTTACAAAATCTTTGGAGTTACTGAAGGAATAGTCTACTGTAAATCAATACTTTCGGCCAACTTTTCTACCATGGACTGTGGACAAGCAGACCAACCGGAAAGATTTCTTTCATTGCTGTCATTCAGGGCCAGCCCTGAGGAGATCTGATATGTAGTGGTTATCAACTTTTTGCTGGTGCCAGAATATCATGCAGAAAAAACACTTTTATTCCTCTGCTAACTATAAAACAGAGCACATTTTCACCTCTTTGGGTAACTGGCCTTAGGGAACTTCCTGTAAGACCAAACATGCAGTTAAGGCTAAGTCAACTAAGTAGTAAGAACCGGGACCCTGAGGACCCTGTTTATACAAGTTATTTATCCTTTCTCATCTGCTAGTGCCCATCCCATGTTCAGCCTTCATTGAACAATGACATGCTCTATGCACATGGTTCAATCGATCAAATAACACTTCATTCACGATGAGCAGTTTGAGTGCTATAATCCCTTTGTATTCTGTGGTTCAATATTCAATCTTTACTGAGGTTCAGTAGTAAACTAGAAACTGACTTTTCAAAGCAAAACTAGTCATCATCAGAAGAAAACACTGTCTTACTCCAAACCTTTAAGGTAGTTCTGCACCATGATTCTTCTTTGGGACTGAGGCACCATATGATATTTTTATGAGTCACACACTCATTATCACTGAGACTGCTTTGTTATAAGGCTCAAGTGGTAGAAAAGCTTATGCCATACTTTGGACCTGCTACAGATCATTCTTTTTCATTGGGCCAGATTTAAATTTGGCAACCTTATGTGTTTCCTAGTAAATGGGTAGGGTTGTGAATTCAAGTATGATCTATGTGGCTTATCAAATCTAAAATATTTAAAGAAGCACAGTATGTACATGGTAATGTGCAGCAACTTTTCTCTCATTTTAGAGGGAAATTTTGACATGCCTCAGACCAATGGACTCCTAGATATTTTACTGATGTGTAAGCTCCTGAATATTTATGTGATTTATTGTCTATCCTCTCTCATGCTGTGTTTTTATGCAATTGTGATTTCTCCCATTTTATGCTCATCCAATCCATCTAACATAATATCAGTATAATGGATGGTGTGATGTTCTGTAGGATATCAAAATAATACTTCTTTGGGCTATCTACTAGAGCAAAAGAATTGACCTAGCCCTGAGGTAGTCAGTGAAAATATGCTGTTCTTCCTGCCATCCTCACACTATTTTGATTATTTTTAATTACTAGGATAAGGAAAAAGCATATTTTAAGTCCATAGCTACATATCAGGTACCAAGGATATATTAATTTGCTACCGAAAAGATAGTTATAATAAAAACTTGAATACTCCAAGGTATGTGGAATTACTTTTAATTTCTGCATGTGGTATTTTTCTATCAAATAAATCTATCGCTTGATCATTATAAGCCCTAGAATTAACTGGTAAATCACATTAGTGTTTTGGAATTCTGGGGATTAGTATTAGGTCATATCTAGTATCTAATTATCTTCATATTTCTCTTTTCCCAGTGCATAATCATAGTGGAAAATACTGACAGGTAATACCGGGTAAGACTTGGAAAAAGACTCATGTTGTGGGGTCCCTCTCAATCAATGAGTTCCAAGTCTAGCACCTGGCCTATATCTGTGAATTAAGAAGCTATGAAGTTGGGTTTCTGCCCACTAGATCTGGAATTGTATGCCTTATATATGTTATTCAACAATAACCATTTATTACATTCCTAGGAACTGCACAATTAATCTGACTCCACCACAAATGCATGTGGGTCTGTAACACCCTGATTACCACTCAGTCTCAGCCTTATTATGGGAATTGACTCACCTATTTCTTACATTAAAGTACTCAAACCCTGTCCCTTGCTTCTAATTCAGGAGAATCCATCTATTTTGATTATAAATAATAGAAAAGAAATTTGGTCATCCTCATCTAAAGACAATACAAGAAATAGGGAAAAAAAATCAATATAACATTCTGGCAGATGACAAAAACTCACCAGAAATGTTGTCAAAACTAAACTATAGTCTACCAAAATTATCGAAATGTAATTATAAAAAAAGTATTCCGTGAGCATTCAGGCAAATATACTGAATCTTTTGTGAGCCAAAGAAAACAGTTTCATGTTAGATATCTTTTTATGACAAAATTCTGCATCAGAAAAAAGATATTCAAGATACATAGGAAAAAATGTATGAACTAAGGAAATTTCCATCCTCCTCAGCTGTCTAGTGTAAAGACAATTGACAATATTGAATACACAGAAAATTAGGGAATATTGTGTTCATGAACCCTTCCTGAAAAATCTACTACAGCACAATTTCATACATACAAAGAGTTACAGAAAAAAATCAGTAAAAGGGGTGGTAATGAATAATGAATACCCTTGACAAAATTTCAACTAAAAAAAAAACCTTGAAATAAAAGCAGCAGAATGGTTTGCAAATGTTAAATGTTCTGATAACATAGAAATGACAGCTAACAAAACAGGCGTAATGAGGGGAGAAAAGGTGGAAAGTCAAAGCATATTCTTTAAAGCTGACAAATTAAGTAGTAGAAGGTGAACCATACAGCCATATGTATAAAAGAGTGCAAAGGTAAACACAGAGAAAGATAGTGTTATTGAACAAGGTTGTAAGGTAGAAGAAATGAAGAAACAAGATGCATACCACATAGTTTTCCCCTCCATATGAAGGTAAGAGTATAAAGTTAAACCCTTGCTTTATAAATACAAATTAATTACCAGTAAAACAGCAATAAAAAAGAGACAGAAATGGTCCACATAGTGAAAAAGTACCTGAAACTAGATAAATGCCACAGCAGGAACCAAATTTACTGTCATACCAATAAACATTCTTTGGCTTAATTCAATTAGAAGAAAAATATCTTACTTTTTAAAAACTTTTTAATGTTTATTTTTGAGAGAGACAGAGTGTGAGTGGGGGAGGGGCAGAGAGAGAGGGAGACACAGAAGCAGGCTCCAGGCTCTGAGCTATCAGCATAGAGCCCGACACGGGGCTTGAACCCACAAACCGTGAGATCATGACCTGAGTTGAAGTCGGAGGCTTAACCAAGTGAGCCACCCAGGCGCCCCTAAAAGAGAAATATTTTAAATTGTTTTCCAAAACAAGATCCCATTCTATGTTGTATGAAAGAGACATATCTTAACTGATTTAGAAATATTGAAAAATACAAAAATAGGCAAAGTAAACTAGAAAAAGATAGATGAAAAATAGCAGATATCTTTCAATTTTCCACAATATGATGGACATTGCTAAACTTTTAATGTGTCCACACATCCTCTAGCAAAGCACATAAGAAACAAGAAAATAAAATACATGTCACTTACGTACCATAAATAGAGGATGGCTAGGATAACTAGATGACCAAAAACTACAGTGTTTATGGAAATGAACAATAATTAGTGAAGACCAGAAGAATTCTCTCTAGAACCCACTCCAGAGCTTAAAGTCAGGTGGGCACTGTACAGAAAAGAGGACAGTGTGCCTGGTTCCTGGACTGGTGAAAAACAGATTACATCAATTGTCACCACTTTAATTGGGAAATACTGAGCATGAACTTTAAAACTTGTGGCTACTAGGAGTCGAAAGGGAAGGGGCTTAGAAATGAATGGGATCAAATGTGACAGTCTTGGGAAGTCACCACCTCTGGAGAAGAAGGGGACACCTTAGAAAGGGAGATGTCTTTTGGAGACTGGATGGTGATGAGAAAGATGGATGAAGAAAGGGCTATACTAAAACAAAATATATAGCAAAAAATTAAGAGACAGAAAAAAGTACTGTTTATTTAAGACACTTATCTCACTGTATTAAAGTAGATGGTACAAAGGTATACCATGTAAAAACAAAAATAATGAAGGGATTGTTACCTTGAAGACTGACCAGGCAGGATTAAGATTTTTAGAATAAAAGTACTAAATGAGAAGCAATAGTATACTTGTGATGCTAAAGTTTACTATTTATAAGAATTACATACAATTATGCCTACCTGTATTCCAAATAGCACAGCATAACCTTAATAAAGTAGAACCTCTATGTGTAAAGCACAAGACATCAATACCCTAGTAGAAGATTTTAACATATACTTCTCAGTCTCACAACTTAGTGAAGGCAATAATTATTGACAGACCCAAATTAATCAAGCCACATACTTTTATTAATGCAAGTACTGTGAGTATATTTTGCTTCAAAAAGTGTTTTTTTTTGAAACTTCAAAAAATAATAATGAATACAAATTGAAAGGGACAACATTGAATGTTTGAAGAGACTTTCACAGGCAAAGTATGGGAGAATTTGATAATTTTTTTAAAGTAATAATGTTAAGGGATTTCCACTTCAGCTGCTGGTAGCCATGCTATCCAACCAGCCTGATGGCAGGGCCCATCAGGCGGTGGACGGATCGGCCCACCAACAGTGAAGCTTCTTGTACTCCTGCTTTTATGTAATTTGGCCTTAATAGAAGTACCTGGGGAATTGTCTGTTGGGGAATTGCCCTCGACAGGCCCCCCTGGGAAAATAACCATTGGGGAAAGAAAATAAGGTTCTGCAAGGAAATTGTGAAGCCATACATCTAGCCCTTGCCACCCCCTATAAAGACTCCTCTACCTAAAGGAAGGATAGCCCCATATATTTCCCAGCCAAGGAGGGACAAATGGATTTGAAAGTCCCACTCCGGCAACAAAGGAGTGTATCTATGGGCACAAGTTACTCCAACGCCTAGGCCCACTTGGCTCCCCAGGAGGCATTCCAGATGATGACTGAACCTAGTCAGTTAAGGTACAGAATGGTTCATTAATTCCTAGGTGCGTTGTCTCTCTGGGAATGCATAAGGCATGGGCTCCCAAGGCCCTCTTGGCTCCCTCCTGGCACCGCAGACCGAGGCGAATACTTTTGTTCCTCAAACCGCAAATGGTTTGGGGAAACAACTAAGAGGTCATGTCCCTGTAACTGTTCCACTTGAGATGTTGAGAGATAGATGACCTTTCATGAAAATAGCAAAGCAAATGCTCTATGGATTATAAATGTAGATACATAATGAAAATAATGAAAGAAATTAATGCATAAGCAGAGGGCAAAAGGGGATGTTACAAGAAAATACCCATGTTGTTCCCTAATGGGTGATTACACAAAGGAACATTTTTAGACTTAGGTAATGCTAGAAAACATAGATGATGCACACTACAAAGAAATTGCTAACAAATATAATGCCACGTTTGCCACAATAAAGCGGCCAGTCCAACACACTGCTGTTGTCTTGTCCATTTTATTTTTGTTTTATTTTATTTTCACTTTTTTGCCAATGCCGTTCATCCTTTGGGAACCCCTGGACCTGCTGGAGCTGGACTCCGGCATCCAGCCATGACAGAGTAACTAGTTCTGAACCTACCCTTCTAATGTAAAAAATGAGAGTATTGGACAGTATATGTGTTTTAAGACACTGGACAACAGGCAGCACAGGAGACTATTATCTCCAAGAAAAGGGGATACATATGAAGTGGGAACAAATGAAGTGATCCCTATGATTGCCTTGACTTTCTACTGTAGGCATAATAGAAAAAGAAGGAACCCCAAAAAGAGCATGGAAGATATGCCAATTTGAGAAGACAGAAATGACCTGACTTTCAGAAACTTGCCCAAATACATACCACAAGAAAATGGTAGGTCCAGCTGTAAGCACTCAAACTTCAGATTTCTTGCCCTTTACTGCTACTGTATCCAGCATATATTGCCCTCTGATATATAGGATCCAAGGCTATTAATTAGAATCTAAAATTTCAAAGCTTGGCTGAATTTTATTTTGGAACCTGATTAAGATAGTAAATTCAACCCCCCCCCCCAAATAAATAAATAATGACGGGCCTTGGAATTCTCGTGGTTACGGACGCATGGTTGTTATTAGAAGCCAGTTTTGTACTACTGAACTGGAATATGCCCTATAGTGTATCAATAGCATAATTAAAGAGCTTTTATTGAAAGATAGTTTCATGTGTCATGAATAATTTTATTAAGCTTCCACAATCTGAGAATAGTGTGTTGATCAATCAAGTTTATAGCACAATGGGCTAACAGACCATATAGAGTAGGCTAATGTACTTCGAACAGCTTGGTTGGGAAATTGGCTGTGCACTTGTATGCAGGCATTCTTTCACTTTTGCTTTCTCAGGAAAAGTTCTAATATCAAACTTGGACAGGGTTCTGATACTGAAGTTGACAAAATCTACAGCAAAATTAAATGAAAGCCTAAAATAACAAGCCAGTAAAACATCGGTGAAAATTGTGGAGTAAGGACCTTCAAAAATCCTCTCATTCACGAAAGCGACAAGAACAACGGCAAAACTTGTTAGAATCAACTTTATAAGAACTCTGAGAATTGAACAAAGGCTCAGAGCAATCCAGGGAGCATTTGTACAAGAAAAACGGCTGAATCTCCATAAGAACAGTGATTTTGTGGCATTTTAGGTTACTCTGTTTCCATCTTCTATTCCTTAACTCTACAATAGCCTTAAAAACCAACAACCCCCAATCACAGTGAAAACAGATCAAATTGAGTCACTGCAGAGGGTAGAATGGCATTGAAGTTCCTTCAAATCTCCAATCCCAGAGAACTGTCATTATTTGACATGTCTGGTGGTTCAAAGGAAGACCCCATTTTCAAGGCTGTCTTTTTTTTTTTTGAACTGATTCAGAGCTTGCCTATTGTTAAAAGCCTTGTACCTTGGGCTGTTTGTCAAAGAATATCACAGGCAATTCATTAACATCATGAATGCCTGAGACACTGGAAAACAGTTGGGGAAACAACAGACTGATCAAGAAACTTTAAATGGAAATCAGGAAAATGTGATGACTATACACGGTTTTGAAAATGTCCTACATAGTCCTAGGATTTCAGAAGGCCATACATATGCATAATGCTGTGCTCATGCCAAGGGCTGTACGCGTGCTTATTAAAGTACTGAGAAGACCATAAATTCTCACCTCAGACTCTCATTTCACTCTTACACCTCAGCTTCTGAATAAAAAGGAAATAAAGGCTAAAGTAGAATTGTAAGCTGCCTGGCTGAGTGTTAAAGGGGTGCCCAAATACACACACAGAGTCCCTTAAACAAACTGTGGAGATGTATTTATTGTAGGCATTTATGGAAATTTCTGTCCAACCATTAGGTGAGTACTAGGCTAAGCAAGTAGGGATGTTAGTGGTCACACATGATAAAGAATACAGATCACAGGATTATTTCAAACCTGTCACTAGATGACAACAACTAACATCCACAAAAATAAACTCTTGGGAGGGAGAAGATCTAAGTTACAATGTTATCATATTAATTATTTAAGATGTCCAGGTTTGAAGACACTGGGTGGCTCAATCGGTAAAGGGTCCAACTCTTGATCTCAGCTCAGGTCTTGATCTCAAGGTCATGAGTTCATGCCCTGCATTAGACTCTGCACTGGGCATGAAGCCTACATGAATGAATGAATGCATGAATGAATGAATGAATAAATATCCAGGAATCATGAAACATGGAAAGTAACAAGAAAGAAAAATCCAAGCAACAAGAAAAAAAAAGCTATCAATGGAAACTATCTCTGAGGAAACCTGGACATTGGAGTTACTGGACAAAGACTTCAAAGCAGCTGTTTAAAATATCAGAGAACTAAAGAAAATCATGTAAAAAGAACTAAATGATAAATAAGAACATTATCTCACCAAGTAGATAATATCAATAAAGAGAATTATATATATTATATTAAATATATTATATTAAATATATATTTTATATATTATATAAAATATAAATATATAAATAGATATTCATATATATTGCATTAAATATATATTTTAAAATATATATCTTATATAAATCATATATAATTCTCTTTATTGATATTATATATAATTCTCTTTATTGATATATATATTCTTTATTGATATTATATATATTTTATATATAATATGTAATACAACTGAAAAGAATTGTGCAGTTTAAAAATATAATAACTGAAATGAAAAATTCACTAGAAGGCTTAGCAGTAGAACTGAGATAGAAGAAAGAACATAGTTCAATTGAAATTACCCATTCTGAGGGGCAGAAGGGAAAAAAAATAATAAAGAAAAATGGACAGAATTTCAGAGAGTTAAAGAGATTCTGGGCCAAGAGGCATGAAGAGAGGCTGATGAATCAGTTTGAGAAATGTTTTGGAATGAGACACACTTGGGAAGGGGCTCATTTCCTCACCAGTTTCTACCCAGAAGCCAGCCACATTCTGGCATTCTGAGAACCAGCAACCTTGGCATGAATGCTGGCATCATAATGAGAAACTTTGTTGTGGCTCCCCTCCCTAAATTGCTTCACAAGCTTCAGATAACTGGAGCAACTGGGAGATTGAGCAGGAGAGGGAGGGATGGATGCTGCCATGGTTTACAAAACACACATGTCTGGGAACCATCAGAAATCACTTATTATTATTTTATTTCTGTAAATCAATTTGATATGACCTCATGCTATAATGCACTTAAGAAGAAATTGCTTTATTTAGTAGTCACATACTCATGATGATACCCAAATGTAACATTTGGGTTACATTTAGAGAATAATTCTACAGAAACTATTTTTTTTTTTCCAACTTTTTTTTTTTTTTTTTTTTTTTTTTTTATTTTTGGGACAGAGAGAGACAGAGCATGAACGGGGGAGGGGCAGAGAGAGAGGGAGACACAGAATCGGAAACAGGCTCCAGGCTCCGAGCCATCAGCCCAGAGCCTGACGCGGGGCTCGAACTCACGGACCGCGAGATCGTGACCTGGCTGAAGTCGGACGCTTAACCGACTGCGCCACCCAGGCGCCCCCAGAAACTATTTTTTAATGTTGAGAAAATATCTGTACTGACATTGCAGATGAAAAATCTCTGGTCAGCCTTACTATTTTCATTATAGTAATTTATTGGGAAGGGAATATAAGTGTTCCATGTTTTACAGGTATCTGCTACATTCTGAATAAAAATTATTTTTTTAGGAAACATAAGGAAGTATGTTTCTTTAAAGTAATGTGCCAAGAAATGTGTCCTGTGTGTGTGTGTGTGTGTGTGTGTGTGTGTGTGTTATATCTCTTGGAAATGCTTCAGCCATTCACTCTAGTTTTGTTACTACCAATAACTTTTAAGGAATTTTAGCTTTCATTGTTTTTTTATTACCAGAAATATTCTGCTGAAAAGAATACTTTGCAAACTGCTGCAAAACACTGCCAATTATGAATGCTCCAGAACAACAATGTGATGTTATTTTCCATGTTCCATTCAAAACCTAAACTTCAAAATATAAGTTACTGAAAACATAGAGAGGACCATGTTTTTTATGATGTGAATTTATATGACCCAAGATATCAAGTTACTAGATACTTTATAGCACACATAACAGTGTTGAAACTGTTCCCTTGAAGGAGTAGATTATACTGCTACTGCTACCAACAACAACAATAAAACCATGACAACAGTACTTAACATTCATCAAGCATGTGCTTTGTGGCAAGTACTAGGCTAAGCACTTTTCCTGAATATTCTCATTTCATCCTAATAACAATCCTATAAGGTAGGGACTGTTATTGTCCCCATCTTATAAATGTCTTAACCTAGTTATTTAGAAAACAAAATGGAAGAAAATGCTTATATTAACTAGCACTCTATTGGGGAATTCAAGCGAGAAAGCAGGAGTTGGTGAAAAGAATAAGGGAGGAAAAAGAGGGAGAATAAATATAAGGGATATGTTAGTGAACTAGTCAGAGTTTCATGGCAAAAAAAATCCTGTAGGTCATCTTCAGAGAAGCTCTGTGAAGCTGCTCTGTCTCCAAACAGTGAGAAAGAGAAGAATGTGAGAAGAAATAATCCACCTGATCCTATCTTCAGTTGATCAAAGTTTCGAATATTAACTCCTGCACACATCTAGGTTTTGCATACTTGGGCACCAGCTGGATTCTGTGATATCTCACATGTAAGAGTCCACTGGAAAGCCCCACTGGGAAACAAGAGGCATGTCACATTGGCATAAGGTGAGGCATTGTTGTATATGCCCACAAGTAAAGTTCCCTAGTCTTCAAATGCATGTTAGGGATAGATATACTTAACCACTATTCAAGCTCTCATATTAATTCTCAGAAATGTGGTGTAAGGGTGACTGGTAGGAAGTACCAAGTAGAAGATTCTGAAATTGTCTCTCTGCCAGTCAAGATAGCAAATCAGAAGCAATACCAGAGTTAGAGGCACTTTGGTGGCTCATTGATTAAGCACTCAACTCTTGATTTTGGCCCAGGTCATGATCCCAGGGTCATGGGATTGAGTCCCTCGTTGGGCTCCACGCTGAGCATGGACCTGGCTTAAGATTCTCTTTCTCTGTCCCTCTGACCCTCTCCCCTACTTGCTCTCTCTCTTAAAAAAAATCTTTTAAAAAATACCAGAGTTAATGGCACCATTATGGAGCTAAAAGATGCAAGACAGTTTCCTGTTGTATTCCATTCACTTCATCAGATTGGCCACAGGGGGAAAATATGGATCATGATAGATGATAGTGGACTCTAGTAACCAAGTGGTAGTACCAATCACAAATACCTTGACATATTTACTAAGATGATCTAAATAGACTCTGGCGTGCGGTTTATAACTATTAATGTATTCCTCTCGATTTATATCCATAAGAAAGTGCAAAATCAATTCACTTATGTGGTATCTTTTATTTGTCTCAGATATTATGAAAACTCATGCAGTTCTCTGGCTAACAGTAAACCAATGATATGGTGTATCGGGGTCCATAGTTATTGGGTATCATGTATTCTTTTTTTATTTTTTAATTTTTTATATGTAATTTATTGTGAAATTGGTTTCCATACAACACCCAGTGCTCATCCCAACAGGTTATTCTTTTTTTTTAAATGTTTATTATTTTTGAGAGAGCGAGAGCGAGCGTGTGCAGGGAGGGGCAGAGAGAGGTGGGGGACAGAAGGTCTGAAGTGGGCATAACACTAGAGAGCCCAATGCGGGGATTGAATTCACAAACCATGAGATCATGACCTGAGCCAAAATCAGACGCTTAACCAACTGAGCCATCCAGGTGCCCCCTGTATTCTTTTTTGAATGGCCATGCTGGAAGCAGTGATCTCAGCCAGGGCACTGGCACTTCCTAATCACTACACTTCACATTGAAGTTTAGGAGGTTGAATATAGACTGAATCATCTGTTCCTCCATCTGGGCTTCAGCATTCTTACCCCTACTACAGCAGAAGAGGCTAGGTGTGTGAGCAAAATGCCTTGAACAACACATGGCTCTAAGAAAAGGATTGCTCTAAGATTCGAGGGCAGCTGGGTATCCACTTCACATTGTGATTTTGAGGAAGCATAGGTCTTGGTTTTGGGGTGTCTTTCCACCATTCTACTCTTACCAAATCACACAGAGTCTATAGGTAAGCCATTTCTCTCCCCTCTCCTCCCAAGCCCCACCAAGGGTCATGGGAGCTTTCCCTTCTCTCCAATATTCTTCACAACAAAAATCTCACTTTTGCTACTTAGGAGAATGTGATATCATAGGAATGAAAGAAATAATTGTTTTAGGGAGTGAGTAATGAGGAAGCCCAATATTTCTTAGGGGTCAAGTAAGATAAAGGCAAAAATTTTCCTTATATTTATCATAAACTATGTAGCCATATCTTTGGTAAGAGCAGTTTTAAGGAAATTTTAGAAAGAGAAGACAGATGAGAGTGAGTTGAGAAGTGATGGTGAAGAAGTAAATACTGAGTTCAGCTGTGAAGCCAAAGAAAGGATTAAGAACTAGTGAATATGGAGTCAAGGGAGTATTTTATTCACTGGCAAAAGACTTCACTTTAAAATATTTATGTAATGATAATAAAAACAAGAGATGACAAATGCATGAAAGATTAGGGCCCATGAGTAGAGTGAATTATTTGCATTCTTCAATTCATCTTCACAGAGTAATAGAGCAGTAAGTGATCGCTGAAGTAAAACTTGAGTCTGACATTTTTAAGTTATTCTTTCAAACACATTCTTTGGGATGTATCAACTTAGAAAAGAAATACCCCTCAGATCTATATGTGCATAGAAGGTATTTTTTAACATGTCTGCCAAAAATCAGGCATTTCAGTTTGACCATTCATACATGGGTTTTGCCTTCAGCAGCTCTGCTTTACTACAGTACCCCTTCCTTCTGCCACAGGTGATTGGTCTAGAATGGGCAAATGAGCTGAGCTAGATTAATAAGGATGGCTGTCCTAGAGATTTGGAATTGTGATTCAAAACAGTACAGTAGAAGTTGACCTTTGAAGAGAGGAAATACAACTTAGGAGCTGTGGACAAGAAGCAGAGTAACCTAGTCTGCAGAGAGAAAAGAAACAGATTCACCAGGTGTCTAGTGATTGATAAGAGAAGGGACTTGTCTATGTGTTCTATTGTGTTCCTGGCATCTGGTGCTATATTTGGAATACTGTAGTAGTTTTTATGTCATCTCTGTGTGCACATGTGGCCACAGTGCAACCAATTCCTTTTAATTAAAAAATTTTTTTGATCAGGGACTTTAACTTGTTAATTTAATCCAACTGAACCCTTACTTGGCCATATGTTGTGTCAGGTACTGCACGTATACAAAGATAAATGGAGAAATTTTGGCCCATAGGGAGCTCACATTTTCATGTTAGAGATAAAACAAACAAGTTATTTCAAAGATTATAAAATAGACAAACAACAACAAGCAAACAAATAGATAGAGAGTATAGTGGGAATACTAAGGAAGGAGCTGTTAACTTTTGAAGGACTTGATGTATGACTGATTTCTAAAGGAACAACAAAAAATTTCAGGCAGAAAAGCAGACATAGACATTCCCAGCAGAGGAAGCTCTGTGTATTTGGAAAATTAAAGGCCAATGAGACAACATGTTATTTTTTAAGAACCATAGACAGTTCAGTATAATCTAGCAGAAGGTGTTGAGGAAGAAGCATGAAGAATGGCTGGATACGTACACAAAGTCCAAATAATGAAGGACCTTCTGTTCCAGAGACTTCTATGCCTCGTGTGGCCCTAGGACATTTTATATTTGTAGCTAAGGGGTCAATGAAGGTTTTAATCGGGATGAAATATAACCCTATTTTCTTTATTAAACATTTCATAGATTTATGTTAAATAAATACTTACTGAAATTTTTGTCCAATGAAATGTAAATGAAAAAATTAAACTTTCTCATAATTTCATGATTTCCTATTGACATTTAAAAATATACCCGTGGAAAATGGAAATAGTATAAGATGTAAAAATTAAACCCTCTCATCCCCTACCATTTTCACTCACTCCCAGTACCTTCCCAAAGTTAATTGTTGTCAACAGTTTTTGTAAGTGCTCCCAGAAAATAAAACACACACACACAAACCTACCCCATCGTCTATCTGTATATAAAGATATCTACATATTTACTCACCTGTTACTAACTTATCAGCTATCTGTCCACAGCTTCATCTAACCTCAAGCTATGGACCTATGCATCCATCTATGATTATTAGTAATCTGTCTGACCTGCTTAATGATGTTTTTGACTCTTGCAGAATTGTGAAGATTATATGTTACTTATTAAGATAGAGAATAATCATTTGGAATTTATTCTTGGGTAAAAATGGGTAAGGATTCAGTTTATCTTTTTCCATATGGATATCCAGTTGAACCAACACCATTTAATGAAAACACCATAATTTTCCCAGTGAATTTTAATGGCATGTTTATCTTAAATCAGGTGATTACATACATGTGATATACATATACTTCACATACATATAGTTCTGTTCCTGTATCTTCTATTCTATTCTATAGTTTATATTTTCCCCCAAACTGTACTACCTTTGTAATAGTCTTGGTATCTGGTAATATAAGTCTTCTGAGTCTTCTTAGCTGGTCTTCACTGTTGTTGATGTATATATTTGGAATCAACTTGTCAAATTCCAACAAAAAAAATCTTTCTATAATTTTTATTTTCACTGTATATTACATTGACTATATATTTAGAGAAGGGGATATTGATATCTTTACAATATTGACTCTTTCAAGTCTTAAAATTTGCCTTGTATCCGGTGACCATGGTGAACTTTTCTTAATTTAAAGAAAAATTTTAATGTTTATTCATTTTTGAGAAAGAGAGTGTGAGTGGGGGAGGGGCAGAGAGAGAGGGAGACACAGAATCTGAAGCAGGCTCTAGGCTTGAGCTGACAGCACAGAGCCTGATGTGGGGCTCAAACCCACAAACCGTGAGGTCATGATCTAAGCCGAAGTCAGAGGCACCCTATTAACTTTTCTTATTAATTCTAATAGTAGCTATATGCAAATTATATTGTCTTTTAATAACTTTTATGTATGTACAAATTATATTGTCTTTTAATAATGATGGTGATGCCTTTTTAATCTTTAAGTCTTTTCTTTCTTTTTCTCTTGCCTTATTGAACTTCCTGGGACATTCAATACAATGTTTAGAAAGATGGTAATAGAAGATATTATTGTTACTTTGCCAATATTAGAAAGAAAGCTATCAGTATTTTACCATTACACATGATATTTCCTGTATTTTTTGTAGATGCACATTATCACATTAAGCAAATTTTCTAAGACTTTATTTTGAAATCACTATTGTTGTGGTTTAGAGAGTCATTATGGAGAGATGGTGTGTGTTCATAGATTAAAAGACACAATATTGTTAAGATGTCAGTTATTACCATTTTGGGGGCACCTGGGTGGCCCAGTTGGCTAAGTGTCCGACTTCAGCTCAGGGTATGATCTCATGGTTCGCGGTGAGTTCAAACCCTGCACAAGGCTCTAAGCTGACAGTGCAGACCCTGCCTGGGATTCTCTCTCTCTCCCTCTGTCCCCCTCCTCCAATCTCTCTCTCTCTCTCTCTCTTTCTCAAAATAAATAAACTTTAAAAAATGACATTATTCCCACTTTGACATACATATTCAATGCAATTCTTTTTTAGTGTTTATTTATTTCTTTTTGAGAGAGAGAGAGAGAGAGAGAGAATCCCAAGCAGGCTGCATACTGTCAGTGCAGGGCCTGATGTAAGGCTCAAACTCATGAACTGTGAGATCTTGACCTGAGCTGAAATCAAGAGTTGGACGATTAACCGACTGAGCCTCCCAGGTGCCCCAGATTCAATGCAATTCTAATCAGAATTCCAGCAAGCAATTTTGTAGATATCAACAAAATGATTCTAAAGTTTGTATGGAAGGGCAAAACACCAGACTGGCCAACACAACACCGGAGAACAGTTGAAGGACTGACGACAACTGACTTCAAGACTTACTGTGAAACTACATTAACCAACTTATGGTAAAGGCAAAAGAATAGATAGTAAATCAGTTGAGTAAAATTGAAATAGATATAGGCTAACACAAATATAATCCACCAGTTTCCAAAAAGGGAGTAAATATTCAATGGAGAAGGGATCAACTTTTCAACAAATGGACATCAGTATGCAAAAAATAAATAAAAGAGTCTAGACTTATACCTTACATCTGTCAAAAAAAAGTTAAAATAGATAATAGATCTAAATGTAAAGTGAAAAGAAAAAAACTTTTAATCATATACACATTTTAGAGGAAAGCAAGATAAAATCTATATGATCTTGGATTTGGTCATGAGTTTGTAGATATGACACCAACAGCATTATCCTTGAAAGAAAAATTGATAAATTAGGCTTTATGACAATTAAAAAATACTTTGTGAAAGAAACTTTAAACAGAATGCAAAGACAAGCCACAGACTCAAAGTATTTGTACAACGTATATCTGATGAAGGACTTGAATCCAAAATATACCAAGAAGTCTAAAATTTCAGCAATTTCTTAGTGAGTCAACAAACAACCCAACTTAAAATGGGCAAAATACCTGAATGGACACTTCACCAAAAAAGATATACAGATAATAAATAAATATATAAATACGTTCAACATCATTTGTCATTAGGAAATTACTTATTAATACAACAATGAGATGCCACTAAACTTTGAAGGTTGGCTAAAGTCCAAAAGCTAATAAAACAAATTGCTGGTGAGTATGCAGAGTAAAAGAAACTCATTCAGTCATTCAGTACTGGTGGGAATGAAGCAGTTTGACAGTTTCCCACAAAGCTAAACATGGTCTTACCATACAGGCGAGCAAATGTGCTCTTAGGTATCACCCATTTGATTTGAAAACTTATGGCCTCACAAAAACTTGTATAGAAGTGTTTTTAGCAGCTTTGTTTCATAATTTCCCTAAGCTGGAAGTAACCAAGATGTCCTTCAATAAGTAAATGAATGAACAAATTGACATATCCATACAATGGAGTATTTTACAGAAATAAAAAAGAAATGAGCTATTATCAAGCCATGAAAAGACACAGACAAAATTAAAATGCATATTTCTAAGTGGAAAAAAAGCCAGCCTAATAAGTCTACATACTGTATGATTCCAATTATATGACATCTAGGAAAGGGAAAACTGTAGAGCCGCATTAAAAAGCTTCCAATGGCCAAAGATGGGATGATTTGAACAACAACAAAAAAGTGGCATGGAATTATAACCCAAAGTATAAAATAAATACCCGCCAAGTCCAACCTAATGTAAATAAATGATTGAATAAGTTAGTTGGGGGAGAAATGACAAATCTCCCATGCTTAAGAAATCCAAGTAATTTACATAGAGACTCTGCCCTGATGGGGTTGGAACACAACTCCCTACTCCTTAAATGTGCATTACTCATAGTTACTTCCTTCCAAAGATTACAGTTTGGAAAGGGGAGAAAAAGAGTAATTTTACAATAGAGAAACCTAAGAAAAGCAACCTCAGCCAGGTGATCAAGTTTCATATCAACATTGATATATAATGGATATGTATATCAATGGTACACTGATATGTGATGAAATGACATTGTATTTCTGTGGTCTTCCTCCCCAAAACCCATAAGTCCAGTCTAGTCATGAGAAAACATGAGGCAAATCTCTGCTGAGGGACATTCTACAAAGTACCTGACTAGTGCTGCCCAAAGTGTCTGGGTTATCAAAGACCTAGACCTTTCTGGTGTGTCTTCTTCTTTACTGCATTACCATACTTCCAAGAGACCATTTGTTTTTGAAATGAAGAACTGCTTTTAGTATTTCTTCTAGTGTCCATTTGCTAACAGTAAATCTTTTGGTTTTTGCTTTATTTGAAAACCTTTATTTTCCCTTCATTTTTGAAAGATGTTTTGCTGGACAGTATTTTCTTTAATCTTTTTGTCTTTTATCATGTTGAATATTGAGCTAATCAGTCTCATTTTTAAAAAATACTGTGTCATTTCCTCTGGCTACTCCTATGATGTTCTCTTTCTCCTTTTTTCCCCAATGGTTTTACTATGCATGCTAAAATGTGGTTGTTTTTTAATTTGTCCTACCTTAAGTTTATATCAATGTTTGCATCTGTAGCTTAATTTTTTTTTATTAGTTTAGGAAAATTCTCTAGTAAGTTTCCTAATGTTGCTTCTGTTCTATTTTCTCATCCCTCTCCTTCTGGAATTCTAATTATATATATGTTAATCTTATTCACCATGCCTCATGTATCTGTATGCTCTTTTCAGTATTTCCTGTATATTTTTTTTCATTTTAATTTTAACTGGCTTAACTTCTACTTTGCCAGTCCTTTTTTTTTTTTTTTTTGCAGTCTAATATGTTTCAGAACTCCTATATTGAGTTATTTTTTTCAATTCTTCAATTTTCATTATTTTTCACAAGTTTCTGTTTTCCTATGAGACACTCTATGCTTTCTTTTCTTTCCTTTTAAAAAACATTTGAATCGAGTATCTGTTTATATTGTCTGTTTTTTCCCAGGCTTTTATTTATCCTGTTTCTTGGCATGTCTACTAATTTTTTATTGAATCCCAGACACCATATCTGAAAAAATGGTTGAGACTCTCATCAGTGCTATTTTCCTTCAGAGAGTATATAATTTTCTTCTGATAGGCAGAGTACAGGTAGATGAACTTGATTCATTCAAACCTAGCCTATTTCAAGTTTGCCTTAATTCAAAGGACTTACCCTCTCTGGTGTCTCAAATAAATCTTAAGCGTCCCTGCTTTTTAATGCATATTCATTTCAGTTTTTATTTTCTCAGGACTTTGAAATAAATGAAAACACTACTTAGCTTTTTAGCTCCTTTTAATAACTGCATGGTGATTTTTGTTTGTCGGAGTGTCACATTTCATACACTCAGCCTGGAAGTCAGTGAATGCTTTAACAGGAGATTGTATACAGGATGCTAGGTTTAATTACCTGTAGTTTCTTTTACTATAGAACATTGGCCTCTCAAGTTATGACTGCCTTGGTAACCCTGAAGTCCAATTTTGCCTCTTTAGCCCAGTGAGGCATCTCCAAACTCAAGATTTCTGCTTTCTGTTCAGGCTCCATGGCCTACAATATGAAAGAGCAAATATTCTGAGGAGAAAATAGCTATAGATATAGGGCTCCGTTTACTGAGATTCCCTTCTCTTTGGAATATCAGCCCTTATGTCCTGATTGCCTTTATAGTTCATGTATTTTTTCAAACAGCAATTCTTTTGAATTTTATCTACCTTTCGTATTTTTTTACTGGGATATTTGATTTGATATCTGCTTTTCCCATCATAGCCAGAAAGCCAACAACAATACTCAAACTCAACAGATCGGCAGATGTATTAGTTATTTACATAGAAAAATTACCAACTTAAATTGAAAAATAAATAGTAATATCCTCAAATTGTTTTTGTGTTTAGGGATATAGAAGGGGGTTAGCTGGATGTTTCTGGTAAAGGTATCATATGAGTTTATAGTTAAGAAATGTGATGAGCTTCAATAATCTGCAGACTTGACTGTAGCGAAGGATATATTTCTAAGTGACTATGTGTATGACAAGTTGGTACTGACTATAGACAGGATACCTCAGTGTCTTGCCAACTGGTAGTCCCCAAAGGGCTTTTTTAGCATCCTAAAAACATAGCACCTAGCTTCCCCAAAGCAAGCAATTCCAGAGAATAAGGTGGAAGCTACAATGTCATAAAAATGACTTAGGAGAAGTCACACATAGCCGTTTGTGCAATATCCCATGGAGCTGAATAAATAGGTCAGCCCTACTAAGTGGGGAAGGTACAATACAATACAAATACCAGAAGTCAAGGACCACTGATGACTATCTCAGAGACGGTCTGGCATAGCAGAAGAAAAGGAGTCATCAAAAGAGGGAGAAGGAAAAAGAGTCAGAAATTTAGGGAAGAGTGGAAAAATTAGTGTTTCAGAAATAAAAGAAGGTATTTTTTAAGACCGTGTTGTAAGCATCAAATGTACAAATAAGACAAGAACTAAGAAGTATTCATTAGGTTAGACATTTAGGTGCTCAATGGTACATTTTGCTAGCATATCAATTTCAAGGAAGTCTGAGGAAAGAGGATATATATGGTCCAGGTAATTGTAGCATGCTTTGGTACCTGAGAGGAATAGGATTCTAGAATTAAGGCTGTGTCATTTGCAAATATTGATGAAGCCCAGACTTTGATTTGTGCAAGAAATTAAATTGGAAGAATAGATAATCCAATTGAATAGCTATTACTGGAGCATATTAATGAGAAGTTACATTAAAAACAGGCTGTACTAATATGAAATGAAGCTCAAAAATATATCAAAACCTAATTGATATGTAGCATTACCAACAAAAATTTTGGCTCGAGAATGTGTTAGCAAGTTTCCAGCTACCAAACTGGAACACTGGGGTAGACCTAATACATTTTGGGTTGTAAAATAAAAAGATAATAGGAACAAGGATGATTAAGAGCTAGGCAGAATAGTAACAAAGATAAAGAAGTCAACAACCCAGGCCAAGATACAAAGACAAAGCCTATTTACTAAAATTGTTTTCATCATACCAGGATTGAAATCCCCAAATAATACCATTAGTGAAATGTGTTGGTCAAGAGACATTTCATCCTTATGACTTCTAGGCCTGTTAGAAGCTTTTCAAGTTGCTCTATCTGACAGTTCTTTCAGGTATGATAATGGATTTTGAACAGGAATGATCTTTGATTCTATTTCAGTATAAGGTTTATAAAAATTCACTTGTCAGCAGTTACTTTTGTTTAAAAAAATTTTTTTAACGTTTATTTATTTTTGAGACAGGGAGTGACAGAGCATGAACAGGGGAGGGTCAGAGAGAGGGAGACACAGAATCTGAAGCAGGCCCCAGGCTCTGATCTGTCAGCACAGAGCCCGACGCGGGGCTAAATTCATGGACTGCGAGATCATGACCTGAGCCGAAGTCGGCCGCTTAACCGACGGAGCCACCCAGGCGCCCCAGTTACTTTTGTTTTAAATACACTCATTCGTACATACATATATACACACATACATACATACATATGAAGGAGTCACACAAAAATATTTCAGCTAGTAAAAAGTTCATTAAAGTCACTAGGACAAATAAAGATGCAAAAACATTATACCATAATAGCCAGTCCCAGCCCACAAGAGGTAGAGGACACAAGAAATAAATATATTGTCAACATTATTCAGTTGATCCCCCTAAAATTTTGGCCATTCTGAAACTTTAGTTCTATATTTCTTTTCATCCACTATCAGTGTCCATAATCAATTTCTCATCTTCTTTCTTATTGGATTTATTCCTAGCTATGATCTCTGTTTTGGATATATTCTCTTTGCACCTCCAGATTCATTCCCCACCCTTGTCTACCCAACACTGTGCTCCTGGGGTCTGACCAGTATGGTTTCAACAGTTCTCTTACCTGCTGGCTTCTGTTTAGATTTGGCTAGAGGAAATTAACAACAAGAGATCAGTAATTGGGAGGGAAGTGATTTTGAATATTTGCTTCATTAACATCCTCTCTATCTCATGTCCCTGCAAGTTGGCTGTGGCCATTATTAAAAGTCACACAGTTCCCTTCAGTCAGCCCTCATCAGGTTTTAGAAACTCCCCATTCCCTTTGCCATTTCAAGCTTAGAGAGCAGGAACAGCTCACAGTTGGTGCTGGTGTGGGAAATTTATCTAATACTGTTTCCTATACCTTCATGCAATTCTGTAAATGAAACTTTATTACATTTACCCAGTTTGATCATGTCAACTGATTCCTTCCAAGATCCTGAAATAACATCTGTTGTTGGTTCTTCCAGGATATAAATTTATTATCTTTGATATCTTTAAAAAATCCTTATTTTAAAAATAATGCCCATGACTTTGCTTATGCTGTTGCTTCTATCTGACCCTCACTATATTTCATTTTCTTCAGCTCCTAGCCATTTTTCAACTCTTAGATGAAATGCCATCTCTTCCCAAGATCCTCACTCCAAGGTAACTCAAATGCACAATGCTGGCTAATAGCTGTTTTTGTAGTATAATTGTCAATTGCTCTCATTTCATTCTTAAAAATGTGCAATCTCAGATGATAAATTATATAGTCACCTTATCTATGAATCCTTCAACCAGAAGTAATATCTTCCGATTCTGATCTCCATATAATTTTATTTGCATTCCTTATACAGAGCATTCTGTTTATTGTTATCATGGTCCTTTATGTTTATCTCCAATCCTTTCATGACCTATATACTCCTTGAAAGCAACAACCATGTGTCTTACTTCCCTGCCCCTCTTAATCCCTAGCACACTGGAAACTATATATAGAGAGAAACTATATATATATATATATATATATATATATATATATATAATATAAATTTAAATTATATATATAAACTATGTATTTATATTGCATACATGTAAACTATGTAAACATGTAAAAGCTATATGTAGAAACTGTATATATATATATGTGTGTGTGTATATATATATATATATATACACATAATGTGTGTGCGTGCGCGCGTGTGTGTGTGTGTACACATATCCACGTGCGTATAAGTACAGAGAGAGAAAGAGAATGAATGGCAGGATTCTGCTATGTATCTCTTTCACAATGTAAAACTTTCCAAATTAATCATAATCCTTGAACTAAAGTTAGGTGATACTGAAATTTTAAGAGGGAAAAAGTTTGATCAGGCAAATATTTACCTGACTTTGAGCATTGTTACCCTTCTCAGAGAAGCCGTGAGCAGCTGAATGCCAGGCTCAGGAAGGTAACCAGTAGCATGACACAACAAATAGGTAAGAACAATATAAGCTGAAGGTTTTGCTCCAAAACACGTGTGGCTTGGAAACTCTCCAAAAATTGGGGTACCTTGATAGGGCTAATTTCACACAAATAGGTCACAATAATCTATACAAAAATTTAAACTCTTTAGGTTCAGTTTTGCAAGGCTGGGAACATGTAGATTACTTTTTAAAAATCTTCCCAATGATGTGGCATACATCTTGATGACAAGGAACATACCTAATTCATCTTTGTTCCTCTAATATCATTTACCCTACTATCAATATATTGCTGAACTGATAATGGTGGCTTCAAACATAGATCTTTTATCTTAGAGTAAAAGTATAATCATATATATATATATATATATATATATATATGTAATTTCATATGTATACAAATATAAACAATTTTAAGTGCTAAATTACATCTCCATTTCTCCATTTAAGGGGCTCTTGGGTGGCTCAGTTGGTTGAAGCATCTGACTCTTGATTTCGGCTCAGGTCACATATCACGGTTTCTGAGTTTGAGCCCTACATTGGGCTCTGTGCTGACAGTGTGGAGCCTGCTTGGGATTCTCTCCCTCTCTCTCTCACTTGCTCCCTCTTTCCGCCCATCCCCTTCTCTCTCTCAAAATAAATAAATTTCTGAAAAATTAAAAAAAAATAAAATTTGCATACTCATTTAATTGTAAGAAACACAGTTTAGTGCCAAATTAATGTTATAGAAAAGAATGCTATTTAAGATCCATATACATCACACTATGCTACAAATAATACATAGCAATTCAAATCAAGCCTGTTCTCTGGCTTTGCTTAAGCTGACAAGCATGAAACTAAAATTTGGAAAAGGTAGAAAGAGCCCACCTCTTTTGTCAGTGGTTTGATTTGCCTACCATGCATCTTCCACATTCGCTATACAGAAGTATCCTCCACTTTAAACCAATTTCACATATTATTAAGAAATTAAATGTGTACTCTTGAGGTTTCCCCTAGCTCAATGTTCAGAATATTCACCAGCTTTAGAATTGTAAGAGATCAGTGCGTTCATTGAGACCTTCTCTCCTCATCAGTGGCTGTCAGTGTGGTGACATGAGAGAAACAACTGTGTACCTTTGATTATATTACCTGCCCAGGCTGTACTTCTGAGCTATTATCAATAAGGTCACTTATAGCTTGAACACACTAGAGAATGTATGACCGAAGAGGAGCTAAACCAAAAGAGTAACAGCTGTGTCGCTCGATGCCAAGAGGGTGGGGATGCTTTGCTGCATCAGACTGAGCTTCTAGGCCTCCAAGTTTTACATTATTTCTTCTCTCTTTGCTGTTTCTTCCTATTGGCAGAAGACGTTAGGTTAACTGAAATGACCCCACAGTCCTCTCTTCCTCCCCTCTGGGGTGATGTATCTTGGCAGGTAGCTATTACTTTACCATACACATATTCCTATATATGGAGAGATGAGAGGGGGAGTCAGAAAATAAATAAAAGTAGTATTGTGATAATCTATGGTTACTAATAATAGTTCAGAAATCTGAACATTTCTATCAGCCACAACCCAACAATGCATGTTAGGGATGAGAGGATACAGAATATAATTTAATTTATCCACACTGGATGTAGAACTAAATAAGAACATTTTCCCCGATTCACTGTGGAGCTTCTAACTTTAGTTTAAGAGGCAAATTTTCCCCAAATAAGTCTGAAAACCACATCACTGTGGTTCTCTCCATAGTTCTTTTATTTGAAGTACCCATGATATTTTAGACTAGGTAACCTCACAAATACTACAGATTTACAATACAATAGAATATCAAACTGTTTTCTGCCCTGCCACATTTTCAGCGGTTCCATAGTGAACATAAAATTACATCAAAGCATAGAATCGTACAGAGAGTGAGCAGTAGGTTCCATTTTACCATTTTAAAAATAAATTCTAGCTGTTCTTTTGTAACCATAAAAGCTGATAGCGCAGTTTGCTGGCTCACAGATAGAAATGTCATATTTTATGTTAGAAGAAATGTTAGGCATCATTTCGAAGAGGGTTCTTCACTGACAGCTCGTGAACCAGATGATCTGTTTTGGAGGAATGGCTCTGCAGTAACTCTGCCCTTCATATTATCTTTGGCATTAGTCATATATACATGTACGTGTATTCTTTTACTTCCTCAAATTCCTTTTAGAAGACATTAGAATATTAACTATTCAAATAAATAATCATGTCCTCTTCTCTCAGCAACAATTATTTCAGTATCACGGAACAATCCAACTGGTCAGCTTTACTAAAATGCTTCTTTTAGCTTCATTCTGGAGTATGTGGCTTTAAATCTACACCTCTACTGTGACCAACTTGAGATAGGTTTGTTTTCTTCTACATGATCATTCAGTAGCAAAATTTGTAATTCAGCTACCTTTAGGAGCTACTCAAAGCAATGGGATCTAATCTGATCGCATAAGTATGTTTTAGGAAAGTTGTCTCAAGAACAGAGATTAGAGAAACACCCTGCTGTGATTGGAGTGCAGTTAGACCTTCAAAGTTGGAAGCTATCAGCAAGGGTTGTCTCTTGAAGGAAGTCTAACATGCGATTAGCTATTGCAGTTCAAGTGGAAAGCAGATAATTGGCATATTGGAATTTTTTTTTTAAATTTTTTTAACGTTTATTTATTTTTGAGACAGAGAGAGAGCATGAACGGGGGAGGGTCAGAGAGAGGGAGACACAGAATCTGAAACAGGCTCCAGGCTCTGAGCTGTCAGCACAGAGCCCGACGTGGGGCTTGAACTCACTGACCGCGAGATCATGACCTGAGCCGAAGTCGGCCACTCAACCGACTGAGGCACCCAGGCGCCCCTATTGGAATTTGTTTTGAATTTGGCCTCAAGAAGTCTGTGGTCAAATACTTAATACTGTTTTTTATGTGCTTGATTTTAGAAACCATCACACCATGAACATACTTGAAAACACCAAAAGCCTCGACTAATTTAATATTCCTTAGGAATTAATATAAATAATAATATATCAAGTACTCAATATGTGCTGTCAACTTTGCATGGATTATTTCATCCAATATTAAGATATTCCTACAAAGAGGGGCGCCTGGATGGCTCAGTCGGTTAAGTGACTGACTTCGGCTCAGGTCATGATCTCACGTTCGTGAGTCTGAGCCCTTCCTTGGGCTCTGTGCTTACAGCGCAGAGCCTGGAGCCTGCTTCGGATTCTGTGTCTCCCTCTCTCTCTGTCCCTCGCCCGCTTGCCCTCTGTCTCTCTCTCTCAAAATAAATAAACATTGAAAAATTAAAAAAAAAAGATATTCCTATAAAGAAAAGTACTACACCATCCCCATGTTATGGAAGAATACTAGAGGTTCTTTAAACTCTCTTAAGTTTTATAACTTGCTAATGGTCACAGCTACAATGTGGTGGAGTCAGGATTTTGCCTAAGCAGTTTGACTCCACCACCTTACAATCTTAGACATAAGACAATTACCCCAGTACTGTGTACTGTGATTACGAACTGCAGAGTTCAATATGGATTGAGGTCTGATTCTGTCAGTTTCTAAGGGAGTGATTTCAGGGAAACTAACCTTTCAGAGTTTCTTCATCTGCAAAATGAGGTAGTAATATCTATTTCATAGGTTTATTATAAGAGTTAAGCAAAAATAACATAAAGGGAGCCAGTAAAAGACTTTCTTTTCCATTTATAGAAAGGGAGGGGTTACTTAAATTTCACACATCTTTTAAAATAAAACCATAGAGGGGCGCCTGGGTGGCTCAGTTTGTTGGGCGTCCAGCTTCGGCTCAGGTCATGATCTCGCAGTCTGTGAGTTCGAGCCCTGTGTGGGGCTCTGTGCTGACAGTGCAGAGCCTGGAGCCTGCTTCAGATTCTCTTTCTTTCTTTCTCTCTCTCTCTCTCTCTCTCTCTCTGTCCCTCCCCTGCTTCCTCTCTCTCTCTCTTTCTCTGTCTCTCAAATAACCATTAAAAAAATTTAAAATAAAACCATAGAAATCAAAACAGGGATCAAGTAAAACTACCCACAGCTATTCCTACAGCACAGCTGGGAGATAGGTGATAATACAATCTTAAGTTGCCCTTAGGTAGGGAACGAAACAGCTGAAACCAGCAGAGTTGTCTCAGGATCACATAAAAGCAGAGAGTCAGGCAAGAAATGAGCAGAAGAGAGAACAGGAGTGATGGGATACAGACCACACACTAAGGCTCAAGCCCAGAGGAAGTGGTTTCCATCCTGAGTTGAGAAATGCTAAAAACAGGTCCAAGTTTGATTAGAATCCTTGGCTACTTGGCTACTAGACAGTGAACATTAAGAGGTTGGAAAGTGCGTAGTCCAAAAGCAACAATCTTGAGAAGGCGTGGTTCTGGTGAGGAACACCTGAAAAAGAGAGGTGTCCCTGGAGGCATGATGATAAGAGGAAAAGGAAGTGGCAGAAAGAGGGCTCTAAGGAAATGAAATATTTTCCAAAAAATTAAATAACAATAGAAAAAAGACCCCACATGCCCTTTATTACAGAAACTGCATTTTACTGTGGAAACAGAAGTTAAAGCTAGTGAAGTTAGAATTTGGTAAATTTCAGGAGGAAATTCAGGAAACCTTGCAAATACTCCTTCCATCCCCTTAGGATCACCTGCTGTTGCCTTTTCAAATTCATCAGACATGCTCATGAACAGAATAAAGAATCCAGAATCCGTTGAAAGACATCATAAGAAGAAAACAGGAACTAAGTATCAACATTTTTCATCAAATGAAACATACACAAACACTTGAGGCAGATAATATAATGTAGCACAACATTCAACTATGAATTAAACAATCAAGTTGGAAGTATGAAAGAACACCATGAATTAAAGATGATAAACTGAATAGGAATCTTAAAAACAATAGGAACTTCTAGTTTTGACCTTCATATAAGAGCTTAGAAGTCATCACTCCTGTCCTTACAATAAGTAAAAGCTGAACAGACTGAAAATTGATGATTTTTCTTGGTCTCATTAGAGAAATGGGGTTACAAGACGCATAGCCTCCCTGAAATCTAGAGAGACAAATGAATCCAGAGTCATAATTGAAGTGAGGAAAGCCAGTTCCTCCAAATATTAAATATGATAGATATGATATGATAGATAGATAGATATGATAGAGCAAACTGATAACAGAGTATCTAGTAAATAAATACTAAACTGTGAACAGATACAAAATAAACAACTACCTGAGGGCTCTAGAAAGTGAACAAAAGCAGGTAGATTTTGGAGTGTAGTTAAAATATGGAGAGAAATTGCCATTATCTTATTTTAAGAGAATGTGAGATTTTATGACTGGCCTGAGAATGAGCCACAGCTGAAAAGCAAAGTAGGCAAAGTAACTCATAAAATTTCCTCCATCTTTATAAGATAAGGAACCAGGAGACAGAACTCAGACAACAATAGATCTCAGGAAGAAAGGAAGGAAGGAAGGCAGAAAATCCTGCAGTGTAGAGAAACTGAGCCAGAAAACTCACATTCTGGGTGTAGACTGCTTAAAATTTTGTCTTTCCTTTGAATCATATATATGTAAGCAGTGCAGTTAGGGCTCACAGTGAGTTACGGCTCAAGTCTCATGACTTGAGACTTGAAAATGCTCCCTACTGAGGCACCTACCTGGGTGGCTCAGTTGGTTAAGCATCAAACTTCAGCTCAGGTCATGATCTCATGGTTCCTAAGTTCAAGTCCCGCCATCAGGCTCTGTGTTGACAGCTCAGAGCCTGGAGCCTGCTTTGGATTCTGTGTCTTCTTGTCTCTTGCCCCTCCTCCTCTCGTGCACGTGCTCTCTCTAAAATAAACATTAAAAAGTTTTTTTGAACAGAAAATGCTCCCTACCTAAGTCAAGTCAGAGATTGTAGTTTGAACCTATGTAAATTATTTGCCTGCTAAAATAAAAACACCAAACACTCTTTGGAGCAATGTAACAGAATTTAGGGGCTCCACAGTTAACATTCACAATGTTTAAGATACTGTCAAAGTTTATAATCCTTGACATACAAACAATTTTGCTAATAGGAGAAGATGATTAATAGAGTGCAAATTTGAGGTTACCTAGATGTAGGAGTTTTCAGTCAAGAACTTTGAAGTTGCTATGACAGCCATGTTCCATGAGGTAAAAGACAATATTCTTAATGAATGGAAATATAGGATATTTCAGCAAAAAATAGAAAACATAAAAGAGAGGCAAAGGGATATTTTACAAATGTAAAATATATACTTGAGGTAAGCAGTTCATAAAATGAGCTTATTTGGAAGATGGAGAGGAAAAAAGAAATAGTCTCCAAATTTGAATATAGATCAATAAAAATTATCCAATCTAAAGTAGAAAAAAGTATGAGAAAAAAATTAACAGTACTAAGGGATGCATGTAAAAAGTAATTTTAGTCCCAGTAGGAGAGGAAAATTGGGCCAGACAAAATAATAATATAATGGCTGAAATTTTTCCAAATTTGGTGAAAGACATACATTTGTAGATAGAAACTTAGCAAACCCTAAACAGAAAAAAATGCAAAGAAAATCATGCTTAAGCACATCTCAAATTACTGCAAATCTAAAAAAAAAGAGGTAAAAATGAAAATAGAAGACATGATGTAGGTATTTGAGTGACTATAGATTTCTCAGTAGAAAACACTAAAGGTGGTGGACAGTAGAACAACATCTTTAAAGTGATGAGAGAGGAAATAATGATCACCTCAAATTCTATATCCTTCAAGAATGAAAATTAAGTAGGCTTTTCCAGATAAAGGCAAACCAAGAGAATTTATTGCAAGGAAATGATAAAGTAAATTTTTCAGTCTAAAAAGAAATTATAGGGGCCCTTGGGTGGCTCAGTCAGTTAAGCATCTGACTTTGGCTCAGGTCATGATCTCACAGTTCATGGGTTTGAGCCCTGCATGAGGCTCTTGGTTCTGGGGTTGAGCTCCCACATAGGGCTCTGTGCTGACAGGGCAGAGCCTGCTTCAGGTACTCTGTCCCCCCCTCCCTCTTTGTCCCTTTCCCACTTGCACTCTCTCTCTCAAACACAAATAAGTAAACATTAAAAAAAGAAATGATATCATATGGAAAGTCAAATATTCCAGACATAATGAAGAACATTTGACATGGAAATATCATGTTAAATATAGAAGACTATGTATTTCTCTTAATTTATTTATAATATATGTGACTATGTAAAACAAAAATAAAACATTTTCAAGTGAGGTTTGTAATATATGTAGATACAAAAAATATAAGTAGATACAATGTGGAAACTATCATAAGGGATGATGTCAGAGAGAAAGAGAATAAATGAACTAATACAATTTCAAAGGTTTTAAATTTTGTGTTAAATGCTAACAAATTAACTCTGTGTAGAATGTAAAAAGTTAAGTATGTACTATAATCTGAGCAACTACCAAAAATAGCACAGAAAGGTATAGCTAACATAAAGATAACTGAAATGAAGTTCTAAAAACTGTATCAAAATTTAAAAGTGGACAAGATAGGAGAAACAAAACAACAAAGCAGAGATGACAAACTGAAAAAACAAAACAAAACAAAATGGTCATTCTATACCCAACCATATAAATAATTCGATTAAAAACTAATGGGCTAAACATTCCAATTAAGAGTATTATTGGAATAAAGAATGATAATTTGGACAATACTAACAACCACCATGACTTACTGATACTTATATAGAGTCATATTCAGCAATAGCAGAATACATATTCTTTTCAGATATAGATAGACATGCATCAAGCTAGACAATATGCTGGGCTTTGAAACAAACCTCAATAAATTTAGAAAGATTAAAATCATAGAGTATGTTCTCTGAAAATATTGAAATTAAATTAGAACTCAATAACAATATGATACCTAAGAAAACTACAAATATTTGAAATTAACCATTTCAATATTTTTAACTGAATGATAATGGAAATGCAACATACCAAAATGTATGGGATGCAACTAAAATAGCAAATATACCTGCTAAACATATGTTTAATTTCTAATAATTGAAAATGTTCAGTTTATAAAATATCAGCAATAGAAGAATGGAAGATAGCTCTTAGATTTCATAATAATGGATTTTGACTTCTAAATCTATTGTCAAGATATAGGCAGTAACACTGCCAACATTTAAATGAAGTTTCTCTTGTAAAGTTTCCCAGAGTTCACAGTCCATAAATTTGCTTTTTCCCTGTAGCCAGGGTCTTTGATCCCCAAAGGCTGCTTGGAAAATAGTTGTAGGAATGAGATCCATAACTACAAAAAATTCTGTGATCAATGGACATGCCCACTCTGCTTTCTGAGTCTTTAAATAGGCAAATTAAGGGAAAGGGGTTGATTGAGATAGAGACATCACTTTGTTCAATCACTGACAGCCTCCCTGCGTTCTTGGCTCTTTTGATCCCTGTGCAAACCATATCAAATTCTGAGTTTTTGTCCTTCCGTTTTCATGGTTATGGCAATATTCACCTTCCCAGTTGAAACACTTCTAGATTTTTAAATTATCACTCCAAGTCTTACTGCCTCTAATTCTTACAAATAAACTTAGGCATGACCTATTTGGTTAATGACATTACTCCAATTCCATTTTAATACTGCTATAATAACACACCATTTCAATACATGCCTTGGGAAAAACTCCTCCCAGGAGAAAGGGAATGCTTACTTCCCAGTTTACTACATCCTACAAGCAGTAGGACAGAATGTTTTGATATCAATGGAAAGCAGTAAACACTCTACTTGACACTTGAAATGAAAAAAAAAAAAATTAGGCAGGAGCATCAACCTGTATTTATATCCTTGCAGAACTCACTGATCTTCCTCAGTGAAAGAACCCAACTTAATTCTTCCAAGGGTTAAATGGTCTGAATACAAACTTTATTTATGCCACTGAAAAATGATCTTAACCTTCTTTAGCCTTTCTATATGCTTGAGCACAGAACCCAGGCCCTTGCTTACCTTTCCATACTCTTTCTTTATCCTCCTGCACACATTTTCACTGTGTTCCAGACATATTTCATAGTTTTCCCTCAACTTAACTTTAATAACTCTTACTTACCCTTCAGATCTGAGCTTAAGGATCACATCTGGGAAACTTTCTCTTCTGTCTGTCACGTGAGTCCATATCACCATCTACCTTGACCACCATAGCATATCATTTTTGCTTACTGATTTGTTTGTATCCTACAACTACTTTGTACCTGTTATGTGTGAAACCTTAATTTTTTAAAGTTTATTTATTTTGAGAGAGAGACAGAGAGAGAGCATGCTTGAGCAGGGAAGGGTCAGAGAGGGAGGGAGGGAGAGAGAGAATCCCAAGCAGGTTCCACACTGTCAGGGCAGAACCTAATGTGGGGCTCGAACCCATAAACCTTGAGATCATGACCTGAGCTGAAACTAAGAGTCAGATGCTTAACTGACTGAGCCATCCAGGTGCCCCCAAACCTTAATTATTTTAAGTTAGTTCCTAGATAGGATAGATAGATGGATGAGTGAATGAATAACTCTGCCTATACCAGAGAGAGTCTCCTGATTGGTCTTTGCCTCTGACTGTACTTTTGCCTCTAGAATATTTCATAAAAGGATAATGATTAGTCAGAATATACTAGATCAATGCTTCCTAAACTTTTATATGAACATAAATCTCCTTGGGATTCAGTAGGTGTAGGATGAGGCCTGAGAGTCTGCATTTCTAACAAACCCCCAGGTAATATAAATCCTTTGAGTCTGTGGGCTCACTTTGAATAACAGAGTTCTAGACTGCAGGATTAACAACAACACAATGAAACCTTAGTCGTTTAACCCAACAAAATTTTCTTTCTTCTCATATAAACTTAGCAAGAGACATTCTCTAGAACACCTCTCCTTTATTTAGTAACTCAGGGTTCCAGATTGCTTCCATTTTGTGGCTTTTCTTTATAAATGGAGTTTCCAAAGTTGTCATCAAAAAATGAGATAGCTGGAGAGTCAAGCAGCTTTTTGCTAACTGAACTCAGAAGAATCCCATTTACAGTCCATTGGCCCAAGCTTGTGACATGGACCCACTTAATATAAGAGAGTAGGAGGTGCCAAGAAATAAGAATAGAGCTGGAATAAGTAAATGTCCACGAGTGTCATCTAAAGCAGTGGTTCCCATTCTTGGATCCACAAAAGAATTACTCAAAGAGATATTAAAAACTATCAATCGTCAGGCTCTACCTCTAACCAAATTCTTATTTAATTAGCTTGAGATACAATCCAAGAATTGCTATTTTATAAACATTTCCCTGGTGAGTGAGTCTAATGTGTAGTCAGGGATTGAAAACCACTGATTTAGCAAGTATAGTCAGCCTAAGCTCTTCTACAGAATTTCTGCCTGGCAAGTACAAATGGAACAAGGCACAAAATGGGGCAAGAAAACTTAGGGCATCTTTCTTTTTTTTAATTTTTGAAATGTTCATTATTATTTTTGAGAGAGACAGAGACAGAGAGCAAGAAGGGAAAGAGCAGAGACAGAGGGAGACACTGAATCCGAAGCAGACTCCAGGCTCTGAGCTGTCAGCACAGAGCCCGATGCAGGCTCAAACCCACGAACTGTGAGATCATGACCTGACCCAAAGTCAGATGCTCAACCGACTAAGCCACCCAGGTACCACTGGGGCATCTTGCTGAAGATCCAGGGGTGACTGCAGATGTCTGTACTTCCTTCAGAATTGGAGCAAGTAGGATATATGCTCTTCCTATTTAATGTATCTTCATCCTATTAAAACTTGAGGGTAGCCAGGTCTGGTCAAATTTTTTTCATTTTAAACTAATCCAAAACATCTTCAACTTTTCAGTTTTTGTGACCTATACCAGTTAATTAGAGAAAACCAACTTCATGATATCTTAGGGACAGGGGAAAAATGTCTATGAATAGATACTTAGTTTTTAGGAAAAAAATAATTTTTTAGGAAAAAAATTATATTTCTTGAGTTTTCAGGTATGCATGTTTTGAGATATTTATATAAAGGAAGAGTCAACCTATGTATTATTAGAAATTGAATCAAATTACACCCTTTTAATGGAAAGTTGTAATATTCTCCTAAATAGAGAAAAGCAAAAATATCTGCCTAACATTTCTGTAAAGACATGAGGTCAATTGACATTACTTTGGAGAAGAAACACCAAGAGACTATGAATATTTCACTAACAGAATTGGAATATCATCAGGGACTGCAAATGTCTGTAATACTAAAATGTTAAATTAATCTAGTCCAAGAGAAAGTTTAATAATCTAATTAATTCATGGAATTATGGTATGTCTTTGGTAACTACCAACAATGTTTACAGCAATTGAATTGCTTTATTGCCAATTAATTGCCAATTCCTGGTATTCTTCCATAACTTCCCATGAGGGAAAAAATAAAAAAATAAAAAAGCTCAAATTGTGATCTTGGAAGTTTTTCACATCACAGTTATATCAATCCCTTCAGTGGAGCTCACGCTGACCTAAATAGACAGGAGATGTGCATGTATTTTGGAGTTCTTCCTCCTTATCATCAACTTACCAGTGTATACAAAATGTATTGGTAAGCTTCATTATTTTCCATAATTTTATCTTCTATATCACTTATTCATTCCTCTGCTCCTTCAATCCTTGTGGTAATTACATCCAGTTGGTTTCACATCTCGGGTATGGCATTTTTTATTTTGGCCCGACTAGTTTTTAGGTCTTTTATCTCTGTGGTAAGGGGCTCCCTGGTGTCGTCTATGGTTTTCTCAAGCCCAGCTAGTATCCTTGATTGCTGTTTTACATTCTGGATCAGGCATATTACTTTAATCTGTTTGATTAGATCCCTGGCTGTGAACTTTTCTTGTTCTTTCTTTTGGGACAAATTCCTCCATCTTGGCATTTTGTCTACGTCTCTGTCTTCTTCTTTGTGTTAGGAAGGCCTGTTATGTATATTGCTCCTGAGTGTAATGGCTATATTAAGAAGAAGTCATATACCCTCCAGGGCCTGGCACTTCAGGAAGTGTTTCTGGTGTGTGCTGTATGCACTCTGCTGCTGTGTTTTGGCTGCTCTTTCCCTCAAGTCAGTCCTCTGAAGAACTTCTTTCCTGCACTGGGGAATGTTTGGACACTGACCAGAATGTGGCAAGTTTTAACTAAGTGTGCTCTGGTCTGCTTGTTAAAAGAGACCTGATCCTAGATAAAGAATATATATATATATATATATATATATATATATATATATATATATATGCATGTATACACACACACACACACACACACACACACACACAGTGGAATATTATTCGGCCATCAAAAAGAATGAAATCTTGCCATTTGCAACAACATGGATTGAGCTAGAACATATTATGCTAAGTGAAATAAAGACAGAGAAAGACAAATACCATATGATTTCATTCATATGTGGAATTTAAGAAACCAAACAGGTGAACATAGGGGAAAGAAAAAAGGCAGACAGAGAGAGAGAGAAGCAAACTGTAAGAGACTCTTAACTATAGAGACAAACTGGGAGTTGCTGGAGGGGAGGTGGGTAGAGGAATGAGCTAAATGGATGATGAGTATTAAGGAAGTCACTTGTGATGAACACTGGGTGTTATATGTAAGTGATGAATCATTAAATTCTACTCCTGAAACTAATATCACACTATATGTTAACTAAGAATTTAAATAAAAACTTGAAATACTAACAGAAAAGCAAAAATGTATTGGTAAGGACCTGCAAAAATTCCATTGTTATAAGCCTAAGTATCCATCAACAGATGAATGGATTAAAAAATGTGAGGGGCGTCTGGGAGGCTCAGTCAGTTAAGCATCTGACTTTGGCTCAGGTCATGATCTTGCAGTTTGTGAGTTTAAGCCCTTCGTCAGGCTCTGTGTTGACAGCTCAGAGCCTGGATCCTGCTTCAGATTCTGTTTCTCCCTCTCTCTCTGCCCCTCCCATGCTAGCACTCTATCTCTCTTTCTCAAAAATAAATGCACATTAAAAATAAATAAATAAATAAATAAATAAATAAATAAATAAAATGTGAAAAAAGACCATAATGGAATATTATTTAGTCTTTACAAAGAAGGAATCCCTGCCATTTGTGACAAAAATGGGTTAACTCAGAGAATGTTTTGCTAAGCGAAATAAGCCAGACACAGAAAGGAAAATACTGCATGATCTCACTCATATGTGGAACCTAAAAAAGGAGAACTCAAAAATAGAGAAGATAGTAGTGGTTGCCAGAGGGTAAAGGGTGGGGAAATAGGAACATGTTGGTCAAAGGGTAAAATTTTACTTGTACAGGTTGAAAGAGTTCTTGAGATATAATGTACAGCATGGTGACTATAGTTAATAATACTACATTGTATATTTGAACTTTGCTAAGAGTACATCTTAACAAATTTAAATTAATACACACAAAAAGTAACCATGTGAGGAGATGGATATGTTAATTAGTTTGTGGTGATAATTTCACAATGTATACATATATCAAAACATCATATTATACACCTGAAATAGATACAATTTTTATTTGTCAATTATACCTCATAAAACTGGGAAACCATTCAACTCTTGTATCACTGGCTTCCTATATTTTCTCAAGTAAATCTTGCTATGGTTAGTCTGCCCTCACAGTTTTTTAAAAGTGCTATTTATTTGTATATCAATCCTTAAAAAGATCACTTTTAAAGTTAGTTTTGAAGGACAAAGTGGATTTCACTCAGATATAAATGTATGTTACTTACATGTACTTATTCTAGGACTTTGAACAGAAAGAGTCCTTCCAGAAATAATTGTTATTGTGTCAATTGATAAAACAGATAATTGCTTCCATCACTGAACCAGATACATCATAGAGAACAGACCCTAAATCCTGTCTTGGTGACAGGTGTGACTGTAAAAGACATTCCCCAGGCTTAAGGGTTTTAAAATTCTTAAGGGTTTTAAAATTCTCATCTGAAAATATGCCTACAGCTGGAAAGTTCATCTAAAATGAAAATAGCTTTTTTTAAATTTTATTTTTTCAACCAGTACCTATTGGAACCTACCATATGCTGGGCTTATGGTGATAGATATTAAAAACAGTCAAACAAAAAAAAACCCAGATGTGGTCTCTGATATAATATGTGTGTTATCACAAATTGATATTAGTATATGAATTTTTAAAATGCAACCTAAGTGCACTTTGCTCTTATGTATACTTCACACATTATAGCACACTATGACAAATATATGCTTTGCCTCTGGCAACTATTCCTTAGAATATTTTGTATAAACTTAGAAGCAGTGCTTTTCTAAATGTTTTAGGTTGTCAGTACTAACAACTTCATGCTGCCACATATGATAAAGTTGGATTATTGAAGTATAGCAACAATCTTACCTTGAAGTTAGGATTTTGGGTGTCCACCACCAGGGCTCAGGCATTTCTGAGCCTATCTGAAGAAATGGTACAACAGCCCAATGGTCAATGATGTTTATTTTCTTCGAAAGGTTGTCCTGCAACAAAGCAGTAATCACCAGAGGAGAAGATGATTATGAATATTGCATAGAGTCTACCATTCAGACTTGTCTCTCAGTCCAGCTCCCTACTACCTCCATGCATGAGTCTTATGGAGAATAAGGAAGCTATTAATATGAATGAACAAATCCTCCCCAATTCTATAAAACATTTAGGGTACAAGCAGAATTCTCCTACTTTGATGAGTTTGATAAAACTATAGCAGAGAGCATGGGTGGCAACATAAGAAGTTATGATACTTGGAAAGGATGATATGTCAAACAGAGTCCTGGCATAGTCCAGAAATAACCCTAGTGCAGCAATGATCAGGAACAGAGACAAGTGCCTAGAAGAGTAACACTGACCCTCACTATAACTGTGGAGCCCAGCAATGCACTGATTATGCTTATTCATAAGCACACATGAGACATTCTCAGCCTATTATATAAATACAGGGGAACTGGGAGGGAGACTTTGCAAAAAGTTAGTCATTTTATGCATGTGAGAATAGCCAAACCCAGACTTTGTAAACTCTTTTCTGTTACCAAGTTTCTATTCTAGAGCTTATAGGATATGTGTGCATATGAGAAGAGCAAGAAAGTAAAATTGGAGTTATCACTTTGAATTTGGATCTATTCTTAGTCACCACCTATTAGAATCCAGAAATTTTTTAGTGGTGATATGCAAAGTTTTCTGCATTTATAAAAAAAATGGATCTGGAACATATTTTATCACACATAATCATTATTTTGCTACATCATAATTAAGTATAAATGGCAACTAGTTCACAAAAATGACAGTAATTAGCATTAATTTTATGCAGACAAGCCAATTAAAAAATATCCTTAGTTCATTCTGCCACTTTTCCTGTATGCATTATAAGTATCAATATCAAAAATTTTAATCACTATCATATTCTTCCATAGGCAGGCACATACCGACATTTAACCTGATGCCCAGACAAGTTTCTGAACCTTACTGTCAACATCAGCAAGGACTGTATGCTATATGCTTAGTTGCTGAAGAGTGCTGGTTAGGTAGTTTTACAGTAATCCCAAATGTCATTTTTGTGTGAAGAGTTAGGCACAGATAATAAGAGGAGAGATTAAGGTGGGTGGTGGCAAGTGGAAGAGAGGAACAAGATGCAAATGTATCACTCCACACTTCTGGGGTGTAAATAAGGAGGAAAATTAGAACTGAGAGAAAAGAGGAAGACTATATGGAAGAGACTTGGTCAAGACTAGACTTGCTGTTAACGCTTTTGGTACCAAATCTCCAGTAGATACCCTAAGACAATTCTGTCAGTTATGAGAGGTTTGAAAAGTTCTTCCATGTGTGAAGATGTCATATGCTTTATTTGTGTAGTTAAAATTAAGTCTCGGGGCACCTGGATGGCTCAGTTGGTTGAGCATCTTACTCTTGGTTTTGGCTCAGGTCGTAATTTCACAGTTCATGGGTTTGAGCCCCGTGTCAGGCTCTGTGCTGCCAGTGTGGAGATTGCTTGGGATTCTCTCTCTCTCTCCCTCTCTCTCTCTCTCTGTCTCTGTCTCTGTCTCTGTCTCTCTCTCTCTCTCTCTCTCTCTCCCCCTCTCTGCTTGTGCGCTCTCTCTCCCTCTCAAAATAAATAAATAAACATTAAAAAATAATAAATAAAATTAAATTAAGTCTTGGCTGAGTAACAACCTATCAGTATAGATAAGAGTCTGCTATCAAGTAATAATTGTGATTTTATTCACAATAATTTCTATGCGTTTGTGCCAGAACCCTGAAATTATATGTACCAGATATCAAATAAATGTGGTTCTACTTCTGGTAATGGCAGATTTTGTCATTTGTGCTAGTCCTTCCCAAAGACTGAGAACAATTTATTGAAAAGCTGAGAAAAGACTGAGAACAAATTATTGAAAAGCATCCTATTTGAAGATATCAGAGGGCTGCTAAGGCAAGGAAGAATTATGGAGCAAATATCAGGGCAAAGAAGGAAACCCAGAGAGGTGAACTTGGCCCTGAGGAACACTTCCCAAAGGAGCATCATTTGATTGTAGTAGAAATGCAGAGAAGTCAGAGAAACTGAGAAGTACTTTCAACAGAACTTACTAAGCTAAGAAAAAAATATGGAATTCAGGATCACTGAATTAAGGAGGAACCTTAAACCTCCAGATTTAGATGGGTACCTAGAGTCCTCTAGCCTGGAAATAAGAGTGAAAGCAAAAAAACACCTTCCTCTTCAAGTGGAAAACCTAGCTACAAATCATATGTAATTGTTAAGGAATTCTAGGATAGCTAGTGTTTGTAAATATCTGCCCAAAACTAACATATCTGGGCAAAATGTAATATCATATCAAGTTCCAAATTATCTTAAAAATTTTTCATTTGTATCTGGCACCCAGTAAAAACTAACCCACCATATAAGAATGTAATTTTTGAAAATACCAGATAAATAAAAGACGATAGAAACAAAATCAGAAGAGATACAGATAAGAGTTATCAGGCACCATCCAAAGAAACTATGCCTAATATATTAAGTAAATAAAACACAAAATTGAGAATTTATATATAAAATTGGAAACTCTAGAAAGAACCACATGGCAATTCTAAAACTGAAAAATTTCAAACATAAAATTAAGAACTTGATAGAAATTTAATAGTATATTAGACACAACTAGAGATAAAGAAATTGCAATATATGTGCAAAGAGAACATTGTATGCAATTGATTGCAATCTATATTTTTACTAATACTCCTTTGCCTATTTAAGTAATAGTCCAGCAATGGTCCCTTTCTCATTTGAGCAATGTTATTCTCAGTGATACCCTCAGTGCCTCAGTAATTTTGCATTAGCTTCCATCAGTATTCTGTAGCCATCTCTCCAGCCTCTCCTCTTTCAACAACTATTCCAAGAATATTCTTCCTCAGTACCACGGCCACAGTGTCAATACATCTCTATCCTGCTTTAGTTACTCAGTTGCTAGTTGTTTACCTGTAACTAAAAAAAAAAGGGGGGGGGTGGTAGTGTTCTAGGTGACATATATACCTTCTTTTTTTGACCCTAACAATCAACATCACCAACAAAAACAAATATATATTGCATATTCCAGACACTGTTGTAGGTGCTGGGAGATGGGTGCATAAGTGGAAACAAAAGGGAAACAAGCAAACAAATACTAAAAAATTTCAGTCCTTGGAATCTGTTCAGACTAACCTTATAGAACAGCATATGCTGAATTTTTTAAATGCCCTTTTATACTGGGAAAGAATGAGCATTCTGTGAGATATTCTTTACATTCTTTAATGTTTAAAATTTAATGTTTTTACTAATTTTTTGCCTACTCAATCAATCTCTGATAAAGTGTGCAAATTTGGACCATCATTATTGTGCATGTCTCTCTTTTTACTTTTGGTAAATTTTGCTTTACAATTAATGAGGCTATATAAGGTAGGTGCATGAAAAGTTGGAGTTACTTTATCTTCTTTGAGAATTATTTTATTTTTTTAATTAATAAAAATTTATTTTATTATGATACACCTCACTTTATCTCTGGTTATACTTTTTGCCTTAAAGTCTTTTTTTGTTTGATGTTTGATATAGCAGCACGAACTTGTTTTTGGTTAATATTTGTGTTAAATAGTTTCTCTGCAGCATTTTTTGACTCCAGATCTCCCATATGGCTGCAATCAATGTGTTGGTTGCAGCTGCAGTCATCACAAGGTTCTACTAGGGGAGTAACCTTCTGAGAGTTCTTCGCAGACTGCTGGCCAGAGACATTAGTTCCTTGCCATATGGGTTTTTCCATTAGGGCAGCTTGAAATATGGCATCTGAGCTGTCCTCTCATGCCCTCTTGCTTGATTGTTCTGGGGGAAGTCACCTGCTATGCTGTGAGCTTTCCCAGAGGAATGAAGCCTTCTAACTGCCACTTGAGTGAGCTGGGAAATAAGCCTTATGATGACTGTCACCCTGGCCAGCACCTTGATTGCAGCCTTCTGAGAAATCCTGAGTCAGAGGCACCCAGCCAAGCTGTGCCAGGATTCCTGACATAATAATGTTTGTTGTTTTAGGCTGCTAAATTTTAGGAGTAATTTGTACTATGCAGAAATAGATAATGCAACTACCAAACGTTAAGAAGATATTCCAACTTGTAGAAACCACATAAGTTCTTTCCTTATAGGAACAATCTTATTTAAATTAATACCATTTGTTTCCCCCCCCAATTTTATTGATATATAATTGACATACAATACTGCATAAGTTTAAGGTATATAGCATAATGACATATGTATATATTTTGAAATGATTTAATTACCATCTATCACCTCATATAGTTAGAAAAATATTTTTTTCCTTGTGGTGAGAACTTTTAGAATTTGCTCTCTCTTTTCTTTTTTTCTTAATTTTTTTAAATTTATTTTTGAGAGCGAGAGAGCATGAGGATGTGAGTGGGGGAGGGGCAGAGAGAGAGGTACACACACACACACACACACACACACGCACGCACAAATTCCGAAGCAGGCTCCAGTCCAGGCTCTGAGCTGTAAGTACAGAACCCAATGCAGGGCTCAAACCTGTGAACCATGAGATCATGACCTGAGCCAAAGTCGGATAATTAATCAACTGAGCCACCCAGGCACCACTGCTCTCCCTTCTTAAATACACCATACAGCATTGTTAACTACTGTCATCATATTGTACATTACATCTTTAGAACTTATTTATCTTATAACTGTCAGTTTGTACCTTTTGACCACCTTCATCAAATTCCCCAACCCATGCTTCTTTTTTTAACTGGTTAAAATCAATATGGAAATTTATCATATGGCTACATGGATATCACACAGATCTCAAGGACTATAGCTGGGCCTAATAAGTGACTGGAGCAAAAAGTATACTCTTTTATTAATCAAGATGACCCTTTTCATTTTTACGTCATAGTTTTTCTGTTTCAGTCTGTAGTCTTCTTTCTCTGCACGAATATAGATAGATACTCTTTTGCCTCTCTCATTAATATGTGTCTACTTTGGTAGATCTTTCTGGATACAGTTATGTGTAATAACAAGTTCTAATTTTTGGCATATTTGTAGTTGTATGCCAATACATTTATTAACTTATATTTAAAAAGTTAATCCATTTCAACTACGATTGTCCCATTTGGCTTGGTTTAAAATCCAAAATCAAGTGCTAAAAAGAGATCAGTTAGAGTCCCTGTGTCCCAGTCCAGATTCCCCAGAGATGGCATCTGTGTGCTTCAGGGTGATTATCTTCATCCCTTCTCCCATATGGATTTCAACTAAACTGAGAAATAGGCACAAAAGTCAGAGTGATCAAAATACCTATTCTGTTTCTGGTAAAGGTAATTTGCATGAGAAGGAACAGCGTTTTCTTCTAAGACAGCTGGTCCTCCAAGCTTTCCAGTGATATATAAAGCTATTAATTGACAGTGACTGTGCATGAAATAAGAAGGAATTGGAAGTTGCCCAAAACCATCACTTGCACTGACCAGTAGGAGCATAGTGGAGGGGAATGCCTTACCCTATAGGCCTTTTGAGAGCTGAAGAATCATCAGCTAGTCTGGCATGGGACTCAAAGATCTGCTTTTTTACAAGTACTGGGTGACTTTAAGAAACAGCCAAAAAGAAGAGCAACTATAGAGATGAAGCAAGGAAATTGCACAGAGGGAGAGAAAGGAAAACAAAATACGCAATGTGGGTGACAGGGAATAACAAGTAAATTACGATAGGTATAAAGAAGTATGTGTACATTTGATCTCATTTTGAGATACAAAACTATTATATCTTTCAGGAGTTTGTGAACTATTTCAAAATGCTTTCTTATTAAATTGTACAATATTTTCATTATCAGCAGTTTTTTCCTGTAAAGAGCCAGATAGTCAATATTTTAGACTTCATAAGCCATACAGCATCTTTTACAACCACTCAATTCTGCCATTGTGGAATAAAAATAGGCATTGATGATATGTAACTGAATTGTATGGTTATGTTTCAATAAAACTTTATTTACAAAAACTGGCACTGGCTGGTGGTATTTGGCCCATGAGCTGTAGTTTGCCAATCTCTTGTATAGTTGATTAGCATGTATTATCTACTATTTGAGGAAGACATGAAAGTTAATTGGATTTCTAAACATTACATAGAAATTCAACAGGAAAATTAAAATCTTGGTTAAATTCTAATACGGATTTTAAAAAAACCTAAATTGTAAAAGAAATTGATAAATAAAAATTCGGAATTAGAGTCTCTTTGGTAAGTTCCAGAGATCTAACATACAGTAATGTGATTCCAGTTAACAATACTGAATTGTATACTTGAAATTTGTTAAGAGGGCAGATCTTAAGTGTTCTTGACATAAAGAAGAAAAGAAAAAAAAATGGCAACTATATGACGGATATGCTAAATAGCTTTATTTTATAATGTATATGTATATCAAATCATCAAGTTGTATGCCTTAATATATATAATTTAATTACCATTTATACCTCAATACAGCTTGGGGGAGGTGTGTGAAGTCTATTTGGTAAGTAGACTGCTGAGTAAACAATAGTTAAAAATAATAAACTACTCATGGTCCTGGAAAGAAAAGGTATTTCATCTGAACAACTTTATAGTAGTTACTAAGATTATAGCATAATGCTAAGGAAATCATAATAGAGGAAAAATCATATTTTTAACTTGCATGTAAAGAATATTAATTGGAAATCTTCACATATGGGAAGTGTCTTATTAAAATATGGAGAGGACATCTCTATCCCTTTCATTGACTCTAAAACGTGGCTTACTTCTTAGGAAAGGATTTCTGATATTGCAGGTTCAGATATATGATCAGTGCCCAAATGTCAAGGGTTAAGAGATGTTCAATGAAATGTGGTTAGTGAAATGTCATGTGGCAGAATTCCAATCATGAAATGCTACAAAATGAAGGGTCATGGCAACCTATGGTGTGAAAGAAAATGTCAGTAATGGAATGGAACAGTAAATAACACTATCCTGCTTGTTATCTAAATGGACACTTGGCAATTCATTTCATCTTCACTTGATCACTTTACTTTCTCTCTGTGATCTATGCACATTGGGTGCCCCCTTTTGCTCACTCACTCTCTCTCTCCCCAACATACATTTTAAGCAGGCACTGTTTAAACACTCTTAAAAGATAAAAATGGTATAAAAGAGAAACCCCATGGGGCTCAAAGGTAGCTATTATTTCTCACAATATACTCAAACAAAATATAGTGAGCTTACGATATTACACTGTGATAGAAACTCGTTCTTGAGCCAGTTAGATTTTGGGAAATTACTCATAGTTTTACAGTCTTATACTCTTATCAAGTAAAATCAATCTGAGCTCTGCTTTCCTCAGAGGAAAAGTGTTCTCTCCAGCACACTTTATGTGCAGTACTGTATAGTGTCTGCCCCTATGGAATTGTGCTACACACAAATACTGCAGCCAAACACACCAAATTTGCCAGGAATTAAGACAGTTTGTGTGAGGTTGGTAGTAGCTTTGGAAGTAGATATTACTCTGGAGGTTGGTAGACTATTACTTTGGTTACCAGCCAAGTAACCAATCTCTGAGTACTCTCATTCTTGTATAGTCTCCCCTATAAATCTGGGCTGACCCTGAAATATGTTTTAACCAATAAAATGCAGCAGGAGTGACATTGTGTCAGTTCTTGGCTGAAGCCTTAGGGAAACCCAGAAAATTTTGCTTATGTACTTTACATTTTTGCATTTTGGGTAGAGCCAGCTGCCATGTAAGAAGTCCAACTACCTTGAGAACACTATGCACATGGCCAAATTGACCATATGAAGAGTACACATGGTTGAGAAATGAAGTGTCCAGGCAGTAGCAAAAACAGAGGCCCCAGGCATATGACCCCAGTGGAATCGATGTAGCCAGCCCCCAGTCACTTGAGCCACACCAGATGGCCCTATGTGCTGCAAAGATGAGCTGAGCCAGTTCCACCATCCTCTGTCCAAAGTCTTGTCCTACAGAATTGTGAGCAAATAAAAGGTGGTTGTTTTAAGCCACTGAGTTTTGGGATAGTTACGCAGAAACAATATATAACTGAAGTCGGAGAAGAGAGGCAATCATAGGCAAAGCCAGGAAAAAATAAAGACCCTGGTAACCAACAATGTTCTTGAGGAAAATCCAGGGAATGTCATTATATACAACCAAATATACTCTGCCATAGGTGCCCTCAGACAAATTATGTACCATTACACCAGATAGTCTTTCAATAATGAGAGGAGATAATATGGTCTCATCAAATGACAAGGGGACATATACTGTTTAGTTTTGGGGATATAGGTCCTGGGGGCAGAGAACAGAAACATTTCTTCTGCAGGTTACTTTTAATAGAAGGGTCAAGAAAGAGAGCAGAATTTGTTAAGGTTTGCATTTCTATATTTACATTGGTAAAGAAAAATTTTGATAAAGGCAAGGTGTTATGATCATCCTATAGAAACAAAATGGACACTCACTCAAAATTTGGTTTGGCTGTTGAGACTGAAGACACCACAGGTTTTCTGGGAGAGCAGGGCAGGATTCTCAAGCTGGTTCAAAAATGGCTTGAAAGAGTACAGAAAGGAAGCTAGTTTGAGATTTTCATGGTGGAGAGAAGGAGTGGGGCAGGAGTAAAGTTTCCCTTACAGAAAAGGGTATGCCTGGTTTGAATTTTCTATCAGTGCCAAAGAGAGGAGCATCTGGCCTTTCTTATTAGTTTGTCCAGACATAAGGCAAAGGAGAAAAAACAGTGGTGAGGCTCAAAAGCTTTCAGAAGTCAAACATCCAAAAATGGAGTCAAACTCTTTGTTATAATCCATTAGTGTTTGATGACTAAAATGTGCCACAATGGCATACAGTTCATTTCATTGAATTTGAACTTTAAGTAGGCCATTATAGCATTCCATGAGGCCTGTTATATGACTGGCAAGGGAAAAAAACAGGTCATTGAATGTCTTCTTCAAGAGCCCAGTAAAATGAGCGCCTTGGTCACTGTCAATAACATCTGGAACTCTGAAGAGGATAAGGAGTGTCTTGGTGAGGCTATAGATTTTAGATTTAGTGTGTATAGAAACCTATGTGACCTTGATCTATGTTTTGGATGTTTATGAGGCAAGAAATTACCAGAGTTCTTTACCCTTAAGGGGGCAATAATGGAGAGGGAATTGTTGCTGCCACTGAGTGGATCAGACATCCAGACGATTTGCAGTGGTTCAAGAGACTAAAATTGTGCAGATAGGGCTGATTGTTGGCCAAGACATCACATGCTAAGATGCCTGACATCCGGTGTTTCAGTGTCTAAAGTTCAACCAATTATGCTGACCTATGTGTCCTGTCCTTTATCAAAGACATTCTGGTTTAGGGATGGAAAGCAGCTGCTCTCCAGGGATTTTCATCATTTGTGATTGTTGTAAATAATTTCATCCATAAAGTTTACAAACGTGTTTTGCTGTTCATTTAGTTGATCCCAAGGGGCTTAGGTAGCCAGAGGTGCTTGGAGAAGGGGTTGTCTTCTTTCATATTCTGGCATATAGCAGGAGACTAAGGACAGAGGATGTAACCCCTCCTGTAGGAAGGATATGTCAGACGGCCTAGGTTTGTCTCTATACTGTAGCAAGGCACCTCAGCAGTCATGCTGAGTTTGAGGATTGCTGCTTCCATGATCAAGACTAGATAGGCAGCTGGTATGAAAGTCACATGTCCAGTGTGTGGTCAAAAAATGCCACTAAAATGGCATACAGCATTGGGTAGGTAGGGGCGGTTTTTTGCATCAGAAGCCTGTGGGCAACTTATAATCATTATAGGTGGTGAAGAGACTCCAAAAGACATGAAAAGAAGTTACAAAAGCCTCTACAACAAAGGAGTGTCTGAAGATACTAACAGGAGAGACTGTTGTACACATTTTGAACAGATTCTAGAGAATTTTGTTATAAACTATAGTAGCAAAATATTTACCAGTTGCTGTTTGTATAGAGTCAGAAATTTCAAGAATATTGATATGGAAACCTTAATACGTGAGACCAAGGCATCAAGGTTGCAGTAATATACTGTGTGGGTACCATTTATTTTTTGTAAGTGTAAGAAGAGGGCATATTAGACTATTAAGTGGAGAAGAAGTGGGAATAATTACTTCCTCTCTAAGTAGGACTTTTACAATGTGGTTCAATCTTTGAAGGCCCCAATTCTAATTTGAGCTTTATTAACTATTTTAACTAGCGAGAAAGACCATGTAATCCTATTTTGTCAAGCTACTTTGTAAGCGCAAAGACTTAATTTAATTTTTAATTTACTATTCATTAGGTCAAGGCAATTATTGCTTATCATAGGATATTTTTGGGCAATAGGTGCTATGAATATGGGGAATCTAGGCAAGACAGTAGTTCCAATGTTTAAAATGAGACATGTGTCCTCTACTTTATGTTCAGTATCTCCCCTAAGATCATGGGGTGGAGGGGTGCTTTGTTTCAGTTTAGTGGGATTCCCCAGTGTAACTATAATTTGAGCCCCCATGTTGATTAAGGCCATAAAGGTTTGCCAATTTGTGCATTTTAGCAGATATAAAAAGTTAATTAACAACCTATACTGTAGGGACACAAAAACCAATCAGCACCTTTTTTTTCTCTCCCTTTTCTGTGTAAATTACTTTAGTAACTTTTGGGTTTCCAATTGGGTCAGATTTTTTCATTTATACCTTTTGTATGTTTCATTCCTCTGGATCCAGATTTCTTTCCTCTCTCCCTTTCCCTTCCCTTCCTGCCTCTCTCTGTTCTTTCTTTCTTCCTGCTTTCTTTCTTGTTTTTGTGTATGTGTGTGGAGTGGGGAGGGTTACTGGGTATACTTGAGTGGGTTCCTCTCTACCCTGCTCATATTATAGGCTTCTTCCTCCAGAGAGCCTCAAATCAGTATCATCAGGGTTAGGGACTTCATCTCTGGCAATGGTTGAATTAATCCTTGATTGTGCTACAGGAATGCCATGGATGTTTTTCCCTATATCTCTGATGATAAGTATCTGTTTTTGGCAACAGAGATGTGAGTACAACAGCACTAGCACCAGCACCAGCAAAGGCATTTTGTAGTGTCCCAGTGAGCCCTCTGCCTTTAGGAGGGTGGAATTCAGCAATTCAAATTTTCAAATAATTGCTGCTATTCAAATAGTGATCATTTTTCCTCCATTGAGTTACCACCCAATGTGCCCATGTATCACACAGGGTGTAATTTTTTCCCTTGAACTCTGTGTGAATGAGGGCATACATGTGGATGAAACACCTCAGGTCACAATTGGTCACAGAGCAGGAGTCATTCTCTGAACCTAGTGTCAGTCACAGTTTTTCCTGGAATTGGGACACATGATTTAATATAAGGCATGCAGATGGGTTCGAGCTGAGACTCATGACCCAGGGCTGCTTGAATAAGGGCCTGAATCCCATACTTCTTTTCCTGAAAGCCAATTAATTATTAAAACTTCTGACTTAGGTTGGTTAAATCTATAGCAGGCGCCCAGTAGAACTCAGAAAATACAGCACAAAGCAGCACAGCTCAAAATGCAGGCTAGCCAGCAAGCGGCAGCTCGAAGTTCATGCTAGCCATCAGACAGTAGCACCTGTTTGTTAGTAAGCCAGAGAAAGAGAAGAAAGACCCCTAGTGATGGTGCTAATTGTCTAGGGATTCCATTCCCAGAGTCTGCCGTGACATTCTGCAGAGACAGGGATCATACACAGAAACTGAATGGGACCTCCAACCAAAATTTGGTCAAGTCTGAAGACTCCAGGCACACACCAACAAGGTCTGAAAAAGGTTTATTATTTACATAATGGGGCTTTCTGGGGAGAGGAGAGCAGACTTCCCAAGCAGGTCCAAAAATGGCCTGAGAGAACAGAGAAAAGGGACTGGTTTGGGGTTTTGATAATGATTAAGGGACAGTGGGAAGTGATAATGATTAAGGGATAATGATTAAGGGACTGCCAAGATGGGGGGCAGAAAAAAAAGAGGAGAGGCGGGTGTAAAAACTCTCAGCAGTCACACATCGAAAATAGAGTCAGACTTTATCACCAAGGGATTTCTGGATACAACTGTTCACAGTGGAGTGAACTGCCAATGAAAATTGACTGTATGAGCTTAGAGGAGTTAAGACGACATGCTGTGGTAGGTGGTGGATCACTGGAGCACCCCTAGGCATCTATAATCCTTTCCAAAGGGGAACAGAAGGATGAGGGCAAAGGTTTAAAATGACAACTTGCCCTGAAAAGTGAGCCTTTTATTTTTCTGATATTGTGGGATTTTAGCAAGTCAACTTTAAAAGATAATAGCTTACATAATCAGCATTCACCACTGTATTCCATATGGAGAAATACATGGTACCTAGTACAGCCTGTGACAGGGGGTAGGTACTGTGCAAACATTGGCTAAATAAATATATGAATTTTATGGAGTTTTAGACTTTAAAAACTACTTCCTCATACTTTATCTCGTTTGATATTTAAATGCCTTCTCTGAGAAAGACACTATTATCTACATTTTACAGGCAAGGGAGCTGAAGTTCAAGAAAGATAATGCCTTTGCTCAAATTCAGGCAGTGAAAGAGCTAAGGTTCAAGCCCTATTATTTCTAAAGACTTGTGTTTCTTACCAAAGCACACTGTCCCTGCTAGAGATAGAGATAGGAGATCTCTATTTGGAGATAAATGAATTCCTCTCTCAGAGTACTTTCTGGTTCTTTCATCTTTCTGATCTTCGAAACTCTACTTCATAATTTAAAAGGCTGTTTCAATGAATGGTGAAAAAAATCTGTTAGACACATTTAATTCTAATAACACTTAATTCCAGTGATTCACATATGCTGTTCAAATACTTCGTCTGGAATAATTCTCATTTCTTCCACTAAAGTCCAGATTCAGATACTCTAAGTGATTCATTTATTATACTTGATATCCTGAAATATTTTGAATATTTTTTGAAGATTCAAATAAAAAGAAACAATCAGATCTCTTTCCAAAGCCGTACTTCATTTCCTCCCAAATCAATGTAAAATTGTGTTCAGGAGATGAGTTCTAATTGACTATAACCCAAAGTGGAATTTGTTTTAAAGTCCTTATCACTCTGATTGCTCAATCTGTAATCAGCTTTCAAGTTCAGAAGCTACATGAAGTGTGTTCCTTAAGTGGGTGGGTCACATGAAAACTCACAACATGACAAATATTTTTTTAAGGAACAAAGCTTATCACAAGTGGTAGAAAGCTGAATTTATATTTATGGTCAATTTAGTCCTCTCAAGGAGACCATTTTCAAAACAATGCAGTGCAAAATTCCACCCACACTTTAATTCCTGAAGCATCTAACAATTGAATCCCTGCCATTGTTATTCCATCTATTAATGTCCTAGATGTCTATCTCAGATAACATTTCCAGATGTCCTGAAAGCATTTCTCTCTTGGATGGAAAGCACTGTCACTGACCAAATTTGCTCCTCTTAATGCCTCTCTTTTCCTTAGATTCCTGATAGACTTGTCCATCAGATCATAGTTCATACAAGGGCAGAACTATCTGAATCCTAAGGTAAAAACTGTTTAGATTCTCACCCTGAAACCCGGAAAGAAGTGTGGGTGATGAGCTTCCATATATACATTTTACTTCAGAGAAATGTGATTTACCTATTACAAAAGCATTGTTTTTTGTAGTTAGCCCCCCTGCTAATTCCTAGAAGGTACATTTCTGAGATCTAAAGAGATGTAGTGACATCACTATCCATGAACCCCTCTGTTAGTCTGTGATAACAAACACAAGGCATTCCTTTTACTTATTTCGTTGAGTGGGGCAGGGAGTGATTTTTCACAGTACTTACTATACTTTATTATGACAATTCAATTCCCTGTCATCTTCCTCAACAAAATAGTAGGATTCATGCATACACTTTAGGTCTTATAGTACTAGCACTGGACTTTAGTAAATATTTGTTGAGCTAAATTCTAAAATAAAAGTGATATTTCCCCCCTCTATTGTACCTTCTCTGTGGAGCCTTGAGCAATTCAAAATATATGGGCAGATATTTTTCCTGTGTCAACACCTTCCATTTGAAGGAGGATTGATTTGTGTAATAGTAAATTGTACTGTGAATTTTTATTCCATATGTTATTGTTTGTGTCCTGAGTCAATATTAAGGTTTCAAAGGGAAAAATATATTTTTAGACTCACATTAACAATAGTGTCATTACATCCTGTTTCGAATGCTGAGTGCTTCTATTTAATGTGACCAATTAGCACTCAAATAATGGTGTGATCATTTTTATTTTTGTTGTTCTAGGATATGGTGCTTTGGAAAATAAAAACTCTTCAGCAGGAGTGATAAATACATCCCCCATGCGACACTACTAGTTCCTAAACCTGCATCATAAGTCTCTCTTTTCTCAGAACTCCAGAACTTTTGCCTAGACATAAATAAGCAATCTTTGTTCTCAAATAATGCCTAAGACACATCTTATAAAATCCATTATGAGTTTGGCCAAGTTTTGGTCCTGTAATCACTCAAGAAAGAGTAGTTTCATTGAAATCACCTAGGATTGTGATGAGTTCCTAAGTCATTGTAGATCCTCAGTTCTATCCCCTGCTGTTGGAACAGCTTCAGCCCCTATGTCAGCAACAACTCGGTTTGTCACATGATCTAATGCATCCCTGTGGTTAGTTAGCAAGAGACACGTGTTTCAGTATAGGTAGAAGTGGAACATGATTTTCCCAGTCCTTTAATTCCCTGATGAACAGGATTTACTCACAGTTTTATCTTCTCTCACTTGGAATTAATATATTAACATCCTAAGAGGATCTTGGCTGCCAGTCCCAACTCTTCCCTCTTAAATATTTTAATCACTGAGCATGAATAATATAGGAATGTCATTCCCAAGCATTCAGCCATTTCCTACAGAGTAAATAAAATTTTCTTAGTAAATAGAAGCATTTTATGGTTTCACCCCATCTCACCACTTTTCACCTAACACCTTAAACCCTAATAATGCCAAAATGCTTCCAGTAACCCTACAGAAATTTCACAATTCAAAGAACACTGTCTTGGGTGCACTTCCTACCTTACTTCATCTGGCTTTCAGTCCTTCATCTCTGCCAATAGTTCCTTCAGGAAGCCCAAGGTGCAAGTAGGAACCTTTCCATTGTGTTCCCTGAAAACCTCAACATACTTCTAATCTATCAATCAAAACGTATTTATTGGGTGCCTATTATAACCTAATTAGGCATTATAATATACTATAATTTTAAACAGTATCTTCTCTGCAACTGTTGCCTGGAAATTCTTCAGACAGGAGTCATATATAATGTGCCTTTGGCCTCCTCTGCCCATAGTACAAACGGTTCATAATAGAGGCTAAGTAATTACTGGTTAAACTGAAGTGAAACAGAAATTAAAAGGGAAATCTAAAGTTATTTTCCTGAATACCTTATTTTAGAAGGACAAAGCTAATAGTTGTGATTCACATATGGCTCTCCTAAGGGAGGGGGAGAGCAAATCAACTGGCCATTGCTAGATTCTTTTTAAAAAACTCAAAACCAGGGGTTCCTGGGTTGCTCAGTCAATTAAGCATCTGACTCTTGGTTTTGGCTCATGTCATGAACTCATGATTCCTGAGTTCGAGCCCTACATTGGGCTCTGTGCTGCCAGCACAGAACCTGTTTGGGATTGTCTGTCTCCCTCTCTCTTTGCCCCTCCCCCCACTCATGCTGTCTTTGTGTCTCTTAAAATAAATAAATAAACTTTAAAAAACCCCTCAAAACCAATCCTTTACACAATCAGGGGAGATCAACTCTAATATAAATTTCTATACAGCATTATTGTTATTGTTATTATTATTATTATTTTATTATTTTAGAGAGAGAGAGCATCAGTAGGAGGGGGCAGAGGGAGAGACATCTTAAGCAGAATCCACACTCAACACAGGGCCTGACACGGGCTGGATCTCACCACCACAAGATCATGACTGGAGCCGAAATCAAGAATTGGACGCTCAACCAACTGAGCCACCCAGGTGCCCCTGTATGCAACATTATTGAAAACAATTTTTATTTGGACTGGAATAACTTTATGGTATACCGTAATTAGAATAAAATTCAGGAGCAGCAGTATCTTATTCACAGGTGATTTTCATTAGCAGAACACTAAAATATAAACCTGTCTTCAATGTCCTCTTGTTGCAATGTTTATCAAAGGTAAATTATATATATACAGTAAGGTTTACAGTCATGTATATCTTCCTCCAAGTTTCACAGTTTATAATTTCCATGATGATTCTTTGGAACAATGTGGACCAGCATAAACCAGAAGTAGAATAAAATTGGTTAAATTAGCAGATCACAGCTGAGCCAGGAAGACAAAATTAAGGGTCAAGTTTGAGGGAGGAGCATTAGATACAAATTTTATTCAGAGTCATGGTGATCTGCACACACCATAAAAGCTTCTTGGACCACTCATTCAGACAGAAATGATCCAACACTTTGTAGACACCAAAAGACAGAGTTGTTCTAACAAATTTTCATGTTGACAGTGAGGGTTTTTTGCTTGTTTTTTTTTTTAATCCATAACTCTAGGGTTGCCTGTTTGATTCTATTAGATGAAACACTGATTATTAATATAAAATCGTGCATCTAGAAAGTTGAGAAATTGGCCTGTGCTCTTAGTGTCTGTTTTATGTGGGGGCATTGCATTTTTTTAATTGACCTGGAAAGCTGGGTATAAATTTTGTCAATATGGTCAAATGGGGAGTGCCTAGACTTTGATCCTTTTGAACCATGAATCCCTTCTTCCCCCTCTAGTTACCTCTCAACTCAATTTAGGGGGTCCAAACCTTCCTTTTCGAGCAATTCTCCTACATTTCTATCATAAAGATCTATTCCTCTCTATCAAAGGTTACTCCCAGGAATATTTGCAGTTTATCATCATCTTTTCTACTAATAGTTTTTCTTTTCAGTATCAAATTAATATATAGAATCATTCTTAACCAAATTTCACCCAAATCATTGGATTAACTAATGCCTCTGTAAAATGATCAGATTGCTCTTACTGCACACCGAATTTATGGCTAGTAGCTTATTCTCCCCTAAGTATAAACACATCTGCTTATACCAGGTAAGCTGGATCTTACCACAACTCAGGTGTTTCTGCCTCTAAATCTGTTCATGCCAGTTTTCTTTGCAGTGGTAGCTTCCAAAGTTTGCTGTCATCATTTTTCCCCACCCTGCGTGAACATGCCACTCCTCCCTCTCAGAAGAGGGTCTGATTCTGCTCCCCTTGAATCTGGGCTGGCTCTGTGACTTTTTTTGACCAACAAAATGTGGCAGAAGTGTTGCTGTGCTAGTTCCAGGTTTGGGCTTTAAGGGAATTGGTACCTGCTTATTCTGTCTTAAAAATCAGCCATCACATAAGAAGTTTGATTACTGTGAGACCACCATGCTATAAGGAAACCCAAGATAGCCCTGTGGAGAAGCCACATGGAAAGAGATGTCCAGTCACCTCCTAGCTATTTTTGCCACCCAGCTGAGGCAGTAGACATGCCAATCCTAGAAAATACCACATAGGATGGAAGAACCATCCACCTGAGCCCTGTTCAGATTGCAGAATTGTAAAAAATAAAAAATCACATTGTTGTTTTAAGTCTCTAAGTTTTTGTTATACGCCATAGATAGCTTAAGCACTTGTAGTAATCACATAATTTAGTCAAATAAGTAAACCCATGAGGCTTGAATGTTGGATGAATGAGAATTGTTTCTATTAAAAATAAAATGAAAGCTTTGGAAAGTCTTAAAAAAGCTTTCAAAAAATAGCTGAAAGAAGAGAAATGTTGCTATCAAAATAAGGATTGGGGGAGAAAACAAAAACCTAGGAATAGTCTGCATTCAGATTGCTTTATAACATCTTGATGTATATTTTTTATAGTTCTCATTTGCTTTGCTTTGTTCTTGCTTGCTTATCCTTGAATGTGAAATGTTCTACTAGCCAGAATTACCTGCAACCACAGTGGCTATGTTAATTGAATTGGCCCCCACTGTCCACTTCATTGCAGTAGAATATCTTTCTCTGATCTGTTAGCTAAGGAAGCAGGCTTAAGAGTCCAATATGCTAACCACTTTTCTGCACTTATTAGCTACCCAACTAATAGAACTCCAATATAGTCTGATAAAATTTGCATCTTTGCTGCCAACCTGTATTTTATACATAGAAGAGAGTGTCTGAGGCAATCTCTAGTGCTTGGTCCAGATGAACACACATAAATGACACATGCTAAAGAGGGCATCCTAGAAAACAAGGTTCCCACCTGTCTATTTATGTGTTAGCTGAGTTTAAGACTTGTAACCATAGACAAAATAGAGGGAGAAAATAGAAGATAATTATGACTGCCTAATGAAATAATACCTATAAAATAATGAAAAAAAAAAAACCCTTCTGGTTAGTGAAATCTCATCATCCTTGAGCTAGGGACATATGTGGAAGTTGAGCAAGTATCCCCTCCCAGATCCCTCTGCTGACACAGAACCAAGGCATACAAAAACTGTGCTTCTCTGCCGAAACCTTTTGACTTCTCTAGTGTTATAAATCTCTTCCAGTCTCTAGTATATAGCTAGATAACATTCTTAGCTTCTAAGTGCTATTGTATAGTTTTTATTGTTATAGATATTTATCAGGAAGTTGGAAAGGCAGAGTCATTTTAATTTGAAAATCATTTGAATGTCTTTGAAAGAATTGTTTCCCAAACAGAGCAATTTGATTCTTCTCTTTCTCAACTCTACACCAGCTATTGAATTCAGGCATTTTTCTCACTTGGAAGGTGGTAGAGAAATGTGATTATATTACTTACCAATATTATATTTCCCATATTTGAACATTTTATATTCCATTATGAGAATATTGTCTTCAACCATGTGGCAGAAACAGTAATGCACACCTAGTAGCCCATTTGTTTCTCCATATTTCCCATCCCTCTGCAGTTATGGGGCCATGTGATTAGTTCTGGCCAATGAAAATAAAATACAAGTAGAAGTGTGATAGTTCATTTCTAGACTGAAGAATTAAAAAGCCATGTGTGATTCTCTGGTTTCTTATTCCTCTGCCAGGATAACTGACAAAGCCTTAAGTTACAGATGATTTCACCTATAAGACAGAACCTTAGATCAGCCTGTGTCCCTAGTTGAGTAGATGAAAGAGAGCTCCTCGTCTATGCATGTAGAAGATATAGCATGAGCAATTCATAAACTTTTGCTGAACTTATCTAAAATTTTGGAACTGTTTTGTCACTGCAGCACAACCTAGTGTACCGTAATAATACATTATGGTACGATAACAAAAATAAATAATCAGTTAATAAATTCACCCAATGTGTAGTGGGCATCCACTAGTGCCAAGTACTATTACAAGACACTAGGGTTAGGTTTGTGCAAAAATATACAGTGTATGTCCTCCGTGAGCTTATAGTCTAATGAGGAAAATGGAAAATAAACCTTCAACAAGGAGCATTGGCAAGCCCACATTATATGCTGCAACTATACCAGGCACTTGGCAGAAAAATATGAATGAGGAATTTTTTAATGTGATACAGTATAGTTCAGTGTAATAGCATCATGATTATAGATTATTAAAATATAATATGGCTTTGGGATGAGCACTGGGTGTTGTATGGAAACCAATTTGACAATAAATTTCATATATTAAAAAATATATATATATAATATGGCAAGCATTTCAAGAAAGCCTGTATAAAATATTGGACAGTAGAGATAAAAAAGCAAATAATTATCCTGAGATGTCATGGAAGGCTTCTCAGAGGAGGTGACATTTGTTTGGATCGTGAAAAGTGAGTAAAACGTCACCTACTGGAGAGGTTGATGAGGTAGTCATTAACACTGTTCAACAAAATTACCTCACTTTCTTTCTTCCATTGGTAGGATTGCACTTCTAATCCCCTTTCAATTTAAAAATAGCCAAGTGCTTTCCTTTGGCCAACGAAATGTCAATAGAATGGGTGATTGACACTTTGAGGCAAAAAAAAATTTAAGAGCCAATGCGTTATTTGCCATGGTCCATTCTCACTTCTGATCATGGGAGTGCAGTCTGAGATTAAGTTTCCAGCAGCCTTGTGTCAGAGGGACTATGATAAGATGAGCCCCCAGCAATCCACATTGCATAAGTAAAAATAAATTTTTATTGTGTTGAGACACTGATAAGTGAAGAGTCATATGTTATTGCAGCATAACTACTTCTGACTGATAACAGTATATTCCAGTTAAGAGAATAGCTAGCGCTAAAAGATCTAGAGATGTGAAAGATTATTGTGCGTTTCTGAAACAATGAATTCAGCAAGGCTTAAGTTCAAGGTATGTGGTGAAAAAGGTTGAAATAAAATGAGGTAAGACAGATATGTAAGTGATGAATCCCTAAATTCTACTGAAACCGATATTATGCTATATGTTAACTAACTAGAATTTAAATAAAAACTTGAAAGAAAACGAACACGCAAAAAAGATGAGGTAAGAAAGGGTAAGGTGTGAGTGGTCTTCTATTGCTGTTAAAGGACTACTTTATTCTTGAAGCAAGAAAAATAATTCTGGAATAGAATAGTGATAGTGATAGTCAAGGTATGAGCACATGTCTACCTTCACTCATGTCTATCTAACACTGTGCTAGAGAATGCTTTGTAAAAAGCCCTTAGAGAAAGATTTTAAATAATAAGTTGTCCTGTTGAGGCAATTAGGTGTGCTGATGAAGTCACGCTGACAACTTCTTGTTTCGTATCATGTAAAGCAGGATGTTGTCAAAGCCTTGAATCTATTGTCTGTCATTGCTACCATATTTTATTTGGAGAATGTTAATATCTCCTAAAAGGTAAAGCTGAGAATCTTTTTTTATTGTTGTTAGATTTGCTTGAGAGATGGAGTAACATGCCGATTGTCTGTGGCGGTGGGGAAATGAAACTGTCACATCAATTACAAAAGCTGCTAAGTTGCCAGCAGGAAAAGCATTGATTCTCAGTGAGCTCAGATCTGTAATTTCAGATACCTTTGTCATCTCATTGAATGGAAAACTTTGAAAAGAAAATCACTTCTTCCATTCATAACAATACCCATCATTGGAGTCTTTGGAGGAACTGATAAGATGAAAATTTATTTTTGAAATGCCCTCAGTTGTTAATTTTTACTTATAATTTAATTTTCATTTTTCCTTTCTTTGAGGTATCAGTTTATCAGCTCTCTAGATTCCTAGCAGGACTCAATATGACCACACAGTAGTTTGCAAGTTTATTTCAATATGCAACTAAATAAGAGTGATTCAGAATTGTGTACATTAGTATCTCAAAAAAAATTTTTTTAAAAAAGCATTTATTTCTATTAGCAGTTTAAATTCTGGCCATAGTTTGTTTCTTCCCTCCTGTTGCCTCCATGTCTGGTCTCTTCACAAAATAGAAATCAAGATATTTAGAAAATTTAGAAAGTCTTTGCTCTCTACGAACCAGATCAAATTGTTCTAAAGTAGTCCAAGGAGACTTTTGGGGAGGGATGGCTGGCGGGGATGACAGAAGGAAAAATGAGAGACACTATGGCAGGAAGGGATTGGCTGCTGTTATTTATCAAACATCTTTATGTGTCCTGCCTGATACATTTATCCATTCCCAGCATCTCCCCCTTCTACCACTAATGACCAGGTTTCAAGGGTTCTGATGACAATCTGAAAAGTTTAGGAGTTGCATATTTTGTTTAGGGATTGTGACAGAATCATCATCTTCTTCTCCTTCTCCTTCTCCTTCTCCTTCTCCTTCTCCTTCTCCTTCTCCTTCTCCTTCTCCTCCTTCTTCTTCCTGAACACAGAGGGAAGGCTGTATTTCTGAGTCTCCCTTGAAGTTAGATTATGGCAACATAACTGGATTCTGGGTAATGAGTTGTGGGTAGAGCTGTTGTATTGATTTTGAAGCCTGCCCTAAAAATCTTCTGTGTGCTTTTCCATACTCTTCCTTCTGTGGTTACCATGGAGGCCATGTTTTTAAGATGGCAGTGTTATACAATGGAAGGAGCATAGATTCCTGAGACATTCTTGAAGGAGTACTAGCTAACGTGTAGCCAATGGCAACTTGAGAAAAATTTTTATCAAGCCACTGAGATTTGGTAGTTGCTTTTCACAGTGGGTGATATACTTCTTGTTCTAATACAAGATACTTTTGAAAATGAGAAAAGGTATCCTAATATGTTCAAAGTTTAGAATAATATGGGAGAAACAATAGAAATCCCTTCAAGTAGGGCTTCTAGACTCCAAAATGATACTTAAAATTGTTAATACTACATCATGACTTGCATAAACTATAGCTGTCACATGGGTTGAACCAATATTTAAGAATCCTTTCTAGAGAACTGTGGTCATCACTTTCCATCTTAGCTTAGGGATAGAGGCAAAGCTGTAGCATGTTTATTACATAAAAGTAATATACAAATCCAACGAGTCAAAGAATAAGTTATAGCAAGTGAAAGAAAAACTCCATAAAAGGAATCGTGACTTTTACTGACTCGTACTAAAGAAATATTTTTGCAGAGTTGACTTAATTCAAGGAATGAAATGAAGAAATCAGTTCTGCTTTTAAATTCATTACAACCAAGTAGCAATTTTGCATCACTAAATGTAGGTTCATTGAAATGGAAATGGTTTGTAGTATTTTACTTCTCAGTTTCAGATAGATTTTCATGCATTCCCAACATCTCATATATTTACTCACCTAGGAAGTCTGTCTTTTAGCCTTTTGTGTATAACTTAGGTGCTGAGGGGCTTGACAGTTGATTTGAGCAGCATGTTGGTATGACACATGCACAATTTTGAGCTGGTTGCATTGGTTTGTGTTTAGCCTTTTGATGAAAAGAAAAACAACCTCCTCATAATGCTGTATCAGTTCAATAAAAAAAATCCCATTAGGCTGCTAAACATCACTTTTTTGACCTTTTTGCTTCTGTAAGCTATAATTAGAGTTTTAAAAATTTCTTCCTTAAAAGCCAAGTTTTAGCACAGAGACGAATGGGTAGTGATTCATTATTGGAAAATGTAGTATTTTTGGCATTTCATTTCCCAAACTATTTCACGTGTGGCCCACATGACAGACATATTTTAAAAGCCATTAGTTACTTTCTTTAACTTTAAAATCTTAAGTGGGTCTATGTGTTCGCACATTGAGTCACTCTTAGGGAATGGAAATGAACAATTTTTAAAATTAAGTTACCAAGCTAAGAAAGCTTATCAATTGTGGCTCTTGCATCTTTCAGTCTCATATACTTATAAGTAAGGGCTGTGCCATAGAAAAAGCCCTAGTCTACAAAACTGAAGCCTGACTTTTCTTCTAGCTCCCCACTTAGTGTGACCTTGACAAGGTCTTTCATAATGATAAGTAACATTTGGATGATACTTGAAAAGCCTCAAAGTATTTGTGCATATATTTCACCCTATTTATGAATCAGTTAGGATCATAATTTTAGTTTACTAGAGATTCATCAGAACCATCTAATTTTAGAGGAGAGCAGGTACTATCCCTACTCAGGTAAAATGTCATGTCACCATGAACTTATGTGACAGATCATGCTCATAAGCTATAGTATCTTTCTATAAACAGGATAATACTACCCATAATATAAGGAACCATCTAGTTATAAAGTCAAAGATCTCTTTTATAAAATTTTGCTACATTCAGTTGTTATGTTAAATGAGAACTCTGGCTAATTTCATAATTTGTTGTATCAGGTTTTTTTCTTATTATTTATGAGTAATTTATTAAGCCAAACCATGAAAGCCAAGCTTGTCTCACAGAAATTTATGGTAATAAATTCAACCCTTGGAAATATTTGATTACCAAAGAGATAAAACCTGGTCATACCTTTCTTAAAGTTCAATTTCACAAATAAAATCTAGAGAAATACACTGAAGAAGATTCAGACTTGATTGCCTTATGGTCTTTAGAATATAAATTCCATAAGAATAAAGACCTTTCTGTCTTTTTTTTTACTACTTTATCCTTAGTGCTTAAAATATAATAGATGCTCAGTAAATATTTGTTGAATGAGACAAATTATCTTTCTTCTGTTGGGTTCCTATCACTGATTTCAAAGAAATAGAAAATCGGGTGAGTATAGGATGTGAAGGGAGATGAATGAGGAAAATGAGCATATTATAGTGCAGCATGGGAGAGGGTGGGAGATGAATGACCATGTACCCATGTCTTTCCTCCAATATTTTGCTTTAAAATTTCTTAATGTTTATTCATTTTTGAGAGAAAGAGACAGAGTATGAGCAGGGGAGGGGCAGAGAAAGAGGGAGACAGAATCTAAAGCAGGCTCCAGGCTCCCAGCTGTCAACACAGAGGCCGACACCACAAATCATGAGATTATGACCTGAGTCAAAGTGGGACATTTAACTGACTGAGCCACCCAGACACCCCACTGAGCCACCCAGCTGCCTATTTCAACTACCTGTCAGTGAAGATGTTAACAGATGAAGTTGAGTCTCGCTTACCATGACTTTGATATAAATAAGGGACAATTGCAAATCTGAAATTCTTTACATCCCAACAGTGATAGGATGGATGGACATTTTGATCCAATTTTGCTGGTTTGTAAAAGTGAAAATTATTTATTTGAAAATATACAAGACATCGAAGATGGAACATTCTGCTTGTCACTATAATCTTATTTCTTTCCTATGATTGGAAGAGGAATTCATTTGAATTTCCTCTCCCTTCCCCCTTTGCCCTCTTCCTAGAGAAACCTCTAATCCATAGCATGCAACAACTAATGAAACAATAGAAGGGGTGGTTAGGAAGAATCTGAATTTAGAAATTAAGAGAACAGGCTCAGGAACTCTGGTTTTGAATATAACCTTTGTCTTGTAAGAGCTGTAAGATTTCTAGAAAAATGAATTCACTTTTGTAAGCCTGAATTTCATCTGTAAAAGTAGATAATAATGGTCCACAACTCACAGGATTAAATGACCTAGGAAAAGAAATGCTCTTAGCCCAGCAAGAATAAATAATAGTTATTATTTTAACAGTGAACAGAATTCTCAAATCTTGAATTATAAGAGAAGGCTTTATATTAATTGCAAGTGCTAACTAACTAAAATGCATTCAGTACTATCTGTAGGTTGAGATGGCTACTATTGGGGTCTGTTTTATACAAATACCCAAGTATCAGCAGAGTAATGAGCCTAAAGTAGGATTTAGTCCTCTGCACAAACTGTAAAATGGCAGGCTAGGGAGTGATCCAACGGTTTGCAGAAGAAGAGCAAGAATATCTTCACTACCAATTGAGCAATTAATGTTTCCATATGAATGTCAGTCTGAGGGCAAATGTTTGTGCTGTTGACATAGCTGGAAAACAAGGGTAACAGCACAGCAGGACACTGAAGTAGCAATAGGAGGTAGTTCTCCTTTAAGTTCAGACACATTACAGTTAATTGATTGGCAAAAGCAGATTCCTTCTATCCAAAATAAAAGAAGAAATTAAGCCAAAATGACTGTATGTAAACTTTTTGAGGTTCACACAATCCATCCAATCAACTCCAGCTCGTAAAGAAGGGACCAAATTCTTTTCTGTGTTTTATCATATGTCTGAAGAGTAAAATTTCTTCTCTAGAAAATAGTTATATCTTTTTTTGTTGTTATCAATACTTCATAAATACTTCAGTATACTTTTACCCATCACAAATTGTGCTAATTCATTTCATACTTGAAATAATGCCTACATATCTTAAAACCAATCCCAAATGGAGAAATAATAAGTCTTGCAGGTAATTTTTAGAAATCATATGATTTAAATTATTCTAATTCAATTTGTATTTTGGCATTGGCTACATCTAAGTTGACTTGGACATTTAGGTTTGTTTTTTTGTTTTTGTTTTTGTTTTTTGGTTTGATTTGGTTTGGTTTTGGTTTCTCTTTTACTTTTTGCTAGCCACCATCTGATCCCCCTTCCTGGGTTTGCAAACTCCCAAAATGAAAATTCCAGATACTTACTTTTTCAGAATCTCAGCAGCTGGTAGCCTCAGCTCAGGCACATGAAATGATAGTGAGGTAGAAAATACATATTTATTTATTGGGGCACCTGGGTGGCTCAGTCGGTTAAGCGGCCGACTTCGGCTCAGGTCATGATCTCGCAGTCCGTGACTTCAAGCCCCGCGTCGGGCTCTGTGCTGACAGCCCAGAGCCTGGAGCCTGTTTCAGATTCTGTGTCTCCCTCTCTCTGACCCTCCCCCATTCATGCTCTGTCTCTCTCTGTCTCAAAAATAAAATAAATGTTAAAAAAATAATAATAATAAAAAAGAAAATACATATTTATCTTCTAAGATCATGAAAGACAATTGATGCAATCCAGACATTTCCTTAATGAGATACTATATAAAATACCAATATTATTTGACCTATGTCTATATGTCTCTGTTACCTTGAGTCAGATTTTAAAACTCATGGTGAAATAATTCCCATTATAGTCAAGAATAAGAAGTTTATATTCTGTGACTGCTATTACTCATCAATGTTTAGGAGAAATTTACAGCTGTGATATAGGTATAAAAATTTTCTATATTAAAAAATAAGAAAGTTGTTAAATTAGTGATCTAACTTACACTTCAAGAAACTAAAAGAAGGGGCACCTGGGTGGCTCAATCAGTTAACTGTCCGACTTTGGCTCAGCTCATGATCTCACAGTTCATGTGTTTGGGCCCCACATCTGGCTTTGTGCAGACAGTGTGGAGCCTGCTTTAGATTCTCTGTCTCCCTCTCTGTCTCTCTGCCCTCCCTCACTCCTACTGTCTCTCAAAAATAAACATTTAAAAAAAATTTAACAGCAACAACAAAAAACTAAAGGAAAAAAGAAAAAAAAGCAAACTGAATCCAAAGCAAACAAAAGGAAGAAAATAATAAAAATCAGAGTGGAATTGAATGACATAAAAAATACAAAAACAATAGAGAAAAATCAATGAAACCATGTTAGTTCTTTGAAAAGATCAACAGAATTGACAAAACCCTAGCTAACAAATTTGTATGCTAACAAATTATATAACTCAAATGAAATAGAAAAATTTCTAGAGATTCCTAGAAAGAAAAGTGAAATGGAAAAATCAAATAAGACAAACTATGGAGGAGCACCTGGCTGGCTCAGTCTATGGAGCATATGACTCTTGATCTCAGGGTTGTAAGTTCGAGTCCCATACTGGGTGTAGAGATTACCTAAAAACAAAATCTTAAAAAAAGAGAAAGTATGGAAACTGACTGGAGAAGAAATAGAGTATCTGAAAAGACCTGTAACAAGTGAAGTGACTGAATTAGTAATTTAAAAACTTCACTTAAAGAAAAGCCTGGATATACAAGACTTTACTGGAGAATTCCACTGAACAGTTAAAGAAAATTTAATACCATTCTTTCATAATTATTCAAAAAAAAAATGAAAGAGAAAGGAAAACTTACCAACTCTTTCTTTGAGGCCAGTATTACTCTGATACCAAAACCAGACAAAGTCAGTATGAAAAGAAAAACTCTAAACTAATGTCTCTTAAGAATCTTGATGCAAAAATCAACAACAAATTCAACAGCACATAAAAAGAATTATACACCATGTCCAGGTGAGATTTACATATGAAAATCAATTAATGCAATTCACCACATTAATAAAATAAAGGACAGAAATCACATGGCAATAATCTGAATATATGCAGAAAAAGCATTTAGTAAAACTATCACTTGGTAAAATCACTCAACACATTAGGAATAGAAGGGGTATGAGAGGGACTGTTAATGAGTGTTGGATTTCTTTTTGGGGTGATGAAAATGTTCTAAAATTAGGGTGTGGTGATGGTTTCACAATTTTGAAAATATACTAAAAACTACTGAATTATGTACTTAAATGAGTGAATTTTATGGCATGTAAATTATATTTCAATAAAGCTGTTAAATATCCATGTCTAAGTAGCAATCTATGTCTAAATAGCAATCATTAGGTAAATATAATGTAATAAAAAGGTTTCCATATACAAAATATGTAAGAATAAGCTGTAGCAAAAATGGACAAAATATATATGAAGAAAGATTTAAATGGCTACTGAGAGACATAAAAAAGATAATCCTTTTGTATAATAAAATCCACTATTATGAATTTGTTATTTTGCCCAAATTAACATTTGAGGCTACCAATAGAAAATACTAACATGGCATGTAGGCAAGAAGTTAATTTGATTCTCAGATTTATTTTAAAATTTAAAATGTGGCCAAAATATCAGAAAAAAAGTATAAGACAGAATTAACCTACTAGCTCTCAAACGATATCATAGAACTATAACAGTACCATTGTTTATATGGAACATATTAGGGTCCAAATAGCCTCAAAAGCCTCAAAAACATATGGAACTTTGGTTTCTACATTGGTTTACTAAGCAAGCTGAAATCAGAATGAGAAAGCAGGAGGGAAATTTATTTTTATCCTATTACTGTCTTTAACTCATTCCATCAGATTTTTCTCCCACTCCTGAATTCATTTATTCAGTATTTTATAAATATATACTGTGGCTCCACCATGAGCCAAACACATTCCTAAGTTCTGGGTGATAGCACTGAACAAAACAGGCAAAATAACCTCCATTCCTAAGATTTATATTCTACTTTAGGGACACAGACACTAAACAAAACAAATAAGAAAGTTTATAGAAGGTTAAACGTGATAAGTATAGTGGAATAAGATAAAAGAAATGAAGAGGATAGGGAGAGCTAAAATAGAAAGGTTTTAAATATGTGGTCTAAAAGAGGATATTTAAACAGACACTTGAAGAAAGTATAAAGATAAGCCCTGTGGATATCTGGGGAAGCTTCTCCCAGGCACAGCAACCAGCAAGTGCAGAGCCTGAGATGGATGTTTGCCGGAGGCATTTGAAACTAGAACAAACTGGGGGAAGAGGGATTGATAGGAGATGAGGTCAGAGAAACAACAATAATCCACTGAAGCATAAGGGCTCCAGCTCACACAAACACCCCTCATCTCCTATATCCTACCTTATATAGCACATAGCTGCTTTCTCTTGGGGTCACCTGGCCCCGACAAATAGATGTCTTTCAAAAGAGCTCTAGCCCAGTTGCCTTCTATGGCATTCACTTGGTTCATGAGAAAACTCAGGACCTCCGCCCTGTCAAACTCAGGTAATACAGACTGCACCTACTCTTGTCACCTACTGTCTTGTCACCTAGTTTTGCTCCTACTCTCTTGTCACCACCAGCTGCAGCCAGCTTTTCTTATGTGCTGTGTTCAAGTCAAGAGTCCAGCACCTTTACCATTCCTCACACTCTCCATGGACTTAGGTCAAAATCTCCCAAGAGCCATCACACCACACTTTATTCTGCTCTCCTGACAACACAAATGTCCATGAAATTCTGTAACTTGGCAAGTAGCCGAACAGGTATAAGATTTCCGTTTCCCCTGCTGGCTGACATTCTGCTCTTTATGAGTGGCTCTCTTTCTCAAAGAGGACACTAGAAACACAAACAATTTTGACAGTTCAGTTCAAAGAAACCCTTGTTGAACAAGTCCCTGATCACTCATTACCTTACTCTTATTATGATCTTGGGATGATGATGAGCTAAGGATTGCAGAGTTGGTCTGACAACAACTATTACGAAGACTTGCATAGGTGGCTTAACATGGGTGGCCGTTATTTGAATATGGAGATATGTGCCCTACACCATTTGCAGATATAACTTCTCAGCTGAGACTGGGTAGAATTTTATGTAACATCCTATTACAGTTAGCAAAGGCAGCAATTTAAATCAGTGGTTAAAAGATAGATTATTTAATAAATGGTATAAAGACATCTGGCTAGTTCTCTCTCTCTCCCTTTCTCTCCTGCTCCCCCCAAACACACACACACACACACACACACACACACACACACACTTCTAAGATACCCAAAGATTTACATGTTAAAAAATGAAACAGCAAAGTACTAGAAAATGGATACATGTTACAACATGGAGGAACCTCAAAAACAGTGTACTAAGCAAAAGAAACCAACCACAAAATACCACATGTTGCCGGATTCCATTTATATGAAAAATCCAGACAAGGAAAATCTGTGGAGACAGAAAGGTGAGTAGTGGTTGACAAAACTACAGGGAGTAGTGTCTACAAATAGGCATAAGGTTTCTTTTTGGGGTGATACAAATGTTCCAAAATTAGGTTGTAAGGATGGTTGTCCAACTCTGTAAATTTTTAAAAAGTCATTGAATTATACACATAAAATAAATAGATTTTTGGTATGTACTTCCATAAAGCAGTTTTTTAAAAGTATTAGAAAAAAAACTTGAAGAAGTATGCCTTCCTAAGTATGACACAGCACCAGAAGTTATTTTTAAAAGTTACAAATTTAACTACACAATAATCTAAAATTCTTCTTTGACAAAAATTATAAAATGTCAAAAGATAAATGAAAAACTGGAAAAGAGAATCCAGTCAGGATTCAGGGCAAGAAACAGAAACTGTTTGAGGAATATTAAGAAGAAAGCAACTTGGTGAAGTAAAGTATGTATTTACAATGGCATTAGAAGGTGAAGGAATGACGGGGCGCCTGGGTGGCTCAGTCAGTTAAGCTTTCGGCTCTTGATTTCGGCTCTAGGTCATGATCTCTCAGTGTGAAAGTGAAATAGAGCCCCATGTTGGGCTCTACACTAACAGCGTGGAGCCTTCTTGGGATTCTCTGTCTCCACCCCCACCCTGTCCCTTCTGTGCTATCACTCTCTCTCACTCTCACTCTCACTCAAAAATAAATAAATAAAAATTTAAAAAAAGAAGGTGGAGGAATGAGCCAGAGGCTGGAATCATCAGCAGTCATCCCAAGAACACTGTTCCATTGTCCCACCAGAGATAGTTTTACCTCCAAAACTACCACTGTGAACAACCAAGAGCACACCCATGTAGCTGGAACTCAGGGATCAGGGAGATAGGGTCAGGAAGCTGCAACAACTATTTCTTAAAGACACAAAGCTGGCACACCGACACTGGAACATGAAGTTTACCTGTTAATCCTAGCACAAGTGCCTCTCACCACCCACAAAATTGGCAAATAGGCCTGGAAATACGGGATTCCACTGTGTCTGCCACCAAAACAGCCCCTTTTCATTGAGAAGATAAGGAATAGCCAATACTGTGTATAAACCTCACATTTCCATAATTTTACTTAAAAGCAAAATCCAGTCAAAATGTCAGGAGACTGAGTACAGATTCACTGTTAACTGTTTCCCCCAAATCTCATCAAACACCCCTAACTGCAATACCAATTTACTATAGAAGCACGGCTATAAGGTGCTCTGGAAACATAGCTATTAGTTTTCTTATAGTTGCAGAAAAGAAGGCATCCTAGAGAGAGGGGGAATAGAAGTAAGTAAACCAGTCCACATTATCACTTGTAAACATGTATAACAACCAGTGGCTCATCCTTCAGTGTGTAAAGAGATCTTATGAGTCAATAAACAAAAGATGAAAATAAATACAAAGTTCCCAAGAAAACAGATAGAGATCTTTTATAAACATGTAAAACAGCACTCAGGATCACTCATAATAAATAAATGCAAATTAAAAATATAGCATTCTACCTCTCAGATTTTAAAATATCAACATAATTGAATTGAAGAGAGGTTATGGAAAAAACTATCTCTGGAGGGCAATTGGTGATATCTAATAGAATTCAAAGTGCACTTATGCCATGGTTATCAATTCTAGGAATTATTACTGGGTACATATAAGTGTGTTTGCAAAGACGTATGTACAAGGCTGTTTACTGAAGTACTATTTATAATATCAAATACTGAAAACAAACCTAACATCCATAAAATGAAGTGTAGTAAGTCCTAACATGGAATGCCTGGAAAATATATTGTTAAATTAAAGAAGCAAGAAAGCAGAATGGTATGTGTAGCTAGTCATCATTCACACACATAGAAAATGGACAGATAATTATATATATATGATTGTATAGGAAGAAAACATTTTTTAATAATAGTTATTGCCTCTACGTAAAGCAACTATAGGCCTGTATATAAGGGGTGGGACAGAACTTATTAATTGTATCATATGATATTTGAATTGTTTCCATGTGCATTTATTATCTGTGCAAAAATACAGAAAATTTAAAATATAAGACACAGGTACCCATAAAATTAGTGCAAAAAAGGAAAGCTATAGCACATTATAAATTTCTCATTATATGTTTTTTTTTAGTGAACTCCTGTCAGCCACGCCAAAATATTATGAGATTGACAGTTACTTTTGCTTATGCCTCCTGGTACTGATACACAGTTTGTAGAAGTATTGTCTGTTAAATAAAACACTAAGATAAAAGATTGTATTCTTGGGATCATTTGGGATCACTTAACAATTTTTTTAAACTACAAAGGTAATTTATAGGCTCATTTGCTAAAAACTCTAGAGGTACTGCTAGATTCACCTGAGTTTGATCAGAATTCTGTTTCCTTTCTCTGCTGTTTTCTTGACTCTTCTAGTTTTCTATTACCTTCTCTATTATCTTTATTCTCAAGTCTCCATTCCTTAAATTAGCTAACAGGCTTCATTCAGCTCCAGGTAATACCATCCAGAAGACAAAAGAATTTGCTGTGCTCAACGTGTAGGCACAAGTCCTGGACTTTAAGATGAGTGGGGTAACATAAGTCATACATCCCTCCTTGAGCCAATCACTGTAGCAAAAAGATGACATTCTACTAATTAACTTCAGGCAATCAGTGCTCATCCATAGATTTTCAAAATGGTGTCAACCTAACCAAAAGCACATTCCTGTTTTTATAATCCAAATACACAATAAATACTAAGTAAATACTTTGTTGTTGTGAGGGAAGGGTAGGAAAGGAGCCACAATATTCACTAATGTATTATTTATTTATTTTTAGGTTGCTTCCAGTGAAACACTTTTTTTGGAAAATATAGGATTTTAATACAGGTGGTGTGCTTATTTTCCATTGCTGGAAATTTATGTAGTCACCTTCTTTCTTTCCAACCTAGGGCAGAACACCAAGTCAAAGCCTGAGAGTTAGAGGGAAGAGGGTTTTCTCACCTGGACTATAATAATGGTAATAATACCTACCTCACAGATCTGCTCTAGGAATAAACCAATACATATAAAATGTTAGACTAGTTTCTAGTATATTACAACTACTGAAAAATAGCTACCAATATCTTTTTATTTTTATTTATTTATTTTTTTAATGTTTATTTTTGAGAGAGACAGAGACAGAATGCAAGTGGGTTAGGGGAAGAGAGAGAGGGAGACACAGAATCCAAAGCAGGCTCCAGGCTCTGAGCTGTCAGCACAGATCGCGATGCGGGACTTGTACTCACGAACGGCAAGATCATGACCTGAGCCGAAGTCAGAAGCTCAACCGACTGAGCCACCCAGGTGCCCCAGCTACCAATATCTTTTTAAACATGATTATTCATCCACAAACATGGCAGAAATGTTAGGCTTGTCTGACTTACCTAACAAAGATTTTCAAGTAGCCTTGACAAAGATGCTTCAACAAGCAATTACAAACACACTTGAAACAAATGAAAGAATTAGAAACTTTCAGCAAAAAAGCCTAAGATATAAAAAAGACCCAAATAAATATTTTAGAACTAAAATAAAAATACAAAAGCTGAAGTAAAAAATTTAATGGATGTATTTAACAGCAGAATTGGTAGAAAAAAAGGAAAGAATCAGTTAACTGGAAGACGAAAGAATACAAATCAATCAATGTTAATAACAGAGAGACAATAAATTGAAAAATAAAAGTGAACAGAGCCTCAGGCCTGTGGGATTATAATAAAAACTGTAACATGTCTTCAGAGTGTAGGAAGGAGAGAAGAGAGAGGTCAAGATTTAAAAAGTACAGGAGAGATAATGGCTGAAAACTTCCCAAATTCAGCAAGAGAAATAACTCTACAGAATTAAGAATCTGAGAATATTACCAACAGGATAAATTCAAGGAATTCCATGCCAAGATACATTACAATTATACATCTGAAAACTAAAGACAAAGAAAAAATGTTGAAAGCAGCAAGAAGAACATTTCCCACAGGGGAAAGACAATTGGAATAGCAGCAAATTTCTCACCAGCAAATGGAAGCCATAAAAAAGTGGCACAGTATTTTTCAAGTGCTAAAAGGAAAAGACAATAAATTTATAATCCTATACCTAGTGAAAATATCCTTCAATAGTGGAGGGGAAATCAGGACATGTTTAATTTTTTTTTTAATTGTTTAACGTTTGTTCATTTTTGAGAGACAGAGGGTGTGCAGGGGAGGGACAGAGAGAGAGGGAGACACAGAATGTGAAGCAGGCTCCAGGCTCTGAGCTGCCAGCACAAATCCCTACTCGGGGCTCGAATTCACCAACCCTGAGATCATGACCTGTGCCAAAGTTGGATGCTTAACCAACTGAGCCACCCAAGTGCCCCTAATTTTTTTTTAATGTTTATTTATTTTTGAGAGAGAGAGAGAGAGAGAGAGAGCGCAAGCAGGGGAGGAGCACAGAGAGGGGGAGACACAGAATCCGAAGCAGCTCCAGGCTCTGAGCTGTCAGCATAGAGCCTGATACAGGGCTCAAATTCACTGACCATGAGATCATGACCTGAGCTGAAGAAGGGCGCTTTATTGACTGAGCCACCCTGGCACCCCCAGTACATCTTTAGATGAGGTTAAAGTACAAAAATTTGTTACAAGTAAATCTACCCTAAATTAATGGCTAAAGGAAGTGATCTATACAGAAATAGAATAATAAATGAGGGAACCTTATAAAATCAGAAAGGAAGAAACAAATGATAAGCAATATGAATAAATGCAATAGGCTTTTCCTCTCCTCTTGAATTTCTTAAAGTATGTTTGATATGAACCAAAGTTATAACACTGCATGATGTGGTTCTAAATGTATGTAAAATAAATTTTTTTAACGTTTATTTATTTTTGAGACAGAGAGAGAGCATGAATGGGGGAGGGTCAGAGAGAGAGGGAGACACAGAATCCGAAGCAGGCTCCAGGCTCTGAGGAGTCAGCACAGAGCCCGACGTGGGGCTCAAACTCACGGACCGCGAGATCGTGACCTGAACCGAAGTCGGACGCTTAACTGACTGAGCCACCCAGGCGCCCCTGAATTTTTAAGATCGTTATATTATAAATGAGTGAAGGTCAAGGTATAAAAAGGTTTTTTGTACTTCAATCAAACTGGTAAAATGATGACACCATTATACTGGGATAAATGATATATACATAATGTAATATCCAGAGCAACCACTCAACACCATACAAAGAGAGAATTTCAAAAATACTCTCTTCAAAGGAGATTCTAAAAAATGTTAAAGTAACTCTTAAAGAAGCATTAAAAAAACAAAAAATAGAACAAACAAAACAAAAATTTAAATGGCAGACTGAAGCCCTAATATATAAATACATGACATTTTAAAAGTTGAAATACACCAGTTAAAAGACAGATTGTCAGAGTGGATTATACACATTGCTAGTTGGAATGTAAAATGGTCACTCCGCCAAAATAGTTTGAGAATTCCTTTACAAACTAAGTATGTAGTTTTCAAAAGACCAAGAATATTCACTCCTGGGCTATGAATGCTTGTAGTAGTTTTATTTAGAACAGCCCAAAATTGGTGACTTTCTAGAAACCATCAAGATGTCCTTGAACGGGTGAATGGTTAAACAGTGGTACATCAATAACATGGAATACTACAGGGCAATAAAAAAGGGAGAAAGCTGTTGATACATTCAAAACCCTGAATGAATCCTCAGAAAAAATATGCTGAGATTAAAAAATCCAGTTCCAAAAGGTACATACGACATGATTTCATATATGTATAGCATTCTTAAAATGAGGAAGATAGAGAATATTAGCGGTTGCCAATGGTTGAAGGAGTAGGGGTGGAGCTTTAACAAGACAACATGTAAGTGGTACCCTGGTTGTAATATAGTACTATAGTTTTACAAAATATTACCACTTTTGGATTTTTCAAATCTGATAGATGAGAAGTGGGTATCTCAGAACAATTTAAATTCTTATTTCTTTTATTATATATAGAGCTGGCAAGTTTATCATATGCCTGAGAATTAAAAAATATTTTTTTCTTGTATGCTCTACTCATATTCCTTGCGCATTTTCTTAGACAGGTTCTGGTCTTTTTCCCCTTTGATTTGTGGATTTCATGGTATATGATATAAATGGAAACATCTGTTAAAAAAATTTTTATGTGTCCTTCGATTTTTCTTTCTTTTTTTGTTGTTTACAATGAGAAAAATTTTGAGTGTAGTCAAATTTATTAATCATTTCTTGTTCTATATATTGAGTAATTATTAGAAAATATCTTCTATACTCGTTACAAAAGAATTAATCTACGCTTTCTTCTAGTTTATGTGTGGTCTTCATTTTATTATAGTTAGAACTGATCTATTGTGGAATTTATTGTAGTGTGAAAGTGAGGTACCAATATGATTTTATCTTTTCTTAAATGGCCAACCAGTTATACCAACAACAATTGCAGGCAGTCTCATTATTCATGGTTCAAATATGTATGGATTTCACCACAGTTCAGTTAAATAACACTTTTCCTCAATAACATAGTTCAAATTTCATTTATCACATTATATTAGCGGTGGATGATTATATACAGTACAAACTTTGCTGCAAACTCTTCATTTTGCAAATGACTATGTAAATAACAGATGCACATCGTGATTAGTGACAAATCACGCTCCTTCTTTCAGAGGCTATTGGTAATAAGGTCACTGTGTATCTATTATTCTGCTTATGGACAGACAGTAAAGCATGTAGTTGTGTTGCCTTCTTATCTCCCAGTGATAAATTCATGTGGCACTTTACAAAAATAGACAATCAAGAGAGAGTTGCTCAACAAGGATAAAAGTATGCTAAAGAAATAAAAATGATAACACTACAAGTAAATTTGAATCAAACATAAATGCATTTATAGAAGAAACAGTTGACTGGGAATGGTAACACTTCTGCTCTCTGAGAGACTGTATATGCAGCCACATGTTCCTGGTGATGGACATGAGGAACGGAGTTCTGATGAAAACATGAAGATGTCTCTGAGGAAGTCATGCTAGCAAAAGAAGACAAAAAATCATACTAGAACTCTCAAGGATTTCTCATAACATAGAAAGTGCAAAGGATAAAATTGTGGAAGCTGATCCAAGCTTAGAAAGGAGTAGCTCAAGTTTCCAAGACCTAAAAAAGGCACAATCTCTGTTTCATAAATCATATGACAACAAGAAGAAGACAAACACTGTTAAAACTACTCTTGGGGAGCCTGGGTGGCTCAGTTGGTTAAGTGTCCGGCTTTGACTCAGGTCACAGTTTGTGGGTTCAAGCCCCACGTCGGGGTCTGTTCTGACAGCTCAGAGCCTGGAGCCTGTTTCAGATTCTGTGTCTCCCCCAACCCCCCTCTGCCATTCTCCTGCTTGTGCTGTCTCTCAAAAATAAACAAATAAACATTTTTTAAAAAGTTCTTGATAAATTTTTATAAAGAAATAAAAAATTTTCATTCTTTTTTAAAGAAATATTTATTTATTTGGGGTGAGAGGGAGAGGGCAGAGAAAGGGAGAGAGAGAATCCCAAATGAGCTTCGGGCTGTCAGTGTGGAGCCCAGTGGGGGCTCAGTCTCATGACACTGAGGTCATAACCTGAGCTGAAATCAGGAGTCAGGCACTTAACTGACTGAGCCACCCAGGTGCCCTAGAATACTTTCATTCTCAATGTCTCTAATGTATTTTTAATTTTATTTATTTATTTTGAGAGATAGAGAGAGAGAGAGAAGGGGAGGGGCAGAGAGATAGGGGGACAGAGGATCTGAAGTGGGCTGTGTGCAGTCAGCAGAAAGCCTGATCTGGGCCTCAAACTCAGGAACTGTGAAATCATGACATGAGCAGAAGTAGATCGCTTAACTGACCGAGCTACCCAGGCGCACCCCTAAATGTCTCTAATGTTTTTTTAAATGTTTATTTATTATTGAGAGAGAGACAGACAGAGCATGAGCATGGGAGGGGCAGAGAGAGGGGGAGATACAGAATCTGAAGCAGGTTCCAGGCTCCGAGCTGTCAGCACAGAGCTTGACGCGGAGCTTGAAATCACAAACTGCGAGATCATGACCAGAGCCGAAGTTGGATGCTTTATGGACTGAGCCACCCAAACACCCCTCTAATGTTTTAAATTAGAGTGTACTAATTAGAGTGTACACTAAATTAGAGTGTAATAAACATTAGTCTTACCATTTCTAAATTTTCCTATACATTTATGATCTACATGGAAGGAAGTTATGGTGCTTTAACAAGAATGTTGAAAGACCATAGAACAATTATAATTTTCTCATTAACTATTAAGATTGTTTTACATGATGTCAGCTTGCATAGTCATTTTCTATGTTCTTATACCATCATGCAGTGTTAGATCCACCTGTAATTTCCCTGTATTTTCCCCAGGGATTTGAGAAGCCCCCTTATATCATACACTACATTTCTGCATGTACTTGGGTCTATTATTGGAATTCCTATTCTATTCCATTTGATCTGTCCCTTCATGCATCAACACACATTTTAAATTATAGAGGCAAGTTCATTGGTGTTGTTAATTTCTTTCCCAAGGTTTTCTGGCTTTTATAAGCAATCCTGCTTCAGAATACAGAAACATTTTTACTTCTTCCTTTCAGTCCACATGTCTTTTAATTCCTCTCCTTGCCTTATTATAATGGCTGGGACTTTCAGTACAATTTTTCATCATCAAATTGATAAGAGTAAGCATTATTGCCTTGTTCAATATTAGAGAGAAGAAATTCAGTATTTGAATGTTAAGTATGATGTTAGCTGTAGGGATCCCCTCCACCCTTCATACATGCTCTTTATCAGATTAAGGAAGTTTCCATCTTTACTGAGGTTGCTGAGAATTTGTATTATGAATTTATATTTTCTTGACTATTCTTGCTGGGGTTTTTTTCCATATCAATTAAATAATCTAGTTCAAAACATTTTTTGAATTTTATTATAATTGTGTTACTTTATAAATTAACTGAGAACTGATACTTTTATGATGTTAAGTCTTTCTGTTCAAAAACTTAATGATTCAGTCTTTATTCAAGTAAAGTTTGTAATTTTAGTAATGTTTTAAAAGTTCTGTTAAGGTATTTTTATATTATGGCTTTGCCTAGATATTTTAACTATTTTTCTTCCTATTCTGAATGGGGCCTTTCTTATATTTCTAACAGATTATTGTTTATATACATGGAGACCCTATTAATTTCCTATTAATTTTAAACTCTTCTATTTTGCTAAATTCTTGTACATTTTAACACTTTTTTTCTCATAGACTCTTCTGGATTTTCCAAAAATCCAATCCTATCTTATTACCTACTAATAATACTAGTTTTACCTTTTGCTTTCTGCTTTTTGCCCTGTAATTGTTTTTTTCTTTTCTTTTTTTTTTCCCCTAACTGCATTAGCTAATATTTTCAATATGGTGTCTACTAGTGGTGCTGATAGTAGATGTCCTTGTATTATTCTTTAATTTTGTTGGGAGGTCTCTAGTGTCTCCCCATAAAGTAAAATGCTGGATTTTGGATTGTGATATAAAATTTGTTGAAAATGTCATCTGATGCAGCTGCTCTCGAAAACAGTGTGGAGGTTCCTCAAAAAATTAAAACTAGATCTACCCTATGACCCAGCAATAGCACTGCTAGGAATTTACCCAAGGGATACAGGAGTGCTGATGCATAGGGGCACTTGTACCCCAATGTTTATAGCAGCACTCTCAACAATAGCCAAATTATGGAAAGAGCCTAAATGTCCATCAACTGATGAATGGATAATTGTGGTTTATATACACAATGGAATACTACTTGGCAATGAGAAAGAATGAAATATGGCCTTTTGTAGCAACGTGGATGGAACTGGAGAGTGTTATGCTAAGTGAAATAAGTCATACAGAGAAAGACAGATATCATATGTGTTTACTCTTATGTGGATCCTGAGACACTTAACAGAAGTCCGTGGGGGAGGGGAAGAAAAAAAAAAAAGAGGTTAGAGAGGGAGGGAGCCAAAACATAAGAGACTCTTAAAAACTGAGAACAAACTGAGGGTTGTTGGGGTGTGGGAAGGAGGGGAAGGATGGGTGATGGGTACTGAGGAGAGCACCTGTTGGGATGAGCACTGGGAGTTATATGGAAACCAATTTGACAATAAATTTCATATTAAAAAAAAACCACTTCTGGTGGTATTAAGTATCATCTGATAGTTAAAACAAATCAATAAAAAAATGTCATCTGGGTTCTTTTTTCTTTTATAATTAATCAGTTTGGTTTTAAGGTGAGTTTCAGGGAGACTTTTTAAACCACTGCTACCATGATGATATCACAGAAAGTTCCTCAACGTTTACATTTTATTTAGTAAGAGAACAGAGAAAGAGAGAAACAGAGAGTGGGAGAGACCAGGCAGAGATGTATTTCCTCTGTGACTAGAGACAAATGACTCTAGTGAGGAGAATGCTTGCCTGAAGGAGACAGAAGTCTTGTTCAATCTGTTAATAGAAGATAAACCACTAGAGTGCTGTTAATGTGTGCAGCAAGTTAGCTCTGGAAGATGCAACATGACAGGAAAATCCCTATAAGCAAATATGAAGTACATCACTGGGAAATTGACCAAGAGCTAATATTAAAAATTCTGTCTGTAGATCACTCTAAGAGCTCATTTGATGCACTAGGTAGCCTCGGGATTAAATTGACCACATGTGAAAGAATTCGAGTCCTTTATCTTTGGAGTCATACTCCAGGCTCAATTGAGGCTCAGTGATAAGTAAGTAAGTTATTTTAAATCAACTAAAAAGCATTCAGTGAGATTAATTTTTCATTTCTTCAAACTCTGTACCTGTTCACTCCAGACAATTTTGACTTCTTACATGTTAGTACTTCAACCTAGTGGAAATACTTTCTTATCAGAACTAAAATTCCTAGTTCTAATGCTCTTTCGTTGGGAACATTTTCAGAGGATACATAACTTATGCAATACTATACTAACCATCAAAACTCCAACTTTTAAAAGGATGGCAAATATCTCAAAGGCAAATGTAAGAAATAAACCTCCAGAAAATACTATAGTTAGTGGGAAGAAGAGATTGAGGAAGAAATAACATTTGTTTTCAAAACAAAAGGGTTACTTACTATTCAGATAGACATTTGCAGTTTTTCATTAATTCCTACTGAGTTAATAAACCCAAAAAACCAAGATGTTGAATCACAGAAAAAATTTATTTTGGCTTCAGCACCCACCCAGGTCATTCTGAGATTCCAACTGCACCATACCTCATGCAGGCAGATTGCTGTTCATCCACTTAGATAAAGGGATGTACCCACAAAGGAGAAAAACCTATCTCTTCTGCATCACACGATAACAAATGTATTTTCAGTGCCTTCTGTATTTACCTAAATTCAAAGTTGAATTATAGTTCCTGTTAACCTGTTGAAGTTCAATCAGTTCTTTATAATTTTCAGATAAGTTTTAGAAATGCTGATTTTGAGAATTGAGTTTTTATTTTTATGTATGTTTTTATTTTATATTTATATCTTATATTTTTATATGTTTATTTTTATTCTATATTTTTATATATGTTTTTATTTTATATTTTTATTGAGTTTTTATTTTTTATATATAGGCATGGTATTGATTCAACCATCCAATTAATTAGCTTTTCTTGAGGAAAATAATAGTATAAGTCTATAAAGTTCTAATAACAATTTCAACACTAGGAATTTTTCTCTGAATATCATACAGCCCAGTTTATCAAACATGAAAATACATAAGAACTAAAATATATGGTTATCTTTATTGCTTGGATATTAAATAAAGCCTCTGCCAATTAGAATGAAGGTTGATTGAGGGGTGACTACTAGATATTTGGAGAGGTCCAAGGAAGTATGCAGGGAAACTCCATTTTGACCTGGTAAGCCATGCAAACCAGGAAAATGGCTCCTTCCAGGATTGTCATCTCAGGGACCACTTTGCAAATGCAAGAGAGTTTGCCAGACAGCTGTTCCTGAAAGCTAAGTTTTTATTTTACTGTTTCCTATTTTTGTTTTGTGGAAAAATCTCCTAGACAATCAAATATTTGTGCTGGAATTTTTTCTTGTTCTGGCTCTGCCAGACACAAAAGCTGAGACAACATTTTATTTGTTTGCTCCACAGGAGCCATTATAGATGGCTAAATGGCAACACTGAACTATATGAAAAAACAAAAGCAGAAAGCATAATTAGTTTATGAGATAAAGGAAAGGGAGAAGGAGAGAAAGAAAGTGAGAAAGAAAAAAATGAAAATAAATAAATCTTTGTTTCAGGTAGTTCATCATTGTGTAACTTGAGGACAGTCACATATTCAAAAAAATTTATCTAGTTAGTTATTCTTTTTCAAGTTTTTATTAAATTCCAGTCAATTAACATACAGTGGTATATTAGTTTCAGGTGTACAATACAGTGACTCAAAATTCCATACATCACCCAGTACTTATCACAACAAATGCCCTCCTTAATACCCATCACCCATTTAACACCCACCCCTGTCTACCTCCCCTCCAGCAACCCCCAGTTTGTTCTCTATAGTTAAAAGTCTGTTTTACGGTTTTCAGATCTTTTTTTCCCTATGTATCCATATGGTTTCTTTCTTAAATTCTCCATATGAGTGAAATTACCTGGTATTTGTCTTTACAAAAGACTAAATTTCATTCTTTTCTCTTTTTTTTTTTGGCTGAATACTATTAATACTATTCATATATATATGTGAATATACATATAGCACATCTTCTTTATCCATTCATCAATTAATGGACACTTGGACTGCTTCCATAATTTGGGTATTGTAAATAATGCTGCTATAAACATAGAGGTGTATGTTTTGTATTCTTTGGGTAAATACCCAGTGATGCAATTGCTTCATCATAGGGTAGATCTATTGTTAACTTTTTGAGGAACCTCCATGCTGTTTTCCAGAGTGGTTGCGCCTGTTTGCATTCCTACCAATAGTGCAATAGTGCACATCCTTACCAACAACCTGTTGTTTCTTGTGTTTTTGATTTTAGCCATTCTGACAGGTGTGAAGGGATATCTTACTGTAGTTTTGATTTGCGTTTCCCTGATCATAAGTGATGATGAACATCTCTTCGTGTATCTGTTGACCAACTGTAGGTCTTCTTTGGAAAAATGTCTGTTCATGTCTGCTTCTCAGTTTTAAATTGGATTATTTGGGTTTTGGGTGTTGAGTTTTACAAGTTCCTCATATATTTTGGCTACTAACCCTCTGTCAGATATGTCATTTGCAAATATCTTCTCCCATTCGTAGGTTGCCCTTTAGTTTTGTTGATTGTTTTCTTTTCTGTTGTATTTTTATTTGTTGTAGTCCCAATAGTTTATTTTTGCTTTTGTTTCCCTTGCCCCAGGAGACATATCTAGAAAAAAGTTGCTACAGCCAATGTCAAAGAAGTTACTGCCTGTGTTCTCTTCTGGAATTTTTATGGTTTAGGATTTCACATTTAGGTTTTTAATCCCTTTTGAATTTACTTTAGTGTATGGTTAAGAAAGTGGTCCAGTGTCATTTTCTTTGTATGTTGCTGTACAGTTTTCCCGAAAGAAAGAAATATAAACGTATCACTAAAGGAAATCAGCAAACCATAAAAGCAAGAAGGACAAAAAAGGATCAGAGAAAATCTTTAGAAACAACCACAAACAAATAACAAAATGACAATAAATACATATCTATCAATGATTCCTTTGAATGTAAATGGACTAAACATTTTAATCAAAAGATATAGGGTGTCAGAATGGATTAAAAAAAAACAAGACCCATCTATAGGCTGCCTACAAGAGACTCATTTTAAACCCAAAGACACCTGTAGATTGCAAGTGAGGGGATGGAAAAATATCATGCAAATGGATATCAAAAGAAAGCTGGAGTAACAATACTTATATCAGACAAAATAGACTTACTACAAAAACTACAACAGAAGACAGAGGGGTGCTGTGTAATAATAAAGGGCACAAGCCAACAAGAAGATACAATTGTAAATACTTGTACGCCTAACATGGAAGAACTAAAATACACAAAGAGGTAAAAACAAACATAAAAGAAGTAATTTATAATAATACAATAATAGGGGCCTTTAACACCCCACTTACATCAGTGGACAGATCATCCAAACAGAAAATCAACAAGGAAACAGTGTGAAGGAAACTGATCAGACTGGATCAGATGGATCTAACAGATATATTCACAATATTCCATCCTAAAACAGAAGAATACACATTCTTTTTCAAGTGCACACAGAACATCCTCCAGAATAGATCACATATTAGGCCACAAAACAAGTCTCAACATAAGAAGATCAAAGTGATACCATGCATTTTTCTGACCACAATGCAATGAAACTAGATGTTAACCACAAGAAAAAATCTGCAAAGACCCCATGGTCTCCAAGACTACATGGAGGTTAAATAACATGCTACTAAACAATGAATGGGTCAACCAAGAAATAAAAGAAGAGATTAAAAAGTACATAGAAACAAATATTCAAAAATTTAAAATCTTATTAAGTAGTCACCTTTGCAAGAAAATGTTTTTTTTCTCATTGTGCTCTTATTTTTTTTTTTTTAATTTTAAAAATTTTATTTAATTCCAGTATGGTTAACATATATTGTGCCTATCTGTAATAGATTCCTACTTTGGATTGAGACAGTAGAAAATATAACCATGTGTTAGTAAAACATATACACACACAACAGCAACAACAAAGAAACAGTCTCTTCTTTGAGCCTGAGTGGCTCAGTCAGTTAAGCATCTGATTTCAGCTCAGGACATGATCTCACAGTTCGTGGGTTCAAGCCCTGAATCGGGCTCTGTGCTGACACCTCAGAGCTTGGAGCCTGCTTCAGATTCTGTGTCTCCCTCTCTCCCTGCTCCTCTCCTGCTTATGCTTTCTCTCTCAAAAATAAATAAGTAAACCTTAAAAAAAAACAGTTTCTCATATACGCAATTCTCAAAATTGTTAGATAAATATTCTGAGGCTCTAAGTATATGATGTTATTATCATCTGGTATAGAAAATTAATATTTTTCTAAACTGTATTATTTCAAGAAGAGTACAGTTTTGTGTCTACATCATTCTACACTATTTGATAGGAAGAAAAATAGTTTGTGTTAGGATTTTTAAAAATCTATATATCAAGTTTGGAGCCTTTTTTTTGGAAGTATTCCATTAAATAAAATAGAAACCCCTGAGATCTGGGGAATAATGCATGTGGGAGTGGGGAAGGAGACTCCTAGGAGTTGCCAATGAGTATTACTCATCAAGAGTACTCTCCTAATTTGAAAGTTGCCAAAAGAAGTCTATTGGAAGAATATCTCCACCCATGTGCTTAGAATTTTAAACAGAGGGTTAGTGTGAGGAAATGTGAAAGGGGTCTCCCAGATAAAATGAAAAATAGAGGAACACCTTTAGGAAAATCATGGAAAGATAGTGCAATGAAAGATGGAACATAAAAGAAATCTCTTCCTTTCTCTACAGACCTATGGGATTATGACAAAGGAGTTCCATGTAGGATTTCATTTGAGAAAAAGGAATATCAGCTACTATGATTGAGAAAACATTGGATTAAACAGAATTCATGGTCTCTTTCAATTATAAAATATGTAAGAGTAGCATGTTTATTGTAATAATATTCATTGTAGTGAAAAATGTTGTGCCCTGGGCAAAACTTCATGGGAGAGAGAGAGAGACAGAAAGAGAGAGATATCAGGAAAATGGGAACACATCAATACTTATCTCCTAGGCTTTTCAAAAAGTTAGACACACATGTCCTCTTCAACAGCTCTTGTCAAGCCTCAGTTTCTCTGCCTGGTGGGTATCTGGCTTTGTTTATGGCCCATCAGTTGGCCAATGGGAAACTACCCTCTGAGACTAGCTGCTCCCCTATTCATATAATCAAGTCTGTATCATTGTGCAAATCTTTCAGGAACATTGTTTCAGCAACAAATCTGCAGGAAGTTGAGAAGTTAGAGAAACAAATAGAGTAATAATACCATAATTTTTTAAACCCCACAGAAAAAGGAAAAGACTAACCAAGAAAATACTATGATGGTTTTCTTGGAGACTGAAGGGAAGTCTGACATTCTGATGTTCTAACCCAGATAAAGCAGCAAGTAGTTAATAGTTGTCAGTTGAAGGGAAAAACCCAACAACAGTGTTATCTATTTTAATGGACACCTTCCGTTTCCTTTTTTCACCCAGGCATGGTTCCTGTCTTTTAAAGGAGGAAATTTGGTCATCCATGGACTAATACATCATGAAATTCTTCCTGTCAGACTTTATGTGGAAATAGGGTCTGCCAATTTGGCTTGTGGTTTTATGCTTACATAGAATCTTCTGCAGAAACTCATTCTTTGCTTATCAAAGACAAATTCTAACAGGCATTGTTGTCCTGTCAAACCTTTTATTCCCCTCATGACTGCTTAAGAGATACCTCTAAACTCAAATTTGAAGACTCAAAATTTATCATCTATTTTTTCTACCCTCTTGTATCCCTGCCCCACAGGTATTCAGGTTCCTTTATGAGGGAGGTATTCTGATTCTAGATTTTCTAGGATCCTATGTCTAAGATCCTATGTCTTTCTATTGATTCACCTTCTCATAGGCATTTTAAAGTTGCTGTGCTTTCTATCTCTGTGGTCAAACATCTTTTGTTGCCCTTTTCTTTTACAACCCTGATTATGATATCCTAAGTGGCATCCTTCTAATAGTAGTTAATTCTTTATAAAATATTAATGTCTTCATCCTTCCAGATTGTGAACTCCTTCTGTCCTAGAATATTGACATTAATTATGTGAATGATAGCGCATTCAGGTAGGAAAATATCTTTAAAATATACAACTCTCAAAAAGTCACTCAAAGTATTCACCAAATGCTATGATGGATCTTACTAAGATTATACCTGAGTTTTACTGATAGGAATCCATTGTGGTGGATTAACTTTGTTCTAAGTTATCTCTAATAACTTAGTGTTTCTGACCAAACTAAAGGAATTATCTGGCAAATATTCAGCTTATATAGAGACTATAAAATTTTAATTTGAGTGACTTCCTTCCCCAAATGCACTCTTGTCCAAAATTAGCCAATTTAGTTGTCCTCATAATTTAATTTTTCATTCAAAGTGCAGGAGTTTTATTTACTTTACTAGTATAAAAATCTAGTTGATGTATTTTTGTTTTATTTTTTCTGGAATTTAAGCTTCTATATATTTGCTAAGGTACCATAGGAATGGCATCAGGAAAGGTATTAAGGAAAGGTATTAAGCCAAGTGAAAGATTTCCAGATTTCCACGGGCAAGATATATTACCTATGTATATACACAGGCAGATGGGCTTGGCCTAATCTCCCCAAATCCACTCTAGAAAGAGGGGTTATTGCATTACTTAGTCACCCTCAATTCTCATCAAAGACTCACTAGTAACAGTTGTTGGCATAAGAAATCACCCAAAGCAAAAAGTCCATCCTGTAAGTGTGACTTCATCGGGGATTTACATATATAGCAACAAAGTCAGAACTTACTTCTTATTTACTCACATTCATTTAGTTCATTTCATCCAAGTAGTTCAAAGTGATTAAACAGTTAAAAAATTGCTAGAAGTCAAATCTCCTTTAAGAAATTAATTTTGATATAAGGATAAGTTTGATATGTTTGCTAGGAAACTAATTTATAGTATTTACAAGTTAATTGATCTTAAATGTGTTGTATATATTATCACTTCAAAGGTAAATTGAGAATAAATAAAACTTGATACCTAACTACTTCAACTGTGCATCTTCAGATAATTTCTTCTCTAGTCTCTGACTGAAAAATAATTTATTTGCATATTTCCTCACAGTCTGTTGATTAAGGGACCTAATACTCCCACAAAGTAATTTACTTAACATGAGCAATTATGTACATCTCAAGCATTCCCATTCACAATACGTGTTCTGGGACTTCCAAAAAGATGACTTAATTTCATGTTAATTAGTTTGAAATTAAAAATCCCACCAGAAACATAAGGTCGTGTTCCCAAGATTTACCTCATTTCCCTTCTCTGAGTAAATATATGGGAAGATTTACCATTCTTCTACATGCAGCAAGGAAACTTTTAAACAAACTAATCTTTGGTAGCTAGGATTTTGTGTGAAAAATATTAGACTGTTTTGGTGGACTCAGTAATGTTTTAATCATTCCTGAGGCTTAATGTGGATATAACTCTGTTGTGTGTGTGTGTGTGTGTGTGTGTGTGTGTACACTTGTGACTTATTGCTTCATCAAAAAATACAAAAGATCATTATGTTGCTTTGTAGGAAGTTAGGTGAGAAGCAGCTGTGCTGGCTTCCGACAGAGGATAATGATCTCTGGAGATATTTATAATGGACTCCCTTCTGATATTATGTAACAATTTGTGCCTCTTTTCTTGGTATGCCATGTCATTTACACTGTAATTATGCCTTATAGGTTATTTAGTTGGACTGTTTGGTTTGTATACAATAGGTTGTTGTATGGTTTTCTTACTGACGTTTTGTTTTGGGTGTCTGTTTGGTAATTTTTTTGTAGGATTTGTATTATGTTGATCTAAGTTGACTCATACTTATCAAAATTCCTTAGGATAACATAATGACCTCCTTGATGCATTTTGTATTATTCTTATTTTATTTGGAGTCAGTGGCCCTTGAGAATAAATGAACACAATGCTTTTAGGTTTTCTCCATTTCTTTGTATTATCCTTAGCCTTGAGTTCATCCCAAATTTTACATTTGACTTGGTCTTTAAAATATTTTGCATTTTTGGGTTAGGAAGACTATGAAGGCTGGATGATGAACCACTTCTTATATCCAGATTCACAGAATTCCAACTGACCTGGACTTTGGTACCAAAAGGGTGCCTAACAGGATGATTTTTAGATCTCCGGATATTTTTTTAACCTCTGGATTGACTCACTATAACCATCTATAATGAACTAATTGGCCAGAATCAATTATAGTTACTGGATTAAACACAGAGGCTTTGGGGGATATGATATAAAGGCATAACTCTATGGGTATATCTTAGGGTCATGAGTAAATTTACCAGATTTGCCATTATGGCCATTACAGAAATCTCAACATTAGATCTCTGATGAGTTCCCTGTGCTCTGAATATATTCAAAGAAAAGTTATTTACTCCTTTGAGATGTTCTGGAGACTTTCTTGCACTTTACCAAAAGGTAACCATAATAGTTATTACAATTTTGTTGTTTCGTTTCTGTGACTGCCATACTTTGCTTTCCTAATACTGCCAGAAAAGCAGTTGGACTTATATTTCTTGCCTTTATGAGCTTGGTTTTAAAGCAGAATCAAGGAAGGAAATACAGGAAAAATTTCCTCCTATCCAGTAAGTCCTTCTCATCCAAAAATAAATAAATAATGCTGCTACTCTCTCTTTGACATGCTGTATAAATCAACTCTAGGAAATTATATTTTCATCTTGTACATGAAGTTATGAACAAAAACCGGGCCTCTTTTAAGGAAAAGGAGCCAATTATATGCAAGGATGTGCTTGAAAATAAGCAGCAATCATGGCGAGTTTTTTGTTTGCATGTTGCAATCTAATCCTTCTTGCTTTCAATAAACTTAGAGAGTTTATTGGCATCCACATAATTTACTCTGGAGATAATGACATAACAAGCAAACCATTTTATTTTCTCTAGCTTAGCCAAGAGAACATAATCAACAAAAAGATTTTATGTAACCGTGGAGTCTGAGGATACGATTTCTTTTTTTTTCCCAAAGATGTTCCAAATCCAAGGTGTCAAGAGAGAAAACTCCATTACTTCAAATTAGTTATTTCCCCAAAGTTAAATAAGTGGTGATGGTTGATCTAAGAATATACAAGATGGTGTATTCCAAAGATTAATCATTTTTGTCAGTTTTGCTATTTTTAGAAATGAAGATATCAGATTTGTTTGTTAGAAATGACTGGCACAATATTAAAGACCAGTTAATTTTATTAAATCTTATTATAATAATTCTTAATTTCACCAGAGACTCTCATGGACTCATTAAGAAATTATCTCACATGTATTATTAAACGCAATAATTATTCATCATAAAGTCCCTAACCATTAGCTGTAAATGCATTTTTTCTTCCTGGAATGTTGAAAACTGGATGGTATTAACAAGTGAAAAATATACACCGTATTTTATTTCTGAGAAATAGTCTCTCCTTTGGTATTTCTTTCTTAGTTTCTAGTCATATTAAATTTGCAGCCAAATGAATTCAAATAGTTGAAAATGCTTGAACATCACACAAGCAAAGTATAAGTAAAGATAGTATATATGATATGGACACGATGGTTTGTCAGTGGAACCTTTTTAAAGGCTATTAGAAAATGTGAGGAATAAAAGAAATACTTTATTTTCTAAGTTCACATGGATTTATATACTGTGGAAGCAGATATGATGGCATGATTTTAAAGTCAAACGTACCATTTACTTACATGCATCTGGGACTAGACCTTTCCAATACTTTACTGCTACTGTAGCTGTGTAAACTGGCTTCAGTGACTAAAACAGTCTGAATCAATACAGTTAAATATCCTTCACTTTGTTTACTTATCTATCCATAAGCTCCCTCATTCATTTGGCATACACTTATTTTTTAATGTTAATTTATTTTGAGAAAGAGAGAGAGAAAGAGAGAGAGATTGCACGTGCACACATGAGCAGGGGAAGGGCAGAGACAGGGAGAGAATCACAAGCAGGCTCCACACTGTCAGCACAGAGCCTGAGAAGGGGCTCAATCTCACCACCGTGAAATCATGACCTGAGCCAAAATCAAGAGCAGGATGCTCAAGCAACTGAGCCACCCAGGTGCCCCAATACACCTATTGAATATGAACCATATACCATATATTGTATTAGGCACTGGAGATACAAAGATAAATAAGACACAAACCTTGCCCTTCAGAAGCTCATAGAGTCCCAGAAGAAAAGTGATACGTTAATAGTATAACAAAAGCAAAAATGGAAGCATGTATATAAATCAGCAATTTTACAGGTTAGAGGTTGATTTGCTCTATATAGAAAAACCAGCAAATAATTCCTGGAAGAAGCAATACCTGAGTTGGACTTTGAAGCACCATTAAGGGGCACTGAGACCCAAATGGGTCTTGAAAGACTTATAAGAGTTTAGACACACAAAAAAGCAAGATGAATTATTATGAAAAATACACAGTCATGGAAATAAATTGGTTTATTCAAGGAGCAAGGAAAAACTAAGACGAAAATGGTGGTAAGTATAGGATGCTGGGAAACACCACTATTTCAGGAAAGAGGACAGAGCTAAGCAGATGAAGTCAGAGAGATAGCAGGAAACCTGGATAGAGCTGTGTTTCCAAATTCAAGGGAAGAGAAAATTTCAGAAAGAAGTAGACAGTCTATCAATGCTGAGGAAATGGCAAATAAGATAAAAGCTTTAAAAATGTACGGCAATTAGATCAGTGGCACTTTACCAAAAGCAGTTTCAGGAGTGAAGAGGGTAAAATTACCAACTATTTTTCCTGTTCTTGAGGAAAGCTGAAGATAAAGATAAAACTTTCACCAATAGAAAGCTCCCATTGTCCTTAGGGATGTAAAATATAAATGCATTTGTCGTAAGAGTTAGCCTTGTGCTACTGTGGAGTGAGCATGATGTGGTGCTAATTAGGGAAAGGATAAGTTTTGATGGAGGCTGGAAGAGGAATAAGGAAAGAAATCAAGCCTGGGGCTCTCTACAGATAAGGAACCCCAAGCCAGGGGAAGTGGTATCTGAAAACCCACAGGGACTCTGGGAATTGCATGAAGGAGTAAAAATATAAACTTTATAATTTCACTTGACAGGAATGAAGTATAAGTACAAGCTTCATAAATGAAAGTACTTGGGGATTACCTATTTAGAGAGTGACATCCTATCACCTCTAAATAGGGAGAATCATTTTCTACCAAGGCAGATCCATGAAAGCTGTAACAGCTGACATGACAGGAAGGGAAAAATTTGGGAAAACAATGCTGAGGATATTTAGATGCATTGAAATAATTAATACTCTGTGTGATTTACTTTTACCTCAATGCCTTACGAATTAAATTCATTTGGTAAAATGTCACCATATGATATCATTTGTAACTCTGTCACGCCATCAATTCTCTTCTCTAGATATTGGCAGGAATTAGTGACCTTATTAGTGATGTATCTTTACTTAAACTTCTAAAAGTGTTTCTGAGAAGATAGATATTATCAAGGAAACCTGATATTCTTGTATTCTTACTCTTGTATTCTAACTCATCCTTACTGAAGCCCTTGCATTATTTGACTTACCCCCGAAAATAAGTGTGTGCTTACAGGTTCTTTTCCATGATTTAAAATTCCCAACAAAAATTATATATTTATCTATTACAAGGCCACATGAGGTACTGTACATCAAATGTGAGCTTTGGATTAAAAATGTTTCTTAAAACACAAGTTCATGGGAAGAAAAAATAATGGGGAAAAGGGTGCTTCCTTGGTGGAAAGTTTAAGAAAACAGCATTTGGTGCTGTTTAAAATTCATGCTGACAAAAATCAATAGCTAAACAGACTCAAAAGTTCAAACCAACAGGAAAGATGATTTAAGCCACATCTATCTAGATTTAGGACATTTGGCAATTTAGCATCTGTGTTCCCAATAAAGGTCAATAAAATTCCTTTTCCAAACTGAAAAGCAGGATAAAGAAAGAGAATCTTAACTAAACTATGGTCTCAGGCTCATGTTTCCAAGAAATAAGGAATTATAATGATTAAAATTCCTTAAAGTCAAATGAAATATATTTGACAAGGGAAAATGCAGTGGCTCAATTACTTTTCCTCAATCTGCAAATGGAAATGAAATAATGTGGAGTATATAAATTGAAAAAAAGTAGGCTGAAATACTTTGAGAAGGTCATAGATTTAATTGTCTGAAGTATGCATTTCTCAAATTATTCATCATTATTCCTTGTTCTTCCACTGACAAGTGGGACAGAGAGATACAAATATAACGATATATTAATATGTTCTAACCATTATCAGTGCAAGTAACTAATAAATATCTGTCCTTGGACAAAAATAAATCTGGTTATACATCAAAGATAAGGTTTGTTGATCCAAGAGTGAGTCACTCAATCATTTGTATTCCATCCCATAACCAAGAGTGGGAAATTGTTAGATGGAAATAACTTTGTACCAGCTGAATTGGCTTATTCTTTTGTTCTTCCTTTAACATATTCTGCAAGTTATATCACTCACCACTGGAATAGCATAAGAAGATGCAAGTCAAGTTCAAAGGCAAATGAAAACAAAATCAGTAGTTCAGAAATGTATATAAACTGCTCTGTTTCCACTTTGTAATATTATTCATTGTTTCCACCTTTCCCCCATATCATTTGGCCTTCCGTTCTGGCTTCAAGTCTTCATCCACTTCCTATAAAAAGGTGACATAATTTAAAAATGTTTATCTTGCCTCTTATGATACATTCCTTGGAGATACTGCATTGGCTCTTTGCTTGTGGAAAATGGGTGTCTCAATTCTGAGGAATTCAGATGTGAAAGAAGATTGTTGACTAGGTGAATTACAGTCCTGTGAGTACCCACCCATAATTAGGGTGGGTTTCATTTATAAGAAGCAAATATCAAATTGGCTGTAACTCTTCCTTATTCAGTTTCAGAGACTCACAGGCATCAATCTAAGTCAACTTGCATCATTTGATAGCTAGTTTAGCATGAGCTGCTCAATCTTAAAAGTCATGTAGTATTCTGTTTATGGTAAAGGAGAAGTAGCTTGTACCATCATAACCATTCTTCAGGTATCAGTGATAAACTCTCAATAAGATATAAAAAAACAACTAATTTTGACTCTTCCTCTGAAGCCATTAAATGTTATGAGAGTGAGATAATACAGCCGGTGGCAGCCATAACAGCTGGAAAATGGGAGCAAAAACCTCAAAGTAAAGGAGCCACAAAGGAGAAAACACAAAAATATAGGTATAACTCAAACACCTAAACCATGTATGCACAGGGGAGACTGTACTGAGCCCTCTTGTAAACATCGGTTGGAATTCTAAAAGAACAGAGTGGAGATGTCAACTGCTGCCCCCTAAGGGGAACACAGAATCCAACACTAATATCAGTCAAGATGTCTGCCTGCAAGAATAAAAGGCAACACTCTTCAGAGGAAGATAACAGAAACTAGAGTCTCTATACCACATCATGCATATGGCTAACATAAAAAAGACTGACCATACCAAAGGTTGGTGAGGATGTGGCACAACTAGAACTCTCATTAGCTGATAACAGGGTTGCAAAATGGAGCAGCCACTTTGGGAAACAGTTTTTCAGTTTCCTAAAAAGTGAAACATACACCTAACGTAGATATAATCCAGGCCCTCCTTCACTATGTATTCACACAAGAGAAAGAGATATGTATGTGTATACAAAATGTTTACATGCTTGTCCATAGCAATTTTATTTGCAATGAAAAAAAGCTAGAATTGCCTCAAATGTTTATCAGTAGATGAATGGATAAACAAACTGTGGTATATTCATACAATGTAACAAAAAGGAATCAGCTGTATTTAAACAATGTCAAAATAATTATACTGAGTGAAAGAAGACAGGCAAAAAGTGTATGTACTGTATGATTCTATCTATACATATTCCATATATTTATACATATATTCCATATACTGCATATATTTATAGACAATACAGACTAATCTATAGTGATAGAAAGTAGATTAGTAGTAGCTTGGGAAAGAAAAATAGTGGATGGATGGATGAATGGATGGATGGATGGATGGATGACAAAAGGCCACAAGGAAAGGAAACTTTTGAGGATAGAGAATTTGTTCATTTCTTGACTGTGGTGATCGTTTCAAAGGTGTGTGTGTGTGTGTGTGTAAATAAAGATTTACACATTGCATAAAGATTGCAGTTTATTACATGTCAATTTCTCCTTGATAAAGTCCTGAAAAAATTCTTAGATAAGTAAAAATATAAGATATTAAAAAAGGATATAAAAATGGACTATTGATAGAAACAAACCCTGAGATATTGGAATTAACAGACCATGGTTATATGATCATCTTGAATGAACTTATCACAGATGGATAATACCAGTGGAGAAATGCAAACTATAAAAAAGAACTATTTCTAGAACTGAAAAGTATAACATCTGAAGTGAAGATTTCACTGGATAGACTTAACAACAGATTGGACATATCAGAAGACTTGGTCAGTGAGCTTGAAAGTAGATAAGCAGAAATTATATAATCTGAAAAAGAGAAAAAGGGCTAAAAAATTTTTAATGTTTATTTATTTTGAGAGAGAGAGACAGCAACCAGGGAAGGGACAGAGAGAGAGGGAGGGGACAACTCCAAGCAGGCCCCCCCAGTGTGGGGCTCAAACTCACGAACCATGTGATCATGACCTGAGCCTATATCAAGAGTCAGGCGCTTAACTGACTGAGTCACCCAGGCACCCCAGAAAGGCTAAATATTAACCTAGCCTCAGAGACCTTTGGGAACATATCAGCCAATCTAACATGTATGTAATTGGAGTCACAGAAAGAGAGGAAAGAGAAAAGAAGACAGAAATTTTTTTTGAAGAACTAACGGCCCAAATTTTGCCAAATTTGGTTAAAAAATTAGAACAAGAAGTCTCCATAAATCTTAAAGATAACTGCAAAGAAAACTACAGCGAAGCACATTTTAGTCAAACTTCTGAAAATCAAAGATTAAGAGAAAAGCTTTTTTTTTTTTTTTTTCAGAGAGAGAGAGAAAGAGACTGAGCGTGAGCAAGGGAGTGGCAGAGCGAGAGGGAGAGAATCTCTAGCAGGCTCTGTGTGGGGCTCAATCTCATGAATCTGTGAAATCGTGATGTGAGCTGAAGTCAAGAGTCAGATGCTCAACCGACTAAGCCAATCAGGTGCCGCTAATAAAAATCTTAAAAGCAGTCAGAGTAAAATGAACATTATATACTGGAAAACAACAGTACAAAAGAGAGCTAACTTCTCATCAGACACAATGTATTCCAGAAGACAGATAACCACATCTTTAAATTGTCAAAAGAAAAAGAAATCTGTAAGCAGAGTTCTCCTTATCTAAAATAGAAATGAAAAAGATGTTTTCAGAGAGCCAAAAACTGAGGGAATTCATCACCAAAACACTCGCATTATAATTAAGTAAAACGCAGTTCTCCAAGTGGAAGAGATCTGTCATCATATGGAAAAACCAGTCTGACAGAAATGATTGAAGAGAAATTCAGAAATTATAAATATGTGGGTTAATATAGAAGAGATTTTTTTCTTCTCTCACTCAAAAAATATATAAACTATTGTGGATTTCAAAATATAAACAGATGTAATATATGACAACAATAACATAAAGAATATAGGTTGCATACATGAAAAATATTTTTGCAAGATTCTTATATGAAGTAGTACAAAATTAACCCTGAGTAGGCAGTAATAAACTAAAGACACATAAATGCACCCCCTAAAGCAACCACTAGAAAAATAACCCAAGAATAACAGCTATAAAAGCTGATAGAAAAATAAAGTGAAATGCTAATGTCTATTTATTTAACCCAGAATTAAGGTAGGAAAGACCAAAAGAGGAAAAATAAAGATAGGAGACAGAAAAAAAATAGCAAAGGGTAGACTTCAAGATAATCATATCAATAATTGCATCAAGGTGGAGATTTTTAGATGGGATAAAATAGTAAAATCCCATTATGTGGATTCTGCAGAAGATGCACTTTAAAAGAAAGACACAGATAGATGGAAATAAAAGAATGGGAAAAGATAATTAAAGCAATCAGTATGCATAAGAAAGCTGGAGTGGTTATATTGATATCAGGCAAAAAATTCAAGGTTAAAGATACATTTTACAATGAAAAAGGATTTTGACCAAGAAGGCGGAGCAATCAGAAATTTATATGCATCTAATAAGAGAGTTTCAAAGTGCATGTAGCAAAAACAGACAAAATTAAAGAGAGAAATAGGCAAATCCACAATCATAGTCTTTAGGGGCCTGTCCCACACAGTGACAAACTGGAAGAGTGGGAAATTTTTCTCTCCAGCCTTCCTTCAGTCCCTGTCATCTCCAGTCATGCTGGCACGATAGCCCTTCTACCTGTGATAGATCTGCAATGGAAAGGGATCCATAGATTGATTACCTGTGTCCAAGTTATTCTGTGAAGGCTTGTCTCTTCCCCATCTCTAGTCTATTCTCTCTTCCAATAGCCAGAAGTGATGTTCAGCATGTTTTACATTTAAGTACCTGTGCATTGTGGAACTGTCAGAGAATTCTGTGGTTCAAGAGGTAAGCAATGGTCAGTCTGAACTGAGAAAAGCATCCCCTCCTGCTCTAGCTCGAGACTCACAAGGGGTCCCTCCTGACAGATACACTTCTCACATTTACCATTGCTCCCAGGGCAGTTTTCTTTTTGGCATTACTCTGCTTTGTGCTACCATAGACTCGTCTACATAAATACCTACAGCCCTCCGTCACCACTGGTTAACTGTTCTCACCATATTCACTCCACACTGTGGCTGCATCTAACCAAAAGTGGGGTCTGCATCTGTCCTTTGCCTCTGGAGAAGCAAGAGGATGCCCCAGAGGGGATGCATTCCAGACTCTCCTCATTTTATCAGATGATTCCTGTGCTGTCTATGGTGGACTCACCCAAGTAGTGGAGCAAGATAAAAGGCAATTCCTTCCCCTTACATGAGGACACAAGTTGATCCCTTCACCAGGAACTGGCTGAGAAAAAATTAATTCATGTTTATTCACACACATGTCATCAGCTTTAGTTGTCCCTGACTCTGAGCCATCACATCTCAAAGAAGCTTCTGCATTTATTTCTAAAGTACTGTCTTTAGCAGGAGGACATCTAGCCATTCCTATAAGAAAGTGCTCAATCCACCACCCCAGAACACTGGCAAGTCTTATTCCCAGGGCTTTTTAAAACAGAACTGCTCACTCTGCCTTAAAATGCTCTTTGCTATGCTCCCCAGAAGCATGGCACATCAGCCACTCACCTTCAGCCCTACCCATCCCAGCTTACTGTTTTGCAGCTGGGTAAAGCTTACTTACTGTCCCAGGGACCCTTGACCTTGTAAGCTAAGCAAACTGATCCAAGGTGATTATGCTACCACACCTCACTTAAATAGTGCACAAGTCATTCTCTACAAAACGCAATTCATGCACTAGGGAGTATAAATCTCAGCATTGAGCTATCCACATCTCTCTGTTTAATTATGCTTTGTATTACAAAGAACAAAAAGTTACTTTTTTCCTTCTCTTTTTAACATAGGAAGAAATGTGAAATTATTCTGAAGGGACAAAGTTGATTTTTTTTCTCCCATAACAAATGTAGTTTTGCAATTTCTATAGAAAATCAAAGTATCTATTTGTAATCATCTACTATTCATAGTCTAGGAAAAGCTTTACTAAGAAAAGGCAAAAAGTAACCACTATTGCATGCAATTTGTACTTCTTAATGTCCTTGATCCTTTACACCTTCATTCTGAAAGTAATAGACCTGAGCCCCATAGAACTTAGACTGATCTGTTCTTTCATTCTACGTGGTTGAAAGGCATGTTGCTTTCCATGAAGTTAGCATTTCGTGCTCTGGACTTCTCTAAGAAAGAAAAAAACGTTTGTAATATTTGATTTATAAGTTCCGCGGGGGAACAAGTGCTGTCTGTACAAGCCTCTGTGGTCCAGGTAGTGATTAATCTCCACGTAAGAATGGAAACATGGCAGGTAGAGGAAGCCACACTAGTCACTTCTTGCTCAAAATAGGTATCTGTGGCTATTAAGCAAGAAGCAACACAGTCTGACACAAATTAACTTCTGCTTTTTATTACCAGGGAAGGAAAAATTGGCCATTTATATCATCAGATAATTGCCCCCTACCCCCATGTGGTTTTAAAGTCCTTTTTACAAACCAGTGATTCCAACCTGAAGTGGAGGGGGGGGCATAATACAAGCATATGATGAAGCTTTGAAATGTGATTGTTTCCTGGAAATTCATTTATTCACTCATTCAAAGAACAGTTGTTGATTGCCAATAATTTGCAAGGCATTACGATAAACATTTAAACCTACAGGAGGAAAAAAAGAAACAAAAAACCTTACACTGAATATATCTGAAATTACTAAAACCCTCAGAAAAGATGACTGGGCTGTGGAACATAAAATCTGGGCACTGCTGGCCTGACCTTTATAGATTATTGAAGGTCATTTCCTTCATTTCTTTCACCATAAAATAGTTACATGATTTATTTAAGAGAGGCCTTCTAGGAATTCCTTTTTAAAAATAATTTACATTAGCAGTCTGTTTGGTGAAGTGGCTTTCAGGATATCAAGTACAGACAAAACAACTGAGCACCTGGCCCTCCTATGCTGCTAGTGTGCATGCATTTCGTTGCCAGCTCTTACAAAACAAATTGCAACTCTCTTCCAAAAGTGAACGTAAGCACACTTCACAACTTAGCAGAACTTAAGAACAGAACCACTGCAGATTTATGCTCCCTTTCCACAGTGTACGAGTAGTGCCACTGCTGCTCGCCTGGGACAGGGACGAGAAGCCCCTAGAGTCCTGGTACCTAGTGTTGATCGTATGCTTAGTTCTGGCCCACAGAATGTGAACAGAATCTGTGAGTGGCATTCCCAAACCAGAATGGTGATCTGTTGTCTTTCCCATGATCCTTTCTGAGGCCACTGTAGGGCCAAGGGTAGAAGACTGCAGCAGTACCACGCATAGCAATCTGCCCGTGAGAACCAACCAGCACTATTCACATGTAACTTGGAGTGAGTGAAACGTAATGTTGATAGTGTTCAGTCATTGAGATTTTGGAATGGTTTCTATCAGCAGCTAATCCACCCTTATGAATACCAAGTAATTCCATCTTAGGTTTGCTTTTGGGAACCTCTTTCATATGTGCATGAGGAGACATGTTAAGAAAGTTAATAGTAATATCATTTATAATGGCCAAAATCTGAAAATGATTCACATGCTCTCTGGAAAGAAAACGGATGAATAATTGCCATGTAGTCATATAATAGAATACTATACAGCAGTGAAAATGAATGAACTCAAGTGCCTCACCTTGGATGAAATGCAGAAACATAAATGTTGAACAAAAAACTTTACTGAAGAATAGATACAGTATGCTTACATTTATGTAAAATTCAAAAATATGAAAAACTAAAAATTTATTTAGGGATGTATATATATGTGGTAAAATTAAAAAGGAAAACAGTCAAATAATGAACACAGCCTTATAAAAGTAGTTACATTTGAGGGAAGAGGCACATGGGGACTTCAAAGTTAATGGCAATGTTTTCTTTTAACTTTATCTCCAACCATGCCATAAAAATGTAATCTCAGCAAATGAGAATTCACTTAAATTTCCCTGGGGTTATATCTAAGATTCTGAGGGCTCATGTAGTTCCAAAGCATCAGGAGGGGCACTTCTGACTTCCATGTTTATCAACAACCGTGTATATGCCTTCTGACACTTTCTTATTCTGGTCTCCAACTGCCAGCCACACAGATCCCTTTGAATCATCCTTCAGTCCTATCTGTAAGGTGTTGCCAGATTTTGCTCTGTTCCTGACATTTCAGTCTCATTCTTGGATGTACTGGAATCACCAAGCTGCTCCCATGTTATGGGAGACCATCTAAAGCCTTGTGTTTCTTCTAGGAGTAGGCAATCTAATGCTGCTTTACCACATCCTTTTTCTATGTTCCAAGTTATCTCAAGGCCCAGGCTTTTGAAATTACAAAACCTTTTCCCAATTTTCTGTTGTAAACTCCCATTCCTGAGGATTGCCACACAGTCTAGTTCCCTGAATGGAGGAAAAGATCAAGAAAAAAGAATAGCTTATATTTCCAAATAACATCCATTAGAAGTTTTGGGTATTGTGCATTATTTTGGTAGTCTCATATATAAATGAGAGTCTTCTCTTTGTGAGGGACAAACACTTATCCAAGCCACATTCTGGAGATGAAGGTTACAGAGGATGGGTGCTTAGTCTATGAACACATCAGTGGTAACTGGAAAGAAAAGATAATTAGTTTTCTAGGTAACTCTGCAGATGAACTTTTCCCAATCTCTGTCTCTCCCTGTATCTCTTTTCCTCTCTCCTCTCTTTCCATTTCTTTTCCCCTCCCTTCTACCCTCCCTTCCTCCTTCTCTCTCTCTCTCTCTCTCTCTCTCTCTCTCTGTCTCCTCATGATCTCCCTCATTGACTTTTCTTACTGCTATTTATACAGTTTTATACAAATAAATTGTTCAGAATTTTTGGATAAAAGCTAGTCTGATTGATTTAGGAAATTTCCATCACTGAGCAGTGCCCTTTCTTTTGGACCAATAAATAGTCAATCAATAGCATATAACTAGACTGTTCTTTCTTATATAATATGCTTGGTCTAACCAGTGGCCACCTCTACACAAAGAATCACCCAGCACTGCACATTTTCTAAATAAATAGGTAGTAGAGTTTGAACTATACTCAGGACTGATTATGTCAAGTACCATGTCAAGGGAAGTCTGTCAAGAAATCAAGAATAGATGAATGAGACTAATAAAATGGCATAGACTCATTTCTCCCTGCTCCTCTTTGATGAGGCACAAATACAATCCCTGGAAATAACGTAAGCAGTAACCAAATGAAAATTCTGAAAGGCGGTGAGAAGGAAAGTGGTTTGGGAATCCAGCACTAGTGGAATGATACAGCAACAGGGAATCTTATGTCCCTTGCATCAAACAAAAGACAAAGCAGACTCATTATTCTCTGACCTCTAACCTAGCGACAGAAGGCAGCCCACATAGGCTCATTTCCCTGTGGAGCTTAATGGAAACCCCTTTGACATTAGGTGAGCCTGACACCACCACCAAGGAGAATTGATCAGCCAACTTTAAGTGACTTCTAGGGAAATTATATAACTGAAACGTATAACAAACACACACACACAAATGATGCATGGACTCAGTGGTACAGTGGAGATGACAGAACATATAATCAGTGAACTTGAGACAGATTAATAGAATTTGCCCAATCTGAAAAACAGAGAGAAAATAGATGAAAGAAAGAAAGAAAGAAAAAAGAAAAGAAAGAATAAAGGAAGGAAGGAAGAAAATGAACAGAGCCTGAGACCTATAGGCCCATAACAAAAGATAACAACACTCATATCATAAGAATTCCAGAAAGAGAGGAGGAGTAGGAGTCTGAAAGAGTATTTGAGGAAATAATAGATGGAAACTTCCCAAGTGTGGAAAAAGAATAAAGCCACAATTCAAAAAACTAAGCAAACTTCAAACAGGGTAAATTAAAGAAATCCACACATCATAATTAAACTTCTGAAAACTAAAGACAAAGAAAAAATCTCTAATGCAGCCAGAGAAAAAGGACATATTGCCCACAGGGAATATCAATTTGCATGATCTCTTGTCTGAAGTCATGGAGATCAGAAGGAATTGGGACATTTTTCGAGTGCTGAAATAAAATAACTTTCAGCTGCAAATTCTACATCCAGTGAAATTATTATGTAGAAATTGAAGAGAATTAAAGACATCTCAGATAAAGGAACACTAAAAGGTTTTTTTGGTTTTTTGTTTGTTTGTTTTTGCTAGCAGGCCTACCTTTAAAGGCTGGCTAAAGCAAGTACTTCAGATAGAAAGGAAATTATAAAATAAAGAATCTTAGGTAGCAGGAAAAAAGAAGGAATAGCACAAAGAGAAGAAATAGGGGTACATATAATAGCCAATTCTTTCTCTCACCACTTTTTTTTCTTTTTGAGAGAAAGCACAAGTGGAGCCAGAGGGCAGAGAGAGAAAGAATCCCAAGCAGGCTCCACACTGCCAGCACAGAGCCTGATGCGGAACTTGAACCCACAAACCATGAGGTCATGACCTGATCCAAAACCAAGAGTTCAACACTTAACTGACTGAGCCACCCAGGTGCCCCTTCTCTCATCAGTTTTGTAAATTATATTTGATGATTGAAATAAAACCTATAATACTACCTGATACTCAGGACAATTACATTTTAAAGTGGAAAAAGTCAAGGGACTCAATTGGAAATGAACTTTCCACACTTTGGTTCAAGTGGTAAAATGTTGGTATCAGTAGACTATGTATTGTAATACTCAAAGCAACCAGTGTGTTAACTATGCAAAGAGATGTACTCAAAATACCTTAAATAAATCAATGTGGAATCTTAAAACAATATTGAAATACTCCATAGGAAGGCAAGAAAAGAGAAATAGATAAACAAAAACAAGAAACAGAAAAACAAATGATAAATGGCAGATTGGTTGTAGCATGTTAATAATCATGTTAAGTGTAAATGACTTAAATACACTGAGTAAAAAACAGGATGGATTTTAAAAAATGACCCAGCCATACACTGTTTACAAGAAACACTTCAAAAAAAAAAAAAAAAAAAAAAACCCACTTCAAATTCAATGATGTGGATAGGTTAAAAGTTAAAAATGTGGGAAACTTAATGTTAAAAACTTAAACATTATTTTTATTTTTTAATCTATTTTTTTATTGAAGGATAGTTGACACACAATATTACATTAGTTTTAGGTATATAACACAGAGATTCAACAAGTCTAAACATGATGCTATGCTCATCACAAGTGTAACTACCATTTGTTATTATAAACATTAATTTTTTAAAAAGGAAGAGTTATATTAATGTCTGATCACATAGATTTCAGAGAAAAGAAAATTACTAGAAAGAAAGAGGGACATTACATAATGATAAAAGGATCAATCCACCAGAAACATGTAATGACGCTAAATGTGTGCACCAAACAAAAGAGTCTCAAAATAAATGAAGCAAAAATTGATGGAGCTGAAAAAAGAAACAGAAAAATTGACAATCATAGTTGGGGAACGTTTACCAAGATACCAGAACCTGACCCACGAAATGAACATTAATAAATAAAATAATTGAAATCATATGTAATTAATTTTATTATAGGTTCAAGATTCTGGTTCAAAATTGAGTTGGCTTAATAATTCTATTATATATTTTACCAAATGATCACAAAATATGTATGAAGATACAGAAAAATAAACTCATAATGATGTGAAAACTAAAATTGCTAGGAAATCTGTTACCAGGGTCTGAAAGACATTTGCACTAACTGCAAAACTAAAGGAATTAAATTAAAACAAACTCCTGCCCATTTGTGCAGCCATGCTCGAAAAAAGAGAAATTTTCCTTTTCTGAATGAAAGATCCTTTACTGTCTGTTTCATATTTTAGGGGGAAAAAAAATTTTTTTTTGGCTAAACCACCACAAAACTCATCAACAATCCGTACACTTTGTGAGTACTAATGTTTGAAAAACATACAAATTATATCAAAATTGAGCAGCTTAAAATAACAACCATTTCTTATCTCACATAATTTCTGAGTGTCAGGAATCTGAAAGCAACTCATCCGGGTGATTTTGGCTCAGCAGCTCTCATAAGATTACAGTAAAGATGTCAGCCAGGGCGCCAGTCATCTCGACGCTTGACTGGTTCTGGAGAATTCTGTTCCTCACCAAATGGTTTTTTCCACGGGCTACCTCCGTGTCTGGAAGATGTAGAAACTGGCCTTACCCAGAAGGAATAACCCAGAAAAGAGAAATAAAGAGAGTAAGAAAATGCTCAAGATGGAAGCTTTTGGAATCCCAGAAGTTACATGCCATCACCTCTGCTGTATGCTGTTGGTTTCACAGACCAATCCTGATCCAGTGTGGGAAGGAGCTGCACAACAGGGAGAAATACCAGAAAGCAGGAGAGTATTATTAGGGCTAACTTGGAAGCAGAATATCATAATCTCTCATCAGTAGCATTCTTTTTATATGTAGCCAGTTAGAGAGTGTGACTCCCAGTAAACAATGCAGAAGGAAATGGAGAAGGGAGAAGAGGGATGATCACAGAATATTGGATCATAGGAATTATGGTTTTACAAACAACTGCTATTGACTAGCCTGAGAGGAGAAGAGCCACTGTCTGAGGTCTTCTGTTTTGTCTTTATTTCTTTATTCCAGTTCAGAGTGTCAGGAAGCCTTTTAGAGTGGAACATAAGAATACAATAAATCAATGTAGCAAATCTATGTTAGTGTATTATCTGCTGAACTCTGATCACTGTTCTCTGCATGTCAGTCCATCTCTAGCTGCAGCTCTGAGGTAGAGATCTGGACACTAGACAGAGTGTCAGTGAATAAGAACAAGGGAAGCCTATACACACTATTTTAATGGGCTGGAGTGATTTCTTCTCATACCAAAAGGCATAGAGTGTACAACCAGCATAGGATCTATGAAACCACACTATAAACTCACGGTAGAGGAAGATAGCTTTAAAGACTCAAAGTAAAACAAACAGCAAAAAATGCTATACCACAGGAATATACCACTGATAAGACCGGTATGTTTGAGTTCTTTTATAGTGTATTACATTGTGTCGTCTTTTTAATTAATTAATTGACTTTATTTTTTTAAAACAGCTTTAGGTTTATAGGAATATTGAGCAGACAGTATGGAGAGTTCCCACATATCCCCTCTTCTCCCACACACAATTTCCACCATTATCAACATCTTGCATTAGTGTGGTATATTTGTTGCAATTGATTAAGATTGATCCATTATTATTAACTAAAGTCCAAAATTTGTATTAGGTTTCACTCTTTGTGTTGTACATTCTGTGGGTTTTGACAAGTATATAATGTTATGTATCCACCAATAGAACATCAGAAAAAATAGTTCCGCTGCCCCAAAAATCCACTGTGCTCCACCTATTTATCCCTTCCTCTCACCCCTCAAATTCCTGGCAACCACCGATTCTTTTACCGTCTCTACAGTTTTGTCTTTTCCAGAATGTCATATAGTTGGAATCATACAGGATGTAGCCTTTTTTAGGAGGCTTCTTTCACTTAGCAATATGCATTTAATAAATGTTCCTCTGTGTCTTTTAGTGGTTCGATAGCTCATTTCTTTTTATTGCTAATAATATTCCATTCTGTGGAATGGAACCACAGTTTGTTTATCCATTCACCTGTTGAAGGACATCTTCCAACTTGTAGCAAATATAAATAAAGCTGCTATAAACATTCGCATGCAGGTTTTTGTTTTGACATAACTTTTCTTTTTTAACATTTATTTATTATTGAGAGACACAAGGCGTGAGCAGGGGAGGGGTAGAGAGAAGAGAAGACACAAAATCTGAAGTAGGCTCCAGGCTCTGAGCTGTCAACACAGAGCCTGACACAGGGCTCGAACTCACAGACGGTTAGATCATGACCTGAGCTGGTCAGTCTCCTAACGAACTGAGCCACCCAGGCATCCCTTAGCATAACTTTTCAACTCATTGGGTAAACTTCTAGGAGCATGAATGCCGGGTTGTATGGTAAAATTACATTTACCTTTGTAAAGCTGGGTCCCCAGGAGTTTAATTTAATCTCTCAAACTAGCCCATGCTCAGTTTCCAGCAATTAAGTTGATTTACATTTCCGTGTTCCTACCAGTTCCTGGCTTCTGTTGTAAGCTGCTCCTGGGGCTCTGCTCCTGGTAAGCTGTGATTCTCTGTATTTACCTGTTTAGTTTTCAGGCTGGCAGTTTACCCTGTGACATCAGTTATCTGATGGATCTAAGAAGAGTTGTTGGTTTTGTTTGTTTGTTTTTGTTGTTGGGAGGACAGAATGACAACTTTCAAGCTTTTATAAGAGTCAGACTGGAAACCAGAAGTCTCTTCTGTTTTTTAAATATATATATTTCACTAGGTGTTCTAGGTTTTTTGCTTTTTATTCCAGCTTTCTGATATTTCTTTGTATTTCTTTTATTGGGTACTTTGCAATTTTACTTTTATAAAATGCCCTCAGTTCTCTCTTTCTTTAGCCCTTAACTATTTGTTCCCTACTATGAACTACAATAAAATTAACTCATATCTTCTACCCTCCCCTGGTAATTTAATTGCATAATTTTACTCAACAGGGTGACGTTAGTGTTTATATTTATGAATATGCTATTATTCCAACTACTTGATGTCTCAGCTATAAGTGGTTTCCTCTGAGTCCTACCACAGCTGATTCCATTTTCCACCTTCTCTTTCCTTTGCCTCCTGATTTTTGTTATGTGTTTCATTTCTACATTGACTGAGCGTATAACAAAAATCATTCCATTCTGTTACCCTTGTTCTCACTTCTTTTCAGTCTTAAATTCTACCGTTAATGACATTCAGAGCTCCAATCAATCCTTTTCCTGTTTCTCTTTATTACTTGCATGGTTGAAGATTCTCCTCTAGGGTTATGTTCATTCAATTTAAGATTTGATATATTGGCATAAAAATAGGCTCTTTTTTGTAGCAAATAGAGTATTATCCTTGTAACCTGTATTCATATCTGTACTGATGTCTTCTGATAGTGATTATTTTTGCCTTGTTTCCTTGTTTTTGTTCTGTTAATCTTGCCTGAAGTTTGTCGATTTTATTGATATTTTCAATTAACAAAGGTTTCTTTGTTTGGCATTGTGTATTTTGTCCATTTACCTTTGTTTCTACACCATTAATCCTTCTATGGCTTTCCACTTTTTGAGTTTTGGGGGTTTGGTTTGTTTTTAAATTTATTCCATTGTTCTGACTGGTTTCTTGGGAAATAAATGATTAAAACAGCAGGTCTGCAATGCATTTGCTCTCCTGACCAGAGGAGGAGTTGCCCTGGAAAAGAAAGAAGGCAAATGCCCTAGTTTAATCTCCTTGTAAACAAACCAATGACAGACCTCATAGCAAATAGACTAAATGGTTTGTAGAAGGAAAGGCTTTATTATGAAAGGCTTTTAGCAGGGTGTGCCTGGCCATTTACAATTGCTTAAAATAAAGAACCTGGAATCTATAGATTTATGGGACATGATTGATTGCCTGAAATACATCATGTAAGCTACAACTATCTGAGTATAAAGCAGAGATGGGTTATGACCTAAATAGCTGCTCCAATATGGGTGCTCTGGGCCAGAGAATTTCCAATACGGTTTTAAAAAAAGACCTGAGAATGCCCACCTAAAAGTACTAGACTTTTCTATGGGTTAACTATGCTCTTTGATTATTTGCATCCTTGATACCATTAATAAGGTTTGGTCTCTTGTGTCAGTCTTATTATGACAATCCAATCCTTTTAAAAATTATTTTGTATTGAAGTATATTTAACATACAATGCTATATTAGTTTCAGGTGCATAATACAGGGATTCAAAAACTCCATATGTTAAGTTATACTCACTGTAGTAAGTGCAGTCACCATCTGTTGCCATACAAAGCCATTATTGACTGTATTCCCCATACTGCACCTTCATCTCCGTGACTTCCCCATTCTGTAACTGGAAGTTTGCACCTGTGACTCCCTTTCACCTGTTTCCTCCATCCTCCTAGCCTCCTCCCCTGTCACAAACACCAGTTCTGTTTTTGTTTGTCTTGTTTTTTAGAGTCCTCATATAAGTGAAATCATATGGCATTTTTCTCTCTCTGACTTCTTTTACTTACCATAATACCTTCTAAGTCCATCTGTATTGTCACAATTGGAAAGATCTCATTCTTTTTTATGGTTGAGTAATATTACATTGTATGTATATCCTACATTTTCTTTATCCTCTATCAGTGGACGCTTAGGTTGCTTTTATATCTTGGCTGTTGTAAATAATGCTGCAATAAACATAAGGATGCGTATATCTTTTCAAATCAGTGACTTTGTTTTGTGTGTGCAAAAACCCAGTAGTGAAGTTGCTGGATCAGATGGTATTTTATTTTGAAGTTTTTGAGGATTCTCCATGCTCTTCCTCAGTGGTTGCACCAGTTTATATTCCCACCAACAGTGCACAAGGGGCTCCGTTTGCCCCCACATTCTCATCAACACTTACTTTTTGATTTTAGCCATACTGACAGGTAAGAGATGATATTTCATTGTGGTTTTGATTTGTATTTCCCTTATGATTAATGATGTTGAGCATTTTTTAATGTGTTTGTTGGCCATCTACATTTTTTCTTTGGAAAATGTTTGTTCAGGTCCTCTGCCTATTTTTAATTGGATTGTTTTTGTGGTGTTGAGTTGTGTAAGTTCTTTATATATTTTAGATATTAACCCCTTAGTATATATTCCATTTGCAAGTAGATTATTTTACTCAATAAATTGTCTGTTTGTATTAACCCCTTAGTATATATCATTTGCAAGTAGATTGTTTTACTCAATAAATTGTTTGCTTTGTTGATGGTTCCCTTTGCTGTTCAAAAGCTTTTTATTTTGGTATAGTCCCAATAGTTTATTTTTGCTTTTGTTTCCCTTGCCTGAGGAGACATATACAGAAAAAATGTTTTTAAGGCCAATATCCAAGAGACTATGCTTTCTTTAAGGAGTTTTATGGTTTCAAGTCTTACATTTAGGTCCTTAATCCATTTCGAGTTTATTTTTGTGTATGGTGTAAGAAACAGTCTAGTTTCATTCTTTTGCATGTAGCTGTCCAGTTTTCCCAGCACCATTTATTGAAGACTGTCTTTTCCCCATTGTATATTCTTGCCTCCTCTGCCATAGATTAATTAACTATATAAGTACGGGGTTTTTACTGTGCTCTCTGTCCTGTTCCCTTGATCTTTGTCTGTTTTTGTGCTAGTACCATACTATTTTGATTACTTTATCTTTGTAGTATATCTTGAAGTCTGGGATTGTCATATATCCAGCTTTGTTTTTCTTTCTTAAGATTGCTTTGGCACCAATTCTTTTATTTTTGTTAATCTTGATTCTTAACTTGGATGCTCAACTTATTAAGTTAAAACTTTCATATTTTCTAATATGTGCATTAAATGCAAACCTTTGTTTCTGAGTATTTCTTAGCCGCCTTCTACAAGTGTTGATAGGTATGTTTTCATTATTATTCAGGTCAAAATATTTTCTAATTTACAATTATTTCTTTTTGACCCATGAGGGTTTTTCTAAATTTCCAAACAGAAGTAATTTTCTAGTTAACTTTTTATTGCTGATAACTAACCTAACTGTATTCTTTTCAAAGAATGTTACCTATATAATATCCATACCTTAAAAATGGTTGAGTTTTGCTTTATGGTTAGGTGGTAATATTCATTGATATTATATGTATGCTTTAGAACAGGGATCAGCAAACTATGGCCCAAAGGCTGAAGCCAGCCAGCCATTTGTTTCTGCAAATCAAATTTTATTTGAATGCAGTCAAACTTATCTATATGTTGTCTGTGGCTGTTTTTATACTACAGTGGTAGAGTTGAGCAGTTGTGGTAGAAACTGTATTGTGGATGGAACTAGAATACATCATGCTAAGCGAAATAAGTCAGTCAGAGAAAGGCAAATACCATGATTTCACTCATGTGGAATTTAAGAAACACAACAGAAGAACATAGGGGAAGGGAGGGGAAAATGAGATAAAAACAGAGAAGGAGGCAAACCATAAGAGACTCTTAAATACAGAGAACAAGCTGCGGTATACTAGAGGGGAGGTGGGTGGGGTATGGGCCAAATGGGTGATGGGCATTAAGGAGGGCACTTGTTCAGATTGAGTACTGGGTGTTATATGAAGTGGTGAATCACTGGGTTCTACTCCTGAAACCAATACTACACTGTATGTTAACTAACTTGAATTTAAATTAAAAGAAAGAAAGAAACAAAAAAACAAACTGTATGTCCTGCAAAGCCTAAAATATTTGCCATCTGGCCCTTTGCAAAGAAAGTTTGGTTACCCCTACTTTAAATTTTTTTTTTTTTACATTTATTTATTTTTGAGAGACAGAGACAGCATGAGCAGGGGAGGGGCAGAGAGAGAGGGAGACACAGAATCAGAAGCAGGCTCCGGGCTCTGAGCTGTCAGCACAGAGCCCAATGTGGGGCTTGAACCCACGAACCGTGAGATCATGACCCGAGCCGAAGTTGGACACTTAACTGACTGAGCCACCCAGGCGCCCCTGGTCACTGCTACTCTAAAAGTATGTGTATTCTGTAGTTTTGGGGCAGTGTGTCATGTGTCCATTGGATACACACTGTATTAATTTTGAGTTTTTTAAACAATCTGCATATCCTTAGTGATTTTTTTTTTGTATCTTGATCTACCAATTATTGAGATAAGTCTATCAACATTTTCACCTATGTTGGTATATTTGTTTATTTATCCTTATAATTCTGTTAAATTTTTGTTTTGCTATGCATAGATAAACATAGATAATCTGTTCTATTTAGAATTTAGAATAGTTATATTTAGAATTTAACTATTCTATTACTATTTAACTATTCTATTTAACTATTCTATTTAGAATTTAGAATTTAGAATAGTTATATTTTCTTGCTGAATTTATTTTTAAAATATGAATAGTAGATGAAATTTTGGCCTTACATAATAGAGATATACTAACGTTTTTTGGTTGGTATCTTCCTGGGATGTATTCCAATACTTTTTAGTCAGACTTTCTATTTGTCTATGTTTTAGATTTGTCTCTGTTGAGCAGCAAAGAACTAAATTTATTATTTATTTCAGGAAGATAATCTTTGTCTTTAAAATATTTTCCAAGTGCATTTAATGTAATCATCATTGTATTTGTTTCTATCAGCTTTTATTGTGCTATTTGTCCTAGCTTTTGTATCTTTTGATTCTTTTTTGCTCTTTTCTTGTCCTCATGTGAATTGTTTCTAATTTCATTTTTTTCTCTTTGATAATTTGAAAACCACACACTATATTTTATAGTAATCTTACTTAACCTAAAAAAATAAAATATTAGTAAATACCTTTACTTTCCTAGAATACTTTTATCGCAGTTTCTTTTCCACTTACATAAAATATTTCAATCTAATTCTATTATTTTAACTCCTCCTAAAATTAGTATTATTGGGTTTTTTTTGCATGAGTTTATTTAAATTTAACCACAGATTTATGCTGTTTCATTTCATTTCTTATTACTTTTCAAATCTTTCATATAAAGCCCTTTCATCTGAGGAAAGAAAACTATGTACTTACAAAATCAAGATGGTGAAATTAATAAATATAAACCAAAAATTGATTTATTAGCGTATTACAAATGACAGAATCATGTTTCATTGAAAATTTGTTCATTTAAAAGTGTAATGGGGTATCTGAGTGGCTCAGTCAGTTAAACGTCTGACTTCAGCTCAGGTCATGATTTCACAGCTTGTGAGTTGGAGCCCCATGTAAGGGTCAGTGCTGACAGCTCAGAGCCTGGAGCTTGTTTCCAATTCTCTCTCTGTCTCTTTCTGCCCCTCCCCCATGCTAGTGTGTACATTCTCTCTCACTCTCTCAAATATAAATGAACTTTAAAAAACAAAACAAAGTGTAATAAAGTAGGGAAAGCCATAATTAAGGATAAAATAATGATTTTTTTCCTTAAAAAGATGTGATATAAAATTTAATGTTAAAAACTTCAAAAGCTTAAATCAAATTACTTTAAAGGAAAATTTTAGTTACCAAAAGCAACCCAAGAAGATATAGAAAGCCTGAATAAATAAAAATTCATAAATAAGATAGAAAATTTTATATAACTTTCTTTAACAGAGTGCTAGGCTCACACAATTTAAGGTATGAGTTATTAAAATCCTCCAAAAACCAAATAAACCTGATAATATGATTTAAAAAAAAACAGGGCATAGAAAAATGATAGAATATTTTAGAATATACTTTTTTTTCTGACATACCATTAATGCCAACATTTTAGAGAGCATTAGAGAAAAACTACAGAATTTCGACTAAATTTTTATAAAAATTATCAAATTAAGTTTAGCACTGTTAAAATTTTTAATATTAATATGTGTTATATTTTAGGATTTATTGATAAACCTATGTTGATATATCTATTAGATAATTTATCATATCAAAGTATCAAAGGAGAAAAATACCATATTTATATGCTGAATATATGTCAAGCTAGATCCATGATGTATTCTTGATATAAGGAAAAACCTCCTAGTAAATTAGGAAGAAGATTATCCTTCATTAATCTGATAAATATTAATTTCAAACCTACAGTCAATGGCATAGTTAACTGAAAAACACAAAAAGTATATTGATAAAAGTCAGAAATAAACAGAAGTACTTTCCTCACTATTATGTATCACTGTTTCTGAAAATTTCAGCCAATGCAACAAGACAAGAAAAAGAACCAGTTGTTTAGATATTGGCAACAGGAAATATAATTATTACTTGCAAATTTTGTGGTTTACTCTGTGGAAAAACTTTAAAAGTCATGTTAAAATATTTTTTCAGTTAAGAAATATTTAGTATTTGATTAATCAGAAAATAACTAGTCCCATAATAATAGCTTTTCAACTTAACAGTAATTACCAGTTAGAATATGTAATTTATAACACAGTTCCTCTGACACAAACAACAAAACTTTTTAAAAATGAAAAACAAAATTTAAATAGAAAAGATTTAAATGAATCATGATGTACTAAGGAGTATTTTTTTTGTTATTCTAATATAATTCCCAACAAGTCCATGTGTGTTTTACCCCTGTATTCGTCTTTAAGATAGTCAAGGTAGCTCATCTTTAAAAGAAGCAGGTCTCAGGTGCCTGGGTAGCTCAGTCAGTTAAACATCTGACTCTTGATCTCAGCTCAAGGTTGTGAGTTCAAGCCCCACATTGGGCTCTGTACTGGGCATGGAACTTACCAACAAAAAAAGAAAGAAGCAGTTTGATATTTAGGATTGTCATCACTAAAAAGAAGTGAGATGCATGGATTTATGGTAGCTGTCCTTGAAATGTTGGCTCTACCTCCATTACAGGAAAGAGAGTTTTGTCAGCCTTTTATTTCCATAGAGTGTAATAAATAAAGCATGGAATTCTGATGAATTACTGGCACAGGCAAAAGGGCAAGTGTTACACACATACTAATTGAAACATGTCTGATTCCATTCAGACAACACCTCCAGGGAACATCTTCAGAAGAAGGTGACTATGCATGAGTCAGTAAGGGCAGGGCGTGCCTGAGTGAGGAGTATCCTTGACTTCAACATTAGTAAACAGGATATGGATTCATTGTGGGCCTACTCTCCTTTGTAGGACCAGTTGATTTGGACAAGTGGCTGAGTAAAACAACTCCTTCATAGGAGTTGCTTCACAGAGAAGCAAAGCGGAGGTGCAGATGTTTGCTGACAGTGCATCCTGTTCCATAAAAGGACATATAGGGACCATGGACAGAAAGGCGACTTCTCCCTGACTCTAAATATCATTTGTGACTGAAGAAGCCTCTTAGCTCCCAATAGTCTTAAAATATCACAAGTTAGGGAAAGAATTTTCATAGATTGGTACTGGACCTTCCACCTGTCTTGATAGTAGGATCTAGAAAAACATCATAATATAATTTGATAAAATAAAGAAGATGAAAATATGACCCTAATTCTATCCTTTGTGTTATATATGCATACATATTATGCAAATGCACTTACTGGCATGGGATTGTTTTTAACATGAAAAACAGATTCTAAAATTAACTTGAATAAATATATTCAAATAGTGAAGAAATTACTTTTTAATTTTTTTATTTTTTTAGATTGTAATTTGTTTAGATTTAAGTTAGTTAATATATAGTATAATGATGATTTCAGGACTAGAATTTAGTGATTCATCACTTATATATCACACCCAGTGCTCATCCCAACAAGTGCCCTCTTTAATGCCCATCATGCATTTAGCCCACCTCCCTGCCCAACACCCCACCAGAAACCCTCAGTTTGTTCTTTGTATTTAAGAGTCTCTTATGGTTTGTCTCCTTCTCTGTTTTTATCTTATTTTTGCTTCCCTTCTCTTCCCTTATGTTCTTCTGTTGTGTTTCTTAAAATCTATGTATGAGTGAAATGTGCTATTTATCTTTCTCTGACTGACTTATTTCTCTTAGCATAATACATTCTAATTCTGTCCATGTTGTTGCAAATGGAAAGATTTCATTCTTTTTGATCTCCAAGTAATATTCCATTGTGTGTGTGTGTGTGTGTGTGTGTATACATATATATATATATGTATATATGTGTGTGTATATATATATATATATATATATATATATATATATATATATATATCACATCTTCTTTATCCATTCACTAGTCAGTACATTTGGGCTCTTTCCATGCTTTGGCTATTGTTGATAGTGCTGCTATAAACATTGGGGTGCAAGTACCCCTTCAAAACAGCACACCTCTATCCTTTCGATAAATACCTAGGAGTACAATTGCTGGATAATAGGGTAGTTCTATTTTTGGTTTTTAGAGGAAGCTCCATACTGTTTTCCAGAGTGGCTGCACCAGTTTGCATTTCCACCAGCAGTGCAAAAGGGTTCCTCTTTCTCTGCATCCTCACCAACATCTGTTGTTGCCTGAGTTGTTGATTTTAGCCATTCTGATAGATGTGAGGTGGTATCTCATTGTGGTTTTGATTTGTATTTCCCTGATGATGAGTGTTGTTGAGTATCTTTTCATATGTCTGTTAGCCATCTGGATGTCTTCTTTGGAAAAGTGTCTATTCGTGTCTTTTGCTCATTTCTTCACTGGATTATTTGGTTTTTGGGTGTTGAGTTTGATAAGTTCTTTATAGATTTTGGATGCTAACCCTTCGTCTGATATATCATTTGCAAATATCTTCTACCATTCCATCGGTTGCCTTTTAGTTTTTCTAATTGTTTCCTTCACCGTACAGAAGCTTTTTATTTTGATGAGGTCCCAGTAGTTCATTTTTGCTATTGATTCCCTTGCCTCCAGAGACATGTCTAGTAAGTACTTGCTATAGCCAAGGTCAAAGAGGTTGCTATCTGTGTTCTCCTCTAGGATTTTGATGGCTTCCTGTCTTACACTGAGGTCTTTCATCCATTTTGAGTTTAGTTTTGTGTATGGTTTAAGAAAGTGGTCCAGGTTCATTCTTCTGCATGTCACTGTCCAGTCTTCCCAACACCATTTGCTGAAGAAACTGTCTTTTTTCCATTGGATATTCTTTCCTGCTTTGTCAAAGTTCAGTTGGCCATATGTTTGTGGGTCCATTTCTGGGTTCTCTGTTCTGTTCCATTGATCTATGTGTCTGTTTTTGTGCCAGTACCATACTGTCTTGATGATTATAGCTTTGTAATACAGCTTAAAGTCTGGAATTGTGATGCCTCCAGGTTTGGTTTTCTTTTTCAACATTACTTTGGCTATTCACGGTCTTTTCTGGTTCCATACAAATTACAGAGTTGTTTGTCCTAGCTCTGTGAAAGAATGCTGGTGTGATTTTGATAGGGATTGCATTGAATATGTAGATTACTTTGGGTAGTATCGACTTTTTAACAATATCTGTTCTTCCAATCCATGAGCATGGAATGTTTTTCCATTTTGAGGAAATTACTTTTAAAAAGAAATAAAACACTGTTACATTATTATAAAAATTGACACAAATCCTTAGAAAAGAAAGTCAAGAAATAACCATTTGTCTGTTTTTTAAAAGGGCAAATACCTGGCCTTTAGCAGTTAAATGCTTTAATACACTTTAGGACTATTGACCTAACATAGAAATATCCTAATTTTAAAGATAATTGTCTCCTTGAAGCATAATGCGTAATATTAAGCCACCCTTGATTATTAGTTATGAGAAGTGACATTTACATACAAAGGTTGATTTAAAAAATAACATTTTACCACATTTTATTACAGACAGCAATATTTGTTAGAAAGTTGTAAATAGCTTTGGTTGTTCATTTAAAATTGTAGACTATATTTGCAACAAAAGTTTGTTTTTAGCAGGTAATAATTAAACTGATGATATACCATCATTCATGTAGCTCCAGTAAACTCAAGAAACATAAAAGGACTAAGAATATATTAAAATTATAGCTGAACAACTCTATTTTTTTATTCCTGTAAAAAACAATGTTTTATAAGTTATCTGAAAAGATTACAGCACAATGCAGAATATCAATTTGTCATGAGAATTATAGCACTGTGATTCAGATGAAAAATTTCCAGGGGAGGATGGCTAAGAACAAAGGGCAGACCTCTTCAGTATCAAATATCAAAAGAATTGTCTAAATAAAACATGCAAGATTAATATAAGCTTAACCTCCATTTAGGTCTCAGAGGGGAACTGCTGGCCTCTGATGCAAAACTCTAGTCTAGGACTATATCAATTTGCATCTTTGCTGAAGAATCTATTAGCATCAAATACTAAATAAGCTAAAGTTACAAATTCATTCATGTGTTAAGGAGCTTAGGCTTTGAAGGTAATGTCAACATATAATTTATATTCTGTATGCAGTAAGAGATGTGAATGTAAGAATCAAAGCAGGTTTAAAAAAGAGGAAAGGAAAATTATGGTTTTTAAAACAAAATATTATTTTAGTTTTAACATTATTTTGGACTTCAGATTTCCCTTGGATAATTGTGGATACTTCAATAGTAATCTCTCCACACACCCTCCAAAGACTGTACAGATTCATAAAGAGATCTACTAAAATCACCCAAAACTTATATGTAGAGTGAAACTAAGAGAAAGGGAACACACAAATGTTTATTTACATGTAACTGGGGAAAAATGTGAAGATTATGCATGAAAGCAGAGTGTAGTAGGATCCTGCAGTTGGTGAAGTGTGATGATGTAACCCTCCAAAAAAGAGGGTTTTACCTCAATGAGAGTGTGAAGCCTAGTGGATCAAAGCCACAGCCTTTGAAGGAGTTGGGAGAGAGAAGGGCTAGTGAGTTGTAGAACCAGAGGTGGCAGTGCACCAGCCCTAAAGAGGTAAATATCCTTTGAAGATCTGATAGTGAATGGACGAAGAAAGAAATAGAAAGCCAGAATCTCAGAGAAAGTAAAAGAATCACAGAAAGTGGAAGACACACCAACATGCACCAATGGCCACACTTCCTAAAGACCTCTGAGTACCAACAGAAGAGTATGTTCTTGAACTAAGAAACCTAGTAATCACCCAAACCTTTCATCCTTCTCCATAGGGATGCTGGCTGTTGCTGATGTACAAAAATCCAAGACATTTAAAAATGGTCAGAAAATCAAACAACATCCTTATGAAGCTATAATAAAGAGAAAAGGCTCAATTTTTTCACGGGATAAAAATATCCCTAAAAATGTAGCATAGAAAAATTACAAAATTATAACCCAGTGCTCAAATACAAAATCCATAATATTAAACCAGCAATGGTAGATAAGAGAACACACCATAAAATAAAGGCTAAGAAATAAGAATAAAAAATGACTTGAATAACAATAAATAATAAAGATGACAAAATATAGAAAGATGGAAAAAATTAGAATTGACTAAACTCAGGAAAGAAATGGAAAAAAATCATTTTGGAACTCAAGATAATTACAAACTGTTCAACAGAAAGTAGCTTTGGCATTAAAATAAGGAACATTTGAATAAGGAATTAAAAGACCCAAGAGAACATACACAAAATGGGAGAGAGGGAGAGAGAGAAAGGTATTCAAAAGAAAAATTCTAGATACAGAAAATAAGCAAAACAAGTAGTGTGTGTGTATAAATTAAATATATGTGGCAAGAAGAAAAACAACTATGAAAACAGATCTTTAAATTCTGATCAATTATGATATGTTACCTAGTAAAATTAATAGAGTCTAAAATGAAAGAAAACCCTTTGGGGCTTCAGGCAAAAAGACTGTCACAGAAGGGAAAAAATGCCAGCAATGCATTTCTTTTGTTGTTGCTGTTTTTTGTTTTTATTATAATTCCAGTTAACATACAGTGTTATGTTAGTTTCAGGTATACCATATAGTAATTCAACACTTCCATACATCATCCTGTGCCCATCATGACAAGTACACTCCTTAATCCCCATCACCTGTTTAACCCAACCTCCCCCCCCCCCACCTCCCCTCTGATAACCACCAGTTTGTTATTTATAATTAATAGTCGGTTTCTTGATTTGTCTCTCTCTCTTTTTTCTCCTTTTCTTGTTCGTTTTGTTTCTTAAATTCCACATATGAGTGAAATCATATGGTATTTGTCTTTCTCTGACTTATTTTGTTAGCATTATACTCCCTACCTCCACCTGTGTCATTGCAAATGGCAAGACTTCATTCTTTTTTGTGACTTAATACTACTCCACTGTGTGTGTGTATGTATACGCGCGCACACACACACACACACTATATATATATATATATATATATATATATATATACACACATATATACATATATACACACACACACACACCACATCTTCTTTATCCATTCGTCTAGTGATGGGCATTCGGGATGCTTCCATAATTTGGCTATTGTAAGTAATGCTGCTATAAACATAGGGGTGTATGTATCCCTTTTAATTAGTGTTCTTGTATTCTTTGGGTAACTACCCAATGGTGCAATTGCTGGATCATAAGGTAGTTTTATTTTTAACTTTTTGCGGAAACTCCATATTATTTTCTAGAGTGGCTATACCAGTTTCATTCCCATCAACAGTGCATGAGTGTTCCTTTTTCCTCACCAACACCTATTTCTTATGTTACTGATTTTAGCCTTTCTGACAGGTGTGAGGGGATATCTCATTATAGTTTTGATTTGCCTTTCCCTGATCATAAATAATGAACATTTCTTCATGTATCTGTTGGCCAAATGTATGTCTTCTTTGAGGAAATGTTTGTTCATGTCTTCTTCCCATTTTTAAGTTGGATTTGTTTTTTGAGTGTTGTATTTTAGAAGTTCCTTATTTATTTCAGATACTGTTTATCAGGTATGTCATGTGCAAATATCTTCTCCCATTCCATAGGTTGCCTTTTAGTTTTGCTGATTGTTTCCTTCACTGTGCAGAAGGTTTTTATTTTGATGAAGTTCCTATAGTTTATTTTTTGCTTTTGTTTCCCTTGTCTCAGGAGACATATCTAGAAAGAAGCCGCTAGAGCCAGTGTCAAAGAAGTTATTACCTATGTTCTCCTCTAGTATTTTTATGGTTTCAGGCCTCACATTTAGGTTTTTAATCCATTTTGAATTTATTTTTGTGTATAGTGTAAGAAAGTGGCCCAGTCTCATTCTTCTGCATGTTTCTGTTGAGTTTTCCCAACACCATTTGTTTAAGAGACTGTATTTCTCCCATTGGATATTCTTTCCTGCTTTGTTGAAGATTAATTGACCATATAATTGTGGGTTTATTTCTGGATTTTATATTCTATTGATCTATATGTCTGTTTTTGTGCCAATACCATACTATTTTGATAACTATAGCTTTGTAATATAACTTGAAGTCCAAAGTTGTGTTGTCTCTAGCTTTGCTTTTCTTTTTCAAGGTTGCTTTGGCTGTTTGAGTTCTTTTCTGGTTCCATAAAAATTTTAGGATTGTTTGTTCCAGTTCTGTGAAAAATGATGTTGGTATTTTGATAGGAATTGCATTAAATGTGTAGATTGCTTTGGGTCATATAGACATTTTAACAGTATTTGTTATTCCAATCCATGAACATGGAATATCTTTCCATTTCTTTGTGTGGTCTGCAATTTCTTTTATCAGTGTTCTGTAGTTTCAAAGTATAGGTCATTCATCTCTTTGGTTAGGTTATTCCTAGGTATCTTATTAATTTGGGTATAATTGTAAATGGGATTGTTTCTTAATTTATCCTAATTCTGCTTCATTATTTGGTGTATGTAGAAATGCAAAAGATTTCTATACATTGATTTTGTATCCTGTGACTTTACTCAATTTGTTTATCAGTTCTAGCAGTTTTTTAGTGGAGTCTTTGGGTTTTCTATATACAGTATCAGGTCATCTGTAAATAGTGAAAGTTTTATTTCTTCCTTACTGATTTGGATGCCTTTTATTTATTTTTGTTGTCTGATTTCTGTGGCTAGGACTTCCGATACCATGTTGGATTAAAGTGGTGAGAGTAGATATCCTTGTCTTATTCCTGACCTTATGGGAAAAACTCTCAGTTTTTCCCATTAAGGATGATGCTAACTGTGGGTTTTTCTTAGATGGCCTTTATTATTTTGAGGTATGTTCCCTCTAAACTTACTTTATTGATAGTTTTATCATGAATGGATGTTGTGCTTTGTCAAATGCCTTTTCCTGTGTCTATTGAAATAATCATATAGTTCTTATCCTTTCTCATATTGATGTGATGTATCACATTGATTTGCAAATATTGAACCATGCTTACAACCCAGGAATAAATCCCACTTGATTGTGATGAATGATTACTTAAATGCATTGCTGAATTCAGTTTGCTAGTATTTTATTGAGATTTTTTGCATCTATGTTCATGAGGGTTATTGACCCTAGTTCTCTTTTTTAGTGTTGTCTTTGTCTGGCTTTGGTATCAGGGTAAATACTGTCCTCATAGAATGGATTGGGAAGTTTTCCTTTTTTTTCCTTATTTTTGGAATAGTTAGAGAAGAATAAGTATTAACTCTTCTTTAAATGTTTGGTAGAATTCATCTGTAAAGCCATCTGGTCCTGGATTTTTGTTTGTTGGGAGTTTCTCGATTACTGACTCAATTTCTTTGGTGGTTATTGGTTCTGTTCAAATTTTCTAGGGGCGCCTGAGTGGCTCACTCGGTTAAGTGACCAACTTCAGCTCAGGTCATGATCTCACGGTTTGTGAGTTCAAGCCCCACTCTGTGCTGTCAGTTCAGAGCCTGGATGAATAATATGAATAATAATAATGAATACATGTTAAATTTTTTTTTTAATTTTCTATTTCTTCCTGTTTCAGTTTTGATAGTTTATATGTTTACAGGAATTTATCCATTTCTTCTAAGTTGTCCAATTTGTTGAGATATAGTTTTTCATAATATTCTCTTATAATTGTTTGTATTTCTGTGGTGTTATTTCTTCTCTCTCATTTATGATTTTATTTATTTGAGTCCTTTCTCTTTATGTCTTGATAAGTCTGGCTAGAGGATATCAATTTTATTGACTTTTTTCAAAGTACCAGCTCCTGATTTCATTGATCTGTTCTATTGTTATTTTAGTCTCTATATCACTTAATTCTTCTCTAATCTTTATTATTACCTTTATTATTACCTTCTTCTCAGCAATATATTTCAACAGCAATATACAATAGACTGAAAGTCTGTTGATCCTACCACTTTTTATGCTCTCCCCTGATGCTTTCTCTTCTCTCTTCATCTAGCTTACATTTCACAGATAATAATTGTAGTCATATCCTTCCATTTATCCTGCATCTATTCTTCTCTCAATTCCATAACTCCATTCTGTGCATTCCTCAGTATTGTGCTAACATCACAAAAATTACAACCCTGGTTAAATTAATCTCTCCACTTGCTTTATGTCAGCCCATGAGCTGGTAATAACCGTAGAAAAATTCAAAACCGTATTCGTGAAAACACACTTCAAGCCAGCCAGCTAGGCTGTCAGACCATCAAAGTGTATGCCATAAGGCCATTCATCTTTACCTTCTCCTGAAAGTCTATTTCATATATTCTCTTTTGTCCTCAAACCACCTCAACCTCCTCTCCCTCATTTTCGACTGATAACTGGCTTCCTTACTGAGAAAATCAAACAATTGGAAGATAACTTCCACAGACACCTGCCACCACATCTTCTCACTTCCGAGTATCTACATAACATACCTTGCCCTGCCATGTGTTGCCACAGATCAACCACCCATGAGCCAATCCAAGGCAAATCTCCTCACTTGTGCTCTAGATCCCATCTCCTGTTGCCTATACAAAAATATAGCTCCAAATTTTTTCTTTCCCATATTAGCTCTTTACTAGATCATTGCCCTCAGCATATAAATATCTGTTATTTCTCCTAACCTATATATAAAAAAAAAAAACAAAATGCTTGATCCTACTTCTACGTGGCATAACTTCTTTCCTCTCCTTTGCATCAAAACTTCTTAAAAGAGATGTCTATAGGAATGTCTCCAACTCCACCTTTCTCTTTCTTTCTTTTTTTTTTTTTCTTTATTTATTTTTGAAAGAAGGCAAGCTGGGGAGAGGTAAAGAGAGGAGGATGGAGGATCCAAAGTGAGCTCTGTGCTGATAGCAGTGAGCCCGATGTGGGGCTTGAACTCACGAACCATGAGATCATGACCAGAGCCAAAGTTGGACTGAGCCCCCCACTCAGGTGCCCCTCTTTCTCTTTCAAATTCACTCCATCCAGATTTGCATTCCCTCTATGTCCCCTAAACTGCTTTTTCCAAGGTCCTCGATGATATCCTCATTGCTAAACTAATATTCAATTCTCATTCCTCATCTTACTTATCAATGGCATCTGATGCAGTCAATTATGCTCCTCTCCTTGATATACTTTCATTACTCGGTTTCTAGGACATAACCCTCCTCTTTAGTTGCTCCTTCTCAGTTTGCATTGCATTGCATTGCATTGCATTGCATTGCATTGCATTCCACTCCACTCCACTCCACTCCACTTCCCTTCTTCCCCCTCTTTGACATGACAGCACACCAAAGATCCATCCTTGCTTATATTCTCTGTCTATCCTTATTCCTTTGGTGATGGCATCCAGTCTTAAAGCTAAAAATGTCATCTATGTGCCAGTGGACAGTTTGCTCCTGAACTCCAGATCCCTATTACCAATTACACATTGAATTGGAGATCTAATAGGTATCTCCACATGCAGCACGTCCAACACTGAGCTTTCAGTCTAACCCATAACATATGGGTTAACATATGGTTAACCCTTCCCCATCTCAGTTAATGATAATGCTATTCTTCCAGATTCTAGGCTAAAAAACAAAACAAAACAATAACAAAACCTTGGCATCAATTCTAACTTCTCATCTTAAAAGTCTCACCCTTCTGTTTTTAAAAATATTTTTGGGGGCAGCTGGGTGGCTCTGTTGGTTAAGCATCTGACTTTGGCTCAAGTCATGATCTCATGATTTTTGGGTTCAAGCCCCATGTCAGGTTCTGTGCTAATAGCTCAGAGCCTGGAGCCTGCTTCAGATTCTGTGTCTGCCTCTCTCTCTGTCCCTTCTTCATTCGCGCTCTGTCTCTCTCTCTCAAAAATAAATAAAAACATTTAAAGATTTTTAAAAATATTTTTTCATAATGCTTTTTGAAAGTGAGTTATAACTTACATACAGTAAAGTACAAAAAGTGATTTTTTTTTTTTTTTTTACTAATTTATGTCCCTATATAACAACCATCCAGATTGAGACATGGACTGTTATCACCACCCCAGAAGCCTACCTCATTTCCTTTTAAGGTTAATATACTCACTTCTGACCTTTAACAAAATAAAGAGTAACTTATCTTCTGACCTTTATCACAATAGATTAGTTTTGCCTATTCTTGACCATCATATAAATGAAACTATACAATATGTATGGTTTTTTTGTCTTAGTATTACTTCTGCTAAATTTATCTGTGCCGTTGTGTTCAGTAGTAGATTTTTCTTTCCACTACTGTGTATTATTTCATGTATTCACTCTTAAGTTGGTGGATAGTTGAAATGTTTCCAGATTTTTACTATTATGAATAAAGCTAAAATGACCATTTTACATGTCTTTTGATAGACATATGCATCATATTTCTGTTGGACATATACTTGGAAGTATAATTGCTGGGTAATATGGTACCTGTATGGTCAGTTTTAGCAGATTCTGCCAAAGAATTGACTAAAATGGTTGTATCGATTTACACTCTTTTGAACAATGTGTGTTAGCCAGAGTTCCTGTGCATACTTGCCAACACTAGATATTGTTAGCTCTTTTTAGTCATGCTTATGGGTAGATAGTAGTATTTTATTATGGCTTTCAAATGTATTCCTGATGGCTAATTCTGTTGATCACCTTCTCATATGCTTATCTGCAATTTGCACATTCTGTTTTGTAAAGTTCCTGTTCATATTTGTGCCCCATTATTTTTTTATTGATTTTTTTTCCTATTGATTTGTTGGAAATTTTTTATAGTCCGGATATGGGTTCTTTGTCCAATATATGCACTGAAATTAACTTTTTCCAGTGTTTGATTTACTTTTAAAATCTCTTTTGATGAAAAGAACATCTTAATTTTTATGAAGTACAATTCACCAATTATCTTTTATAGTGTGTTTTTCGGTTCTATGTCCCTTGACTACTCCAAGGTCATAAAGATATTCTCCTACATTTTCTCCTTGAGAGCTTTATAATTTACCTTTCACATTTCAATTTATGCCCTATTTCCAGTTAATTTCTGTTTATTGTGTGAAGTAGACATTAAGGTTCACTTTTTTTTTTCACATGGATATCCAATTGATTGATCACCATTTATTTAGATCTTTAATTTCTCTCAGCAATGACTGTGATCTTCATGGTAGAGTTCTTGTACATATTTTGCTACATTTATTCCTAGGCATTTGATTTTTTGGACACTTGTATATTAATTATATCTCATTTTCTAATTGCTTGTTTCTGGTATATAGAAATACAATTTATTTTTATATTGATCTTGTATCCAGTGACCTTGCCGAACTCACTTATAAATGATATAATTTGTAGATTCCTTTATATTTTCTAGCTATTCAAATATGTTACTGAAAATTATGATAAGTTTACTTTTTTCTGTCCAATATTTATAGATTTTATGTCCTTTTCTTGAAATTTTACAGTGTTGAGGAGTTCCAGTAAAATTTGAATAGAAATGATAGTATTGGACCAATTTGTTTTATTCCAAACTCACCGGGAAAGTATTCAATATTTCATTTTTAGTTACGATATTAACCATAGGTTTTTGTGGACTTCCATTTTCAGATGAAAGAGGATCTCTTATATTCCTATTTGTTGAGATTATTTTTTTTATCATGAATTGCTGTTCAATTTTATCAGATATCTTTTCTGCATCTATTAAGATGATGGTATGGTATTTGTCATTTTTTTTGTTAATGTGGCCAGTTACAATTACTGAATTTTCTTATGTTGAAAACTGTCTTACAAACTGAAATGCACTTCACTTAGTCATGATGACTTACATATTGCTGGACTTGATTTGGTAATATTTTGCTCAGGTTTTGTTCGTCTATTCACAAGGAAGAAATTGGCATGTAACTTTTCTTCCTTGCAATGCTTTTGCCAATTATTACCCTATTAGAGACTCGAAAAATAGGAAATGTTATTACTTGCTGAAAGTGATTTTGCAAATTGGGATTATTTCATGTTAAATCTCTGGAAAGTTGAAAATTGTGGCTTCATTTTCTTTAATGGATATATAAGTGATCAGAATTTTCATTTGTATGTCAGTTTTAGAAGCAAGGCCAGCCCATGGTCATATAATCTGGGAAATGACATGCACTTATAAATGTCTTGTACTAATTTAATGCTTTACTGTCACCATATTTAAATTTTTTATCAATGTTTGAACAAAGAAACTCTCATTTTGCACTGGACCTCTCAAATGATATAGTTATTCTTATTTTGTCATGTGTGGTTTTAAAGGTATTTGCTTATTTAAGTTATCAAATTTATGGGTATTAATTTGTTAATATCCATTCTATTTTCAAGATCTTTAGGATTTGTAATGTCTGTTTTTCCACTTATGATATTGATAACTTATATTCTTTATCTTTCTTTAATATCTTGCTATTAACAAAATAATTGATTTTTTGAGAAATAATTTTTGATGTATTCATTTTCTTTACAATGATGTCTGCTTTTTTATTTTATTTTTTTATTTTTTTAATTTTATTTTTTATTTTTTTATTTTATTTTATTTTTAATTTACATCCAAATTAGTTAGCATATAATGCAACAATGATTTCAGGAGTAGATTCCTTACTGCCCCTTACCCATTTAGCCTATCCCCCCTCTCACAACCCCTCCAGCAACCCTCTGTTTGTTCTCCATATTTATGGGTCTCTTCTGTTTTGTCCCCCTCCCTGTTTTTATATTATTTTTGTTTCCCTTCCCTTATGTTCATCTGTTTTGTCTCTTAAAGTCCTCATATGAATGAAGTCATAGGATTTTTGTCTTTCTCTGACTAATTTCACTTAGCATAATACCTTCCAGTTCCATCCATGTAGTTGCAAATGGCAAGATTTCATCCTTTTTGATTGCCAAGTAATACTCCATTGTGTGTGTGTGTGTGTGTGTGTGTGTGTGTGTGTGTGTAATATATACATATGTACGTACATACATACCACATCTTCTTTATCCATTCATCCATCGATGGACATTTGGGCTCCTTCCATACTTTGGCTATTGTTTATAGTGTTGCTATAAACATGGGGGTGCATGTGTCCCTTGGAAACAGCACACCTGTATCCCTTGGATAAATGCCTAGTAGTGCCATTGCTGGATGTAGGGTAGTTCTATTTTTAGTTTTTTGAGGAACCTCCATACTGTTTTCCAGAGTGGCTGCACCAGCTTGCATTCCCACCAACAATGCAAAAGAGATCCTTTTTCTCCACATCCTCGCCAACATCTGTTGTTGCCTGAGTTGTTAATGTTAGCCATTCTGACAGGTGTCAGGTGGTATCTCATTGTGGTTTTCATTTGTATTTCCCTGATGATGAGTGATGTGGAACATTTTTTCATGTGTCAGTTGGCCATCTGGATGTCTTCTTTGGAGAAGTGTCTATTCATGTCTTTTGCTCATTTCTTCACTGGATTATTTGTTTTTTGGGTGTTGAGTTTGATAAGTTCTTTATAGATTTTGGATACTACCCCTTTATCTGATATGTCATTTGCAAATATCTTCTCCCATTCCGTTGGTTGCCTTTTAGTTTTGCTGATTGTTTCCTTCACTGTGCAGAAGCTTTTTATTTTGATGAGGTCCCAGTAGTTCATTTTTGCTTTTGTTTCCCTTGCCTCCAGAGACGTGTTGAGTAAGAAGTTGCTGCGGCCAAAATCAAAGAGGTTTTTGCCTGCTTTCTTCTCGAGGATTTTGATGGCTTCCTGTCTTACATTTAGGTCTTTCATACAATGATGTCTGCTTTTAAAACATTTTCTTCTATTCTTTAGGGAGTACTTAAATATGTTCAATTTGTAGTTAATTTTCTAGTTCTTTGAGATGGTATATTGGAAGATTGATTCTCAACTTCTTTTTCAGTATACTAATTTAGAGCTAAGAATTTCCCTTTGGCCACCACTTTAACTGCTTCTTGGAATTTTTGTCATGTCACATTTTTTTCATTCAATTTAAAACATAGTTCATTGTGATTTCTTTTTTGACACATGTGCTATATAACTGTGTATTTAATTTCTAAACACTTCGAGATTTTCCAATAATCTTATATTAATTTCTAGTTACCTATTATTACCTATTATATTACTGAGATGGTTGAGTTTAAGTCAACCATCTTGCCATTGTTTTCTAATTGTTTCATCTTTGTTTCTTCATTTATCTTTTCTGGTCTTTGTTTTATTTCTGGTCATTGTTTTATTTTTTTATTATTCCATTCATTACTCTATTAGCTTTTATCTATATATATTTTGTTATTATTTCACTGATTATTCTTAAAGTCACTGTATGAGTTCTACACGGTAAGTTGTAATACTTCCCAAAGCATACAAGAAACAAAAATAGTTTAATTCCATTAATCAAAACACCTTTGATGCCATCAATTTCATATATTTTAAATGTAAGCTTTTATATGCATAAGATATAATACTCAATGCTTTTAAACAGAATGTTCATTTATAGTTTTTTTCCTTTACTGGAAACAACAAACTTTATAGGAAACTGAAAAAAGGAGCAGAGTGAGAATTACTTATGAAAGACAAAAAGCACATATACAATTGTATCTTCAAGAATTTTAACAGGGGGGTGCCTGGGTGGCTCACTCGGTTGACGTTGGACTTCAGCTCAGGCCATGATCACACAGTTCATGGGTTCTAGCCCCACATCTGTCTCTGTGCTGACAGCTCAGAGCCTGGAGCCTGCTTCCAGTTCTGTGTCTCCTTCTCTCTCTGCCCTTCCCCCACTCATGTTCTGTCTCTGTTTCTCTCTCAAAAATAAATAAACATAAAAAGTTTTTTTTAAGAATTTTAATGGAACATGATACGCATCAAATTGAGATATCCATATTCTCTAACAAAAATAAACTAATCTGGGAAAGGGCAGCATGAAAATATTCTGATGCAGTGCTGCCCAAGAGAATTTTCTGTGATGATAATACTAGCCACATGAATACTCACAACATAACTAATGTAATTGAGGAACTGAATTTTTAATATAAACAGTTACATGTGGCTAACAGTTACCAACAGAGCAGCACCATTCTAATGCTTCATGGGTCAAAACCAGCGGTTTCTCTGGAGCCCTTCTCTAATCACTGCTGAAAAGTGTAGAGGGTTGGGAGTGGAGAGAAAGGAAAGCTCTTTACAGATCTGTTTAGCTACTTAAACAGGTTCTGAAACTCCACAGCTCTCCAAAGCTGAGGGTAAGGAAAGGACTCTGGGGGAGACCTGAGTATGCCCTTGAACTCTTGGCTAATGCTGACAGGAGTCAAAGGCCTGGGATTTGGCTCACTCAGATGGGAAGAGGCTTGGGCCGTCTGCATGGAAATCATCACTGTGGGACTGGCAGGGAGGTGGGGATGTTCATTTCCAACAGGGTTTCCAGGGCTACAAGAGAATTTAGAGGTGAAGGAAGGAACTGAGGGCCCTTTCTGGCCACGTGCAGGCTGGTTGGGCTCTTTCTTTTGGGAGATTAAGGTCTTGTTCTTGCTCTTGAACACTTTGCTGCGATCCAGCTTGTTCATGAAGGAGTTGGTTTCTTCTGTGAGCTGGTTTGTGTTGTAGGTGATGGGTTTATAAATGTTGAACCATTGCTTGACTTGTGGGATGCCATAGCTGGTGAAGTCATACTGCCACTGTGGCAGGCCCAGATATATGAGGAGCAGGACATAGTAAGCGGTAAAGGTATCTGTGAGAAAATGCGAGAATAGGGGCGCCTGGGTGGCTCAGTCAGTTGGGCATCCACCTCTGGTTCAGGTCATGATCCAGCAGTTCTTGGGTTCAAGCCCCCGTTGGGCTACAGCTTGGAGCCTAGAGACTGTTTCAGTTCTGTGTCTCCCTCTCACGCTCTGCCCCTCCCCAACTCTCTCTCTCAAGAATACACATTAAAAAAAAAATTAAAAGAAAAAAGAAAATGCCTATATAACTCTCTATCTAGTAGCCAAATTTCAGCATCTTGTGCTATTGCTGGCTTCCGTCTTTTGTAGGCAAGGCAAACCTTCCCTTCCCATTGCAAGGATCCAACTCAATATCACACTGTAAGAATCAAAGTGAGGCTTCTCTGGACATTCTCACTGGCTTCAAGTGCATCAATCCTCCAGGCCTGCCAAGGTTGGTGCATTAGGGAGTGAATGCATGGAAGACTGGTTGAGTCAAGTTGGCTTGGAGATGCTGTTAGGTGCCATGCTGCCCACTGGAATGGTGTGCTCGTCCAGCCATGTGGCAGCCACTGGTCATCAGGAAAAAATTTCTTCACATCCTCAGGTAGCATGCAGTTATTATTTTGTTCCCATGGAGAAACCCATATGATGTTCAGCAGGTGACTTTCCTATGATAGTAGCGTCTGTCACACCTGGGGGTGACTCTAGGCTTCAAGTGATCCCCCACAGCAGCTTCTCCAGGTGTGGCTTCCTGCGGCCTGAGGGCGGCGTCTCCAACACAGCTATGTGTCCCAGCTCCGCACTGTGAGAGCAGCAGCAGAGATGGGCTCATTTATAGTTTTTGATGTTTACATCTTCTAGTGTTCTCATTCCATTTTGCAGTTATGTGCTTCCATCTGGAATCATTTTCCTTCAGAATTCCCAATAATGTTACTTGTAGTGCAAATCTGCTGGCAGCAAATCCTCTCAGCTGTGTTTAACTGTAAACATCTTTACTTATCCTTCGATTCTGAAGGATTTTTTGCTGGATATAGAATATTGGTTTGCAGGGTTTGTTTGTTTTTCTTTAGCACTTTAAAATGTTAATCTGTCATTTTCTGACTTCCATAATTTCTGTGGAAATGTCAATCATCAGCCTTTTTGATGCTCATTTGGAGGTATTATCTCTGTTTTTCTAGGTATATGAAGATTGTCAGTTTGTTTTTAGCATTCAGAAGTTGGACTGTGATGTGCTTAGTTGGTTTTGTTTGTTTTGTTTTATTTTCTATGTGGGGTACACAGAGCTTCTTGAATGTATAGTCATGTCTTTAATTAGTTTGGGAAAATTCCTAGCCAATATTTCTTCCAATATTTCTTTTTATATGCAATATAATACTTCTTATAATACATAAAACCTTTCTTATCTCTTTGTTCAAATGTTACTGTTTTACTAAGGAAGTAGCACATGATCTGGGCTTTGGCACAAACATCATACTTCCTGCTTTCTTGTAATGAGGCTACATAATCAATTTAAAAGTTGAGAAAGTGCTAAATTAACCCAGATTTCTGACATTTTATGCAATAATGTAACATCATAATCCAACAGGCAAAGGGAAAATAAAACAACATCACTGTTTACACAAATTGGAAGAAGGTATCTCTATATTATATAACTAACAAGGAATTCTTACCCAGAATGCATAAAAAATATGTTAATTATAAAAGACACAAAGTGAAATGGAAAAATGGGAAAAGAGTATAAAGAGGCAATTTATAGAAGAATAGCCAATAAAATGTGAAAAAATAATTTTCAATTCCATTACTAATCAGAAAACAAAAATGAAAACAGTAATGAGGTATAACTTCTCACTTATATGAATGTCAATAAAGACATCACTGATGCACAATGTTGCAAAAAACTTGAAGAAATATAAATTTGTATACATTGCTGGCTACAAGTATTTGGAGAGCAATTTGGCAAAATCTAGTAGGTTGAATGAACTTGTCTTTGACAATTTCACTTTTATGCACATATATGTGTGTAATGAGATATGTATATAAATATTCATTATTGTTTATAATAACCAAAATTTGGGAAAAAAGTAAATATCCATCAACAGGGAAATGAACACACCATGCTATATTTATGTAATGGAATACTATAGAGTAGTAAAAATAAATGAAGCAGATCTTCATGAAACAAAATGGATTTAGAGGGTATATCCTCTAAAATGCATGTATGTAATGTAAAATTGTATGATGACAATTTTATATTGTATGTAAAAATGCATGATGACAATGGATATATATGGTGTGATACCATATGAGTAATTTTAAAGCACATAGAACAATACTTCATGTTGCTATGAGTTATTATATTTATAATACAAGCATTAAAATATGCAGAGAATTGTGGCACCTTAATGGCTCAGGTGGTTAAGTATCTGACTTTGGCTCTGGTCATGATCTCGTGGTTCATGAGTTTGAGCCCAGCATTGGGCTTTGTGCTGACAGCTCAGAGCCTGGAACCTGCTTCAGATTATGTGTCTCCCTCTCTCTGCCCCTCCCCCACTCGTGCTCTGTCTCTCAAAAAATAACTAAACATTAAAAAAATTAAAAAGAAATATGCAGAGAATGTATACACTCCAATATCAGGAGAGCAGTTACTTCTCATGAGAGAGGAAAATAGGATGAGGTGCATTTTGAATCTTGAGCTCCATTAAAATAGAAAAAGCTCCTGAAACAAATCTGACATCTTTTCTAAACTGGGTCAATTATACTAGTTTTCTGTAATTTTCTGTACAGTTGAAACCTTTCATGATTAAAATTAAATTGTAAAATTTAAGCTCTATTTTTATGTTAAAAACTTTGAGCTGAGTTTAAAGGAAGTATTAACCTTTAATGAAAGAAAATGTATAAAATTTGTAAAGGTTCAACCTTAGTAATAATCCTGGAAATGCCAATTAAAATAATGATGAGATATAATTTTATTATGACAAAGAAGTGAATTTATTTTTCTGTTCGTTTAAAACCCAGTGTGTTGGGCATTTGCATACATTCTTAGATTCTTAGATGGAGATAAACTGATAGAACTTTGTAGTGTAATTTGTCAGCATATACTGAGAGCATTAACATGTTCATACCTCTTGACTAAGTTACTTCCACTTCAAGGGAACAGAAGAGTGGTTGTTAATTACTTAGTGATGAAATTTTGGATTATTTTTATTCTTATCTTTGTAGATACTTTTAATTTTCTAAATAGTATACAGTGAGTATAATAACATATTTTAAAATCAAAATATAACCTATTAGTTTTGCATGAAAAACTTGAACACCCTAACAACAAAAATCCTAGGAAAATAACTAAATGCTATCTTAGTGCAACTAGGAAGTTGTATTAGATATAGCGAAGCCACAGGACAAATGATTAAACCTGGTTGAGGTAACTCAAGGAATGCCGCCAATAAGAAGATTCAGCTTACCAAGTGGTTAGTAAAGAGGGAAGGCTATTCATTTCAAAGAAAACAAAAACTTAAACTGAGGCATACAATAGTGTTCCTCAAAGTGTGGCACAAGTGTACCTTCTAATCATCTGGAGTCATTGTCTGTCATGTACATCTTTGCTAACTCAAACCCACTAAATCAAAACCCCTGGTCATTGGGCATAGGAGCCTGCTGTATAACTGGCTCCCTGGATGGTTCTCATGTGCAAAATTCGTTAATTACATTACCAAAAAAGCCAAAGCAGTATCACATTCTTTGGAAACTGAACATAATTTAGTGCAACTGAATTGTAGCTTACTGGTGATGTTGGAATGGGGGAGATACATCTGGAGAGGAAGGTCATGGCCCACTTTTAAGAAGCCTTAAATGACACACTAGGGGCTTGGGCAGTTAACATGAAGATTCAACAGCATCTTCATGGCATCAGCCATGGCATCAGTGTGGATGATGGATAGGGAGCAGACAGGCAGGGAGGAAATTTGGGAAAATGTTTTAATTTTCCTGGAATAAGATAAGCAGCATTAGAATAGACTTGAACAGATATACTTGGTTACCAATTGAATACTGAGTGAAGACAAAATAATTTTGGATGGTTCCAATGCCCACATTTGCTTGCCTTCATTCTAGGCTTAAAATACCTAGACGAAGAATCTCTTAAAACTACAAACTCCACTTTTCCACCTTTCCTTATTTTTATCACAAGACCCATATTTTACTGGAGCCACTATTACAATACAGGAACAGATACTCCAAAGAACATGACGGAGTTACATCATTAGCTAAATGTCTACGAGACTGTTGGCAGAGATAGCATGTATATCTAGAGATGCTGTGATCCAGGCAGTTTTAAAGGCTCCACTGCAGTTTGTATGGTTAAACATGTGACAGTGTGTGTGCATAGAGCAGGAATGAGTGGCGGTCCAGAGTAATTTTTTTTTTTTCAATAAAAGACTATGTTATTTAAAGCCAGCCTGTTCTATTTTGTGTCTTTTTGTACCTAGAACGAGACATTCCTTTTAATCAGGCTGTCTGGTGAAACCACAGCAGTGACTTGTCTTCAGGCTGTGGCGAGAAGGAATTTCACTTAGACTGCAGGATGACCTACAACAGCTTTATATACTTCTTCATTAAAATAAAATGGCAGAGGTTTTGGCATATTAGAAAATTGTTTTCAAAATTCCTACCCAAGCTGGACAGAAAGCTGCAGCTGTAGCTGAATGTAGGCTGAGCCATCTCCTGAGGGCTTTGGCTGCAGGGGACTTAAAGGCAGCAAATACCAAATCAAGCTTCCCTGCAGCACTTGGAATCCCCAGAATTCCCAAAGGTTCTATACATAAGATTCTCAGAGTACATAAGACCCTTTTGCTCTGATCATTCTCAAAAACCACCAAGAGTAGTCACAAATACAGGTCTTATTCCACCAAAAACCTTTTAATGACATGCTGCATCCCATATAAAAGCTATAAAAGCATTGGCTCCTCCTCTCACTCCTTTTAAAAAGTTCATTGGTTTGTTGGAAAACGTAAGGTATTTTTCCTGTAGAGTGGCCAACATTATGGATTTGGCTGGTTGACTTCCCCTGGTTTCTTCCAACTTGTTCCTTTATCCCCAATATTGCCTCATGAATGATAGATCTACAGGTTTGATTAACTTCAGGTTCAATTTTTTTTCTTCAAGATTTCTTCATGGGGAGGAGGTGTGTGCTGCTTCATCATATCAAGAAGCAAAGAATGTCTGTTGCCACTGAAATTATCCGTGGATTCAGAGACATAAGCCTAATTCCTCTATCAACCTTTTGAGCCACAGCTTCGGCATCCACAGATGATCATTACCCAGATGCATACTTTCATTAGAGGTATCTTCTAACATCTTCATGCATGTATAAGGTGAGATTCTTCTATGAATAACTTTTATACACTATTTAGTTTCCCGGTGGTATAAATTTAAGGATAAATAAAAAAGGATAAATACTTTATTCTTTCTGTTAACTTATCAGTTTTCAAAGTAATGGGAGAGTGCCCTAGCAGTCTCCAAATGTGACCAAGGAGGCGTGCACGTGTGTGTAATTATTAATTCATTTTTATATATTTATATATATTGTGGTCATTATTTGTTTTGATGTTCATATTGCCTTATTTTAGATCATTGAAAGGCCCTTGTTGTTACCCTCCTGTTTTTATGATATGATTCATTAGTCTTCTTTTTAAATGGTTTTTAATGTTTCTTTTATTTTTGGGAGAGAGAGAGACAGAGTGTGAGGGAGGGAGGAATAGAGAGACAGGGATTCACAGAATCCAATGCAGGCTCCAGTCTCTGAGCTGTCAGCACAGAGCCCCATGTGGGGCTCAAACCCACACACTGTGAGATCATGACCTGAGCCAAAGTTGGATGCTTAACCAACTGAGCCACCGAGGTGCCCCTGATTCATTAGTCTTTGATAGCTTCCTCGCTATCTGGAATAAGATGGCCTAACTTCATCTTACATATTTCCAGTTCTAGACCTGGAGTTGGTGATTTCTCCTCAGAACCCTGGTAGGTGTACTTACTGCCACTGGATTATCATTGCTTCAAGGACTTTTAAATGGAAAACACTTTTATTTTTTTAAAAGAGAAAATATACTTTCAATTCATACTAATATTTGTAATTCCAATTTAAAAGTTAAAGGCTTTTTCTTAATTTCTTAATTTCATACTTCTGTCTTTTTCTCTTAACACTGAAAATCTTGACTTCTAAAGAAATATATTTCCTATATATGATAGGTTCAAAATAACAGTACCAATATTGCTAATGACTACTAATCTGCATTTTCAGATTTCTTCGGAATTTATATGACCCTTAGATTATAGCCTTTAAAAGACATATAGTCAAAATACTGGCTTTGAAAGTCACCGGAAACAATTACATATTCTTTGTATAGTTATGCCACCATCTGATATTCATTTGGGTTCAATTGTTTTAGTTTATTTCTAATTGCAGAAGGAATGCTTTCTATTCTTTTTAATTTTGGTTTTAAATTATGCAGTGTTTGCGTGGTATAAGATCAAAACTATATAATATCTCCATACCTGTCCCATCCTCTGTTTCCTCCTTCCTGGTATAGGCAACTATTTTTAATATCCTTATGTCCTCTGTGATGTGTATATTTTATTCATATTGTTCTAGACACTGTTTTTTAAATGTATTCTGAGGATAACATGATACCCATATGTAGATATTTTGCTCATTTTTCATCCATAATTTCTTCAACCAATCCCCTATTGATGATTATCTGGTTTGTTTCCAGTTTTCAGTTGTTCTGAATAATACATCAATGAATGTCCTCAGGCTTATACCATTTTGTACTTTTCTCACAATACCTTTGGGATAGATTTGTTTGTTTTGATTTTATTTGAGTGAGAGAGAGAGAGAGGCAGAGGGAGAGAGAGAAAGAAAGAAGAGAGAGAGAGAGAGAGAGAGAGAGAGAGAGAGAGAGAGAATCTTAAGCAGGCCCCATGCTCAGCACAGAGCCTGATAAGGGGTTTGATCCCATGACCCTGGGATCATGACCTGAGCTGAAATCAAGAGTGGGATGATCAACTGTGACCCCTGGGTCACCCAGGTGCCCCTGGGCTAGAATTTTAAAAGAGGAATTGTTCAAGCAAAGGGCAAATGCATTTATAATTTTTCTAGATTAGGGGAATACTTTTAAACATATTAATCTTGCCATGAAAATGTAGGAATTAAAAAAAAGTCATTACAGAAAAAAGAAAAAACTGTTTAACTGGAATGATCATATTTATCAAGAATATTTCATTAGTGGAACTTAAATTATTAAATTCATGCATGCTCTCTGGTTTAATATAAATAAACACCTTGAACAGTTAAAAATTTTTAACAATTTTAGTGGTCTCCAGTTTATTATATCTTAGGAAGTAAGGTAACGATAGAATATTAAAAGCCATCTATTCTATATGTATAAACATATATATACATGTGAACGGGGATGATGGATGGAAACACAGTTAAAGAGAGAATTTTATACCCAGAAGAAAACATTTCTGATTTTAATAAATTTGCAAACTTTTTATTCGGTCAAAAAAGTTATTTTATTATCTTTTAAATGACACAATAGAAATAGAGGTTAATCATGTCTACCTAACAGCACTTGTAATATTTTTCTCAAGTGTTGATAAATCCGCAAGTTTGTTTCCTTGGACTTAAAATATAATTCAACTTTTAAATGCAAAATGAAATGTATTTGCTGGTCCTTTTTATGATAATATGTATTAAGACAACATGATTATACTGTCTTATGCTTTTCAATTGCTATCACCTTCTGATTTCAGGAAGAACAACCCCAAGAACTGGGTGAGTCATATTTGCTTTTATATCTTACGCACAGTAAGAATTCAACTTCATATAGGTGAACGGTAAATTAAAAATAATTGATTCACATTTGAATAGCAGCTGGTTATGTATAAAAATATACAAAAAAGTAACCTGTAGCAATAAAAACTGGCGAGTAAATCATTAGTGATTCATTTACCCATGTTATCATATTATTATTCAGATATAACTGTAAAGGCAGTAGCATTCACAAAATGAAATATAGAAAAAAAAAGTTAAAATTGCCTCTCCCAAATCTTCAGCCGTCTGTTAGCAAAGAAAAGTTTTGGCATCTTCTTATTCTTTTCCTTCTTCAAAGCTAAAGTTAACAAAGTAAAAATAAATATCATATATCTCCAGCCCATACACTCACTTTAAATCAACAGTGCCGACATGCTTACCAGCTCACCTCAACTGTTTTTAATGATTATAAAGTCAGTTTTACTCACTACCCATTCAAGTTAGTAACTTTCTACCTTTAAAATGCAAGGATACAACTACTGTCTATTGTAGCTAGACAGCATTAGCATTTGACAAAACTGACCAGTACTAAAATGCTATTTATGTAGAAGTAGTCTTGAAATGTCAATATGCTATTAGGAAAATGGATACATAAAAATATAAATTTGCTTATAAATTATTTATAAAATTAGTTTAAAAATGGAATGAAGAAAAAAATCACTACCTTTTACACAAACATGTTTGCAGTCCTTCATGTTAATAAAGTTATTCTCATTCCCTCCACAGCCAGTATAGGTGAAGGCCTCACAAGCTTTGTGTCTCGGATTAAAATAATAGCGAGTCACGTTAGCCGAGCAGAGTCCTTCATCTTTTGGACTATAGCAAAATGATGGACCTTTATAAAAAGAGAAGATAAAATTAGAAATGCAGTAATACCAGAATTAATAAGCTGTGATTACTGAAGTAACTGAAGAAAATCTAATCCCATAGAAGCTTCATTCTGAATCCAAAATATCATACTAAACCATTTAAAAAGTGTGTCTCAATTTTCAAGAAAGCTTACATGCTATACTTTGCTAAATCTAAAATTTTCATAAACTGGAGAGAATTTCTTCCAAAGCTATGTCGTTGTATCAATTGAACGTGTAAAAAAATTGAACCCAAAGAACAGATATGGTCTGTAGAAATGGGCTATGTTTCAAGGGCTGATATATGTCATGCTTTAGTAAAGTTTCTTGTGTTGGTAGGTTTATTTTAAATATTTTTATCAGCTCTCCTTCCACTAGTAATCAAGAATGCATGTATCTATTTCCCAAGTAGCCACTGGAACATTTACATTTACACAAAAAATTTAAGGAAATACCAGCAACCACCATCTGTCCATTAACTCAAGATTTTACATTTTGAACACAGCAAATAGCTATAGAGCTCCCTCAAATCTCTGCCAAAGCAAGTTTTCCTTGTTTGTTAAGTTTGTATATATTTGTGTATGTCTGCTATGCTGAGGGAAAATGCCTATATTGTCTCTCTCTACAAAAATGCTGCCCTAGTAACACATCATTTTTAGGGAGTGAGGGGGTGAGGATGTAGGTAAGAACAAAGAAGGGGAACAAAGAAGGATAGAGATCTCTTTGTCCTGCAATTTGCAGTTACTAAAGGATACAGAAATCTAGCCAAAAACTTTAGATAGAAATTTTCGAGTTTCACCATCTTAAGTCTGTATATATTCCACTGTCTCCTATAATAAGTGATTCCAAACCTGAGGTCATGACATTCAGAATACTGTAATTTTTATGTGTAAATTAAGTAGTAAGAAATAGTTCTAAAGAAACAATCCAGAAGAGGAAGCAAAAACTAAAATCATGCATGGCTTTGTGACTTTCCAGCCCTGAGAACTTGGCAAGTCATGAACTTCTGGTAGCCTGTCCTCTCATATGTAAAAATGGGAATAATTCTACTTCCTCACAGGGCAATTGTGTGAAGATCGATATCATACTATATGTGAAATCACCAGAACACAAGCCATGTGAATTCCACATCAAATTGTTGATTTTTTACTCCTAAAGTCTTAATAAAGAAACGAAATAGAAACACCATAAAAGTAATATTTACTTTTTTTTGGTGCACAGAAGCCCATACAGGTAGCCTCATCTGGGAACCTGTTCTCATTGCTGTGACACCCGCCAGATAGGAATTTTTCACATGTCATGGAACTGAGATTGAAGAAATACTCTTCTCTGGGCTCTCCACACTGCCCCTCACTGACTTGCAACCTGCAAATTTTGGGAACTTCTAGGAAAAGGAGGGCATAAAACAGTGTTAGTCAAAAATTATCTTAGTATTACATCAAAACTTTACTATATTTTCAGAAACAACTGGGGAGAAAACAGCATCACATTTAGTACTGGGATAGTAAATCCCCAAGAGACTTTTCATTAATCCAGTTATTTTAGCTTTTTTTTTTTTTTTTTTTTTTTTGTAACAGTGGCTCCAGACCCGAGTCAGCCAAATGTAGTGGAAATTCTGTGTTCTCACAGGGTGTTCTGATTTTTCTACACATGAAGTTAATTAAACTTATTCACACGGATGGGTATTTTTGGCTTACTTCCCTGAATCGCAAAGTCCCATGTTCTGTTACTGGCCTTAACAGATACAATAAATATAATTAAAGTAAAATAGAAAACATTATCATGAATCTCCACTATATCCCTGTACTAAGCCAAAACATGTTTGGGCATCCAGGGACAAAAGGAAAATTTATAGTTAGCTAAATCATACTTTAATAATAAAATCCAGTGAAAGTATTTCAGATTGATGGATGATCGACATGAGGAAACAGTGTCTTCAAGGAGGCATAAAATTAAATTACCACCAGCCCTTCCCTGCAAGGAGCGCGCAAGAGTTCTGAGCTTGCGTGCGAAAACTTACTCTCTATCCTCCAGCAAGCTTCGTCGCAGGCCTCCCAAGTTTCGAAATTGTTGTCGTTGCCCTCGCAGCCTCCGTACATGAACTTGCGGCAGCTCTGTGTGTACCTGTCGTAGTAGTAACTGGGGATCCGGGCCCGGCAGGGCCCTTCGTCCGGGGGCAGGAGGCAGATCTCCGCATTGTTTCCTACAGGAGGGTCAAAAGGAGAGCCTGAGAGAGGGAAGGAGGTCAGCCACGTCTCCTGTCTCCCGGGAAGGTAGAGGCTTCCCGGGGGAGTTCTGTTCCGAGCAGCGGGGGAGTTTGCAGGAGAGAAAGTACAAACTTCGGCGGGAGTGCCTCTTCCCACGGCTCTAGACTCCCGTGCGGCAGGGGCCCGGGGAAATCCGGGTGGAGAGGGTGGGTTCTGGGGGCCCCACTGCCACAGCGCCCTCACTGCCTACCTCAGCGGAAGCCCGGCGCAAAGAGGGGGGTCCCAGACCAGCCCATACCTGGTGACTCCTGAACACCATCTCCCAGCACGGTTCCCATCAGGAGCAATGGCAGAAGTAACAGCCCGAGAGGTCCAGTAGGCTCCATGGTGTCCGGTTCAATTGGCCCTCGGGGCGAGGCGTTCCTTGAAAGTCCCGTTGGAAAAGGGTGCACGGAGTCCAGCCTCTAGGCCGCCTGGGTGCCGACGTGCTGGGTGCTTGCTTTATGTAGTAGGGTAAGCCTCCTCCGACCCCGGACGGGGCGGAGCGTGCCTATGCGGAGCCTGGAAGGGAGGCTGATTCATGCCCTACTGGGCTGTGTGACCCGCCACAGCAGGGCGCTGGAAAGTGTGCGGGGGAGAGGAATTCCCCACCAGGTTGAACCTGCCTCTCCCAAACTTTCTCTCGCGGCCTGGCGGGGGTGGCCAGATGTGGCGTTGTGTCAGTGATGGGAAGTCGGCAAGCTAGAGGGAAATGACCTGGGGGTGATTGCACAAGGTTCCAACTTGCAGCATCACCCTGAAGCCTGAGTCCATGTTCTGAAAGCTCGAAATCCAAGTACTGCAAGGGCAGAAAGACAGTGTGAAATTCTTTGGGCTGAGGGGAGCCTGGCTCATTGCAATAGATTCCTTCATTAGATTAGAAATTTGAGTATGTATATTTATTTACATTTATATGTATGTACACATTTCAATCAAGATCTAATCTCCATTTAATAAAAGGCTCATAATATCTCAAGTGTACAGCACTATTCCAAATCAAGAATTCGAACATTTACAGCACTCCAGAGCATTCTCTCATACCCTTTCCCAGTCAGTCCTTCCCATCCCAGGCAGGGGCAACCACTTCTGATCCCCAGACGTCCGTTTTGCCTGTTCTTGAATCACATGCAAATGGAATCCTAAAGTATGTACTTTATAAAGTTTTGTACTTCTTTGGCTCCACTACTGTTTTTTTTTTTTTCAATATATGAAATTTATTGTCAAATTGGTTTCCATACAACACCCAGTGCTCATCCCAAAAGGTGCCCTCCTCAATACCCATCACCCACCCTCCCCTCCCTCCCACCCCCCATCAACCCTCAGTTTGTTCTCAGTTTTTAAAGTCTCCTATGCTTTGGCTCTCTCCCACTCTAACCTCTTTTTTTTTTTCCCTTCACCTCCCCCATGGGTTTCTGTTAAGTTTCTCAGGATCCACATAAGAGTGAAACCATATGGTATCTGTCTTTCTCTGTATGGCTTATTTCACTTAGCATCACACTCTCCAGTTCCATCCACGTTGCTACAAAAAGCCATATTTCATTCTTTCTCATTGCCACGTAGTATTCCATTGTGTATATAAACCACAATTTCTTTATCCATTCATCCGTTGATGGACATTTAGGCTCTTTCCATAATTTGGCTATTGTTGAGAGTGCTGCTATAAACATTGGGGTACAAGTGCCCCTATGCATCAGCACTCCTGTATCCCTTGGGTAAATTCCTAGCAGTGCTATTGCTGGGTCATAGGGTAGGTCTATTTTTAATTTTCTGAGGAACCTCCACACTGCTTTCCAGAGTGGCTGCACCAATTTGCATTCCCACCAACAGTGCAAGAGAGTTCCCGTTTCTCCACATCCTCTCCAGCATCTATAGTCTCCTGGTTTGTTCATTTTGGCCACTCTGACTGGCGTGAGGTGATATCTGAGTGTGGTTTTGATTTGTATTTCCCTGATGAGGAGCGACGTTGAACATCTTTTCATGTGCCTGTTGGCCATCCGGATTCCACTACTGTTTTTAAGACACACCATGTTTTTTTTTTTATTTTTTTAATTTTTATTTTTTCAATATATGAAGTTTATTGTCAAATTGGTTTCCATATAACACCTGGTCCTCATCCCAAAAGGTGCCCTCCTCAATACCCATCACCCACCCTCCCCTCCCTCCCACCCCCCCATCAACCCTCAGTTTGTTCTCAGTTTTTAAGAGTCTCTTATGCTTTGGCTCTCTCCCACTCTAACCTCTTTTTTTTTTTTTTTCCTTCCCCTCCCCCATGGGTTTCTGTTAAGTTTCTCAGGATCCACATATGAGTGAAAACATATGGTATCTGTCTTACTCTGCCTGACTTATTTCACTTAGCATAACACTCTCCAGTTCCATCCATGTTGCTACAAAAGGCCATATTTCGTTCTTTCTCATTGCCATGTAGTACTCCATTGAAGACACACCATGTCATTGATAGTTCATTCCTTTTAAATGCTGAGTCCATTCTTCCAATGTTTGAATATATTACAGATGTCCTGTTAGTGGACATTTGTGTTGTTTCTAGTTTGGGACTGTTAGGAATAAAGCTACTTTGTGTGCACACACAGCTTTTATTACTCTCGGGTAAAATATTTATGAATGTTAAAAACTGCCACTTTTCCAAATTGATTATACCATTTTATACCCCCTCTCCCCCGAGCCACGTGTAAGTATTGTAGCTATGTTTTTTGAGCTGGAACATCAAAGTCCAAAGAGAAGTGGGCTTAGGGGATCACAGATTCGCCCCTTCCTGTACATTTCCTAATTGTCAGTGCATCTTTATTAAAGTTCACTGCTCCTTTAACATGTCAGCCCCAGTCTAACCTTTTATTTACACAAAACAAATTATTCACGTTCGGTTTTCACATAAAACGTTAAAGATATTTTTGGAGAATATTTTAATGGGTTCTCTTGATGAATGTGTCTTCCCTTCCTCCCCTTTTTCCTCTTGTTGTATTTAATATTTTCAAGAGAATAATTATTCCTGGCTTCTCCTGAGGGTCTGGACGGAGTTTACGGGAGTTCTCTTCCAAGTTTCTGAGAAACACTATGCTCACACTTAACAGTCTGGGATATTTTGCACACTATATCCCTCGTGCCAGTTTTCATTTATCCTGATGTCACAGCATAGGATCATATTCTTAAGAAAACTAGCCTCTTCTGGAAATATTCAGTGTTACTGATGCTGTCAGATTACCAAATATCTGTGATTAAGACTGACAGTCCAAGATATAAAGATAAATGTTTAACAACCAGCTCTCAGGAAGGGGAATACCAGGGGTGGGGAAGAGGGAGGTGGTGTTTTTGGTGTGTATAGTTTACTGATTTCCATGGTATAAATGCTCCCATCATGGCCAGTTTCAGGCTACCAGAGTTGGAAATAGATAGGTACAGTCAACCCACCAGAGCCAGCGTGAACTGGCTTTAGCACACCAACTACTGAAATAGCCAGCTGGTTTGGGAAAGACACATTCCTAGGAGAAGCAGATTAGACCCTCTCTGTACCTCTCAAATGTTAATAGGAGAGGGAACTTTTACCAAACAGCCAGTATCACATTCAGGGGAAAATTCAACTTCAAATTTATCTATTTTCATTCTTCTGAGTATGATTACATATATCTTACACGTGGACTAAACTAAATTAGACTGATTCAAACTTGTCATTCAGCAATGGCTGTTGTCATGTCTGTTCTTTGTTCTCAGGTGCTGGTACTTTTTGATCATCTTTTGCTTCATATAAAATGAGGAATCTTTTGGATTAGGGCAGATTGTTTTGGGAAATTGCATGCTGCAATAGGAAAATGAATTTTATTCCTTGCTCCTTCAGACAAGTCACATAAACTCTCTGAGCCTCAGTTTGCTTATCTGTAAAATGGGTGAAATGACTATTCTTGTTTACATGTGTGTTATAAGGATTAAAAGGCAAGTGCGTAGGCATGCAAAGAGATGTGCTTCAGCTTCTCACACACAGGCCCAGACTCCCATTGAAAACCTTGGCACAAAACTTTAAGATCGAGTATCAACCATAATCAGGAAACAGCAACATGATCAGACAAACAGCAATACAATCAGAAAACTGGCCTTGTAAGACTGAAACCTGTGACATTGTTCCCACCAGCTCTCCTCTTGGCTGAGCTCAGAGGCTACCCCTCTGACTGGGAAGGTGTCACACAATCAGGCATCTATCCATGATGGTTTCTTCTGGGGAAATGAGCCTCAGGATTCTTTCAGCCAGAGCAGTGTACTTAGTCCTGCTAAGTACTCAGACATGCTATGTTACAAACACATGGAGGGGAAGGGGAAAGGGCCAAAACCAGGTTTTTCACCCCTCTGTGGTGTAGAGTCTGTGGACACAGGTCAAAATTCGAGTTCAGAGATATTCTAGAAATGTTAATTTCCTTCCTTTATTCTGTGTGCTGTAGGGTGCATCTCTTATTTTTTTTTTAAGTTTATTTATTTATTTTGAGAGAGAGAGAGAGAGAGAGCAAGCAACAAGCAGAGAAGGGGCAGAGTGAGAGGGAGAGAAAGAATCCCAAGCAGGCTCCATGCTATCAGCAAGGCCCTACTCAGGGCAGGGCTCAATCTCACAACCTTGAGATCATGACCTGAGCCACAATTAAGAGTCAGATGTTTAACTGAATGAGCCACCCAGGCGCCCCATAGGATGCACCTTTAACACCCCTGTGACCACTGAGCAGAGACAGGGAAGGAGAATTGAACAAGTGAAGACAGGTAGAAGTTTGAGATTTTCAAGCCAGGTTATCAGGAAGGAAATTACTCCTCTTAATTGCAAAACACTTCAGTATTTTTATATCTATGAAAAAGATACCATGAAAAAGATGTAAGGGGAATCTAAATTTCCTGGGACTACTTTAAATTAATGAATTTATACTTAGGACCATGTGGAAGGGCCAAATGACTACTACAGTCAGCCTCCATAGGGACGTCATATTACTTCTATATCCTTAAACTAGTATCTAGGCCAAAGTTACCACATAGCAAAGGAAAAGAATTCCTTTATCCAAAGTCAACAGGAAGTGCAAGGCTGGAGGGAACTGGGAAGAACAGTCACCCAAATTGATTTGTCATTGTTATACCAAGTAATAGCTTTAGTAGCTGTGGCCAAAAAGTAGAGGTTCAAAATAGTTTGGAGTTCTGTAAAATAAGGCATGGAATTCTTATCATTTGAATGCTAAAGGAACTATAAATATCATCTATTCCACTATTTTCACTTCACAGAATTATAAATTGAGACCTGGAGAGATAAAATGGCTGGTCATGTTTATTTACCTTAGTTGCTGGCAGAGACTAGAATCCAAGTTCTGATACGCAGCCCTGTATTCTTTCTAAGCCCATACATGGGCTCTTTCTACTGTACAAGGCATTGGAGGAAAACACTAAAAACCAGAATTGAAGCACACAGAAGCTACAGTGACTTCAGGAGCACCTGTGCATGTGTCAGATCCTTGCTTCTGTTCTTTCTCACCACCACCACCACCCCCGACCCCGTAAAAAATGGATATGAAGTTGATTTGGAACACATTAGCTCCTAGAATTCCCAGTCCTGAAGTATGATGTTCTGTCTTTTGAGAGCCACACATGCTTGGACTGTCATCATGAATTTTAGGAAAGGATTGAGGCAGATGGTCCTCCCCTCTGTCAGACACCTTAGAGAGAGGTGGCATGGTTAGCTCATGAAGGAATGAGGAGAATTAATTGAGTCCAGTGATTTGGGGGATATGTATTATATAACATAGTCACTTAAGGAATTACACTGATAACTCCTTAGTAAACAAAATTCTTGCTGCCTTTTAGCTTAAGCCCTCACAAAATAAAATCTGAAATGAATCCAGCTGGCTCTAACAAGAAGTTTACACATTTGATAAGAAAGGCAGTTAATCTTTTCTGAGAGATTAGGGATCACGAGGATTTTGTTAAAGTTTAGGCAACTCCTTCACCAAGAAGGCGTTTTTCTCGCGAGTTGGACCACATACGAAATGTTTACTCTATTGCGCCCTCTGTCGGACATAGTGTGCATCTGTGAGTCTTCTATAATAAGATGGAGCCACATAAGCGGATGAGACCTTCCCTATGCCTAATTTTATTATTCTTGTTCTCCTTAGGGAGAACGAGATAATGGAGTATTTAATATGTCTTGTACCATGGTCATTTTTTTCATTCACCTATTTTTAAAATAAGCAGAATTAACATTTAACATGTGCCAAACCTTGTGCTAGGTGTTTGGGATACAAAGACGAACACATTAGGGATCTCATAGCATAATAGGGTAGACAGATGAATATCACATAACCAAATTGCAATATAGTGTTTTTGGTACAATATTGAATTATGTACTAGGTTTTATGGGATCATAGAGGAGGAAATAACATTTTAGCAAGAGCTCAATTCAAAATAATAGGCAATCCATATAAACATATCTAACATTGTATCTTCTATGCCTATGGGACACAGAGACTCATTCTTTCAACAGCTAGCTTTTTTGGTTGGTTTTTAAAGATGCTGTGGCTCTAGCAAAGCGTTGCCTTCTGTAGGAAGGTAGAATCTCAGAAACCCCCTTTCTCTTCTACCCAGATGTATGTTCCCTCAGCTATCATGCCTATCTAGGAGGCAGACCATCTTTTCTCTTGCTCAGGGTGCTACATATTTAACTATGTAGGGCATCTAGAAGGTTGGGACAAATTTGGGACTATTTCATCCAAGATGTTTCAGGCACAGTACAGTCTTACCATCTGTCCAAAACTCTAGCCTGGGCTACCAATCCATCAGAGAGTGGCATGTCAGGAAGTGGGGAAGACAGAGAAAATTGTCTCTAACTCCTGAATATCATGTGGGAACCTCAATAGCAATAACTATAATGATGAATGTGATGTTTATTGAGAGTATACATTGTATTTTGCATACATTAGCTCATTAAATCTGCCACAGTAACCACTGAGGGAAATACTTTATTCTCCTCACTCTGCAAATGAGCACTGAAACTTCAGGTGAATATGTGTGTTGGCCAAAGCTATACAGCTAGTTCAGGCAGTCTGAATCCCGATCCCATGTTCTTACTCACTGTGTGCACTTTTCTTTTTCTTACATAGTAGTGGGGACCCATGTCAGGCTTATCATATATAACACTTCCTCATGACCTTAGTTCAGTACCTGGGCAATTTTATCTCAGATTTCCTTTTTACTCAAACATAAAGTTTATCACTGAAAACAAATAGATTACTTTAAATACAAATAGATACAATTTAAATACATTGCTGTAATGCTCCAAGAGAAACATCTGCCAAAGTTAGTAATCAGATTAGAGGATTGAGAGAGTTAATCACTAAAGTCCTTATTTTAAGGGTTATATTTAGCAGAAAGTAATGGACCTTGACCTTTCTAGTATAAAGACACTCTTTCTTACAAAAAATATTGTCATTTTTATGCTCTAACCCAAATCTCATGTTAGTTACACATTACTTACTAAAATGCCATAAACCCTTCAAATGTTCATTTGTTCTGGTTTTGAGTGGAAAAGCTTTTGTATCTTAAATCACACAGGAAGGACAACCTGCCATTTGGGGGTTGGGGGAGGCGGTAGTTGCAGCTTGAAAGGGAAATACATCTCCTAAGACTCTTACAATTTTTTTTTTTTCTTTCTTGACTATTAGCCAAGGAAAACACTGAATCAAACTGAAAGGTCTGTATTAAGAGGGAGTTGAGTAGAGTGGCATGGACCAGGTCTACTGAAGGAGCCAGAGAAGTGTGAGTTGTTCCTACAGGTCAATGGGATCTCTGGCATTCTCTGTCTTCCTGTCTCTTACCATAGAAGTTATGCCCTGGTCCAATCAGACACCAGCCCCTTAGCAACTGCTCTGGGTCTTTTCCCCTCTTGCCTTCTCAAGGACTTGACTCCTGTCACTTTTCTGTAACAACAGTGCTTCATCCCAGACTATTTTCATCCCAAACTTAAAGTTCATATTTAACTCTCTATCCCTTTTCAGTTAGAGCCTTATTTCACTGCTCCCTTTTCCAGCAAAACTTACCAGAAATGTTTTCTTCACTATCTGCTCCAATTCCTTATCTTCCTTTCTTTCCACATTGCACTCCAATTAAACTTCCATTTCGGGAAGAAGAAGAACAGGAAGTACTCCTGTCAAGGGCACCTCATTATGTTTCCACATCTTACTGGACCTCTCAATTCATATGACAACCAAAACAGCTGCCCCTAAGGTCACCAAGGACCACATTTTTTCCATCTACCTTTTGTCTCAACAATGTTTAACAATTTCAAATCTTTCCTCATCCTTGAAATGCTTTTCTTTTAGTTTTTATGACCACATTCTCTGGTTTTCCCCTATTTACTTGGTATTCCTTCTCAATCTGTCCTTCTCCTCTGCCTGCCCATTAAAGGTTGGGTGACTCAAAGCTCAACCTTGAGAACTCTTCTCTAACTGTACTGTTTTTCAAATGTATATTCATACATATATATATGTATATATGTATATATACATATATACACACACACACACACACACACACATATACGTATATTTGTGTATAGTCTTGATCTCACCTCTGAATTCCAAACACTTACCTCTACTTAATATCTGTATTTGGATGTCTAATAGACGTCTCAAATATTATGTGTCTTAAACTGAAGTCTTAGTCATAAACCTTGATCTTCCTTCTTTCTGTCAATGACACTTCTATGTAGACTTTCAAGCCCAAAACTGGAATTACTCTTGACATGCCCGTCTCTTCATCACCCAACCCACCAATAGTCCTGTCGGTTCTATCTGTAAGTCACATTTTTAATCTGCCCATATTTCTTTATATCCATCGCCACCAATATAGTTCAAATCTATTTGTTCTTAAGGGACCATTGTGTTAAGTTCTTACATAAATTCCCAGTTTCCACTTTTGTTCCCCACTCAGCCCCACACAGCAGAGTATTTTTAACATATCAGAGCATGTCACAATACCTCACTTCAAGATAAAATCTAAAGCCCTTCATTAGCTTCTCATTTTATTCCTCACCATTCCTCTAAGTGACTGTATGTGATCTGACTGCTACCTCCCTTACTGACCTCACCCCCTCACTCTCCATCGAATCTCCCTCAAGTTACACTGTGTTCTCTATTCTCCTAGTACAACAAATTTGTTTCTACCTCAGGTCCTTTGCATGAGATCTTCCTTCTGCTTAGCCTTTCTCCTTGCATGAAATGCTCATCTCCTTATCTTTACTGGCTCCTTCCTGACAGTCTTGGTCCCACTGACACTACCTCTAACCAGTCTATATGATGTTGCTTCACATAGCGGTCACTCTCTATCATAAACTATAGCCTTTATTATCTGATATCACTTTGTTGGTTCCTTTTGTTTTACTTGTCTTTTCATTATATCTAAGCTCTGCAACAGCAGGGAACTTACCTGTTGTATGCACCATTGCATCCCAGTGCTAAGAGCAAGACTTAGAAAGTAGGAGCTTATAAATGTCTGTGAAATAAACAAATTACTTATTATACCTCCCCTAGCACTTATCACAATCTAATATATGGTACATTTTATCTTGTTTATTGTCTTTCTCCCTCATTAGAATGTACATTCCTCATGGGCAGTGTCTTCTGTATTTTTCTCTGCTCTACCCTCAAGCATCTGGCACATAATAGCACTCAGTAAATATTTGCTGAATGAATGAATAAAATGTTAGCTATTTTTATAGTCCCAAGTATAATGTCAGGACAAAAAATAATAGTACAAGATAAGAAAATTTATAGCCATATGATTACAAATTTGTTGTACATAATACAGTGGATTTGTTTCTGAAAAGGTGTCAAATTCAATGTTTATAAGTCAAAATATTTAAAGTGTGCTAGCAATATTTCTATTTCAAAGAATGTGCGATTGGTCCTCTATCAAATGGGGGACTTCTATAAGTAATTTCAATAATTCCCCCTAATATAGCCCTTATAAGTTAAATATTTTATTTTATTTTTTTACTTGTTAAGTTTATTTTTGAGAGAGAGAGAGAGTGTGTGTGTGTGTGTGAGAGAGAGAGAGAGAGAGAGGAGAGGAGAGGGAGAGAGAGAGAGCAGGAATGGGGCAGAGAGAGAAAGAGAGAGAGAGAGAGAATCCCAAGCAGGCTCCGCACTGTCAGTGCAGAGCCAGATGTGGGGCTCAAACTCACGAATTGTGAGATTGTGACCTGAGCCGAAACCCAAGAGTGGGATGCTTAACTGACTTACCCACCCAGGCTCCCCATAAGTAAAATATTTTATCAGGTTCCCTTACTTCAAAATATGCTTATCTATAATGTGTAAAAACAAACAGAAAACAGGTAGCTTTTGAACTTTATACTAGCCCACTTTAATTCTAGAGTAAATCAGCAAGAATCCTAATGGAAACACTGAAGATATTAAGCATGAGACACTTAAGTTACTCTACACAGATTTATCCTCCCTACATCCCTCCCCCACATCCACAAAACCAATGAAAACCATTAACAACCTAACATATTTTCAAAAGTCCCTGGAGGGGGCAGTATTGCCCCCACTGAGAACACTGCTGTATTGATGGGGCACAACTCTGAGATACTTCCTCCCTCTTCGCTTCCCTTTGCCGGTTTGGACCTTATTTCTTCTGATGGTAGTGAAGGATGGAAGAAGAAGTAAAAAGGCAAATATCTTCTACCAGGGTATGTTTCTCCCCTGAGTTAGCCATAAATTGCTACCTTAGCTTGTTGGTTTGTGTCTTCTGTCCTTCCCTTTTATATTCTGGTAAAGATGGGGTGAGTAATTAGGTGAGCTTGGTAATAGGGGCAGGGGCAGTTATAAGATCTAGCCCCTCTTAGGACTTTCCATAGACAGGTGAGTCAACTTGGAAGCTTTGAATATAAGTGACCCAGGTATGGGCGGGGGGGTGGGGGGGTGGTGGTGGTGATATGGCAGAGTGGGCTTAATGCCCTTTGTTTTCAATTTTGTGCTTTCTTTCTGTGTAATTCTAGAGTATGAAAAAACAAATCTATTCTTTTACACTAATTTGAAGAAGGGTAACAGTGTGCTGAAAACAAAAACAAAGATAAGTATGCTGGAGTCGAAAATACCCCAGACCAGAAAACAAACACTTGTGTTATAACCCCAGCTCGTTTGCCACCCATTGTATGATTTGGGGCACTTCAATCTCTGGACTGCATTTGCTTCATCTGTAAAATGGGATAAGGCATGATTAGATGATGCCACATCTAAATTCATTCTAAACTCTCAGTGCAACTCTGAGCCTTTGGTCTCCATGCAGACAATATACACTGCCCTTCTCTGTGTGTTGGGGTGTCCTTGAGGGAGGTTAGAGTTTTGATATTCGCTCTTTGAGTTTTCTCATGCAAGTCCTGTGGCATCAAATTTGGCAAGCGTTCTCACATCTTCTAAGATTCACCTCCATCAAAGGAAATGTGTTTTACTTAAAATATTATTAAATATCGTGAACCACAGCGTTTTAGAGTTGGGAGATCATTTGTTAATAATGTTAGAACTTTGCACTTTTCTCTGTGTCTAGGTGAATTTTCATGACATAGGTTGCAAGTGACTTTTTCAACTTCAAGATCCTCTTTTATGTATTGAACAATTCAGGAGAAAGGACATAAAAGTTATGAAAGATATGAATGCTCTTATAAAGGTCCTTACAACCCATTGTGCCTTAGATTTTTTAGAAGCAGAGCCTAAGGCTTTCCTTGTTCAAGTGACTTATCAAGGGTGGGCTCTCAGGAGAAACCTCTGAAGGAGGGTGGAAAGCATGATGAAGCAGAAGTTAAGCAAAGTTGTAGTTTCAGATGTCTAGCTGATCCTGATCCCATGGGGAGCTCTGGAAGGTTCTCAATCATAAGGTTGTTCTGCCCAGAGGCAAGTGGTCTGAGCTATTAGAACCCCACTTCAGCCAGCCATGTGCTACATGGGCCAGCTGAAAGCATAATCTCCCAGACATCACCAGCTGAAGTGCTTTCCATCCTCCAAGAACAAACTTATGCAGAAGGCTTACCCTTGGCAGTCAACACCTGCAGGTGTTAGGGAGATGAATACCCCACCCTGGAAAGGGAGATCTAGGCAGGGTACCAACAGTGTCTGCTATGCATGATATTAAATGAGTGAAATTATGTCCGCATGATATCCTTTAAAAGCACTTATAAAGCTACCTATCAGCAAATGACATGTAGGATAACACAGTCTGAAAACCTGGAGGTACCCAGCTAACATGTACTGAGCACTAGCTCTGTACTACATACTCTATGTAATCTTTATTCCTCTCAAGAAATCTACAATGTAAGTAATAATATTGCTTCTATTTCCTAGTAAACTGGGGCACAGAGAAGTTAAGTAACATGATCAGGGCCACACACCTATCAAGAGCCAATGAGTGACTATTTCATTGGCAAAAATATGGTAGGGATTCTCTAGAACAGAGAAAATTAAATTCTAAACCCTGTTCCAAATCAAAACCTCTTAGATTGGATTCATATTTTAACAGGTCCTAAAGTGATTTTTACACACATTGAAGTGTCAGAGCCATTACCAAATGGAATTAGTTTTCCAAAATGGAGAAAAGTTGTGCAAAGGCCAATGTCAACAGCTGAAAATGATCAGCAGAGATAGATACACTTGTGAATGGTTATAGATAGTCTAAAGGTAGTGAGAAGGAAGGGGAGAATAAACTTGAGCATGGGCTCTTGAATACGAGGTAATAATTACATAGGAAGGAACAAACTTTTTGTTGTCATTGTTTCTTAAAATAGGAACAAAATAGCAAAAAAACAGTATAGGGAACATTAACTTTGGGTACTGATAGAGTGTTTTTTTCTATATTTGTGCTGGCATTTATTCCTAAAAACATACTAAAATGTCTATTTCTGGGGTGCCTGTGTGGCTCCCTCAGTTAAGCATTAGACTCTTGGTTTTGACTCAGGTCATGATCTCATGGTTTCATGAGTTTGAGCCCCACATTTGGCTCTGTGCTGGCAGTGCAGAGCCTGCTTAGGATTCTCTCTCCCTCTCTCTGATCCAACCCCACTCATGCTGTTTCTCTCTCAAATAAATAAAAACTGAAACTTAAAAAAAAAATAAATAAAATGTCAATTTCCCAGAGAACAACAGTCTATTATAAGACTGAGAAAGGAAATAATGTTTCCTCAAAGGTTTTAGAAATGATAACACTGTGTAAGCATAGGGAAATAAGTTAATTTCTGATAAATTATTAGCAGAATATTTTTATGTAGATGTACAATGTTTGCTGAAATAGCATGTGACCTGAATGTGTCTACTTTAATAAAAATATGTCATTATAAAAATTGGACCAGGAAGACAAAGGAGAAAAAGAGAGGACCAAAAAAGGAGAGATTATAAATGATGCCACTTGGCTACAATGAAATATTTTCCAGAGAGTTGCATACGGAACTGGACAGTTCCAGCAACTGGACAGTTGCTTATCTTCCCCTTTGCCCACTGATAAAATCAAGGAGAAGAGATTTCTGAGAGTGCAAAAGATCCTTCTTCTATGATGAGCATCAGTAGATCAGACCCACTATGCTACCTTTAACCTGCTCCATTTGCTCATCATTGTTATCCAATGCATTGACAGTTATTACACACTTCCAAGTATTGTTTAGAGTAACATGCTAGTTTATTTTTGATTAATAAGATTGTTTGCTGTATTTCTACTCTATTGGTTCATAGTTCAATCTATTATTTATAAAGAACTCATAATAACAGTTTTTGTATGGTTCTCTGTTAATACCAGATTAAGTACTCTAGCGATTTAGGGGATTAATGGGCAGTCCTCAAAATGACCTCAAACTAATTTAAATGGCATAAATCATATGATGGAGGGCTTTGGTGTTGGAGAAGAAGGTTGGAAACCCAAACTTTTAAATTGTGTCAAAAAAAAAAAAACAGGGAAAAAGAGAGGCTTTTGGTGTTGAAGATTACATATGATTAAACTGACCTCTCCCCACAAACCTACTAGCAGGTGTTTAGAGTCCAATGCTTGGTTTAATCATATTAGTGAAGATTATAAAGGAGCTTTAAAATTGCAAGGCTAGCGTGTAGTGCTAGAATTGTTCAGAGAGCGTTCATAAGAAATCCATTATCACAGAAAACTAAAACAAAGAAAGAATTCACTTAGTAAGTTAAGAGTGGAGGGAAGTGTTGGCTAACATTGGCTTTAAACAAAGGCCAGCAATTCAGGTGCACGAACTATCTATTTTTTCAGCAGGCAAAAGATGCCAGTGATCAATATTGAGGACCTGACGGAAAAGGACAAATTGAAGATGGAAGTCGACCAGCTCAAGAAAGAAGTAACACTGGAAAGAATGCTGGTAAACTGCTGTTCTCTTTTGAATTTTATTTTAAACAGTAGATATAGTAGGAATACTGGGTCAGAAACCATTGCAGGGGAGCAGAATTTGCCACCCCAAAATATGTTCCTTTGGCATAAGCATTATTTTAGGCTGATTATTTTTAAGAAACAGCAGATAGTAGAGAAGCTCTGGAAACCAAGTAAAAGCTGCCCTTTTGTAAGAGACGTTTACAGTTATAAGAGAACTCTCCATTTGTAAGGGTGTCTTCTTCTGAGAAGGCATTTAGAGACTTAGGATTTAGAGAAGACTCTAAATCTCTAGAAACTCATATCAGTAGAGAAGGCAAGGACTTAAGTCCACTTGATTTAAGTGGGTTTTTGATGACTGGTTTTCCTGGAAACCTCCCATAACTGGCCTGCTCCCCATATCCCCCAACATCTTTTGTCTTCAGCTGGAGGTAGTATTTAATGGGATATCTTAGGTCATTTTGGAGAGGTTATTCATTCTCCTGGGTCTCTCCCATATATACAGGAGGTACACGTTATTAAATTTCTGTGCGTTTTTCTCCTGTTAATCTGCCTTTTTTTATTACACGGGTGTCTCAGCCAAGAACCTAAAAGAGTAGAGGGGAAATTATTTGTCCTCCCCCACACCATTTACTGGAGAAGCTCAATGTAGTTAAAAATAAACTGTTCGGGTAAAAATTCATCAGAGATTAAGAAAGTTAGTAATCATAATTATCTCTTGATTAGACTATAAATCAAAGATTCGGCAAACTATTTTTCATGGGCCAAATCCAGCCTTTAGCCTGTTTTAGTATGACCACTAAGCTAAAAATGTTTTTTACATTTTTTATAGAGTTGTTTTAAAAATGAAAGAAAGAAAGAAAGAAAGAAAGAAAGAAAGAAAGAAAGAAAGAAAGAAAGAAAGAAAGAAAGAAAGAGGCAGAAAGAAAGAAGATGAGACAGAGGCCATATTTCAGTTAAGCAGTAAAGTGAAACAATACATATAGGCATTTTATTTTTACTTTTCTAAATTGATAAGCTTCTCTTTATTTAATGCAATAGTTTGATGTTTAAATACTTTTAGCCAAAACCTCATCCCCCCCAGCACTGTCATGGCTAGTAATGAAGGAGTACATTCTATTCCTTCTTTGCAAACAAAAATGAGTTCAAGCACAAGAACTCACTCGTTCCTCCTAAAAACATATGACAGATCTTGGAAACGGATACCAAGAGTTCTCTGCTGTTAAAAGGACCAGAAATGGCAAAGGAATAAAAGTTTCCTCCAAGCAAACAGTGACTGAAGCTTGGAAGATGTAGATATGTATTTTAGATCTCTTCATTTTAGGAAAGTAAGTAGAACAAAAACTCCTCCATGAATAATAAGAGTATATTTTATATTTTTTCAAACATTTGTTTTATCAAGCCAGAGCAAAAAAATGGGGAGTAGTTTGCATTATCTTTGTATTTTGCTCAAAACTCTTACTCCCAATACATATGGGAATTTTGGGGATTTTTTCCCCTTTATAATTGTCTCAAACTCCCCTGTTGCCCTTTCCATACAGGCAAGACATATTTTGTTGTAAAAAAAAATTAAATTTATAAATATCAAGAAGAGCTTGGAACTCACAACAAAAAAGTTAAAATCTTTATAATTTAGGAAACATAAACTTTTGGCATAAAGGAAAGTTCTTTTTTCTTACTTGAAACATCCAAAAGCTGTTTGATTACTTATATCCTCAGGATTATTGTTTTGAAGGCAATTTGGTTGTGTTCATGTTTATTATTCACTTATGGCAAGCTCACCTGGGAATTTTTATTTTTTTTTATTTTGGGTAAACATCACATACATCTTACCATCTGTCAGGTTTGGGGGTTCCTTTTCCCTACTACTCAATGTCTCCTCGCTCTTGGAAGTCAAACTAATTTAATACCACACTGCCCAAACCACACACACCTACATACAACCTACATGCACACACACACACACACACACACACAGAAATTTTAGGTCCTGAACCGACATTTCTGATACAGGATGGTATAGCATCCTTATAGTATGGTCCAGTGGATAGATACTGGAACCATATCCCTGGCTCAGATTCTGGCTCCACAGCTTTCTCTCTGTGGAACACTCACCTGAGATATTTTCTGTAAAATGGGAATAGTAACAAAATGTAATTCAGAGGACAATTGGGAGGAATAAATGGGATAATATATATAAAGCTCTGAAAACAATACCTAGGACATAGCAAGTTTTTTCTGCTATTATTACTACTTTTTAAATTATTATTTAAATTAAACTACCCAGACTAGTTTGTAATATGCCTCAACCTCTTTTGCTATCAAGGCACTATTGTCAGAATAAGACAACTGCTTGCATCCCACTTTTAGAGGACAGATTTGCAATGACTATATGTCAATTTATTGGGCAAAGATTGAAGATAATCTTTGTGGTAATAGCTAAAAATAGCTGCCATTTGATTGAGAATCTGTTGTATGCTGGGAACTTAATGGAACTAGTGTTGCTGTTCCTATTTCGTAGATAAAGTAACTAAACCTTGGGTGAACTCTCCTAACTAAGGGTCTATTGTGGGTAAGTGGGTAGAGCCAAAATTCAGACCTGGAGTGGCCCGAATCGAGTTCATGCTTTCCACAATGCCATATAATCCTATATTAAACTATCTATACTTATAATAAGCTTCACTGAAATACATTTTGAACAACACACTCACATGGGTTTTGGGTAATTTATAGCTCCTTGTAGCCCCAGATCCTAGACATTGTCAAAACCAACCCCTCACTGACTCCAGAATTAGGACAGCAGTTAAACGTCTATTCCTGACATCTGATTGGGGCCCAAAAAGCTGGTGTTCGGAGAAGTATAAAAAAAAAGTGAATCTACATGCACCCCCATGTTTATAGCAGCACTATCAACAATAGCCAAAGTATGGAAAGAGCCCAAAGGTCCATCGATGGATGAATGGATAAAGAAGATGTGGTATATATATAAAATGGAGTATTACTCGGCAATCAAAAAGAATGAAACCTTGCCATTTGCAACTATGTGGATGAAACTGGAGGGCATTATGCTAAGTGAAATTAGTCAGAGAAAGACAAAAATCATATGACTTCACTCGTGAGGACTTTAAGAGACAAAACAGATGAATGTAAGGGAAGGGAAACAAAAATAATATAAAAACAGGGAGGGGGACAAAACAGAAGAGACTCAAATATGGAGAACAAACTGAGGGTTACTGGAAGGGTTGTGGGAGGGGGGATGGGCTAAATGGGTAAGGGACACTAAGGAATCTATTCCTGAAATCATTGTTGCACTATATGCTAACTAACTTGGATATAAATTTTAAAAAATAAAAAAAATAAAATTAAAAAAATATATATATATAAAGTGAATCTAAATCTTAGTTTTGAGAAAGAACAAATGTGAATCTGAATTACTGCATATTTTAAAATTGTATATAAACTCCAATTGAAGGAGCCATCTGACCAAGGTCTTGCCTCAGTTAGGAATGATGTTTTCTAATATGTACATAATGAGTTTACAGAGTTAAAAAGTAATCTTAAGTCTTATATCTAATGTTGCTGGAAATTTTCATATAAAAATAGCATAAATATTTTATTAAAAAAATACAATACCTAGATAGCTTATGGAATGGCCACCTAATGGGCTGCCGGAAATGAAGTAGTTTCATGTTAATTTCATGAATGATGTATTAAGTGAAAAGGAAACAAGCTGAAAGTTAAAAGGAATGATAACTTGATCCTGTGTATATATGCATGCATATGCATGCATACACACACACACACACACACATTTGTATTTATATATGTTATAGAACATTGACTCTAAAAAGTGGGTTAAATGTTACATGGATCATTCAGGCTCTGGCTGAGCCCATTAAAGTACTAAAGCCTGATTTTTCATGAACTCATTATTATAATAGTGCATATGAGGGAAGGTCAATCTCACAAAAAAAAAAAAAAACTCAGTTCAACAAATACTTATTTATGGAGCACCAACTAAATGCAGTCTGTGTTCTCGATACATGTGAACAAATCAGCCAAAGGTCCCTGACCTTTTGGAGGTCACCTTCTAATGCACTGTCATCATCAATCATTGTAAATGAGTTTAAAATAACATTACATATGTATACTTCTGAGAATCCAGGAGCAGTGATAAGCCTGGAATTTAACAATTATTCATTCCCTTCCACCTTTACAGGTCACATTTTTGGAAAGAGGAAAAATATTCAATCAGTGTTCACTCTGGTGAACAGCTATTCCTTCTTCTCTCCTAGAAAGTACATACGCATTGGCGGAAAGCAGAACCACATTTAAAAGAACACAAAAATTATAATAAATACATTCTTGGATTCTGCAGCAATTGTATTGAACCAAATGTGTCATTTCTTTCTCTTTTCCTTTAAGGTCTCCAAATGTTGTGAAGAAGTAAGGGATTATGTTGAAGAAAGATCTGGCGAAGATCCACTAGTAAAGGGTATCCCAGAGGACAAAAATCCCTTCAAGGAGCTCAAAGGAGGCTGTGTGATTTCATAAGAAAAAAAAAAAAAAAAATCCTTGGAATATCTTGAGCTTTAATGACAGTACTAGTTTTTGGTCATGTATAAGAATTCTATTAAGCATGTACGTAAAGCTTTAAATTTATAATTATAAACTTTAAATAAAAACTGGGATGTGATAATGTATAAATCTGTTTTTCTTCAACTGTTTAGTACAGTGAATTTTGATTGACCTTTTTCTTTTAACGATACCTACTGTTTCATGGGGCGCCTGGGTGGTTCAGTCGGGTAAGTGACTGTCTCAGATCATGATCTCACAGCGCAGTTCCTGAGGAAACGTCATAAGAAGCCAGAAAGTTCTGGCCCTGGCACTTCACTGCCTCTCTGACTTTGGATAAGTTACTTAATCTTTTTAAATCTCAGTTTCTTCTGCTGTAGGAAAGAAAGAATAATGGTTCTATCCCCTTTTACTTGGGGTTAAATATTACACTAGAGTGATTATGGCATTTAGTGTACCACCTGACACACAGTAAGACCCAACAAGTGTTAACTAGTGTTACTGAGAAAGGAACTAGATGCATATCCAGAAATCTTTAAGATACGTGCTATTCCATCCCATCTCTAAGAAGACTGTCACCAATACGGTCCTTTTTCCTATAGCAGTGTAAGAGCAAAATGGTAGAAAAATAGCTTTGTTCTGCATCATCTTCCTAATCAGTTTCCTCCTGGCATCTTATTGAGTTGACATAAGCCAAATCTCACTACCTTTGTGCTAATGACTAAGATAATTTGCCTCTGTTTCTGTAACAAATGATAAGTGTTTATTACCCCAACTTGGAAACTACTTTTATTGTTACTGTTTCCTTATCCTATCTCACACGTACAGTGCTATTTTTGGATACGTCAGTGATCAGAATACAAGGAAATGTTAATTAATGTTCTTTTTGTTTTATTTTAATGACTTATGGGAGAGGGAGAGCGGCAGGGAGAGAGAGAAAGAGAGAGAATCTTAAGCGGGCTCCACGCACAGCATAGAGCCTGACATGAGGCTTGATCCAAGGACCCTGGGATCACGACCTGAGCTGAAATCAAGATTTGGACACTCAACTGACTGAGCCACCCAGGCACACTGATTGTCATCCATTTTTTGAAAATTTTTAAAAAATACTCATTTATTTTTGAGTTACAGAGAGAGAGCACAAGCAGGGGAAGGGCAGAGAGAAAGGGAGACATAGAATCTGAAGCAGGCTCTAGGCTCTGAGCTGTCGGCACAGAGCCCAACGCAAGGCTTGAACTCACGGACACTGAGATCATGACCTGAGCCAAAATCAGACACGCAACTGAATGAGCCACCCAAGCACCCCTGTCATCCATTTTAAAAACAAGGTAAGAATTATCTTTATTTGGTCTGGAAGGGAATCTCAATGTGGTCCCAAGTTTGGCTCCTAGCACGGTGTTTTCCCACTCTGGTGGTAGTAAATGCTCAGCAAAGATCTGCTGACTCCTGCTCAACCCTTTCATTTTGAAATAGAGGAAATCCAGGCTCAGAGAAGTGAATTGGCGAGTTTCTCAGGCCCAGACTCCGGATCTCTGGCTGCGTGGTTAACAACACACTCTATCACATATAGACATGCTTTTGGTATTAAGGGATTCCAGGATAAACTGTTGGATAAACTACCCTTTCCTCAGCAGAAGCTCTTTTCCCCTGTTTAAAATTATAAAACTCCTTTCCAAGCACCCCTTCAGCACTGCCTGTCTTCGTGTTCCACTCTATTTTCTTCCATAGCTCCCACCACCATCTAGCATACTATATATTTTACTTGTTTTACTTCTTTAATTGTGGTCCATCTCAAGGGTTTTTCCATGTGCAGTTTGATGCAAATTAATGTTTATTAAGTGTTCCATTTATTTTTTTCCCCCTGATTAAAAAAATACAGAGTCCTTGCTATGGCACTTAGTAACACGCATGATCCTAACCAACATCTCTACATGCATGGTCCTAACTAACATCTCTAACAACTGGAAATAGATCTGAGAGCCAGATAATTCTAAGTTAAAGCTTTGGTTTGTCCACTTTCTACTTCAACTCTTTGAACATCATGAGTTTTTTTCATGTATAAAATGAGAGCATAGGATGGATTCTTATATGAAAATTTAAAATCACTTAGAATAGAGATGAGCAAATGTCCTCTATTATAATAAACCTTGGAGACTTCCTGTAGCCAACAAACTTAACTATTAAATGACCACTGACATGACACCCCATTTCCCCACCTTCTGCAGTTTTAGTCGTATTGATCTCTCCACCTGAAATGTCCTCTTCTCTAACTCACTTCAGCCTTTTGAATCCTACTCCTTTCTGAGACTCACTAAAAACTATCTTTTCTGTCCCTCACTCCATCCCAAGAGTATTCTGTAAATCTTTTAACTCATTTAACATCGCTTTGCTTTCTCTTATTACAGTTGGTATGGTTGTCTTGATCTCAATTCTGTATTGTAAATTCCCCAAGCCAGACGCTCTGTTTATTATTGAAACTGCCATACCAACTAATAAATTGTCTCTACAATTTAATTGACTAAGTGTTCAATTAAAAGCAGGAAAGGGTAATACTTTTTATATTGGATAATTCAGAATTCTTATTAGCTTAATTGAGGAATAAATCGACAGTAGGGTAACATTCGTATTGCTTAAAAATACAGATTGTCAGCACACCTGGGTGGCTTGGTTGGTTAAGTGTCCAACTCTTGGTTTTGGCTCAGGTCATCATCTCATGGTTTCATGAGTTCCAGCCCCATGTCAGGCTTGGTGCTGACAGTGCAGACCTGCTTGAGATTCTCTGTCTCCTTCTCTCTCTGCCCCTTCCCCCACTTGCACTCTTTCTCTCTGAAAATAAATTAAAAAACTTAAAAAAAAAATACAGATTATCTGCAGAAGTTGGAATAAGATAAAAATCATAGAAAGGAGTGACAGAGAAAGATGGTTTAGGAAGAAGGATGTGATAATCATGAGTGTTCCACAGGCTATACAGCTACAACAGTGAGTGACCTTTTTTTTTTTTTTCTTTCTAGAAGTTGTTATTTCAGGACCATGGATTACTAGGTAAAAAGGAATGAGGTAAGATTACAGGGAAACAAAAGAGCCTTAGCATTTGGCTCTTCAACAAAACTTCCTGGGACCAGTAGTGAGAATGAGTTAAGTATACATACTGCAGTATACCATTTGAGATACTTGCACTTTGAGGGTATTTTGTACACATAAGTGAGTTTAAGCTTTAGCAAGAAAAAAAAAAAAAAACAGTTATTCTAATTTGGACTGATTTGATTTGAGCCAGATTTGAAAACAAGGCTAATATCAAACTTCCTAAATTCTTAAAACAATATTAACATGAGGAAAACAGTAAAATGAGTAATAAGAATGACCAGTTAAATGGAAATTAAAGTCTTGTATAAGCACAATTGATAAATCATATTTGATATGAATTATAAGTAGTTGTTAAGATAGTTGGGGCATTAGGGGCACCTGGGTGGCTCAGTCGATTAAGCATCTGACTCTTTTTTTTTTTTTAATTTTTATTTTTGAGAGAGAGAGCACGAACAGGGCAGGGGTAAAGAAGGAGGGAGAGAATCCCAAGCAGGCTGTGAGCTATCAGCGCAGAGCCCAAGGTGGGGCTTGATCTCACAAACCATGAGATCATGACCTGAACTGAAATCAAGAGTCTGAAGCTCAATGGACTGAGCCACCAAGGCACCCCTAGATTTTGACTCAGGTCGTGATCTCAGATCATGAGATCGAGGCCCATGACTGGCCCCAAGCTAGGTATGAAGCCTGCTTAAGATTCTCTGTCCCTTTGTCCCTCCCCAGTGCACTCAAGTGTGCTCACTCTCTGTCTCTCAGAAAAATAAAAAGGATAATTGGAGCATGAGACACAGGTCATCCTCTTACTTCATATTATCTCCATCTAGAAAAGGAAGCTTATGCACACAGTTGAATGGGTCAGTTGTGAAATTTTCCATGGGATTGTTATAATAAGTTGAAGTAAAATAAAATGAACCAAGTGCATCAAATATTTGTTAAATATGTTCCTTAAAGAAACCATCATTTTAATGGCCTAAACAGTCATCATGAACTTTATAAATTCCAGAAGAGCAGAATTTGGGAAATAACCTAGTTTATTTACACTAACAAAACAGAGGCAGAGAGAATATATGTCCTGTAAAAACAAACAAAACAAAACAAAACATAAGATAAAATAAGACCAGAATCCTGGTCTTTTTGAGTTCAACCTAGCATTAAATCAACTCCAATATGACACTCTTGATATTTTCTTATATAGTTTCCTTTATATGCATTTTTAACAACATACTTAATACATTCAGAAACATAGCCAAAGAATTTTTTCTTTTTTTCTTTCCTTTTTTCCTTTTTTTCTTTTCTTTCTTTTTTTTTTTTTTTTTTTTTTTTTTGCATGTCAAGGTAAATATTTCATGGTCTTTGCTCTTTTATACTTTAAAAGTAGAAATAGGGGCATCTGGCTGGCTCAGTTGGTGGAGCTTGTGACTCTTGAACTCCAGGTCATGGGTTCGAGCCCCATGTTGGGTGTAAAGGTTTGATAGATGATATATAGGTAGGTAGGTAGGTAGATAGATAGATAGGAAATAAACACATGGTTAATTTTCTTAAGCAGTTTTCTTTAAAGCATTTGTCAGAAGATAATGGGCTAATAAAAGTTACTTTCTGGTTATACTTGTTATTTTCATTGCAGAATGGTTTGTACACATAACTATTTTGTAAAAAAAAGACACAACAATCATAACTTCTATTACTTATATGTAAAATATAAGTAAAAAGCTTACATTACATTTGGATATAACTGATATGGATTTTAAAATCTGTTTATCCAAACGGTTTTGTTGGTAGAACATTTCTGTGAGAATGCACAAGAAATTGCTTACCATGGTTGCTGTCTGGGAGGTACATTCCATGCTAGGGATGGGGGCTACATGCTCTTCTAAAACGTGTTCCCAGCATCTTACCATTTAAAACCAAACAAGACAGTTTTCAAAATGTTGTGTGGTCATGGATTTCAGCATTTCTCAATTCTTTTTAGTTTAATCAATTAACTTAATATGATATTAGGACCCTGCATTATTTGATAAGAATAAAAACAAAAAATAATAATATGTATTTCATCTCTAATTTAAGTTTCATAATACTGTGGAAGAAGTGAAAGAACCACTGTGGTTTTATAAATATTTATCACTGCATGCAAGTTGATGATTTCATAGAGGAAAAATTTCCAGGCTAAAATAATTCGGCTTTTATGATTTGGACCAAAAAGAAATACATTAAGTTACTTAAACAACTTATTTAATTTGGGTGCTGAGTTTATTTAATTTGGGTCACGTTGACTACTTTCACTAACTTGTTTAAGTTATTTTTAACCAACGTTTTAAATCTGAGCAATGGGGAATCAGAAAATACAAATTGCTTTTGGAGACAGATGTTAGTTTTTTGTCTTGGCTCACAGCTTACTAACAGGGGAAAACTTTGGCAGCTGATTTGACTTCTTTGAGCCTGGGAGATCCTGGAATGTGTGGTATTTCAAATATAGAAAAAGAAACTCCTAAACAGTTTTCTTTGTGGAAGTGATTTATCAGATGTGGATACATACATACAATTAGAAACAAAACATACCTTGGCTAATCCACCTCTCCCCTTCCCCATCCTATATTGTATAAATTAGAAAGCCAAAATCCAGAAAAAATAAATAAATAAAGGACTTTTCCAGTGCTAGCCAGGGACAGAGCTGGGACTAGACCCAGAGTAATCACCAAGTAGCTTGTTGTCCTTCTTGTTCCAAGATATTCATTGAAGATAAGTGGGTGGAACATAGAAATTGTGAGCAAACAAAACCTCTGCTCACAAGACAGGGAGTGACAATGGGTGTCTCAGGTCAAGTGCCCTGAAAAACTCAGTTCATGCCACCACTCTTGAATCTGGCTCTGTAGGCAGGAGGTAATATCTCCAAAAAGAGAAATATCTGACTGGGAAGGTTTCCTACCCTTAATGGTTTATTTTTCTTCTAGTCTGTTGACCATCATTAAGAAGGCTTTAGTTTATAGTCAAGGGAAACCTTACATTGCAGGTAAGCATTTGTCATAGCAGACACTTTTCCTGGCAGCAAGATGAATACTGCTTTGCAGATAGTGGAGAAACCAATACTTAGTGAATCTGCTGCCTATGTCCAGAAAGGTGCTGGAGCCAGGAATTCAAGACCCATGGTGTCAACAGTCACCCAATCCTTGGTTGATAGGGAGTGGAGAAATACTTTCTGGTAAGAACTTTAAGACTGCTGCTTCTGTCTTCTCTAGTATCATCCGCGTGTCCACTAAATCATTACAAAACACTCCGCTAAAGAAAGAACAAAAACTCTGCTGTGGAGGATGCAGACGATTGCCAGAAAATGGTCCTGCAAGTTGTAAACAATATTCACATCCCAATGACTCCTCGATCCCCCAATGTGTAAATATGTATCAGGCACACAACCGACTGGGTCCATCAACAGACGTGGTGTGTGTTTCTGAGATTACAGGTCAGTTTCACTTTCCTTTTGGGCCTTTTCTTAAGCGTTCACATTTCCCACAGTACACATGTATATTAACTGGGGAAAAGGAACATGCTGTATATTTTTGAAACTCTTGGAGAGGTGAAGGGTCGTTATTTCCTGCAGGGTAGTGTCCTCCTTTTCTTGCTTCACAAACAAAACCCGGATGTGACTTGGAAACGGAAAACAAAACAAAACAAAAAAGGAACAAAAAGTAAAACTTTACAGTTGTTTCTCCAGGAAAGTGGGTTAGTGCAGCCCCAACCCTCGAGCCGCAGCCCTGGCCGGTCCCGCGCGGGCGTGGCCGACTCGGGAGCCGGCAGAGGGCCAGCATCCCGCCCGGAGATCCCGCAGCACCGAGCTTCTCAGGCTCCCTCCCAACTCTACCGTCCCCGGGCTCGCAGGGCCCGGCCACCCGGGGTCGTGGGAGCCCTAGAGAGATCCCAGGGCGCTGGGCAGGGCCAGCACGTGGAGAAGACCCGGGGACAGCTGAGCGCTCAGGGCTCTGGGGGCCACCTCGGGGAGGCGGTCCCGTCCTGAGCCGGAGGGCGGGGTGCGCGGGCACCACAGTTACTTGGGGACGCGCCCTGGTTCGCCGCACTTCAGCCACTCCACTTGCAGAGCAGTCCTCGGGCCCAGCTCTGGGCTGAAAATGCCGGCCCTTCACATCGAAGATTTGCCAGAAAAGGAAAAGCTGAAGATGGAAGTTGAGCAACTGCGCAAAGAAGTGAAATTGCAGAGGCAACAGGTAAATTGTCCCAGAATGTTATTCCCTTCTCTGAAATGAACCAAGGGTGGTTTTGCCTGGTTTGTTACAGTAAAACAGTACAGCTTTTTTGTTCTTTGGTTTCTCACCCCTCCCCGCCCCCCCACCAGCGTCTCTTGAAGTGGGGCTTTGGTTGTACCTGGCAACTGCCAGTTGATGTGGAGAAATCACAAGAGGGAAAGGAGAGCGCAAGGATCCCATGAGTTAATTCAAAGCCAACTGTCAGAGCATCTGAGCCTAGCATGGGGGACCATGGACAAAAAAATTCTGCCCGCTGTTAGTTGGTTTTAAAAACTCAAATTATAGGAAGAAGGCAGATGGCTATTTCATTCCTTGATCTTTTTCATTAAGGGAAAGACTGGTATTTAAAGGTGTTTTTGTTTTATCACTATTTAATTCATCACAATTTAGGTAATTTGAATTACATAGTTTTGAATTTCAGGAGGCCTCTCCAGAGGTATGCAATGAACAGTTCACTGGGGCTTGGAAACAAAATCTTACAATTCCTATTTTTATTTGTTTGTAACTCTCATCCCTTTATACTTTCCACTTTGTTTTAGAAGGGCGCACAATGAACGAATACAGCATTTTTACACTTATATATAAGTAATAATATATATACTGATGTGCATTTGAAAACTCTTTTTAGTGATCATGATTAAAAATCTTAGAGACCACTAAAGTGGATTACAAATTCAGTGAGAACATATGCCTCGGTGTTCAGAAGTCTCCACTGAAATTTGTTGGAGATTTTGTAAATTTTACTTCAATTTCTTACTGGTATTGTGAGCATGCATTTCTTCCTTTTTTCTTCAATCAGGCAACCTGTAGTCCGGGAATAGGTTTTAGGATAAATATTTTTTAAAGGAAATGCTCTAATCCTTTCTCCCCAGCAAAAAAATAAAAATAAATTAATTTCATTTTTCTGTGCTTTAATACTAGAAAAAATTAAGGAAAAAATGGAAATTAAGCAGGTATGGTAAATATGCTCGCTTGCTTTCCTGCTCTACTTTAGTAAATCTATTCATGACACAGTCCTGTTACTCAGGATGAACATTTTGAGTAATAATTGGAAGATGCAGGTGTTTTTGAGTTTTACTCTTTGTGCATTTCTTTTCTCAAATTTAACCTCCAAATCCCTATGCTTCCTAGATTTTGGAGTGCAAAGTTACTTCTATCCTTGTTCAAAGTTTTTGTTGCTTTAAAAATACTGCTGTGTTTAAAGGAAAAAAAACAAAGTTATAAGACCCAAACAATAGGGTAATTTATTGAAACTTTAAGGGACCCATTTTGTGGATGGCACAGTGCAGTATGTGTTGGCCGCTTAGATTTTTTTCACACACTGCTTCGTAGAGGTTACATATTAAACAGTTGCATATACTGAAGTAAAGCATTGTACAAAGTTGTAATATCCTAGTAACAGAGTGTGCAGAACTTACAGGAGAAAAAGAGACAAATGTCTTCTAGGTATTTTAAGCTTCAAATTAGAAATCGGGCAGGAGCCTGGGTGCAGCTGACTGTGTGGAAATTAAAGGTATCATTCATTACCCTGTTCCTCCCTGGCAGCTCCCCACCTCCACTCTTTAGGACACACCCTGCTGGATCTGTTTTCCAACTCCAAGTGTATGCCAAGGGCGAAGAAAACATGAGGGATAGCCTTAGGGGATACAAGGAGAGGTGTCTAAATCCTAATAATAATACTCAAACATATGTTATCAGACACTTTGAATTATAGAGTATTAGTGCTATACAAACATTATGGTTCTTAGAGATCCTTCTGTGCTTTCACTTTTAAGGATAAAAAACTGAATCCCAAGGAGGCTAACCACCTTCTTATTTAAGACCTCAGAGATAATAATAGAGCACTTACTGAAACACATGTGTTCTGATGCCCAGTTCATTATTCTGTCAATAAATTGTACATGTCTGAGCTGTGTGCTCTGCTCAGGCCAAGGACACAAAATTCACAGGCTGAATTCTGGCTCCAGCTAATTGTTCAAACCTATCTTCTTGATCGTGGAAGGAAATGCTCAGAGGAGTAATTATTCACTTTCAGAGGCTGCAGATCTCTTCGGAAACTTAATGAAGAAGCCTCTGTAAGAAAGACACAATTTGGGGGAACTCTAATCTTATCCACAAATAGCTCTGGGGAGACAGACCCCAGGTTATGGATACTTGTATCTGTACTTCTGACAATTCACATAAAATGCATGCACTATAAATGTCAACAACAAATAAAAGCAATTGTCACCTGAGAGGGTGGCACTTGAATAGATGGTTATTTCTCCACATTTTAAGTCATATAACTACATCAGCTAGTTTTAATTTTTTAGAACAGTGGTCTTTACATTGTGTGCAAAGAATCTTTGGGGTATGGGAGTAAGATATTACAATTTCTACTTTTGGTTAGATTTTAAGCCTCATCATTTGACAGTTTCCAGTTTATGTTTTATAATTATGCATTATGTATTAACACAGTAGCATCTGTGCTTATTTATAAGTAAATAATTACATATTATTTATAATTATATGCATTTGGGGATAATTATGCAAACGTGTTTTAGTGATTACCATTGAAACAATTTGAAGATTGCTAATCTAGATTATAAACTCAATGGGAACAGTTTCTTAGGGCTAAGAAGTCTATATTAGAATTTGCTAGAGCTTCTGTAATTTTTACTTCTAATTTCTTATTCATCATGCAGACCTTCACTAAGACACTAGTCCTTCTTTTCCTTTCCTTTTTATTCCTTTTTCTTTTTTAAACTCATTCATGCAACCTGTTTCTAAAGGATAGAGTTTCTGAGGAAAGTATTCAATCCTTTCTCCTTTGTAGGAAAAGTTTCAACTAATTACATAAACACAAGAGTCTCAGATAAGCCTAATAAACCTCAGATAAATCTGTTGTTGTGATCATTGCCCTCCAGCAGTGGGAAGGGATTCTGAATAGAGACACAAATGGTATGAATAGGCAACCTCCACCTTCCCAGCATCAGGCCTTCTCCAGTGTTTCCATCATTTTGTAAAATTGCAGAACATGGCACACGCCCATAATAAGTGAGAATTTTGGCAGGATGCAGCCCAAAACATTTGGGGATTATCTATTCCTGCACCTGTTCATTAGCATGGGAAATTGAAAACGGGGTATGTTTCAGTTCCTAAAATATTATGGATACACCATAATTGTATTTTAGCAGTGGCAGGAAGTCATATGAGGCACAATGGGTAGAAATTGCTGGGGATGATCTGTTTAATATGGTGACTTTCAAACTTTTTGGCCCTCACCATAGTGAGAAATGTATTTTAGACTGTGTCATTCATATGTAGCATATGTATTACACATGCTTTGTGCTAATATTTTCATATTATTTCATTTTTTAAAGTGCTGGCTGTACTCAATTAAATTAATTTCACTAAAGTGTAGATGATCCTGACCTGATTCATTCTTTTTTTTTTCTTCTTAAGGTGTCTAAATGTTCTGAAGAAATAAAGAACTACATTGAAGAACGTTCTGGAGAGGATCCTCTTGTAAAAGGAATTCCAGAAGACAAGAATCCTTTTAAAGAGAAAGGCAGCTGTATTATTTCATAAATAACTGGAGAGAAATTTCATCCTGAGTAGAAGAACTAGCTTGTTTTGGTTTTCTGAAATAAAACCAAAATTCTTTTCAAAGAAAGAAAAACAAAATTTAAAGACTTTCTTAAACACTTCTATTGATATGATTATGTATAAAAACTGTTTCTCATCTTTGCTAACTACACACCCTTTCCAAGAGGGCAGAGAGTATCAAACATACAATTATGGAAATAAGGACATTACTTGTGCGTGACTCACCTCTTTTCAGTGTATTGCTTGATGCCTTAAATAAAGTTTTATCTCTGGAAAATGCCTGTTGGTGATTTAAAAAGTGTTTTAGTTTTCTTTGTTTTGTTTCTGTGTTTGTTTTTGGCATTTACTTTTATGTTTTTCCCCTTAACCTGTCACGTGCTTGGGACGTGTATCAAAAGTTTAGATGATTTGATCAGGTCTCCAATCCAGCTCTCTCTACTTCAAATCTCGGTTGGTTTACCGTGCTGAATTCTGACTCCTGGGATGTTTTTTACCTAATTGTAACTCTTAGGGAACGGAGTGAGTAGAATTCCTTAACATTGACAGGAGCTGGAGTCTCTGAGTCAGGAGCCACTTTAGTGCTTCCCAGGTTTATCATCAGGCAGATCTTGTTCAAAGTGTTGCTGCAATAGTGGCCTTGGGAAAGGGCCAGGTTTGGGGTGCTGGAGAAATACCCAGAAGGTCAGCACTGGTATGTCCCTCCTCGGGGAGCTGCATCTCCCACAAGATCTGCAGGTCCTGGGTATGGCGACACTCCAGCTCTGTGGCATTGGCATGGACACTTGGCTCTGCACCTACTCTAACCAGCCTTTTCCAGCAAGCCCAGGCCAACCATACTGCCTTTTCTTCTCCTCCAAAGGGACCAGGTAGTCTTTTTCCCTTTCTAAAATTAGCTTTTACTTCTCATCAATCTGTAGGCATTCGTCACATAGTTTGACCATTCAGCCTTTGTCAGTGATAGGTGTTGCAAATAACCTTCTCTGGCCCATGGCTTAACATTTCATGGAAGGATGGTAGCTGCTATAGTTTTAACCCCTGGGTGCAATGCACCAAGGTACATGACCCACTCAAGTACTTTATGAAGGCACCCGTAGCACTGACCTCAAAGAAAGGGACCTTTCTTCTTTGAGCATTTCCCCCCACCCCCATTCTGTTGAATGGAAATTGCTCAAGGTTTCAGCCAAAAGAAAGACCAGCACAACCCTTACAGGTTAGTTCCATTCAAATGGGCTTAGTTGTTACCTTGCCTTGCAATTTTAAATGTGACACCAGAAACCCAGGTTTCTCCTTGACTAGGTTTTTTCTCTTGCCTGGACCCATACCTTATCAAACCAGAGAGGCATCTGTGACCTCTAGCAGCTTCCTAAAGCATAGCAACCTCCTCGCTCTAAAATTACTTTTCTTTCCCTCTCTGAGAGGGAACAGGATGCTCCAGGCTTTTGAAAGAGCAGGTTACAGCAAAACAAGAGCAGGGACTATTTCCTTCAGTTTCCTTCTGTTTTCCAAGTGTTGACGCCATTTGGGATTACTGAGAACCCAGGGATAATTTTAGCCCAAAGCATGATCTACTCCAAGATGAGATTTAAGAACAGTAAAGGCATAATTTTTCCAACAGCCAAAGAACAATTAGTATTGGAATGTCATTTCACATTTAAAGTGGCCTGAGATTTTAAGAGTTTGGGGCTTAGGAAGTCTGACTTTAATGAGCCATTCATTTCTCTCAAGTCATGGGGTTTTCTTGTGTTGCATGAGGAAACAAGCATCTATTCTTGTTCTTGGTCAGATCAGATCGCCTGCTTCCTTCATGGAGGGCCAGATCAACACATTTATCCTGTAACTTCTTGAGAGTTGTGCATTAGAAGGCTATCCATTTATGTACACCTCCAAGTCCTAGCCTTGACTTTTCATGTACTTTCAGCCAGATGACAGCTTAGCCCACTTTTGGTTTTTCCTTAATAAATCTCCAATCTTATAGATGTTTGCACTAAACCTAATTCTGTTCTTTTTTTCTTACTGTTTCATCATAGTAATTCAGCAAACATGTAGAAGTATAATAAAATCCTCTTGATTTTCAAGTGTTCAACTGCTAAAAACTTATTAGCTTGCATTAGGAAGAAAATGAAAAATATAGCAACTATATATTTGGGTTTATTATAAAAGTAACCTTTAGTGAGTGGGACTTTGTTAAGTAGAATTTAAATCATGGGTTCAATTTCTTCCAAGTATATAGTTGTGTTAATCATTTGGTATCTGATTAAATAGTGACTATGCTTTGTGTATTGAGACTCAGGTTCTATGAACTCATTAAATTAGCAAAATTGGTTTTCCTATTTCTAGGCAGAATCTACATTACAAGCTCACTAGTACATGATATTTTAAGATGGATTATTTTACATGTTGGATGCAAACTGGTGTCTTGATATTTTCTAAATTTGCATTTCTTTGATTTCCTGTATTTTTAAAGTGTGATTTCACGTGCCTTTTGACTACCTTCACCCATTTCAATGACCCCAGCCCCCGCCTCTTACAACTACCTCTGTATCTATAAGCTTGGGTGTTGTTGTTGTTGTTTTTAGTCCATAAAAAAGTAAGATTATATGTAGTATTTGTCTTTCTCTGTCTGACTGACTTCACTTAGCATAATGCCCTCAAGGTCCATCCATGTTGTTGCAATGGCAAGATTTCCTTCTTTTGTTATAGCTGAATAATACTCCATTTTTTATAGATATTCCATCTAATTATAATACATTTTTATCCATTTGTCCATCAATGGGCACTTAGATTGTTTCCATATCTTGGCTATCGTAAATAATGCTTCAATGAGCATGGGGGTACAGACGTCTTTTCAAATTAGTGTTTTCATTTTCTTCAGATAAATACTCAGCAGTGAATTGTTGGATCATATGGTAGTTCTAGTTTCAGTTTTTTGAGTAACTCAAAGTTACTGTTTTTTGTAGTGGCTGCACCGATTTGCATTCCCACCAACAGTGCACAAGTGTTCCCTACTCCACATCCTCACCCACACTTGTTATTTCTTGTCTTTCTGATGAAAGCCGTTTTCACAGGTACAAGGTGATATCTCGTTATAGTTTTCATTTGTATTTCCTTGATGATTAGTGATGTTGAGCATCTTTTCATGTACCCATTTTTATCTGCTTTTATTTGTTTGAAGGAACATTTTAAGGTTATACAGGAAACCAATAGTAATTTTATAAAGTTTTGATTTTTGTACCCTGTAAATGTATTATCTACTTTAAAAAGTAAAAGTAATTTAAAAATAACAAATGGAAGCAAGTTTTATACTTACTATGTTTAGGATTTGGTGAGTAAGTGTATTTTGGTATTAATGTCCTATGAATCAGAAACAAGTTTGTATAGTTAACATGATCTAATAGTATATTTTGATCTATTCAGCTTATCCTGATAAGACAAAAATATTAATAATAATAGTTATTATAGTCTGTTATATTCATTATAAATGAGTCTTAGAAGGATGATAATCAATGAAAAATAAGCCCCTACTTGTAACAGTCTAGGAGAGCAGGGACTAATCAGAAGGTATTTCTCATTTAATAGGGAGGAGAGGGATGGTCATGGAAGGAAAGTGCTGTGGGATATCTCCTGTTAGAATGAACCCTGATACCCTGCTCTGTGTATCAGGCTGTCCTGACCAGGGAAGACCAGGGCATCATCAGCACCTTTTCCATCTGGGCTACATTCAGTCTGAGGAGATGAGTCCACAGACCATAAAAAACCATCCACCGGCACTAGGAGAATGTAGAGACTCATTAATGTCATTTCTTCCTTTTCCTTTGAATTCACACATACATTAAGTGATGACCTCCTTTTTAAACCTGACATTAAAGAGTACCTAACTTCATTGGACAGGATAATAGGAAAGGGGGATTAAAACAGGTGATTTATAAATTTCAGAAATTGACCTTAAAGTAATTGTGCAAAAATTACACTTAAAATGGAAGGAAAGATCTTTGTAAAACTAGCAGTCATGAAAAATAATTCACGTTGGCATATATAAAAATGTATGCATTTATTTATTAAAAACCAAAAATATTTGGAGCTCTATGTGCCACGTATTGGTTTAGGCCCAAGGGATATAGTGGTGAATTAGACAAAGTCCTTAACATCATGGGATTTACAGAAATTATAATTAATCAGATGTAGGCGGAAATTACAGAGTATATTATGATGTATAGGTTAGGATAACAGGAAAGTGTTTTTTTCTACTTTTTACTGATGACGCTGATGATGGCATAACGATGATGATAGCTTACACAAATGAAATGCTTAATATTTTTTGGACACTGGAGTAAGCCTTTTTACATAGATTATGTCTTTTGATCCTCACAAGTACCTTATATATAGGGAAAATGATTTACACAAAGTCATAGAGCTATTGTAACTGGTAACTGGCAACACAGACTGTGCCTTAAACAATATGCAGTACTGCCTCTCTTACACAAGCCAATATATATGTGCAGAATGAGAAGAACTATTAGCTCAACCATTTTCTGAAGTGGTTTTTGGCACGTGTAGAGCCAGCTCCTATCACCTCAGAAATATTTAGCCCCGATGTATGACATAGCATTTTACAGTAGCTTATTTCAGTTGCTTTTACTGGTTGGCTGGTTGGTGGGTGGGCGAGTTGGTTGGTTTCCTGTAATCACAGCCTAACATAAAAATTTTAACCTGTACCAAGTGGGTGAATTTTGCTTTCTTAGTAAAAATCATATCACACCCTAAATTTTTATAACAGTGATAAACTCAAATTATATACCAAATAGCATTTGCTCATTTGCTGATTAATGTAATCTCTCAGTTTAGTACTGGAATCTATCTGATAGAGGCTATATAAATTATGGTAGAGTATCTAGAAGAAAGAAATCAGACTCTGTAAGGACTTACATTTGGTAAGGACCAAAATTATTAAATCACAGCCCTAGAGAATTGCATACAGGTACTGAAGAATATTTTCTTTTTTTTTTTTTTAATTTTTTTTTTTATGTTTATTTATTTTTGAGACAGAGAGAGACAGAGCATGAATGGGGGAGGGTCAGAGAGAGAGGGAGACACAGAATTTGAAACAGGCTCCAGGCTCTGAGCTGTCAGCACAGAGCCCGACGCGGGGCTCGAACTCACGGACCGCGAGATCATGACCTGAGCTGAAGTCGGACGTTTAACTGACTGAGCCGCCCAGGCGCCCCGGTTAAGAATATTTTCTAAGTGATCAAATTCAATCTCTGAAAACACTTGGATGTTTTCTTTAATAAAGTTAGCTACAGGCTTTAGCTTATGTCATCTCATCCTCTTCTTCCTGCCAGCCTGAGACACCATGTTAATGACCCACTTAACCAGAGTTGGTTTGGGAATTGTTAGGCTGGATTCTCTATGCTATGAGTAGAGCTGTTTGAATCTATAAAAGGTTCTCATGTTTTCATATTGATCAGCATTTATCAGTAAATATCTTCAAATCCCATGTGGAAGTATTCAGATGAACTATAAATATGTAAAAAAAAATATTTATCCTGCAGAAGTAGTGTATTCATTCAAACTTTTGTAGCTCTGTTTGGTGTAGCATACGGAAGGAGAGAAAGAGAGTTGGTCTTGGCTTATTGAGTGTTTTGAAATAGTATTGAAACCTATATGTGTCCCAATCTAAAAGTGAAAAATGAAGAGAGGAGAGAAACATTTAAACATATATTAAATACTTTGAAAACATAGTCTAAAAACTACAGTAAATATTAACATAGGTCACTGATTACTTAAGAACAGTTCAAAGGCCGTTGGTGGTAAATGTTTCATCTTTATAACTGAATTTATGCATTAGCAAGGAACACCACAACATGGACGTGGGTGCTCTTTAACTGCGAATACTGAGACTTGCCTTTTTTTCTTTTTTTGTTTTAATTCATCTTTCAAAGATCACAAGCAATTGGGGTTTCAGCTGAGTCTTATTTACGTACGTTAATATAAAAGATATAAGGTAGAATAAATTAATATTTATTAACATTTGGATTTTTCAGTTGGGACAATGAATAATTTAGACATTTAAAAATAGTTTGTTTTAATTTGATTCAACAAATGGGTTAAGGGCCTATAAACATGACACTCTTGGACAAGTTCAGCCAATATTTTTTCTGCATTCTAGGAATTGGCAGTCAAAACAAGTGGTAGTGACATTTATCAAGTCCAATTAATTAAATCAATTTATGCACAAAGTGTAAGTGGATTTAGTGAGAAAAAAAAGGATAATAAGTGAATGATTACAGTAAGACTAGGACATTTTCTACCTTTTGGGGGAAACATTTCATGGATGAGGCACAATACCTTAAATGAAGGAAAATAATTTGTAAAGTATTAAACTAAGGGAAATTTCACTTATTGAGTGCAACTTAGCAGATTAAAACCATTTGTCAAATGTATAAATCAAAAGCAGAAGGAATCTATAGTTAATTGGACACGCTGTCTTCGGTAAAAAAGAAAAAAAAGTCTTTGAAATGCTTTTTCCGTTATTGTGGGTAATAGATTACCCAAATTCAATGACTGAAAACAATATATTAACGGGGTGCCTGGGTAGTTCAGTCAGTTGAATGTCTGACTCTTGATTTCGGCTCAGGTCATGATGCCAGGGTTGTGGGATCGAGTGCCTCATTAGGCCTGCTTGAGATTCTCTCTATCTCTCCCTCTGTCCCTATCCCCTATTCATGCTCTCTCTCTCTCTCTAAAATAAAATAAACTAAAATGTAAATAAATAAATAAATAATAAAATAAATAATAAATGAGACAATATATTTATTATTGCTTATGAGTCTACCAGTCAGTTTATAAGGGCCTTGTTCTCTTGATCACAGCTAGCTTGATTGATTCCTCTGTAGTCACCCAACGGATCAGCTGAGAGCTAACTGGTTAGCTGGGAGTTGGCTAGGGCAAAGTTGGTGACTGGGTTATATGCCTTTCATCCTTTAACAGACTTTCCTGGACTTGCTCTCATAGCATGGCAGAGTTCTGAGAAAAGTGGAAGTATAAAAGGTATCTTAAGGCCTAGAAAAAGAACAAGCACACCATCACTTCCCTGCATTCAGTGAAGGAAGACACAAGGCCAAACGAGAATCAAAGGGAAGAAAAATAGAAGCTCCCTCTTGAATGTAAGAGCTGCAAAATCATATGGCAAAGGGTGTAGATACAAGGAAGGGTAGAAAGTTAGGGGCAGTTTACAATCTATCCAACACATTGAGTGAGGATCTTGGCCTTGACCTGGGGCAACAGGAAGCCAATAGGAATAACCTAGGGATACGTGGGAAAAGACACTTTGTTAGAATAAAAGCTAGAAGGTTCCAATGATAAGGCAAAACGTGGGATAGTCACGGCACACACTTAGTAATTCAAAAAATTAGGAAGGGGTGGATTAGAAATCTATTGTGAGAGGAGAAGTAGCAAAATGAATTTGAGAGAGTTTCAGTAACTTGACAAATCCTCATAGCTACTGTGGCAAATCCAAACTGCATGAGAAAATGAGCAGCCTCTTGAAAATTAATTTTACTAACTCAGTTTATAAAAACAACAATTTCTAGGAAGTGGAAGACTGAGGTTCTGATTATGCCCTTTTCATCTTATGTTACAGAATAGAAAAGCCTCCTGCAATCCTCTGACCTCTTCATGCAGAAGGACTCATTTTCAATGGAGCCAACCTCTGAGAAGTCACAAGATTTATTCCCAGCAACTGACCAGCCAGTCTGGTTGAGGGTAAGGGCTATTATAAGCCAATCCTGCCAATATTTCAGAAACTAAAAATATCATGCCACTCCTTGCTCATCCTCTGGCAGCCTGCGTTTCTTTCTAGTCTTTTCCTAATGTTCTATCTTAGATGGTTGTGATCAGAGAGAAATCCAGAGAATTCGGTTTGCTGTTTAATTTACAGTCACCTCCCAGATTTGCGCTTGTTTTAATTCTTCTGAACATTCTGCTTGAATCTGGACTTTAGAGGGTTCTACTGATACTTCTTTGGGTATTTGTCTGTGTTGGAATTTTTTTCTTGGCATAAGACTTCTCTTACTAAAGTTGAACTCCTTCTCTTTAATCCTGACCACTGTTTCTGAGGCTGCTGATTTCTTTTATTATGCCTGAAGTTTCTCACATAATTCCTCATACTTTGTTGTAGTTGAAAGAGTGCAATTTATCTGGAAGGGTAAGAGTTTGCAAATACTTTTTGATTAGTGAGTAACACAATCACAAGTTTGAGGGCACACAAATCATGAGCTTACAGTCTTAGTGCATCCATTGCATTGGTAGCTAACTCTGAAAATATGTGATAATTTATCCTATTTAGAAGGACATTTTCAAAGCAATGGTTAGAGACTTTCCTTTACAAAATTTACTTGAGAGCCTGTACTCTAAACTTTGTGTCATTATCATGTATTTGTATAAACTAAAAACTGGATGTAAGGTTATGTATTTGTCATATATTAAGAGGGCCATAAGGCAATAGTATAAATGCATTTTCCTGAGGTCATAAGTCATATTGGTACACTAGATGGAAGGTTGTCAAACTTTTTCTTTTATGGGCCGCATGGTAACTATACTAGCCTTTACAAGCTATACTATCTCTGTGGCAACTACTCCAATATGGAAGCAGCCACACACAATAAAGTAGATAACCAAAAGAGTGTGGCTACGTTTCAATAAAACCATTTTTATACAAATAAGCAGTGGGCTGGATTTGGCCCACAGGACTCTGCTCTAGATCAGTGTTTCATGTCATGATCAATTTAGTGGAATGTTACCAATAATTTAATAAAAAATAAAGTAACATAAAATAAAACAAATAACATATCAGCCTACATTCTATATTGTGAAAGGGTAAGTATTTATCTTTTGAGACATATGTGTTCAGGTCGACATGTAAAAATTCATTTCTTTTTGTAGGTTCCAGTTGATAAAAGTTTGAAAACTGTTAGTCTAGGTTGTTAGAGCTGAAAGTTCAGTTTTTGATAGTATATAGTAAAGACTTTAACCTTGACCAAATTGAGGCATGGGTTTTCCCTACCTCTCATGCCCTCCCTCCCCCCACCCCCAGGTGATCTCTAAGCCGTTTGAATGTCCTAGCCGATCGGAGTGTCTTTGTTTACTTGGGGACTTTGGACCATGCCAGGAAATATAATAATGTGACTTATAGTGAGTCTTGGAGTCTTGTGGTATCAGCTGGATCTCTCAGGAGGCTGGAGACAGACCAAGCATGTGGATAGTTGACTGTGGGGCCCCAGTAAAAACTCTGGATACCAAGGCTTTGGTGAGTTTCCCTGCTGGGCAATATCCTGTGCATATTGTTGCATGTTGTTTCTGAGAGAGAAAGGTGTTGTCCATGATTCCATTGGGAGAGGGCAACTGGAAACTCCATCTTTGGAACTTTCCTGGACTCTGCTCCATGCGTCACCTCCCTTGGCTGATTTTAATCTGACTCTTTCAGCTGTGATGAACTGCAGCTATGAATATAACAGCTCTCAATGAGTTCTGTCAGTCCTTCTAGCAAATTACTGACTCTAAGAGTTGTCTGGGGTACCCCTGAACTTGTAATTGGTATCAGAAATGAAGGGGGTCCTGAGGACTATGTCCTTCTAGTTTACAAGCTGTGGAAGCCATAGGTCAGTGAAATTTATAAGTGTTGTGCTGGAAATTAGTGCAGCGAAACCACAACGAAAGTATCCGGTCTGTAGTCTCCTTATTCAGAGGCTTCTTCCTATTCCTGTGCCTATCCCTGATATTTGTTGACATTTATTGAGTTTATCTGACTTTGTGCCAGGGGTCTTGTTCACATTAACCTGTTTTATCCTCACGAGGACCCTATAAGATTTGTACTAGTGATGCAGGCCCGCCAGGTCCAAAGACCCAGAGGGGATCTCGCAGGACAAGCCAAGAGGGTCCTTGGCTTCATGCAGGATAGAAATCAAACATGAGCAGTGATGAAGTGGGAGCAGAGTTTATTGAAATTTATTGAAGAGAGAGAGCAGGTACAGGGTGTCTGAGAGACTCAGAAAGGAAAGGAGAGAGTGTCTCATCTTTGCTTGGGGATCAAGGGTATATGTCTGCATCACACACATCTTCTGTATTCCCCTTAGTACCTGGCATAGTCAACCCTTAATAAACAGAGGGTGAAAATGAATGAGGATAAAAGATAGAAGGTATTGGGTTAGAATCTCGTGTATCAGGCACTGTATAATTCCTGTTGGTATAATTTATAATGCACTGAAATCTAGGGGCTCCTGGGTGGCTTGGTCAGTTAAGCTTCTGACTTCAGCTCAGGTCATGATCTCATGATTTGTGGGTTCAAGCCCCACATCAGGCCCACATGAGCACAAAGCCCACTTCAGATCCTCTGTCCCACTCTCTCTCTGCCCCTCCTCTACTCATTCTGTCTCTCTCTCAAAAATAAATAAACGTAATTTAAAAAATCATAATGCACTGAAATCTAAAGTCAAAAAGACTGTTCTAACCATCTAATTAATAATTTGGGCCACTTAAAGACTCTAGAAGAAATCTCCCTTTTGAAATTTATTTCCTCCGTTTGAAATATATTTAATTGAATTTCTTTTTCCAGTCCTGATTTCAGGGCATGGATGAGGAGATTCACCCATTTACTCACCAGTGGGAGGAAGAAAGTTGTTTTCCTGCTCCTCATGTAGTTGATATTCTAGGAAAAACTAGATTCTTGGGATGAATAGACCAACAAGTAATAAATAAGTGTACCACTAATAATGACTTCCATTTGTATGGTTTTTTGATATGTTTCGTGCATCATCACATTATTTCATTTGATTCTGAGAGGTACACAGTGTAAATATTAAACCTGGCGGGATATTGTGATTTATGAATAAATATATATTTGGTCTTCCTCCTGTTTCACAGAGCTCTTAACCCTTCAAATTTCCTGTGTGATGAGAGCAACAAAGGTGTCTATTGCTATGTTAATGAGGTGACTTTTAGAAAACACCTAAGGATGGGACTGGTTGCCAGGAGAATCAGCCAGGTGATCAGAGGGTTGGAACTTCTAGTCCTACCCCCTGCCCTCAGGAGAGGGGAGAAGAGAGGGGCCAGAGGTTGGATCAATTGCCAAAAGCCAATGATTCAATAGTGCCTATATAATGAAACCTTCGTAAAAAAAAAAAAAAAAAAAAAAAAAAAAAAAAAAAAAAAAAAAAAAAAAATTAAAAGGACAGGGTTTGGAGAGCTTCTAGATTGGGTGTCTAAGTGGAGATTTAGGGAATGGGAGAGAACATGGAAGCTGTATGTATCTCCTCCACCTGGCTGTACCTGAGTTGTATCCTTTTATAATAAGCCGGTTATCTATTAAGTAATGCTTCTCTGAGTTCTGTGAGCCTCTGTAGCAGATTAGTCAAACCCAAGGAGGAGGACATAGGAACCTCTAATTTATAGCCAGTCAGAAGTATAGGTAACAATCTGGACTTGTAGCTAGTTCCTGAAGTGGGAGGGGGCCAGTCTTATAGCACTGAACCCTTAACCTGTGGGATCTGATGATGTCTTAGGTAGACAGTGTCAGAATTGAGTTGAATTCCAACACTCCCAGATGATGTCCAAGAATTGCTTGGTGTTGTGTGGGAAACACCCCACACTCCCCTCCAACACTGAAATTGGTAGTCTCAGAACACCTAAAGACCCTATGATTTATTTTCATCCTAGAGATGACAAAATTAAGCCCCAGAGGTCAAGGGGTTTCCAAAGGTTATACATCTAAATCAGGACTTTGACTTTCCTTTGTTTAAATAAATATCCTCAGTTGATGAGCTATTTCTTCAAACATACTTTTTCTTAAACCAAAAGCTCTTAACCTATAGTATGCATGAATATATGTGAAATGAGTTTCAGGAGTCAGCCTTCTGAAATTAATTTAATATATTGTGTATGTATCCTCAACATATCTCCTTACTGATGGTAAGTCAGTCTTATTTTATTTTATTATTATTTTATTTTATTTTATTTTATTTGTCAGTCTATTTTAATCTCAAAAGTGTTAATAAAAAAAAAAAAAAAAAAACTAAAACAGGATCCTTCCTTAAGAAGGAGATTGCCTACATAACCCATATGAAAGAGGTTGTGTGGACCCTTTAGTTGAGAACAGGTACTGTCTCATTATATTGAGAACTTCCAGGAGACTTGGAGTACAAGCCCTGTGTACCCCCCTCTGTGCCCCGTCTACCTCCCATTCCATAGTCATCAGACTGACCCGTGTTCCCAATGATCTCCTTCCATTAGCTTTTGCTATTATCGCAATTAGTCCAAGAGACTGCTCCTTCTTCTATTCATTTCCCTTCATGACTTGGGGGCCTCCATTGCCATATCCTCACCCTAACCACCACCTCATGGCCTTCATCTATTGGTGTTTGAAGTTCAGACTGCCTGCTTTCACCATCCTCTCTTCTTGAATGCAGTTACTTACCTACCATCCTTGCTTCTTCCTTGATCACATCAGAGAGTTTGACTCTATCCTTTTCCCTAATCTGTCAGCTCCTAAGATGAGGTCCCTTTTAACACTTCAAACTTAGAGGTTCTCATTTCCTTAACCCAAGTGATTACAATACTAGTTTTGCACATCCCACTATTCCATTGTACTGCGTCACTTTAATGTATTAAAATACTAATATTTTTGTTGGCATATCACCAATTTGAGATATTCATAATTTCTGTCTTGAGCTATGCCCAGAGAATATGAAAAATGTGAACAAAATGACAGTGAACTTTTTACTTTTTTTGTGTGTGGTTGTTTTGATTTGTGTTTCTTTAATGGTGAGAAATTTGCATGTCTTCTCCTTTCTGCTTTTTGGCAGTGAATTTTTCTAAGGTAAAACTAACCTGTGGTATAAGAAACCAAGATTGTGGTTGCTCTTAGGTGTATGTGTGACTGAAAGGTGATGGAAGGGAGTTTCTGGGATGCTGGTAATGTTTTTGATGTTGGGTGAGTGAGGTCCTTAATCACACAATTATGCTAATTTTGTGAAATATTTCTTTGTGCTACATTCTCTCATGATATATACGCTTTTCGCTACCACAGAAAATATTCTGAGCTCCCTTCTCCCCTTTGAAACTATCTAAAAGATAATGTTCTTATTTTAATTCTGATTTCCCAGGTTACCAATGCATTGTGAATCTTATGTTTTAATCATTTGTAGTTCTCCCAAAGCCAGTTTCTTCTGCACTTTCTGGGATCCATAACAGGATCTTGAAAATTGTGGGTGGAGGGGAGGGACAACAGGGAGATCAGGGGAGTATGTGGCAGGGGGCTATGGGAGTAGAAGAGAGTAATGGAGGGTGGGGGGTCACCACCTCATGTAATTCCCAGGCCGTCACTGCAGGCTGATTACTGATGCACTTCACTCTCTTCCTCTTCTTATTCTAAGCCTGGTAAATTGTCAGGGGCCTGACCCCTGGTGCTCTTAGATGATTTATTTAAACCAGGATTTTTTTCATCAATCATCTGAGCCAGAAGGTCAAAGGCACCTCAGGCCTGGACCCTGACCCTCTTTCAGGGGAAGCAGCACCTCGGGCAGAATATAGAATATGATGACAACCACATCCTGCTTTATGATAAATCACCAGCTTAAATATCAAAATACCAGCATTGTCCTTGTGCTTCAGTATTGCAGCCACCACTTCGTTTCTATTATCTTCTGTTCCCCTTTACCTCTGAGAGCACTGGTGTCACTGAAAATTCTTTCACCTTCAATCCCAACCTTGTGAGTTTTCTAGGCCTTCATTCCTCCCTTTCCTTTATATAAATCTGGGTGCTTGTCCACATCCCCCTCTAAGAGCCCCCCAAATTTCCCCAATTTTCTCCACATTCTGAGTCTCTTTGCCTCCATCCAGCCTGGCCTGGGGAGTCAGCCATTTTAACACCATACTTGGATCACTCCAATGTCAGGTAATTTCACACCATCCTTTAAAAGCTTGATAAAACTCACTCAGCTCTCCTGTGGCAAGTCTTGTGGGAAGCCAAGGCCCATGGATGTGAATTCCTGAGACTTACTTTCTCAAGGACACCTCTGGTTCTGAATTCTACCCCACCTACCCCCCGCCCCTGCCCACTCGCATTTTATTTCCTGCTGCCATGCTGTTCTCTGAGTATTCTCTTTATTTCCCCACGACTCTTCTTACAAGGCATTTTTGTATGTAGCAAATACTATTCACTACTTAAAGTGAAGAGGAAGTTACAAGATATGAAAGGAAACAACCTCAAGTTGAATGTCTGCTGTCTCTGGTACTGTCTTCCTGCTGTCCTTTCTCCAAGCCTTGCTATTCCGTCCTCCAACATATCTCCTCCACATCCTCTATTCACTGCTTTGTTTCACTTCCAAATTCCAGTTAATTTCTAATGAAGATCAGTCTCTCCACCATCATAGTCTGGAGTTTCTTCAGCTTCCAGGGTATTGACTAGGTATAGAGAAAACCTCACTAACCTTGGCTAGGCCCTTTGCTGCACTGGGATTCTTTTACTTGCTATTTGAATTCTCCACCGCATCAGTTACCAACTTTCTCTCTTTTCTTCAAGAGTCCAGCCTTGCTTCAGCCCGCCATCTTGCTGGCAGGTGCCCTACCCTCTTACTCAGTAGAAAATGTATCACATGTACACTCTTCCTACTTTTTCTCCTTCCTACAGGAGAATGGTCATCTTTCTTTATTGGTCCCTCTCTTTTCTGATAGGGAAGCAAGCATTTTCCTTTTTTTTTTTTTTAAACTAAAACTATCTTTTTGAGCTCTTAAATCCCTGGATCTCCTGGGATATAAGACCACAAGTTATGCTGTCTCCTTTATATTTTCTAATTCTCACCCTTGATTGGTTTCCTCTTTTCTGCCTAAAAATGTAACTTGCCCCAAATCAATGATAAAAACAACAATTGTAATACTAAAACAAAAAGAGAAACTTTCCCTCGTTCCTGCTTCCTGTGTGAGCAATACCCTCCATGCTGTCATTCAATTTCCACTGTTGAGAGCATTGCCTATGTTTCCCTCACTCCACCCCTTACTAACTTCTCGTTCTTTGAAATCTTGCAATCCCACCTCCATTCTCACTGCCCACTTTCTTCACATGACTCTCTGTCAAATCTAGTGCATTTAAGTTTTCCTTCACTCATGACCATCTGTATTATGGGAAACTGCTTTCTACTCAAAGCCCTTTCTTCCTTTGACTTCAAAACTTCATCCACCATGCTCCTCTGCCTGCTTCTGCCTCTTGGAGCTTCTCCATCCTGTATGATAACCACTCTTTCCAGCCTCTTATACACAAATATGCCATGACCTCTGCCCTTCACACTTTTTTCTTTATCCCTCTCCATGAAGAGTGTCCCCAGAAATCCTATAATATGCTTCTTCTTTCAGAAACCTCCCATAACCTTATTTTGCCTGCTTAATGATGTAGGTACAAACTACTCAGCCTGGCTTCAAGGTTCCACAGCAAACATTTTTAATTGATTATGTCCTTCCATTGTTCTTCTGTATATACCTATCCAGGGGACTGCTGGCTGATAGCTAAGCAAGCCTTAAGCTTTTCTGTATCCCAATTGTTGCAGATGCCATTTACTCAGTCTGAAAACCTGTCTTCCCTCCCCACCTCACCCCTGTGCAGGTGGCCTCAGCATTAGAATGCAGGCTCAGCAAGGGCACTACAACTAGCTCTGGGTTATTCAGATAAGAAACTTGCTTGGCCATTAGCCTTTCTTAATATATTATTCTTAACATGTTAACTTTTTCTCTGTCTAATCTCTTTAGTAATTTTCCACTTTTAGTAGAGAAAAAAAAATAAATTCTATTTATGGAAGTGTTACATGATATTAGAAAGCAAGTCTATTCCTTTTTTGGATTAAGAATTCAAATATGACCCGTGCATCTTCTTTTATAAGAAAGGTAAAATAATAATATTAGAAGGATATTCCTCATATTCCTTTTTTGGATTAAGAATTCAAATATGACTCCTGCATTTTCTTTTGTATGAAAGGTAATATAATAATACTAGAATGATGTTCCTCATTTTTGTTTTGTTTTATTTATTTTTCAAACTTTTTAAATTGTACATTTTGCTGGGTGCTAAAGCAGTGGACTCTTATTAGAGAGGCGCTGTGGGTGGTATATAGCTCACAATTATGTCAGTGAAAGCATGATCATACTGTTGACTGGCTTGGCTTAGACAGTAGGAAACATCTGGTAGTTTCCTGATATTTATCAAGACAGAGCTGTGTTTCCTTTAAAAACAGCTTCACATGAACAATGCACTACATAATAGCAGAGGAATTTTATAACACAAGTATAGAAACAAGGATGCAACTATTAAATATAGAAATTAGTTTCAACAACATTAATCAAAAAGTTAATTATACTCAAGAAATACATCAATATTTGTATCTTAGTAAAACATCTTTACTGAAATGATGGTCCTTCTGATTTTTCTTTTCTAGAGCTAATTTCTATATCCAGTTTAAATTAAGGCATTGAAGCAAATGAAGAGGACTACAGGCCCCCAACCACACCCTTCTTCTGAGGTCCACTGATGGACATTTGCATCTTTGATAGGGACTGACACTATAGAACGTGTTTTACCATGGCGACCCCACCTACCCCGCCTCATCTGTAGAGACTTCTCTATGTATAGAAATGCTATTGCTCTCCACCCTCCCTGCCATTCTCTCTCTCTCTCTCTCTCTCTCTCTCTCTCTCTCTCTCTCTCTCTCTCTTTCTCTCTTCTCTCTCTTTCTCTCTTTCTCTCTTTCTCTCTTTCTCTTCATCCTACTAAAAAGAGTACATTTTGGAAACTATTTCAATCTAGAACACTGTTTGTTTTTACTGGGGGAAAAAAGCAGACAACCAATCCTGGATAGTGCTGCAAACTTTGGTCATACTTTTCTAAATGTAAAGTCCAAATGTGTTTCCGCACCAGTTCCACATGAACTTGGAGGGAAGGAGCAAACGTGAAATCTGAAAACAGCTTAGAGAAATGAGTGGGGTCTGACATTTCTGCTTGGACTCTGCACGTTTCAAAACTTGGGTTCCAAAGTCCAAATCTTTCAGCTAAGAAATCTTAAAGCAGGATGGCTTTGCCTGATATTTCCACTTTTGAAATGTTTTTTTTTAATATGTATTTATTTTTGAGACACAGAGCATGAGCAGGGAAGGGTCAGAGACAGAGAGAGAGAGAGACAGACAGACAGACAGACAGACAGGCAGAATCTGAAGGAGGCTCCAGGCTCTGAGCTGTCAGCACAGAGCCTGATGCAGGGCTCAACCCCACAAACTGTGAGATCATGACCTGAACCGACGTTTGACACTTAACCAACTGAACCACCCAGGTGCCCCTGACATTTCCACTTTGATATAAGCCTGTGCTGAATATCTAAATGCTGTCTTCCTTCTGATCTGTATATCAGAAAATTGGGCTAAATAGCTTATAGTTATGGTTCCAGAGTTAGCAAATACATCAACCCTCTATGCTTGGCCCAAAGTAGACATGGCTGACCAATCACAGGGTACCCTCCCACTGAGCTAGAACAGGCCTCATAGTCCTTTTCAATGGCATTGCCGGCCTGCTGATCAATTGGAGTTGACATGACAGATTAAACCTATTTGCTTTCTCAGGTTTAGACTTTTCTAAATATAACAGATACAACAATTATTTGGGCAAAACTTATCATTAATCACTTTTCAAAAGGAATGCTGGACAACTATCTTGGCAGCCCCTCTCTTCTATTTGGTACATAGCCATTTTAGGAGATGAATAACTGCGGACGATCCGATTCCTCCCTTATCTTCCTTTTCCAACAGTGCCTTAAAACTTTATCTCATCCATTTTGAATAGACTTCTGAGCACATCATTCTCAGGTCCTCACAACTGATCTATTTGCAGCAATGGTTGGAAGGACAAGGCGTCCTTCCTTTTTTCTGGAACTTATCTTTCCCTGTTTCTTACATTCCTTTTGTTTCTTCCACGCTCCAAACTGTTTTTCACTTCATTGTTTCTCTACTATATTATGTCTCCTCTCTCCAATAATTGTCTTTCCACACTGTATAAACGTGCTGTCAGATTTTCCTTAGCCTAAAATAGGCAAGAATATCAACTTTTCAGCAATTCTACTTCCTCCTTAAACTAACGGAACTTTTTTTTTCCTTTTAACCGCAACGTTTCTTCAAAGACTGAGCTGTTTTCATCAAACTCTTCTTAATCCTTTGCAAGGATTAAAAACACTCAGAACTTGCCAAGTGCTTTTCTCTCCCCCTCGGTGTCTCAGAACATTCTTGACATGCTTCCTTTCGTTCGCTTCTCTGGCCCTGCACAAATTAAATTTCTTCTTTGCTTATTCTTTCTCATTTCCTTCCTTAACATTTTATATGCCTTCTAAGGTCTTCTCCTCCACCTTCTTCTCTTCCCTTTTTCTACCTCTACCTTTGGAAAACTCAACTTAGAAAAGTCAGCTATCACCTCTTTGAGTGTGACTTTTAAATACATATGAACACCCCAGGCTTCTTTCCTAGATGCTAGGTTCACATATTCAAATCCCCTTCTGAACATTAAAGAGTGAGTCTCTTTTTCCAATGACTTTCAACCTTCACAAGACTTTTTAGCCTGGATTTTCATCTGCTGCATATCCTGCACATCAAATTTAGTTGCCATCTTTCACGGTGTTTTCTGGCCCATTCTTTCTTCCAGTTCTCGTTGCCATCTTGAATCAGGTCTTTACCCCCCCAAAAACAGAAAGTCTCAAATAGTTATATTCCAACTTTGTGTTCTAGTTTCTATTGTCTCTTTCCATAGAGCCACCTCGCATGAGGGCCTAAGGTTTGTCACCTTAAAGCACTGTTTTGATACCATTTATCCCGTGTTGAAACCCTTCATGGGATTGCTGTTATTTTTTGGGTGGGGCCTGGGTGCCTCTCTGCCTCCATGACCAGGCTCAACTTATTTGTAAAGCTTGTGCTCATTCAAGCAGGTTACTTCCTGATTCCAAAATTCACCTTGATCTTTTATTCTTATGAATTTTGCCTTTGTTTTGCCATTTTCAATATCTGGGATAATTTTCTCTACTGCTATGCTCTGCCTTGTAAAAGTCTACTCAACCTGTAACACCCAAATTAAACAACCCTGCAGGAGAGCTATGCCCAGGTCTAGGTGGGGTGCTGAGAAAAAAGAATAAGGAAGCAGTTGAGGGACATCTTAGGAGGTGCACAAGATTTATGTCCCATAGAGACATGAACACTAATTAAAACCATGGAATTGCTTAGAGAAATAAGTAAAAGCAGAAGGGAGCCTGAGCCTGGCCTGGAGAACAGCCAAATATTACCTCCTGGGTAGAAGAGAAAGAGCATACAGGAAATAAAGAATTAGAAACAGTAAAATATGCACAGTGTTTTTGAGAAGTTTGTTGTAGTTGAAGGGGAATGAAGGATCAGGTAAACATTTTTATTTTTTCTTTAGGAGAGGCTTGAGAGAACTTAAAAGCGATTGAAAATATTCAGGTTTAAAGATAAAACTAGAAAATCTCGCAGAGAGCGAAAAAAATATTTGATTGACTGAAGTTTCTAAGCAGGTGCGAGATGATAGGCTACAAATCACAGCTGGGAGATTTTGATTTTACAGGGAACAGGACCAAGTCCTCTCCTGCAAAAAAGAGAGAGTGCAAATGGATGAAGAGGGAAGGAATGTGTTGGGAAGAAATGACTGACTGATCGCATCTATTTTCCCTCTGAGATAGTAGGTGATGTCACATGCTGACACCAAGGAAGAAGTGGGAAGTGGCAGAGATGAAAGTTTCAGGAGAATAGAAAAAATTTAAAAGAGTCACCCGTGAGTAAAGTGACGGCAGAGTAATATGAAAAAAAAAGTTATTGGAATGCCAACAAAGAATACAAGAAAGAGGCCATCAGCAGGTGGGTTTATCTAGGACTGGTATTTTGCAAAGCTGATGAGATCAAAATGGAAGAAAATACAGACGTTTAGAGTGAGACCAAGAGTGTTACTGAAATGTTGGATGATGGAATACACACATTCTGGTTAAGAGGAAGGCAAAGAAAAACAGAAGGCTAGTGTATTTTTTAAAAAGGAGTTCTCATTGGGTTGGCTAGGGTCTCAGAGAGGTCTCAGAAACCTTATCTCATCACCTCAGCTAGAAGTTCTGGATGAAGATCCAGCCTCACGTACCATGGTTGTTTGGGTGTTATTTACCATACGCTGCTGTATTTCCATGTGATGTCCTTCTTTCTGAAGTGTGCTGGTGGCATAGCACACATGGTCACACCTGGCGTTGCTCATGATAGGTGCTCCAAAGATATTTGCTGAATGAATGAATGAGGGAAGTGAGGAAGGAAAGAGGGCATACAAATAAGGACAATACACTTTGTTTTTTATTTGCAGGTTGTTGTCAACACATATCTTACTGATACCATTTCCTTTTCTTGCTACTTTAAGAGTTAGTGGAAGGTGTTAGTCTTTCATCAATCAAAAGATTGAAGCATTAGATCGGGTCACTCAAGCCAACAAAACAAATGTTTTATTTGGTCATTAAACATACATTTGTGCTTTCTTATTATTCACATCATGAGGCAGAAAATTGTGAAATTTTCCAGTAATTACGATTGTATCCAGAGGGCAAGTCTGAGAATGACTCACCAGCTTGTCTGGACAGCAACAGACCATTATTTACGGGGACAGACCCTGTGGCTATGCCTGCAGCTGACCCTGAATGGTAGCAAACTGCTGCTCTTCCAGTTACTTTTTAGTTTCCTTCTTTAAGAAAACAATTGTATGTAGCAGGCTACAACTACGCTGAGCATCACTGTTAAGACAATGGCTTTCTGACTTTGTTGCTATTGGTAAGAAGGCTGCTGTGATTAACACTAACAATTACTTATCTGCTAAAATGTGAATTTTTCCATTTTTCCCTCTGAATCTGTAGAGAATACAGGCAAATCTGATTTATCTCTTTTATATTTTTTATTGTGATTGTTCAGTCCAGTCTACCTTAACTTACATTTATTTTGCCATTTTCCTGTTTTTTGTTTTGTTTTGTTTTTTAATGTTTATTTATTTTTAAGACACAGAGAGAGAGACAGCGTGAGCAGGGAAGGGGCAGAGAAAAGGAGACACGGAATCTGAAGCAGGCTCCAGGCTCAACACTGTCAGCACAGAGCCTGATGCAGGGCTCGAACTCATGAACTGTGAGATCATGACCTGAACCAAAGTCTGATGCTCAGCTGACTGGGCCACCCAGGGAACCCTACCATTTTCCTGCTGAAACACATTTTATATAGTGTCAAATATGCAGTTAGAAAAGTAAAAAGCTTAAAAAAAATTTTTTTTAATAAACAACTGTGACCTAGATTGTGCAGTGTTATCTTAATGACAGTACTGAATCAATATCTGATGTTTTATTACCAAATTGCTTGAATTTTTTACTTGCCCAGATAATGTCTGACCATTAAATAGCACATCTATTTTACAGAACACATCAAAGTGTGCATATTTTATGCCTGAAAAACAATATTATGTCCCAGGAGTAGAACGTTGGATTCTTGATGAAGACTAATTCTTCATCATAGGAATCCTCCTCCTCCTCCTCCTCATCACCATCATCATCAGGTACCTCAAGGCCATTGTCATCACCAGTAGGTGATGTTGAGTACTTCCTTTTATAAAGGCCTCATGACCAAAGTGATTTCATATATTATCTCTCACAAGGCCAAATTCTCTCTAGTGTTTTTTTGCTGTCTATTAATTTTCTGGAGTTTCCAGATATCTAAAGAAGAGTTAGTATGGTGTCCTTTAAGAGGAATGAGAAAAATATTCAGAGCCAGTGATCCAGGTTCAATTCTGGATGTACTATTTGCTTAATTCTGAGTAGATAATTTTGCTTTCTTTAATCTCTGTTTCCTCATTTATAAATCAGGGATAAGAATAGCTACCTGAAAGTGTTCATTCATTCAACATCTAATTCTTAGAAATCTATGTGCTAAGCCCTGTGAGCAAGGTAATTAGTTGGCTGGCTTTATGAATCCTACAGTTTAATGACGGCATTAAGCAAATGACTAATATGAGTTGCAGTATATACATTGTTTAAGAGCTGGGAATCCAGGGGCGCCTGGGTGACTCAGTTCAGCGTCTGACATTGGTTCAGGTCATGATCTCATGGTTTAGGGGTTCCAGCCCGCATCAGGCTCTGTGCTGACAGCTCAGAGCCTGGAGCCAGCTTCGGATTCTGGGTCTCCCTCGCTCTCTGCCCCTCCCCCACTTATGTGCGCGTGCTCTCTCTCTCTCAAAAAAGTAAATAAACATTAAAAAATTTAAAAAACAAAAAGAAAAAACAAAAGAGCTGGGAGTCCAGAGCTGGTCTACCTGGGTTCAAAACTTAGCTCTTCCATTTAACTAGTTATAGCACTTTAAATTGCAAGATCTCACTTTGACTCAATGTCCTTATCTATAAAATGAGGATAATATTAGTATCATATCACAGGGCTGTACTGAGGATATGAATTATTATAGATAAAGGTGGGTGCTTTTCTTTCTGATGAGAGAATAGGAGTCCAGAGAGCTTGAATTAAGGACTTAGGAGTAGTTCATATCTCTTAAGGCAGATTTTTAAGGAAGAACACCTCTTATCCTTCCAAAACCTGAAGACAGGTAGAGAAATATTGTACTTCTTTAAATGGAGTTTTGATTTTTAGGGTCTGTATTGGGAAATATTACGGGAACACAGAGGTCCAGTTGGGAGCACTGAGCCACATCAGAATGTATGTGCTTTGGTGATATGTGGTGCTGTAAGCAAAGCCCAGGTCTCATTCAGATGGACACATAACATTAAAAAAGATAAAAAGGGATCCCGATGTGCAGACAGATCAAATACATACACCCTTACTCTCTCTCAGAAACACACACATGCACACCATCAAAAACTTGTATTTTTGCTGCAAAGATTTTTAGTCTGAAAATACGAAGGCATTATCCATTTTTTAGAGAGAAAGACTATTTAAAATTAAAAGTACTTAAAATTAATTTTATGACTCCAAATCTCTCATTTCCTATACTGAAGTATTCATAACATCATTAAATTTCAAAACTAAGTGCAAATAAAATTTCTTTAAAAATGTAGAGATCCATGGGAAAATATAAAAGAACATCTGTTGAACATGTACTTTCTGCCAGGATAAAAGTTAATAGTATATCATAAATTTTCACATGTGGTTACTTGTAGCATATCTGTAAAGACAAATTAAAAATTTGTGCAGTTTTTTTTTTTTTTCAAATCCTTTTTAGTGCTTACTTTGTACCAGGCACTGTTCTGAAAACTTTATGCATAATGTTCCACATTTAAGTAGAAATTAGCTGTTGGTTTTTGTAGACTCCTTTGATCAGATTTAGGACTTTTTCTTCTACTCCCACCTTGATGGGAAATTCTTAACATTAATGGGTGTTGAGTTTTGTCAAATGCTTTCTCTGCATCTATTAAATGGATCGTATACTATTTCTCTTTTATTTTGTTAGTATGAACTGCATGGTTGATTTTCTATTGTCAAATCCAACTTGGCATTCCTGGAATAAATCTCATTGGTCATGATGTGTTACCTTTTTTTAAAATGTATTGTTAGATTAATTTATCGAATATTTTGTTAAAATTTAAATATATGAGTTCATGAGGGTTATTGGTCTAGAGTTTTCTATCCCGGTGATATCAAGGTTATGCTGGCCTCCCAAAATGAGTCAAAATCGTTCCACCTTCCTTTATTTTCTGAAAATGTTTGTGTGGCACAGCTCTTTTCAGTCTTGTGTTTATTTATGGTAGTGAATTCAATGTCTTTAGTAGAGTGGTTCATAAGTTTTAGAACACACAACAGCCACCTGGCAGGCTTGTGAAAACACAGATTTTTGAGCCCCCTTCCAAGATTCTGTAGGTACAGGGTGAGCCCCAAATATGCATTTCCAGATCAGCTCCCAGGAGATGCTTGCCGCTGGTGGTCTCCCAGGTGTTATTTGAGAAGCAGTGTTGGAGTAGCTAGGGAGCTATTGATGGGATACTGCTGGGGGTGGTCCAAAGTAATAGTTATTTGAAAGTCCCAGTCTGATCAGTTTTAAATCTGTGCCGTGCCTGGGTTTTTGTTTATTGACTGTTTATCCTGCTGATGTATTTTCTTGTTTTTTTCATGTCTGTTTATCTTTTTTAATTGAATCCTGGTCATTGTGTGTAAAGGACATATTTAGTGTAAGATAGGGAGTGCTGGAGAATCATCGCAGGTTCTCTTCCACCCCCAGACACACAAAAAAGGCCTTAATTTATTGCACCTTATTGAGGGTCTCTATCTGCAAGGCCAATAGAGGTTTGCCATCTATCCCTGTGAGGTAGACCATCACTGCCTTGTATTTAAAGCAAGATGTTCCTCAGTTCTCCTGCTCTGCCTCAGTCTTAGGCAAAGCCTGGGGTGAGGGTGAGGATGTCTCACTCAGAAATTCCTCATGCCCTAAATGATGCTTTGAGTTGGTCATGGCAGTGATTTGTGTGGGGACTGATGTGCCTAGCTTTTTTCACAGGAAGGATCTAAGGCAATGCAAAAAATCCTATGCATAGGATTCTTTTTAAATGTATATGATATTGTAATACTGGGAAATGATACTCATTTAACAAGAACATCCCCTTACAGGAAGAATGGGAGAAGGGCAAGGAAGACATTTTCAGTTGTGTATAGAACTGAAAAACTTAAACCAGGGAGGGAGTGGCTTCGGTGGATTACATAGGAGTCTGATAACAGTGCTATCCAAATGAAGTAAACACTAAAGTCTCACCTAGGAGAGAAATTCAAAATTGGACAGAGAGGGTAGAGGCAAGATCTTGGGGTGGAGTGTGCTTGTAGAAGGTACAAGGCTGCTGGACCAGGTAAATTTTTTTTTGTTTTTTTTAATTTATTACATGTGGGTCATGGTCAGGTTCTCAGACACAAAGCAACACTCACTGGAGAGGTCACAGAGAGTAGTATGATTGAATCTACTTAGGAGTTCTAAACTAACAATAAAGAAGCTGTACATCCCTGAAGGGCAGCACCAACTGTAATTGTGTTTAGTATGGTTTTCCTAATCAAAACTGCTTCAAGAGGATAAAAAATGCCTTACATTTGATCACAGTTACGAGTTGACAGAAAAGTTAGCATCCATAGTGTTAATTCTATAACAGCCCTATAAAGTCAGGGTTACTAATCACATTTTACACATTAAAACAAGTAAATTGAAACAAAAATTGAGGGTGCACAGATTACACATCATAGCCAATCACACACATCCAGTATAAGGCAAAACTAACTCGAAATCAAGACGGGTTAAGCTTACATCTCATGCTTTTGCTGCAACTGCTTCTTTGTAGTCTTTAGATATCCTAGACTGGACTCTGCCGCTTTCCAATGTATTTTAATTGTATGGTTTTGCATTTTCTTTGTTTACTTTTCTGTTATTTCTTAGAATAGTTCCTTTTGGAAGTTGCATCCTGGCTTGACAGCATTGCAGAGAAAAAGGAAAAGGAGCAGACTTGGTCATGTTGTGCCCACAGGGACCCCTAGTTCACAAGGCTGCATCCAAGCTGAGGTGGGAAAACCCGGGGCCAGGGCATTTATTATTAAGTTCTCCCCAGAGAATGGATGGGACAAAAAATACTGTTCTTTTCTCACCTACCTGGGGCAGTTTTCTTGCAAAAGCACAGGTGGAAATGGTTGAAAAGGACAAAGTGCTATTTAAGTGTGCCAGATACGACATCTTTAGTGCAGGTGACTGTGGATAGATTGAGTCTAAAAGAGCATAATGGTGGTTTATACACAACACAGAGTTCCCTAAAAACAACACAAAATTGGAACTATAGCAGAGAACACCTAAATGCTATGCATTCAATGCAGTTTAGTTTTTGAATGATGTACTTTTAGGCTCTCAGTAATGGAAATAATTTTATTTTTTAAAATTCTTTTATTTGAGCATGGTTGACACACTAGAAAAACATTTTTATAGTTATAATACCTAAGTATATAGTTCTCTAAAAGAAAAGTAGAATATTTTAATCCATTTCAAGTACATCTACATCCCCCACAAGCCATTCTTACTCCTAAACTTACAGTACATTTTTAACCCTTTGTATAGTTACAAACTTCCATTCCCCCGGAAATTAAATATACCTCTTAAAAGACTGTTAGCGTTCATCTCAATTTTACTGATTGCTTGACACCTTATAATTTCCTTGAGACTTACATTTTTGGTTCTTAATTCAAATGAGTTTTGCCATTGCTCTCAGCTTACTGATAAGATGATTATGTATTCTGCATCTAAGTGTGCTTTCTGGTGATAAATTATATTATAATTGTCCCTGCCAGAGCTGCTTTAGTTAAGTGCCTGGTAGCATTTTCATTATACAAGTCATTTTCCTCCCGAAGGGTTTGTAACTTTACCCTTCCAAAATATGTTTTTGTTATTCAGTTACTAATAGAATATGCATATTGGAGCAGGGCAAAAAGCCAGATATCCCTAATATTTAGACCTACTCTCAAAGGGGAACTTCTATGATAAGAACTTTTACAATGGAAAGGAAGAAGTCCTCCTTCTCCTTATTAAAGAAACAAGGATGAAGGTTTAAATGTGTAGTTGGCTTGAAAAACATGGAGAGAGGCAGAGTTTATTCTAAGCCTGAATGTTCTCTCCCTCTTACACACATACAAATATGTAACCAGGAACCTGCTATTGGTTGTTTTCACAATGGTTTGACAGAGTTACATAAAAGATAAAGAGAACTGCTGAGATGCTAGAAGATGGGCTGCTTAGCAACACAAGTTATTTTATGGACTGTCAGCATTGCATGGTTAGGACATGGCACTTTTGTTGAAAACAAAATTGTGTGCACCCAGTGGGACACAGAGGAAGAGACAGAGTTTCTGGCATGCTGTAATAGTGGGAAATCACAGATATATATTTGCACGAATTTCTATGTATTTTATGTAATGTTGTAGCAAATACTTAAAAAGAGTTGCAGGTGAAGAATTTACAGAGACATACATGTGCTAACATTTAGATATAATGTATATATTCTTGTTCAAACTATTTGATCTAGAAAAATAGCAACATAAGTTGAAATGTATATATTTACATATGTATGTATGTGTATATGTTTGTATGTATATTATAGATCCATTATAAATGGCCTGCGAATTCCTTCCTTCCTCCTTTCTCTCCTTCCTTCCTTCCCTTCCTCTCCCTGTCTATCTACCTAATCTAGTTCTTTTCTTAGACATGGATTACACAATCATACCATTTGTGGATGGAGATACTTCTAGTCTCAGAATAAGTAAATCATTCCTTCTTAAATCTTTACCCTTTAGAGGCTTATTTAAAAAACAGCACGAGATCCTTTACATGATAAACAAACAAACTAATAAGCAGGTTGTACAAAAATCTATTCCCTTCAAGTTCTTATTGCTATTTACCCACATTATATAATTATTCCTTGGTGACAAATACCACAGTGCATTAGAACGACCATAGAATCTGGAATTAGGCAAACTTGTATTTGAATCCTAATTTTCTATGTAACACTGAACAATACTTCTCTCCTTGGAGTTTTAGTTTTCTCATCCGTAAAATGAGTGTAATAATTTCTGCCACGCAGGGTTGCTGTAACAATTAAATGTCATGTAAAGTACCTAACCCATTTTTACCACATCATAGGTGTGTAATAAATACTAGATCCCTTCCCTGTATCACCTAAGAAGAATTTTAAATGGAGGGGGAGTTGGATTAAACTAATTACTTACCATTCGAAGATATATGAAAAATATGATTTAAAAAGGGCAAGGGCAAATGTGTTTTAGGTAATGTTTGTAACAGTTCTTGGAATGTAGGTATAGAATGTGCTAACTGAATGCCTAAGTTTCCTTGGATCAAGATTACAAAAGTTTGGTTTTATCTTTGTGCTACTGCAAGTTTTCAATAGGCTTATTTTTATTAAAATATTTAGTACAAAGGTATATTTCAGGGGCACCTGGGTGGCTCAGTCGGTTAAGTGACCGACTCTTGGTTTCTGCTCAGGTCATGAATTCATGGTGTGTGAGTTTAAGCCCTGCAGTAGGCTCCATGCTGTCAGTCTGGAGCCTGCTTGGAATTCTCTCTCTCCCTTTCTCTGCCTCTCCCCTGTTCATATTCTCTCTTTCTCTCTCTCTCTGTCTCTCTCTCAAAATATAAAAAAAGATACATTTCAAAGATATATATAATAATTGGGAGACTGCTAATGCTATAATCAAGGAATTCACAAGCTAGTAAGAAGACAAACGTGTTAGCAAACAATACATTGTGAAAAGTGTGGTATTAGATATTTGGTAGACATCCTGCTCTCTGGAGCTCCTGGGTGGCTCAGTCAGTTAAGTGTCTGACTTTGGCTCAGGTCTTGATCTCACAGTTGGTGAGTTCAAGCCCCACATTGGGCTCTGTGCTGACTGCTCAGAGCCTGGAGCCTGCTTTGAATTCTATGTCTCCCTCTCTCTTTGCCCTCCCCCATTCATGCTGTGTTTCTCTCAAAAATGAATAAAAGTTAAAAATAAAAATAAAAATAATAAATTAAAAAAAGTCCTGCTTTCTGATGTAAAAGGACCAGCAGTTGTTCAGGTAATCAAAACAGTTGATTAAACTGTGAGTCACACACACACACACACACACACACACACACACACACACATACACACAAAGGTACATATAGTCTCTGAATATTATATGTAAATTTAAAACTTACAAAGGTATGTTCATTTGATGTAGTGCCAAGATACTTGCTTTGAATGTGTTTCTACTGAATGGAGTGCCTACTTTTTTTTCCTCATAAACCACAACCATATGCAATGCTTAGTGCCCCATTCTGGCTTTTATGAAAAATGAAGCAAGTGTTTGTGTTTACAGACTTGCAAAGCAATTTGAATGTTGAATGAAATTTTAGAAATTTTATAATATCTTACCCATACCTAATTTAATAGAAGTATTAAACAATTCATATTCATCCTTTTTTAAACAATTCATCTTCTTCAAAATTATTTGTAAATTTTTTCGGCTTTGTTTTCATTAAACAGCAACCTCCTTTCTTTAACCCTTCTATACCACTGATTTATGTAATGTTAAATTAAGTCACAGAATTAAAATGAAATGTAAAAATGGCATAAGCAGGTATGAAAATAAACACAAACTGCGTCTGGGTGAGTGCACGGGTTCACCTGCTGGAGCAGAAGTGCGGGGACATCCTGGGCATGTTGTGCAGCATGCGTAGGGTATCAGCTTGTGCTGTTAAGGAAATGGAGAGTATCAATTCGTCCACTTGTTAGGTGGAGGTTGGTTAAGACAGCTTTTAGTAAGTCTCAAGTTCTGGTGGTAGCACAAGAGGGGATGTTACAGTAGTTGTGATGATGGAGCTCTTGGGTTACATTTACACGTGATGGTGATCATCAACATTTAATAATTATGCGATCTGGGGTGCCTGGGTGGTTCAGTTGGTTAAGCATCAACTCCTTTTGGTTTTGGCTCAGGTCATGATCTCATGGTTTGTGGATTCGAGCCCCGCATCAGGCTCCATGCTGACAGCATACAGCCTGGTTGGGATTCTTTTCTCTCTCCCTCTCTCTCTGCCCCTCCTCCCCGTCATGGTCTCAGTCTCTCTCTCTCTCTCTCCCTCTCTCTCTCTCTCTCTCTCTCTCTCTCTGTCTCTCTGTCTCTCTGTCTCTCTCTCTTTCACAGAATAAATAAATAAACTAAAAAAAAAAACAACCCACAATTCTTTTAAAAAAATGTGACCTTGGGCAATTTGTCCTAACCCTCAGTTTCTGCTTTTTAAGATGATTATAACTGAGTTGTTAGAAGGAGTAAAGGCACTTAGCACACATGATGTTCCAAAATGTTAGGGATGAGGCTGATGATGGTAACAAAATATCAAAGAAGACTTTAAAACTAAGAAGATGCAATCATACTTGATCAGATGCGTTATTTGATGCTTCTCTTGGTCTCTTCTTACATGTTTTTCTGTAACAGTTGCTGTAGTTGTTAGCTTGTAAAAATCATCTAGCAAACTTGTGACCACATTTTCAGTGGGTACTTTAGGGTCCAGGCACTTGCCATCACTAGGTGTTTCTAGGGACAAGAGCTGTTCTAAAGACAAGACCACATACTCTGGAAATACTAGCATCTGTTGCAAGACACAGAAAACTTGAAGTGTCACAGGCAGAACCACAAGCAAAGATTTGGTGGGGGTGGAAGGGTGTATGGTGGGGGGGGAGTGATTAAAAACGAGAATGAGTTCATGGAGACACAGTTCCTGCTAGACTGATTTACTTTCCTTTTATGGTGCAGTACCTTGTTTTGTGTACAAGATAAATATGCTGAAAGTTGTAATGTACCTACTTGGTATCAAATATTTCAAAGTATTTGATTATATCCATTCTATGAGTATTACTTAAACAGGAAGCTGGAATCTCTTCCTTTGTTTGATTCTCAAATATTTGTGTCTGCAGGCTTCTGTCTTTGACCCCTTCTTACTCTAAATGCTTTTAATAGAGAAATAGATTTACTTCCATAGCCCCAGCTCCAACAAAAAATGTGTGTCTTTGTCCTCCTTATGAGTCTGTACCAGCAGCCCACAGACATCTTGCATACAGCATGCTCTGCTCTATAATGTAATAGTTTTTTCCTTCACTCCTTTAACATGTTCTTTATCAGAGGTCATTTGCTCAAGTCAGACACCTGGAAACCAACCTTGGCCCTTAGGTCTTCTTTACTCTGCACATCCAAATAGTACCCCCCCCCCCCCCCCTTAGACTTGTTGGTACTTCTTTGAGAAAAAATTTTAAAGTTTTATTGCCAAAAAATAGATATGTTTTGTTAAGGGTAGCATTTAAAACCTAAAATGAGGGGCTCCTGGGTGGCTCAGTCGGTTATGCATCCGACTCTTGATTTCAGTTCAGGTCATGATCTCCTGATCTGTGATTTCAAGCCCCATCTAGGGCTCTATGCTGACAGCTCAGAGCCTGGAGCCTCTTCGGATTCTGTGTCTCTGTCTCTCTCTGCCCCTCCCTGGCTCATGCGCACGTTCTCTCCTCTCTCTCTCTCTCTCTCTCAAAAGTAAATAAACATTAACAATTTTTTTAATTTAAAAAATTAAAAGATTAAAAAAACACCAAAAATGATTAATTATAATGGGAAGGATTCCTGTTAACAGTGGTAGAGCATAATTCTATGATGTAAGAATTCAATGACTTAAAATCTTTATGGATGGAGGAAAGTTTGAAATGAGGTTTAAAGGTTTAAGGCAACTCTCTCCCTCTCTCTCTCTGCCCCTCCCCCACTTGCTCTCTCTGTCTCTCTCTCTCTCTCTTAAAATAATAAACTTTAAGGGGCGCCTGGGTGGCTCAGTCGGTTGGGCGTCCGACTTGGGCTCAGGTCATGATCTCGCGGTCTGTGGGTTCGAGCCCCGCGTCGGGCTCTGGGCTGACTGCTCAGATCCTGGAGCCTGTTTCGGATTCTGTGTCTCCCTCTCTTTCTGGCCCTCCCCCGTTCATGCTCTGTCTCTCTCTGTCTCAAAAATAAATAAACGTTAAAAAAATTAAAAAAAAAAAATAAACTTTAAGAAAAATTAGGGAAAAAAAACTGTGCCTGGGTGGCTCAGTCAGTAATGCATCCAACTCTTGGTTTCAGCTCAGATCATGTTTCATGAGTTGAAGCCCTGCATCAGGCTCCACACTGATGGTGCAGAGCTTGCTTGAGATTCTCTCTCCCTCTCTCTCTGCCCCTCCCCTGCTTGCTCTCTCCCTCTCTCCCTCTCTCAAAATTTATAAATAAACTTAAAAAATTTAAAGGTGAGTGAGATTTTGGGGGACTGATATAGGGAGGCAGATGGAACATCTTAACCAAAAGCAGGAGAGATAGGTCCGAGCATAGGGAGGACTTGAGGAACAAGCACTCTCAAATGGGGCTTGGAGATGGGGCTGAATGAGGACTGAAAAAAGGCACAGGATCTGGGCACCAGGGAGTCACCAGTGGCCTTTGAATGGTGCCACTGGAGTTGTTACATGAAACCTAACTGAAACACGAAACATAAAAACACTATTTAAGAATCTGGAAAGATGGTGGGGCACCTGGGTGGCTCAGTTGGTTAAGTGTCCGACTTCGGCTCAGGTCATGATCTCATGGTCCATGAGTTTGAGCCCCGTGTCTTGCTCTGTGCTGACAGCTCAGCCTGGAGCCTGTTTCACATTCTGTGTCTCCCTCTCTCTCTGACCCTCCCCCGTTCATGCTCTGTCTCTCTCTGTCTCAAAAATAAATAAACATTAAAAAATTAAAAAAAAAAGAATCTGGAAAGATGGTGAAGATAATGAGCTGATACCAGAAGAGGAAGTAGGGGAAAGGGAAGATTCCTTAACAAAAAGTTGTTTGAGGCAGTTTTTAGGTTCAGAAAAGATAGAAGCTGAAATGAGAAAGAGAAGTAACAATAGCAAATTAGTGTAGCAAAGAGCAGATGATGGAATCAGGAGTACAAATAGAGGAGTTATCTGGGAAAGGATATGTGATAATTTACCTGTAAGATCTTAGAGAAGAAGGGAAGTGACATACTACAGCTATGAAGAAATTTGAAGCATAATAAAAGAGCTTTTATCATAAGCTCTGATCAGAGGAAGTAGAAAGTGAGCGGACTTCAACTCTGCTGGGCAGCTCTTTAAAATATCAATGCTGGGGGTACCTGGGTGGCTCAGTCCATTAAGCGGCCAACTTCAGCTCAGGTCATGATCTCACAGTCTGTGAGTTTGAGCCCCGCATCAGGCTCTGTGCTGACAGCTCAGAACCTGGAATCTGCTTCGGATTCTGTCTCCCTCTTTCTTTGCCGCCCCCCTCTCAAAAATAAATAAATATTAAATTTTAAATAAATATTAAATAAATAATAAATTATAAAATATCAATGCTGAGTTATACTATCAGAGATTCTGATATATGTGGTCTGATGTGGAGCCCAGGCATCAGTATTTTTAAATATTTCCCAATGACCCACCCGGGCTGAGAATCATAACCTAGAGAGAAAGTCTAGGGTGGCCGTATTTACAGGAGGTACAGAAGGTACAGGAGGTTTGAACGCCTGCTGAGATTAAAGAACCATTAAGGAATAACATCTTTTCACTGAAAATCAGGAAAAAGTGGGACTGGAAGAAGATAGAACAACAAAAATGCCATTACCATTTACTAATGCAGTCTATTGCATTATTCTCTCCTTTTGTTGATTTCACTCCCCTTTCTTATCATGTCCACCTATTTTCCCTTATTTCTGACCAAGCCCCCTGTCTCTGGCTGTTTTGGCTTTCCTTCTCTTTTATCATTTGTTTTCCTTACATCTCCTCCACACTTTTCAACTTTTCCTAATTTTCTGCCCATTAGGTCCTTTCCACCTTCCTCTAGCCAATGTAGCAAGAATAACTTTGGCCAGGCAGGGAACAGAAAACCAGACAGTTTTGATAAATGAGCCAAGCCTGAGCTGACTGCAGAACAGAGCAGGCCCAAAGGACCTAGTACTGCCACAGAGACTCCTAAGAAAGTTGAAGCCGTAGGCAAATGACAGAGCCTCCGTTTTGTTCATTTACTCACAGAGATATCATCTGGAGTTCTCTGGGGACACTACAGTTATGTACACCAGTCTTTGAGTATGAGCAAAATACTGGCAACTAGTCCATGTTATCTTGTGCCAGTGGGTATGAGTGGGAGATTGTACTAATTGGGACTGTTTTAATTACAAGTGAGAGAAAGAAACTTGAAATAGCTTGAGCTAAAAAGAAAAGCATTAAACAGAAATGTCCTAAGAATGCCAAAGACAGATAAGGACTAAAACTGAGCGCTAAGATGTCCTCCAGACTGTCTCTCTCACATTTTCCCCCATTCTGCTGTTTTTTGTTGTTTTTCGCCCTCCCTGCTGCTTTTCCATCTGAGGGGTGGAAATTATTCTGTGGATCAGGGTTCCAGCTAGAGAAAAAGTGTGTGTGTGTGTGTGTGTGTGTGTGTGTGTGTAGGGGAGGAGGGGGGAGGAAGGGAGGGAAGAGATGAGGGAGGAGGAAGAGGGGGGAAGGAGAGACTGCCCTCATTGTAGCACACTGAGAAATAATCCAATTGATTTAACTGGGGTTACTCGTTGACTTTAGTCCTGGTCATCAACAGCTAAGACACTCAGTTCTTCAATATCGACATGGCTGCCAGGTTTGCGCCCCTCTAAATGAAGGGGGGAGGGGGCATGAATCTGCGCCACCAAATTAAGAATAAATATATCTTAACATCCCTTAGGTAGTTCAACGCATACAATTTCTCTATTTTGAAACAAAACAAATCCTGTCTTGCACAAATCAAGTCAGGACTCACCCTAGAAAAATGCTCTAAGTTTCCTTAAGTGTAAAGAAAATTTCTCTGAAAAATTACATAGGTCGTAAATGTGGACTGGTACCTGATTTCATGTATGCTGCCTGGATGTGAAGTGATGGAAGGCAGAGTGGGTCCTCCAGAAGTGTGCTGCACCTTGCAACTGATGCAGAAGTGAAAAGGAGGGCTATTTAGGGGGCAGTCATGGGTGTGCAAGTTGAACCTTCATGTCACTCTTTCCATTCCATCTACTATTAGCTTTCAGCTTCATGGGGTTTCGCTTACATTTAAAACATGTATGTGCAAAAGTATTGGTAATGGTGGTAGGAGCAGGAGCGATGACATGGGAAGCTGTTCTTATTTGGAAATTATATTTCTAAATCATATTTAGGAGAAACTGAAACTAGACTTTACATCTTTTTTTAAAAACGGAATTGAATTTTGCATTAGAAAGTCTTTTCGTAACTCAAAATTTCTGTTTTGTTTACAGATCTTTAACAATCTCTAACGAGTTCTTTTGCATTGGAGTACCAAAAATGCTATTATTCATAGATGGTTAAGAGCTGTATTGTTTAGCTTAGTATATTTCATTCCACAGAATTTATCACATAAACCACCAGAAAGAATAGAATCTAGTCCTACTTGTGAAACCTCCCTAAAATTACCACAGCATTCCATGAATATTTGAAAAACCAAACTACTGGGGTGCCTGGGTGGCTCACTCAGTTAAGCGTCAGAATTCAGCTCAGATCATGATCTCACAGTTCAAAAGTTTGAGCCCATGGTGGGGACTCTGTGCTGAAAGCTCAGAGCCTGGAGACTGTTTTAGATTCTGTGTCTCCCTCTCTCCCCAGCCCTCCCCTGCTCATTTCTCTCTCTCTCTCTCTCTCTCTCTCTCTCTCTCTCTCTCACTCTCTCTCAAAAATAAGTAAACATTAAAAAAAAGAAGAAGAAAAGAAAACTGCTAACAAACATTCCCATTGAACATTTCTTGGCCCATGAAGGATAAACAAATTTACTCCTGGGAGAAACTTATTTGACACATACTGACCAGAGCATATAAATAGAAGGTTATTTGCTTTACACGAGACAGTAAAATGACATTTCATTTGATCTTCCTGTTTTCTTGACCTAATATTGAACACATTAAATTTGTATACATTTCAGTTTAGTTATAATCTATTTCCTCCATACAACTCCCACCACCTCCACTTCAAATTAAATGTAGCATAACTCTCTTGGTGGTTCACCAAATCTATAAATATTGGTGAACATAATTAAATATAATTTTTTAGCTTTATTGAGTTACAACTGATGAAAATTGCATATACTGAATGTGTACTGCTTTATGTTTTGATAAACATTTATGTTGTGAAATGCTTACCACAAAGAAGCTAATGTATCCGTAGTTACCGTGTGTGTGTGTGTGTGTGTGTGTGTGTGTGTGTGTGTGTGTGATGAGAGCACTTAAGATCTACCTTCTTAGCAAATTTCAAGTATACAGTACAATATTGTTAACTATAGTCACCATGTCCTACGTTGTATTCATCTTGAATATATTCATCTTATATACTGAAACGTTGTACCCTTTGTAACAAGCCTTCAATTGTTCTTAGAAACAATTCACTGCAAATGTGCTGGCATAGTTTTACAAAATACATCTAAATGGAAAAGCAGATTATTTCTAATTTACCAGACTAAAATATTCAAGCACTAAAAATCTACAAGTATTCTAAAGCCATACATACGAAAGCAGTATCTGCTCAGTAGTGGCTCCCAAGGCAGGGCAATGGGAGCTTAATAGCCATTAAATCATTTGCCACTTTGGACAATGTGCAGAATTCAAAAGAGATAACAAATGCCTTCTGTGGGAGAAAAATACAAGTGTCAGCATGACTAAAGCACATTCAGTCAATGTTTTATATGCATTATTGTTTGTATGCTCCATAGCAGTCCTAGGAGTTAGGTGCATTTAATAGACAAGATTTTGCCTCTGAAGAGTTAAGCAACTGATCCAAGATCATGTACCAAACAAATTGCAGAACTGGAATTTGCACCCAATTCTTGGGGAACCTAAGGCCCGTGTGCTTTTGCTGCATGACTCTGTCTTCCTTTTGGAATTTATAATCTGTAGTTGGGGAAAGAAGACATACATGTGAAACATTTAAGTAATAATGAGAAGCCAGATATGATTTTGTATCAGAGTAAGTGGTTGAGAGAGAGAGGGAGAGAGTGTGTGTGTAGTCAGAGTATGTATATATAGAGAGAAAGAGAGTCAGAGAAAGTAAGTACAACCCAGACAAATGTAATTGAAGAGGTTTTTGTTTCTTATTACATTTGGTTTAGAGGATCGGCATTTTTTTTCTCAACCTCTATAAAGTTTGCCATCTTTTCTTCTCACATTCTTCCTTATCCATTCACCAGTGACTTCAGCTTTCTGTGAAGGATAAGATAGAAATAGCTCCTTTTTTCTAAGAAGGTGATTTACCTAACGAGTGGTTCATGTTAGGAAAGTTAAGGTGCAAAATACCCAGCTCATGGGGCACTTATCTTTCTGTCATTTTGTCCCTCTATTCCTCTCCTCAGCTACCTTAGGAACCTCACATGTCCCTCTTTTCTGGCGAGAGGAAAGCCTGCCCTTCTGTCCAATTTCATTGCCCCTGACAGGGTGAATAGCTAGGAGTACAGAGGAGAAAGAATTAGAGGCATATTTTTGTTCTTGGGTCCAAGGGAATGCTCTAATCCAGCTTTAATGAAATTTCAGTAGATAGTTTGATCACTATCTGACTCTCGAGCCCACTTCTCAATTTGTTCAGAACTCAGACAGGAGAAGTGTGTGATTATTTGGTAACAAGGGACTCCAACATTGAATGGCTGTAGGAAGGCTCTGTCTTCCCTGAAGTCCTCGCTCTGCCATAAAATGCACCCTCCCTTGTAAATTACCGTAACTTGGTAGTGACTTTCCAACTGTCAATGTAACAAGTAAGCTCATGAATTTGTCTGTTATAATGTGGATGGATAGGAGTGACCAGGAAGGAGACGTAGATGCTAGGCCACTTTGCTCCTTGGATCAAGATGTGTTTATGACCTGTCTTTGGGAAGCAGAAAAAACCCAACCCATGACATTCAAGACAATCACCTGAGGATATGCTAACTTCATGGAGGTATTTTTCTGCTTCCTTCAGTTTATATCAGTTACTGGAATCTCACACAACATATCTTCCTATATTTTATTTTTGTGGTTATTTTACTTCTTTACATGCTTATTTTTCATATTGCTTCTCTCTGATCTTGACTCTTTGTAATTTTGGAAATGACGGTTCTATTCGTACTTGGTTTGTGATGACTTTAAATGTCTAGTCAACTTCTCTGAATTTAGCTTTGACTTTCAACATCGACCTGTAGGAAATTTAATATATTTTATTTTAAATCAACCTTGGATAAGTCATCATTACCCAAATATTTATTAATTTGATGAATTTTGACAGTTTTTTTTGTGTTCATAGAGGAAAGTATAAATTACTAACCATGCTCAGTCACTGGTTCTTTGTTAATAAAATAACTAAATTCATAATCAATCTCTTATACAAAATTGGTGTTATACAAGAGCATTTGCATTAAAGACATTTTGCTCTGAAATGCAATTTTGTATAATCTAGCATTCACGAAGGGGGTAAATAGGTAGCTTTTGCAAAGACCATTTATCAAGGCCTTTGTTTAACAGAGAAAAAAAGAAAGGACATAATTAAATATCAGTGGAAAATGGGACTTCCCCTTTGGGAAATGCACTCATTCAGCCTGACAACCCCCAGAATGTTCAGTAAGGGTCTGCTCTTGTCTGAATGGCAGCGTGTGGAGAAGCTAACGAACACATGATCACGTTGAAGCTCTTTGCTTGGCAGATGTCCCTCATCTCTATCAGCACTTGAGAAGAAAACACTTTTTTTGACCTTTTAAATAGCTAGACTTGGAGAGAAGTTTAGAATTTACATATTTGGCACATTTTTTTCTGAACCCTAAGCCCATGTACTATAAATACACAGTCATAATCCTTACCCTGTCACCTTATTCTAAAATAACAGAAATTGGTTAGTGAGCCCCTTGAGAGAGTGCACATGTCTTAGTCACTTTGTTTGTCGTCTTCCCGAGGATGATAGTGCTCAGCACATAAAACAGAGCTCACAACACTACTTGCATTGGGAAATGAATGAATCCTATAAAAAAGAAGAGTAAAAGGAATTTACAAATGTAACTGGGGATAAACGTGTTAACTATTATATAGTATCTGGCTTTTGACAAAAAAAATGTATTAATGAGGGTTTTAAACTGCAATCATTCCTTTTTTTTTTTCTTTAAATATTCTGGTATCTCCAGTTTTATACTAACTAGAAGATAGCGCTAAGTGGAGAATTTTCAAAGTGAACATAAAAAGCTTGAAAAAGGCAGGACATAGATAGAATAGAATAAATAGGCCTTGTCGGATTCCTGGAAAAGGGGAGATGCCATTAGCAAAACATTTTAAATGACTGTGAGTTACATATCATAACAATTACTGAGGATGTTGGTGTTATTATGTTATTAAGCAGATTATTTGGCAGAAAGAATATTGCATAATATCAAGACAACTCCCACTGTACCTAACTAATAAATCTAATAGGCTCAAGTATATACTGTGTATAGTGTAATATTTAAACAGAAATATCTAAGAATATAATATATACATAGGCACTCCTGTTTTCCTTCACACATTATTTAAAAGCCCACATTTGTCTTATAACCGTGTATTATTCTCAATTCTGTTGAAAATAATGTGTCCCTTCACATGGGAGGAGGGTGCCATATGATAAGTTCAAATCTAATAATCACAAAATTGGCATACTGTCTCTAATGCATTAACAGTAAATCAAAGTCCAGGCCATCAATATAAGAAATCTACTGCTTTGAAATCTGGGGACAATTTAGATATAGAGCATTTTTCTTAGAATAACAGTTAATGCTAAAATGAAAATTATGTGCCAATCTTCCAATTCAAGGAGAAAACGAATCATAGAATGTTTCTGCTGAATCCAAGCAGCATCACTTCCATCCACAGCACACGTGTGTGCATCAGTCCTCTTAGATATTGGTGATCAGGCTAGTTAACCTTTCTGGAAAATTAGAGTAACCCTCTGTCCAGGTTTTCCCAAAACCATCTCTAAATATGCTTTATGGACCCAGAATAGTTCCACTTTTATTCCCAAAAGCGTTTCAGTCTAGATAATAAATTAGTTACCCTAGTTCAGTTAAGGCAACAAATAGGAAATTTTATTAATGATGTGGGTTTGTTGCTAATGAGATTTAACTGAGAAAGTTTTAATTAAACAGTAACTTTCCAGGAAGTCAGCTAACATTTTTTTAAATGTTTATTTATATATTTTGAGAGAAAGAGAGAGAGAGCCTGGGAGAGGCAGAGAGAGGGGAGAGAGAGAATCTCAAGCAGGTTCTGCCCTGTCAGCACAGAGCCTGATGCGGGGCTTGATCTCACCAACCCTGAGATCGTGACCTGAGCAGAAACCAAGAGTCAGATGCTTAACCAACCGAGTCACTCAGGTGCCCCACAAGTCAGCTTACTTTTAAAGGGGCAGAAAAATGCTTTTTTATATTTTGCAGCTCTTTTCAGCAGTTGCAATTAAAAAGAAAAGTCCAATTGGGATTAAAAAAAAAAAAAAGTAATCTTGAGAAAGTTCCTGAAGGAGGCTTTGTTTTCTTAAAATAGAACATGCATCTGAGGCATCAGGCTCCTGTTGTATTCTTTCCTACCCAGAGAATGACACTCTACATCAAGTCTTTGGTCATAATTCTGACATAGACATTAGCATATTTTCTATTCATATGTGATTGACTGTTAAGTGTCAGCTATAGAGTGCAAGCTGCCATCTGCGACAAGGTTTGTTTCTCCTGAGTTATAATGTCCACCACAGTGCCAGGAAGCCAGGGAACAAAACCATTATGCATGTGAAATGCTGTCACTGGAGTTGCCTTACAGGTAAAGTATGTTGAACCACATATAACCAGTTGTTTTCTGGTTCAGTTAACATTTCTAGAAAACCTATTATGTGCCAGGCATTTTGGCACAAAATTTTTGTTTGATAGTAGTAACAACCTGTGAGGTATGTGTTGCTTTTCAGATAGGAAAATAGAGAGACAGAGGGATTAAGTGACTTCCTTAAAGTCACTTAGCTGGTGATTGAGGAAAGGCTGATTCAAACCCTGGCTGATTGATTCAGCATGTGTGCTTTTTCTGTCCCACCCCTGCTTGCACCTCCAGCTCCAATCTGATGTCTGGCTGAGAAGAGTTTTCAGATGGGTAGAAAACCATTTCGTACTAGACTAAAATAAGAATCCCTACATGGAGGTAAAATCGAATATTCCTATTTTACTTGAAAAATCTTCAGCCCTTGCCTTAGAAAAAAAAGTGGGCAGACAGAATCATCCTTATCTTTTTTTCTTCTCCCATCTGCCCTTAACAATTTTTTAAAGGCAATTGTACATTTCAGTGGGAAGGCTCTGTATTATTGTACTGCCTCTAGACAGCCTTACTACCTTCTCCATTTCATTTATTTCTTGAAGCTGTAAACTGGCTAAGTTCTTCAGCCTTTTCAACTTCAAAACAGAAAAGTTGGCTCTGAAATTAAAGAGTACCAGGAATCCAAAAGAGAGCAGGAAAATTGGAGATTCTTTTTACTTAGCTCTGAAGGATCAATGAACCATTTGGTTGTGGAGATACCTGAAGTATAGTTCACAGATATCCCAAAAGTTCTGGGCTGCTTGTAGTCACAGTTGCCACAGATTTCCAAACTTCTTCACATGTGAGCGGAAAGACTGTCCATACTAGGAACAAGAGCATCCAGGGTTCTTAGAGACTCCACAGTCTCACTGCTGTCCCAAAGCCTGCCATTTCAGAAGGCCTGCCATGCTGGTCAGCAGGCTTGAGCAAGTCCTTCTTGGATCCTGTCCACTGATGGTCCCTGCAACGCTGCCTGATGACTAAAGCTCAAACTTCCCATTGTCTCTAGTGAGGTTCTGGGGGCTTCAGCACCCTGTAGCTCTCTGAACTACAAAGGAACACCTCATTCCCATCATACCAGAACTAGCTCAGGGTAAGCCATTTTAGCAAAATAGATTTTCGGTCTTGATTACTGGACCTGGCCTGTGAGGGAAGTGGGCACAGCAAGAGAGTGATTTCCTATGCGTATAAAGCCACCCATTGTAAACAGCTGGTGACATGACTGTGAGGAATTCAGCAGTAAGAGTAAGGACACAGAGAGATGAAGGCAGTCTTCAGACTTCCCAGGCACACCTCAGTACCTGGCATTTGAGCCCTGTGATGGGGAGACTGAAATGCAAGAGCAGTGAACAGGGAGATGCTATTTGTTTGCTTACTTGTTTGTTGTCAGCAAGACTGCTCTGCTGATTGCCACAAACTTCTCAATTGTTTCTGGAGGCTGAGGGTTGAGGGTACCTGTGTATTCTGTATCGTGACTATGGTGGTAGATACAAGACTCTAAGCATTTGTCAAAAGTCACAGAGTTCTGCACCACAAAGAATGACAATTTGTATTCCATAAATATTCTTGAGCTTTGTTCTAAGATGCATTAAAGCTACTTGAAAACAAAACAGAAGGGGCGCCTGGGTGGCTCAGTTGGTTAAGTGGCCGACTTCGGCTCAGGTCATGATTTCACGGTCCGTGAGTTTGAGCCCCACGTCGGGCTCTGTGCTGACAGCTCAGAGCCTGGAGCCTGTTTCAGATTCTGTGTCTCCCTCTCTCTGACCTCCCCCGTTCATGCTCTGTCTCTCTCTGTCTCAAAAATAAATAAACGTTAAAAAAAAAAAAAAAAGAAAACAAAACAGAAGAATGGATTATACAGTATGTAAAATGTTTTTTTAAGTCAATCAGGATGTGGGAAGAACCCCAAATGGGTGTGTGTGTGTGTGTGTGTGTGTGTGTGTGTGTAGAGAGAGAGAGAGAGAGAGACCTCTTCCTTAGAAAAGTACACCAATTAATAAATGAGAAAGTAATGAAGGAAACAGAGAATCACCATTAGAATACCAGCAAATTATTGCAGGCAGGATCCACTGATGGTTACTAAAATTAGTGGGTGAAAGTTTGAGGAGAAAGGCAACATTTGCATTTGAAAGTACCTCTTCCAAAATATGTATTAACTACGAAGTGGAAAATAATATCTTTAGAGTGAAGAAACCTGGCAGGCACAACTTTTACAAAGTGATCAAAGTTACCGTAATCCATGATGGGATACGTCGACATCACATACTCCCTAATATGATGTACTGAGAGACACATCGTATCGGTTGTATTCTTGCCAAAAATACATAACCTCAATCTGATCACAAGAAAACATCAAACAAAACCAAACTTATAGACATTCTACAGAATAACTGATGAGTACTCTTCAGAAGTGTCAATTTCTGCACATGACACAAGTCAAAGGAGATTATAGAAATAGGACAACTAAATACAACATGAAATCCTAAAGAGGATCCTGGAACAGAAAAAGAACATGACTAGGAAAATTGGAATAGTATTGTACCAATGTCGATCTCTTAGTTTAGATCATTGTACTATGGTTATTAACCATATTAAGAGCAAGGTATTAACATGAAGTGAAGCTATGTGAAGCATTAAAGGTAGCCCTCTGTGCTATTTCTGCTACTTCTCTGTAAGTCTAAAACTCTTTCAAACCAAAAACTTGAAAAAACTAAAACAAAATGTCCCAGAATATTAAGAGCAGTTGTCTTTGGAAGGTGAAAATATAGGTGATTATTTAGTTTTTCCTTCACACTTTTCTGTTTTCTAAAATCTCTATACAGGGGCATGTATATTCAGAAAAGGCAGGTTATCATTTTTATTTTTGGTCAGGAAATTATGTGTGGCTTTGTGAAAAAATTAACATTTTTATTTGAAAAAGGGAATGCAAACATTTTTTAAAAAATTTTTCAATGTTTATTTTTTTGAGAGAGAGATGGAGCATGAATTGAGGAGAGGCAAAGAGAGAGGGAGACACAGAATTCTGAGCAGTCAGCACAGAGCTGGACGTGGGGCTCCAACTCATGAACTACGAGATAATGACCTGGACACTTAATGGACTGAGCCACCCAGGCGCCCCAGAAATGCAAGCATTTTTGTGTCACGTGTTAGAAAGTATCTGCAAGCTTTAATAGCAAAGGTGACCCAGCTTTTGATAGGAGAGATTACATGCCAATTAATGCTGTCTTTGTATAGATACTTAAATTGTCATTCAGTCATCTTTTTGTTCTGATTATGAGCAGGCTCTTACCATACTGGAAAGCTGAAATGATCCCAGATAGAAGGAACAAGGGTGGAAAATGCCATTGTCTTTTGAATAGTTGAAGAATGTCCTGATACTACCTTTTAATATTATGCTCAACCATAGCGCCATATATTGATTTTCAATTTTCAAAGTATTATGAGTCTACAAAATATACTTGTTAAAAAAAAACAACTTACATCTTTCTTGGATGATTTGGAAGTCACTGTAGGATTTCACAGTGCCTCCGAGTCATTGTTTTGACATGTGATTATATAATTCTGTGGCTGTGCTAGATGGAACTGAAAGGAAGCCTGTTCCTTCTGGACAAATGCCAAGGAATAGCTGAAATGAGCAGAAACAGGCTTCTGCTAGTATCAGTACTTGGAACCTGAAGGGTCCGTGTGAAAAAATCTACATCGTAGTTTCTAAGCTATTCAAAAAATGTGTTTAAAGTTTAAGTAAAATACAGTTTTAGAAGAGCTGCAGAAAAACTGAGCAGAGAATTAGTGGATTAATGGAAGGCTTATATTATTTCATAGAAAACCCAAATCACTCTTTTGTCCTTGCTCTTTCCTACCCCCTCCCATCCAGATCATCTTTCACATTGTGAAGAAAGGATGTTAAGCCTTCACTTTCAAAACTGGAACAAAGAAGTATGACAGGATTATTTTGAGAGCTTTACTAAGCAGGATACATTTGAAAGGAATCTACTCATGGTACATGTACATATATATATATGTATATATATATGTATATATATATATATATATATATATATATATATATATATATATATATAAAGATATATAATATTCACATTAAGTGGTAGAATGACAATTCAAACATAAGAATGTTTTGATGCTATCAGCTTTATTTCTTTACTAGTCAAGCTGAGTGTAGGCAAGATCTCTGAACTATGGTTTTCTGGGTAACTCTAAAAGAAGAATTTTCATTTTTATTATATTTAAAGCAATAGGAATTAGCTTAGCATTGCAATGCTTTTTTTGTTCCCGTTTTATCTCATTTCAATCATTTGTGGTTAATAAAAGTGGGCACTTGGATACTTCAGTCTGGTTTCCTGCAGATCTTTGTTAAAGGGTCATAACATGGGATAAGTTCACTGTTCCCAAAGTTTTTGGCATCAAAGTCAATAAAGCATTTCTCCTTGACAATGACTTAGAATCTGCTTTAATGTGTAAAGTAGGATAGTGTCTGGGATATTTCTGGTCTTCAATACATGTTTGTCTTCATACATTTGAATTTTATGTGTGATGAATCAGGAGACTATTGCCTGGTCCTTGACAGGAGTACTTGATCAAAATGTTGCATGGACTTAGTGATGGAGCTGTGTTATTGCATTGTTGAAAGATGATTTTATTTGGATGGTCTGTGATTGTCTATTTCCCTCAGAGCAATTTTTCAGTAAAGTTAATAAGACGTGTAAAATATACAAACCCCTCAAGGGGCATTAAGGTGAAAACTTTTATTTTTTTTTAATTTTTTAAATGTTTATTTATTTTTGATAGAAAGGGAGAGAGAGAGAGAGAGCATGCACAAGTGGGTAAGGGGCAGAGAGAGAGGGAGACACAGAATCCGAAGCAGGCTCCAGGCTCTGAGCTATCTGCACAGACGCTGGACTCAAACTCATGAACTGCGAGATCATAACCTGAGCTGAAGTCAGGCACTTAACCCACTGAGCTCCCCAGGCGCCTCTAGGCTGAAAGATATAAGCAATATATTTGTTCGGTTCATACTGGGTAATTTAGCAACCTTGGCTACTACTCTCTGAGATCCAGTAACTGAACTTGAATGTTACTTGGACTAAAAGGAATATATCATTAGAATATTTATTTTGGTGGAAAGTCAATACAGACAATTAACCTACTAATTAAATTGTAGAAAGGCAAGTGCCAGTCTCATTTTTATTCGAATGTTGTAGAATTGATGACCTGTTCCAAGATTACATATTCTTAGGTAACTGTATTCAAGATTACTTTTTTCCTCCTCTTGGAAAATGTCTCAGGCACTTAGGCTTAAATGATTGTATTCACACTAACAGTGAAGTTCCCCAAAGGCTCTCATCGGTTTCTATTTTACTTATTATATTTGCTTCCTTTGAAACTCATTACAACTGTTAGCACATGTTCCAGTGAAGTGTTAGTCTGCAAAGCAGAAGGACAGAGTAGTGATAAGAGTGTGAGTAGGCTGGGGCGGGTGTGGCTGGTGAAGCTTAAGTGCTGTATTTTCTGTACGTGCTTTTTATTGAGTCGGCCTCTACACCATTGCACTTGATATTTCCTCTGCTCAGCTGGTCTTTCCTCCAAGCTCATCCACATCCTCCCAATCACAGGGTCTCAGAGAAGCCTCTCTGACCATCCCATCTAAAGTGGCCTCCTCGGTAACTCTCATTCTTATTTATTTCTTTATCAAAATATGTTTGTTTTGTTTATCTGTGGATTTAGCTTCTCTCTTACCTGCTTTGTGCTTCATTGTAACCTTAATGCCTAGCAAAGCACATGGCATATGGAGAGCCTTATTAAATATTTCACAGAAGGAGTGAAGGAATGATTCCTGCAACAGTTCTGTGATATAGATAAAAGTGTCCCCAGTTCAGAGGAAAGGAAATGGGGCCACAAAGAAAACATGACTAGCCACACAGCTAAAAATAGAAAAGCTAAAATGTAAACCTAAGTATTTCTGACTCAAACTTTTCTTGCCTCATCAAAACTTCAGTGGGTTGGCTTTTTAAGACCTTTGAGTAAATTACATTCTTAAATGTGTCATATCGTTGGTCTTTGTGAAGGCAATTGTTCTTGTATATTAACTTTATATAAGCTGCACAGCCCCTGAAAAATAATGAATGCTTAAATGGGCTAACATAGCACGTATATTCTAAACAATAAAGGTGTAATTAAATTGGCTTCTAGCATTTTTCCCCCTAAGAACATTTAGTATTTTTAGTGGCAATCTTGATATTCCCATTCAGACGTTTAGGGCCCCTCTACAGCTAGGGTATTTTATCCTTTCTCTAGTTACTTCCTTCAAACCACAATGGGTTTTCAATCAAACAGAAAAAAAATACCTATAGCATAGTTTTTCTGCACTGACTTCATTACTAAATTGGGCAAACCTGAATGAGGGGAAAAGCAGCATTACCTAATGAATAAATAAGTGTATTTTGAAGAAATTACACATTCCAATCAATATGGGGTTTTAAAATCTGGTTTTAAATTCTAGGTTTTTGCATGTTACCCACTTAAAAATCTGCTTAGTAATATATTTCATGAAGCAGATAGGTATAATCAGATATCAAATTTCATTAGCCTTCTGTCTTCTGGTAGCATTTTCACAGATATATGAATATTCATTATTCAGTGAATGTGTAATGAAGTGAATATTTTCCTTGCGAAGCTCAAAGGAATAGCTGATATATATGATGCTGCTCACCAAATATTTCCCTTTACTTCTAGGCACATAGGAAGATTTCTCTTCTGCCTTCCGTGGTTGGGTGGTCATGAGATGAGCTTTGCCAGTGAAATATGAACAGAATGCTACATGTCCCTTTAGATACTTTAAAACAAACAAACAAACTTGCTGTTAACTCTATTTCGTTTCAGTAACGTTCTCATGACAAAAGCGATTGACAAGCAAACATGGCTGAGTTGGAGTCTAGGTAGTGATGTGAGCAAACACACTTGATTTAAAGGGAACCTGGCCTACTTTCCACTTTGCCCCCACCTACTACTGTGATCTTAGGCAGTTCAATTCTTATGATGATCTCTTAGTTTTATCATTTTTATAAAAATGTACACATTTAAAGTTCCATTTTTAAATGGACCACATTGTCACTAAAATCTCTTTCACAACATTTTTTTTAAAAAGTATTATTTTGCTATTTCTTGTGATAATAGAAGGAAGTAGGTATTAGAAATAATAATTTTAAATTAACTACTTTAATTCTTGTGGAATAGAAATTTATCATGGCTTTAATTTTTCTTAATGTCATATATTTTTTTGCAGTTTATGTGGCTATAATGGACTTACAAAGTTTGTTTTGTTTTGTTTTGTTTTTTGTATCTTTTTTTTGAGAGAGAGAGAGAGAGAGAGAGAGAGAGAGAGAGAATGCACAGGGGAGGGGCAGAAAGAGGAGACAGGATCCAAAGCAGGCTCTGGGCTGACAGCAGAGAGCCCTATGCGGGGCTCTCCAACTCACGAACCACAAGATCATGACCAGAGCCGAAGTCAGATGCTTAACTGACTGAGCCACCCAGGCGCCCCAGACTTATGAATTTTTAATGTTGATATTCTACTTATTAAGTAGTTGTTAATATTTATCATATGTGTTAAAAAGTTACATCAGTCTCATATATTTTATAGCTCTCAACTTTAAGAAGCCATTTATCAGATAATGAGCTTCACCGGATACTATTGAATTTGAAAACATTCACCTATGCATTCAAAACATTTTGATACAAGCCATAGTCCCCTTCTCTCCTAAACAGATATGTACTAGTTATTTTTGGTTGCAAATTATTATTTATTTTAATTGTGATTATAGGGGTTCCTGAATGGCTCAGTCGGTTAAGCTTCTGACTTTGCCCCAGGTTATGATTTTGCAGTCCGTGATTTCTAGACCAAGTTGGGCTCTGTGCTGACAGCTCAGAGCCTGGAGCCTGCTTCGGATTCTGTGTCTCCCTCTCTCTCTGCCCCTCCTCCTGCTTGCTCTCTGTCACTCTCGCTCTCAAGAATAAATAAACATAATAAAAATAAAATAAAAATTGTGATTGTAAAATAGTTACACATAAGTAACTTAAAATAGTTCCAAATAACTAGATAAGGCAGTTGCATGAATAGAAATTGTGTAGAAGTTTAGTAACTGCTGAATGGCATGTAGGGAGAAGTCAAAGGAAAGAGCCCATTTGTTCTTTAGATAGAGTATTAGGGCCAGTGAACAATGAATTCTTCCTTAATTGAGAAAATGACATATCCCCTTCTTTTTTAGTACCCAGAATCACAAATTTGTAAAGATGGACTGAGAATCCACAAGTAGTAAAACTTTTCTTTCTTTCTTTCTTCCTCCCTCCCTTCCTTCCTTTCTCTCTCTCTCTCCCTCCCTCCCTCCCTCCCTCTCTCCCTCTCCCCCTCTCTTTCTCTCTTTCTGTCTTCCTTTGAAAAACAGTAGAAGTCATCATTTTACATTATCCCGGTTAGTAGAAGACTATTGAGGGATAGCACTTTCCCATGTTCCCTCCCCTCAAAAATAAACTATTGGACTTAATAGTTTGTGGTACAAAAAATCTTCTTTATCATAAGAATCCCATTGTGTTGCCATTAGGAATCATGACCAATATTTTTACATTTATTTTACTGCATCTTCCTCCCATTTAAGATTGGGAATGTTTTTTATTCTTTTTTCATTATTAAAGTTTAAATTTCTCTTGACAGAAAAAATCCCCGAATTAATGAGTGAAGGGAAATTTAAGTGCAATTGTGGATATAGATAGAATTAGATTTTCTGCAGTAGAATACATACATCTATGTATATAATTCCTTTTTCTTTTTTCGTCTCCTCCAGAAAAGAGAGACTATTTGGAATAGCATCTAGTTTTCTTCCTCTAAAGCTATGATGATGTGATGAAGCCCTTGAAATTACTTTAGTGTATACAAGTTAGTCTGTTTTATGTTTATGTATGACCCAGAAGGATGTTTAGATGATGAATTAGCATCAACGTGTCCCTGATCAGCTGCTACCTATGAGTCATAGGAAAGTTACATCAGTGTATAGACAAAAACATCATCAATATCACATTCCCGAGAGGTAAGTTACCTAGTTAAAAATGAAGCATGCCTTTGTAATAAGGATGCATTGTCTGAAAGACAAAGTGTGTGATGGAGCATAGTCAGATTTTGAGCCAAATATAAAAAGTCATCTGCGGCTATTATGGTCCACATTGCCGTCTGCATAGATAGCAGTTTATGTTAATGCCAAGACAGATTAGAAATACTTCTTAACAAATTAATTAATTCAGCCCACAATTCATAGAACTTTTTCTTCTCCAAGTTCAGGTGCAGATGTGTAAAGTAAGGGACGATAGACTCATTTGGTGTGTTTTCTCTTAGTAATATTACACATTACTATCTCACATGAAGTTGTATCACGAATGGCAAGGTGTATCAGTCAGAGTTTTATGTCAAGAAAATGGTTTTGGCTAACTTGAAGAGAAAATGAAGCTTTTTTCAAGTTGTCCACATAATCATTCCGGAAGCTGGGGGATCAAGAACAGAAAACTGACACGGGGAAACGAAGGTTGGCCAAAGAGCAGGAAGCATAGCTAGTCTTGACTGATGAGCACTCCTGATGGTTGTCACTGGTACTGCCGCTAGTGGACAACAAGGCTCTTGTTTCGGTGTCTCTGCCAGACTGTTCAACGTGGGACACTCGAGGCTGCTGCCACTGGACTCTGCGTCTAGCTCTGCTGAATAGCTGATGCTGCTGGCTTCTGTCATTAGTGGTTTTTCAGGTCCCTGCATCTTTGGAAGCCCTGGTTGGAAATACCCAATGAGCCTACACCCAGACTACCTGGAGAGCAGGAAGAGAGTCCCCAGCCCCTTTGGCTTCTGGGGTGGGAAGCAACACTCATACAGAGATTGCCCCATAATAGGCAGGGGTGCCCGGGAGCTGGGTACGTAAAAACAACCAACATCCACCACACAAGCCTTGCTCTGTCATTTTTCTATGTAATGGCGAGGATATACAACCACCTGAAAAGTGTTTTATAAATATTTTCATTTAAAAATATGTTTGTGTGGCCTGAAAATAGAATTTTCCCTTACGTGTCAAGTCATAAATTAGTAAACTCAATTTACCATTATCTAAAATTTTTATAACCCTCTCCTCTTTTAAATATGATTGCACAGAAAACCAGTAGCTAGATTCTGTTTATTTTTTAAATTTACCTTCAGAGAGTATGATGTATTTCAGAGGGATTTAAGTTGCCTATTAAAGTTATACCTTCCTTTGTGTTTCAGATTACTTCAATTCATTCACTCGGTAAATATTTATTGAGCACCCGGACACTGGGAATTGGCCAGGGCTGACAACAAACAGCTCCGATTCTGATAGGACTGATCATTTACTTTGCCAATAAGTATGGCCAGTTTTAATCCAGTGCTCCTTTGACCTCTTAACCTCAGGCATGGGAGCCAAGAGCTTACACAGCAGTGACTTTTTCCCTCTGTTGCCAGAGGGTTTCACCACTTCTCTTGGTCTTAGTGAAGCTGGTATACGATCTGATGTTACAAGTGAGTGGAATAAATCTTCTTAAACTACCATCATCCTATGTGTTTTCCCAGATTTGACTCTCCGGCTGTGTTTATCACTGTCTGTAAGGATACTTTTTCTTATACCAGTGGGCACAAGGCTTTGAAAAGGAACAGCACATTTGAGGCCATACCATCTCCTCATGCAATAGCAGGTGTGACATAATTATATGAGTTTGGGGAATAAATTTAAGTTCCTCTCTGACCACTCCCCTCATTCCCATTAGTCCTAACCTTTAAGTCTGGAGTGCTGCTACTTTAGGCTCTATTATGGAGTTCTGTCGATTAGAGTGGTTTCATTTCATAAGCCATTGTTCCCCCATTTTTATTGGTCTCAAAGCCCTGAAAATAAGGCAAGGGACAGTTCACATTTGAAAGAATATGACCAAATAAATCAGGTTCTCTTGTTACCTTTCAAGTGTCACTCTTATGTTCATCTCCTTGCTTCTATGTTCATTATTCCTCTTATTGAAAAAATATATTTAGGATGGCTTTTCCTCATCTTTAGTGTTTTGCATTTAAAATTTTTAAAAATATTTTTATTTATTTTTGAGCTGGAGGCAGAGTGCGAGAGGGGGAGGGACAGAGAGAGAGGGAGACACCGAATCCGAAGCAGGCTCCAGGCTCCCAACTGTCAGCACAGAGCCTGATGCAGGGCTCGAACTCATGAACCGCAACCTCATGACCTGAGCTAAAGTCTGCAGCAGCTCAACCCATTGAGCCACCCAGGTGCCCCATGTTTTGCATTTTTAATGTGGTACACATAGCTGTGGGATTTCTTGTTCTTCTCTTTCCTTTATGAGTCTGCTTGCATCATAGGGTGGCATATCAGAGAATTTCATTCATTATCTCTTAAAACTTTTCCCCATTTCCTTTTCTTCCATTTTTTCCCTTGGGAATATTCGATACAAGCTGGAGTTCTCATTTTGCGTATCTTTATTTCACTTTCAGTTTCTACTTGTTGTCTTTCTGTGCTGCATTCTAAATAGTCTGTTCAATCACGTTCGGCCATCTGCAGATTTCCCCTTTTTTTTTCTTTTCTCCTTATATATCCAGGACCTAGAACGTTTTAGAGCTGGTGATCGTGCTGTTTGTGATGAACCACAGTGGTACTCCTGTGATGTGTGAATTTAATGATTTTATCTTTCTTCTGTTCCCCTAACACCAATCTTCTTACCAATTCTGCTATTTCGTTGGCTAAGCTAATGATCAGAAATTTGATAATGAGAAATAAGGTAGCCAGACCAGCAAGACAAATCCGTTTGTCTTTGTTATTCTATCTACATGTACACTCTTGTCTCAATCGATCCTCAGTTTTCTTTCAGTTTTACCTGTGAAAATATGCTGACCAGAAGCTTGCATTTATGAAATGATGTGTTGGAATTAGATAGTGTCTCATTTCCAGTTCAAAATTATATAGTACTGTGAACCTGCCAGAAAATTATAGGTCTGAAAATCCATGGTAGACCTAAAGAGCTGAGTTTCTAAGTTGCTAATATTTATCACTTGCCTTTCATGAATGAGAATGGACTGTCTGATCTGAAAGATATAAAATAAAACTTGTATTTCCTCTGATTCCCCTTTTCAGTAGGTATCAAGGTGACATGTAAAGAAAGGTGATGACTAGGAATGCCTAAGTGGCTCAGTAGGTTAAGTGTCCAGCTCTTGATCTCAGCTTAGGCATTGATCTCAAGGTCATGAGTTGGAGCCCCATGTTGGGCTCTGCATTGGACATGAAGCCTATTTTAAAAAAATGTGATGACTGTACAGTGTATCATCCATGGCAGCAAAATGTGGACCACCAGGAATGTTAGGCTGACTGGATGGGCCTATCTGCCTGCAGTGGTGATGTACTGCCCCACTCCTTGACCTGAATAAGTCCTTGGTCTGTGTGCCAATGACAACTCCTAGTGAGAAGCTGCCACTTACATTGCTGACTAAATGGGTTACACATCTTGTTAGGACTTTGTACGAAATGCAGACTTTTTCACTAAGGACAGGAGTCAGTTCCAATTACTTAGGAATAGAAACAGAAGGAAAAAAAGAAAACTTTAAAAAAGTCTAGGTTATGGGGTGCCTGAGTGGCTTAGTCAGTTAAGTCTCCAACTCTTGATTTCAGCTCAGGTCATGGTCTCATGGTTCATGGGATTGAGCCCCACACTGGGCTCTGAGCTGACAGCGTGAGGGCTGCTTGGGATTCATTCTCTCTCTCTCTCTCTCTCTCTCTCTCTCTCTCTCTCTCTCTCCCCCTCTCTCCCTCCCTCCCTCTCCCTCCCTCCCTCCCTCTCCCTCCCTCTCCCTCCCTCTCCCTCCCTCCCTCTCCCTCCCTCCCTCCTTCTCTCTCTCTCTCTCTGTCTCTCTCTGTCTCTGCCCCTTCCCTACTCATGCATGCCTCCATGCATGCTTGTTCTCTCTCTCTCTCTCTCTCTCTCTCTCTCAAAATAAACATTTTTTTTTACTCTAGGTTTTTTTGGGAATGGAAGGCCCTGCTAACCTGATCAACTTGGGTCCAATATGCTCATAAACCTCTTATGTTTTAAAGTATGAGTAGTTATAGGAGAGGAGGAATATGAAATAGCTTTCCTCCACTCTTGTGCCACTTGTGTCTGATGAAGTGGCATCTGTTCTTGACCCTGTAGGGGAGCATCTGATTTTAACTCATGCTCCCTCAACTTTATAAAAGGGAAAGCCATGAGAAAAATGTGAAATTAGCAACATTTTTTGGCCCCTAATTAACTTTATGGGTATACTATTGTGCCTCCAATATTCAATGAAGCTCAGCTAGTAACCGAACTTGGCATAGTATTAATCAAGCCACAGAAATTTTTTGTTTATTTATTTATTTTGAGAGAAAGAGTGTGAGAAGAGGAGGGGCAGAGAGAGGGGGGAGACGGAATCCCAAGCAGGCTCTGTGCTATCAGCGTACAGCCCATCACAGAGCTGGATCCCGCAAACCATGAGATCATGACATGAGCCAGAGCCAAGAGGTGGTTGCTCAACTGACCGAACCACCCAGGTGTCCCAAGTCACACATTTTTATTAAGGATTTCCTATGGTATCGGCACTGGAATTTTAGTGAGAGATGATAAAAAAGATATGTTCTCTGGTTAATTTATTCATCAAATGCTTCTTGGAATTTACTCTTGTGCCATGGGCTCTAGGGAAGGCACAGGTGTTTAATATAAGATCTCTTATATTGGTAGATACCAAATATTTCTTAATACAACAAAAATACCTTAGTTTTGATAGTTAAAAATGTCCTTTTCCATGAATAATTTTCATGTTCTTTTATTATGAGAAATTCATATCTCTAAAAAATGTAGTAAAACTGAGTATATGGGATATATAGTCACCAGATGCCACAGATAGTTTTTGAAGAGGTAACAGTTGCTAAAAAGTTTCTCACTGGTAAGGAAGAAATGAGTTTTAAATACTAGGTGGTACCAGAGCAATGTATTTACAATAGCTCTAAGTAAGTACTAGAACAAAAATTGACAGTCATGCATAAATATGTATATAAAATAAATAAATATATATAGAATAAATTTTATGTAGAGAGAGAAAATATATATTCTTCTTTCCTTCTCACTTGTTTACAAATATTCAGCTTATATTAAACCTTATTACATGAGAATTTCCTAGTGGTTAATCTTGGATGTATGAAAGTACAAAGAACTTAAGCGACTCCCTCAAAGGCAGTTGGCTAACCATTAGCCCAACAGGCAGATGCAGATATACTACATGTACGAAAGCAGATAGATTAAACTTTGCATTAAACAATTTTGTGTTAAGCAAGTTGTCTTATCTCACCTGCAAAGAAGTTCACAGTAAGGAGTCTGGTGTTGCCACTTGCTCTGTGTGACCCTGATTGGGAGTGCAAAGAAAATTTTTGTGCTTTTCTAGTTTTCTGCCAGAGTCTTAAATATGCCAATGCCCTCATGCTGTTTCTGCTGAGCCTTCAAAAGTAATTTTGTGGAAGTTTTGAAGATGAAACAGTGTGTAATCAATAAGAATGTTCTCTATCCGCATTGATCCCACTTAAATAGCTCTCTCTATGAATTCTAGAAACTATTTGAGAAATAGCTTAAAATTAAATTATTTAATCGTGAGAAGTAAATCCAGAAAAAGTAAAGAGAATCCAAGGGAGCCGACTAGCACACACAATTCAGAAATTTTCTTGTCTTTAAAATTATTTTTAATGTTTAATTATTAGAGAGAGAGAGAGAGAGAGCAGGGGAGGGGCAGAGAGAGAGGGAGACACAGAATCTGAAGCAGGCTCCAGACTCTGAACTGTCAGCACAGAACCCGAGGCGGGGTTCGAACCCACGAACTGTGAGATTATGACCAAAGTTGGCCGCTTAACCGACTAAGTCACCCAAGCAACCCCAGAAATTTTCTTGTCTTAAAGATAAAAAAAAGAAATTTTCTTGTCTTTTGAGCAATAACCTGGAAGATAATCCATTAATCACTGAAGGAATTTTAATCTGGTAGTATGGACATCTTTAACAAAAATCACTGGAACATATTTATTCTCCCTGGAAAACGTGTGTGTGTGTGTGTGTGTGTGTGTGTGTGTGTGTGTGTGTGTGAGTATGTGTGCATGCACGCATGCACAAACAAAAGAAACCCAACTTACCTTTAATTTTGTTTAAATAATGTTTAAGTAATATATTAAATAAATATACATAAATGTGAAATTATAATACTTTAAAAGGAGGCTTTAAAATGCTAAACATTAAATCTGTCTATAAGAGACTAAAGCATTTTATTCCAATAACTTTTCTGCGTACAGTTTATCTCACATAACACTTATGCTCCAGTTTCCTTGAAAGTAAAGAATATACGTTTAAAGCCAATGCATTATTGAATAATGCAGAAAGCTTAATAAGTTATTGGTTTTTAGGACTATTCATTAATAAGAAAGTTGAGGAGAAAGGAATAATTATAAATATTCTTTTAAAATATAAATTGATGACCTAACAAAGTTTTTCACTGTTTATTAAAATCTGTTTCATGTGGACCTTTTTTTTTTTTTTTTCAGGTATGGGGTTTTTTGCTTATTTCCAAATTCACTGTGGTCATGAGAGAAGCTGTTAAGTACTGAGAAAGTCAGATTCAGCTGTCTGCTTTAATGTGAATCACGCCATGATTGTGGATCTTTGAAAAAGCATGGTAGGAACAATTTTTTACAGAATTACATAATATTAGACCCTTGTTGAAGTTAGCAAAGTTGACTTAATTACTAAAAAGAAAACAATAAACGTTTATTTTTCTTCATAAACATCATAAAAACTTTGTAGAATACTTACATTTACAATGGATAATATGGTTATATTTGTAGCTATTAAAGTTATAAATTATTAAGCTAATGTGAATTTTAGAATCTCACATGTAGTTTGTGGATAATGTTTTTATTAAAACATATTGTGTTTTTCTATCTTTCTGTTCATTTTGAAAAGTAAGGAAAGATTATTTTAAGACCTGGTCCTGGCACTTTGCAAGTCTCTTCAGTTTATATGGTCGTCCTTCAAAGGCTTGTGAAAAATTCTTCTAAAAAGGTGAGACCCAGTGAGTTGAACTCTTCAGCTAAGATAAACTTTAGAAGCCAATACTTTTTTTTTATTTAAAGAAAATTTTGTTTAACGTTTATTTATTATTGAGAGACAGACACAGAGTGTGAGCAGGGGAGGGGTAGAGAGGGGGGGAGACATAGAATCTGAAGTAGGCTCCAGGCTCTGAGCTGTCAGCACAGAGCCTGACACGGGGCTTAAACTCACAAACTGCAAGATCATGATCTAAGCCAAAGTTGGTCGCTCAACCAACTGAGCCACCCAGGCGCCCCAGAAGCCAATACTTTTCTAAAGAGAAAAAAGCTTTTTTAAATATACAGAGTGACCCTTGCACTCTGTTTGAACATCCAATTGCAGGGAAAAGCATGGAGAATGACTATAATCACCTACCCTTTTTGTATATGATTCACATACAGAACTTAACTATCAAAGGATGGAAGGTCCATAAATGTAGCATGAGTTTATGCATGCAAATTAAGAAAAGGTTGACATGCAAAATGCACAAATGATCTTCTAAGAGTCCACTGTCTTTGAAAAATACTATTCTCAAGTTAATTTATCAATTTAACTTCATGTTGCCTAATTTTGTTTTCTATTAAAATTTAAGTGAGATGTCCTCATCTACAAAACAAGTAACTTATACATCTTTTAAAAGAATATTTGTCATCAGTATAGCCAGTGGTATGCTACAGTACCTTGTACCAGCTCATGAGAGCCAATTGTGCAGATATTTTCACAACTGTGTTCAGTGATGTCACATTGGTAGATTGAAATCAAGTGTAGTGGGAATATTTACACCAAAGAAATAAAAAATTACTATAAATCACCGTCCTACCCTTCCCAGCCCCAGAAAGCTGGTTTCTGGGGCTATACCATTAAATATTAATATGTAATGAAATGAAATGAGAAATTTGCTTGGAGTCAGAATCCAACTTTCCAGTTAGGGAAACATTTTGGAGATTTTCTTCAGAGAATATTATAAAAGATTAACGTGGTTCTCATAAAAATCCACTCTGCCTTATTAAAATATCATCAAAGTATAATGAAGTTCATCAGAAAGAATGAATAGGTATCTATTAACTATGAAAACACTACGAAAGTCCAATAATTAAAATAGTGTGTTACTGGTGCAAGAATAGAAAACTGGATAGAACAAAATAAATACCCCAGCAAAAGACCCTATATGTAAGAGCAAGAAAATGTTATCCAATATTTACTGTGAGAATAACTAGTTGGCACTTTGTAAATTAAAAAGAAAATCATTTGTGGGGCTCAGTCTGTTAAGTGTCTGACTTTGGCCCAGGTCATGATCTTGAGGTTTGTGAGTTCGAGCCCCACATCAGGCTCTCTGCTGAGGCTTCGGATTCTGTGACTCCCTCTCTCTGCCCCTCCCCTGCTCACACTCTGTCTCTCTCAAAAATAAACATTTAAAAAAAAATTAAAAAAAAAAAGAAAATCATTTGTGCCCTGTACCTCATACAGTTAAGTACGTTTCAAAATGGAATTAAAAAATATAACTGTAGAGAAAGTAAAAGGAAATAGAATGTTTATCAACTGTTTCATCAAACCTCTACAGGTAGACAACTTTCTAAGTTTCTCTCTTCAGACTTCTGCTTCCAAAGCTGAACTCTGTTGCTTTCATTCTAATAATGTAAATAAGATAGATACACTAAAATATCACAGATTTTTTTTTTTTTTTTAATTCCATCAGGGGTGTCTGGGTGGCTCAGTCGGCTAAGTGTCCAACTTTGGCTCAGGTCATGATCTCACGGTCCGTGGGTTCGAGCCCCGCGTCGGGCTCTGTGCTGATAGTTCAGAGCCTGGAGGCTTCTTCAGATAATGCGTCTCCCTCTCTCTCTTTCCCTCCCCCACTCACGCTCTGTCTCTATCAAAAAATGAATGAACGTTAATTTTTTTTTTTTAATTCCATCAGATTGCTGAGGCTGCAAAGAAACCTAATTGAACTAACTTCCAGAAAGTGGTGACCCCTCACTAGAAGAGGAAAGACAGCGGTTTCCTTCTGTAGCAGGATGGTGGGGCAGGGAGGCCAGGCAGCGGGGAGAAATTTTTTCAGCAACATGTGGGTGAGTGTGACCGATTAGATTTCTAAGCGTCCGACCACAAAGGCAACATCTACCACTGAGTCCCAGGAACCCATTCTAATTTCTTTACAAGTAATATCACTTAATTAGCACAGTAATGCTGTGTTACCACTACCTATATACAATTTTTATTCCTGTTTTACAAAGAGAGTACCTGAGGTGGAGAGGTCATCCGCCCAAACTTATGAGTGGGAACCAGGATTTATGTTCAGCCAGTGTGACCTCATAGCTCTCAGTCTTAGCTATGGTGCTATTCTGCTTCCCAGTAAATATTTAGTCAAAGGTTATTCATCAGTATAGCCTGATGAAGTTATTTACTAACTGAATGAACCCAAATTATCAAGCGCTTTTCCCACTTTCTCTACAAGAAAGCAAATTCAATACATATAATTTGAAATTTAAGAGCATTGAAAAAATAGGACAACTAGTTTATTTTATAGAACAAGCTTTCTATGGATGCAGGTGCTGGGTTTTCTGCTCCAGAATTCTGATGTTTAAGATGGTGCATATTTGCTTTAGATTTAACGACTATTCTCTGTTCCAGTAGTATCCAAGAATTAATTTGCATGCCAATTTAAATTCTATCAATAATATGTGTAATTCTCCCTCTCCTCATTGTAGAGACCTACACCTTGTATCCAAAAGGGATGGTGCAGGTAAGTAATACTTTCTTTTCTGTGCAAATGTGTTAGCATACTTCCAAGGACCAACTCATAGTGAAATGAAGTGACTAGATACTTGGCAGAAAAATGTGGACATTTGGGATTTTTATAAATTGCTTCCTCAATTTTCTCCACCCTTTAAAATATAGAATATATAGTGTGTCACCCACCACCCAAATATCTGCAAGCCTTACACTGTCTGAATAAAAACTATAGTGTGAATATTTTGCCTGAATTGTTATAATCAACTTCCCAGACACCTATAGCAATAAAGTACTATAGAATTAGCAATGGGCTTGTGAAGGATTATGAAGGGCTAAAACTTTTCCATATTTGAGGTGTTCCCCCAATTTTATTTCTGGGAGTACTTTTTGCTAGGGGTTTCCAAACAAAAGGAAGAAATGGTGCTGTCAGAAGAATCTCTGATGGGGCAGGGACAGGCCCTTCCAGAGAAGTCTGCTGCCTGCCAGGAATCTCAGCCAACCTGTTTTAGGCAGTTTTTAGAAAGAATTGTAAAATAAGAAATGGACAGTGCAGTGATGAGAATCACTTTTACATCGCCCCCAAGCCCCATTTCCTGAAATCCCCACCTCCTTGATATCTAACATTTAAATAGTGTTTTAATACTTTACAAAGACTGTCATATAACAGCCAAACCTTAATCTTGAAATCCATCCCCCACTTGCCATCACTGGTTTTCCCAAGGCTTTGATATTTCATTTATTCCCATTGTTGGTTCTCTTGTTTCCATCTTCTAGTCATTTTTCTTTGGCCTTCTGTTCTTCCTTTTGCAATTTTAATTATTGACAATGATTTTTGAGTGTTCCCTGAGCTCTGATGTCACACAGTTGGCACAGAGTACACAGTTAAATAATTCTTCAAAACTGAATCAATCTCTGATAGGGATGTCCACTTGGAAGTCACAGCATCATCTCAAAGCCTGACACCAGCATGTTGTCTTGTAAAATATCTGATGTGTCTGTTAACAATAGGGAGAACTAATATTTATTATGTGTCATGTATTTTCAATAAATTATCTACCTCTCACAACAATCCTAGGAAATAGGTGAATAAAGAATGAAGAAACAGTCCCAAAAGGGACTGAGCAAGTTAAGGAATGGTGATCTGAACTCAGGTCATCTAACTCAAACCAGAGTCCCTTATATCACATCATAAATCTTCCAGCCTCTTATATGAAAAGTCACTTAACCCCTCTCAGTTCTGGTGTTTCCACCTGTCCAGTAGAGGCCTGATGATAAACACAGCCAAAGACAGGACCTGAATTGATAGGTAATTAAGGATGAGCAAAAAGGATTGCACTCAGCAAAATCAAAGATAATAGACTTACAACTGAAAATACAAAGAAAGATTTTTCAAACTGAAGTCATGATTTATGTCATTTGTTTGAAGCAAATTCTGAAATAACACAAATATATTAACTTTTTCCTGATTTTGTTTGGGATCTGTTTTCAGGACCATGTCTCAGATTCTATGTAAAAACAACAACAACAAAGAAAACAACACTTGAACAGAGAGGCAACAAAGACAATATATTTCACTAAAAATTTTATTTTTAGAGCCCATCAATGGGCAAATCCCAAACAGTAGCAATACAGAGTATTTAAGAACATTTTAATATTTCTTTCTATCCATCTTTGTTTTCCTTTCCACAAACAAACATACTGGATTAAAGCAACAATACTCTTAACCCCAAGTTCAATGCCTGAGTACTTTCAATATCTATTTTGAACACATAATAAAGCAGAGGCAGTTAATTTTATTTCCACTCGGAGCTTAGCAATTACTTTAGCTTCACATTATTCTATCACAAATTATAACCAAATGGCCTACCTAAGCAGCTAAAATCATAAAATTATTATAAGCCAAGTCAATGGTATGTATAAAGTTAACAAAAAACAACTAGACTAGTATACATTTGTTTTGGGCCCTACAAGAAATATGCCAAAATAACAAGCTTTAGTAAAAGATGAGGTCCTTGGGCAGAGGAGAATGAGAAGTCATATCATCAAAAATTTTGAGGAAAACTTAGGTAAGAGGAAATCAGCCTATAATTTTAACCAAATGAAGGAAGAAAGGGGAATACATTATCAGGGTTGATGACAACTTGGGAAAAGACATATAGCATTCAATCACAAACTTGTTCACTACCTCAAGAGCTCAACATCAGGCTCTCCAGGCATTCTGTTATTCTCCCACTAAGTTTCTTCACGTGAACATAAACCTACATTTATGCTAATAACAGAGTATTATACGGCTATTTAATCTGATGGCAAACAACAGGAAAAAAAATTCTTAGGGCCAGACTGACTTCAGCCCATCTCAGTACCCCTGAAAATAGGGGCAAAAAATTAATCATTAAGAAACAGTATTCAAAGAGTACTGTATTACCTAATGTGATTTATAAAACAAGCACAATTCAGTAATCGTCAATGGAAAAAGTCATAATATTTGAAAATTAGGAATGTTTTGATGCTGATTTTTTTACCAAAATGGTACTCCAAACAGTTAAGTTGGAACAAATCCCAAACTCACACTTACTTGCATCACCTCAGTTTAATAATCCAATAAATGACAAAAAAGACAAACAATGAAAACAGCATCATATAGCACAACAGCTTTGTTTGGCTCCCTCTAGATAAAATCTTCAGTTTTCCCATAGTTTTACCTAGAAATCCAGTTGTAGAATCAAACTGTGAATCCTATGAGGAGAAAAGGAAAACAAAATAGTTAGATTCTAATATTGTACATATGCACATTTAAGTAATTGAATATACTGTTCTTAGAATACATTTTTAATGAAATTTTTAGTGTTTAATCAATTCAAGAGCCTGTTTATAACTTGGGTAATCAAGCCTGATTACTCTGTGCAAAATAGAGTAATTCTCTCAATGAATAAAAAGCTCTTTCATCGAATAAACATTTCTTTCAGCATCAGAGTAATTCAAAATCCCAAACTATTTAGGTCTTTTTCCAATTGTGTGAATTAAGACACTAATAATAAAGGTAAGTAGTTTGTCTACTATCATACAGGTGTTTGATTCTCAGTTTTTGTTGGGGCATTGCTCTCAAAGGGCAAATGGTTGGTTGCTTTCAGTAATTCAGTATGATAATTCATCTAAAGTTTAATATGGTTAGCAGTTAAAGGTACTTTACTTTTAAGATTCTTTAATTCAGATAGCTGACTTTGAAGTACAGCAGAGTTTATTAAAAGTTAAGAGAATATCATGTAAAGGTAGTAAAATGTGGTTAAGACTCCAAATATGGATGGGGAAAACTACCATATTAAAACATAGTTGGAAACTGGAAAAGTCCTAAAGATGAGAGGACTAGGTGTAGATTAGAAATACTGCACTTTCACAGAAATCTCAGTATCCTAAGATGTAAAGGCCCCAGCATAATGACAGCATTTGCACAGCTCGGGCTCTATGTAGTTCAAGCACTTCAGATCTATAGCTCTTCACCAGGGTTATGTATCACAATCACCTGGGACACTTTTCTTTTTCCAAAATACATATATGTAGGTCCCTCCCCCTAAAATTCTATTTAGATTGAGAACTAGCATAAACACTTACAGAAAGTTCCCCAGTGATTTGAATGCACAACCTCCATGAGAACATTGCTTTCAATGACATATTTCTGAATAACACAATTTTAAAATCAAGTGGAGAAACTAGGGAAGGTCTAGAGAAATTTGACATTCGAAATAAATATTAAAGAATGGTAAGAGGTTCTACAAAGAAAGGTATATGTTGCTGAGCTCCCTTAGACTGGAGAGATAAAAGGCTCTGGGATGTTACTATGTTCAAATCTTATTGATTTGTTCAGAAGTGATCCTTAGGAGATCAAATAGAAATAGGCTCACATTACATGAAAGACAATCAATTGGATGGATATGAAGTGCTTTTTGATTACTTGGTAGTCAGTATTCATTGAGATCTCCAAGAACACTCAAAACAGTCATTTTTCCTGAGTCTTTAACAGTGTTTTAAACATAAGATTAAAAATACAATGGCTTCCACCTCCTCCTCCTACTCACAGTGTGTTAGGTAAGATGAAAAATGCAAGAATGAATAAACCTATTAGTTATTTCAAAGCAATGAGATACAAATAGACCGGAATCCAGAACTTATGATCTCTAGATTAAGTTCAAAATGGATAAGAGTTAAAATGATATTATTCCTGATTAACAGACTAAATTTGAGAATATTAGATCAACTTTCTTAAATTTAAAGTCACAACCACTTACCATTTCAGCTAATAATTTATTTTGATGTTTAACCTCATGGCCTATTTCAATGGAAAGCTATTAAAAAAAAAAAAAAGACACATGCATTATTACTCACATAATGGCATTTAAGTGTTATAGAGTAAAATGCCATTCTAAGCATACACATTTTCTCAAAACTGTCTTCTAAAACTATAAACTACATATAGTTTTTTCTGATAATTTTTCCACTGACATTAAAGGAAAATAAATTTAGAATTTCTACTGTTTCCCAACTATGGATATTGTCTCCCTGCTCTACATTTTGATTTCATCTTAATATTCAATTCCATCTTTTAATTTTGGTACACACTTCTCTCTGGTTCTCTTATCCTTGCATGCTTTTTTCTTCCTCTCTTTATATTATTCATACAACAGCATTTATATGTATATTTTCTTCTTTACATTTTAAGAGATATATATAAGTACTTACATTATCAATTCAAATCTACATGGGACATTACTTTGAATATATGCCTAAACTAGTTATTTATTCAGATTCTTTTTTAAAAATGTTTATTTGAGAGAAAGAGAATGAGCAGGGGAGAGACAGAGAGAGAGAGAGAGAGAGAGAGAGAGAGAGAGAGAGAGAGAGAGAGAGAGAGAGAAAGAGAATCCTAAGCAGGTTCTGCACTGTCATCATAAAGCCCAATGCAGGGCTTGGTCTCAACTGCAGGGCTTGGTCTCATGAACCATGACATCATAATTGAGCCAAAATCAAGAATAGGAGGCTTAACTAAGTCATGGGGTGCCCTATTTAGATTCTAAAAGTTTTTCTTTAAAGTATGACAATAAACTGGAAAAAGATTGACAAGTTATTGTTAAGGCTCAGCCGAGCCTTAAAAAAATACAATTTAAGTGATTATTGCTGTTATTCAGACCAAAGCCTATTCAATACTTTATATGACAAATTCATTAAAGGCTTCACTTCCAAGATATTTGGATAAATTACAAGCAACAAATGAAAATCTTGGCAAACCATTGCAAATATTGTTCTCAACTTCTCTTGTGTGGAAAGTATATGGGGTGATACACAAAATCACACTAGAATTCTATAGATCAGAACATGAGCTTTTTCCCCAAATTTAACAACCCAGAGATAATAAAGCAACTATAAAGCCAAATAGCCCAAATCACCTAACTACTTTCTACAACTTTCATTCATGACAAGGAAAGAAATTTCCCGGGGGATGGGGGGGTGGGGAGGTAAAGCTTTCTTCCAATAAGGAGCTAAATTATCAATGTCAGAGTTAAAAATAAATAAATAATTCTTAATTCTCTATCAATGTTGATTTTCTAAACTGTTAACATTATACAGTATTACTTAGTTCGTAGATCAACTCTTTTTGATCTAATATGACTTTGAAAACAACACTCTTTTCAGAATGTTATTAGTATCCAGGCTGAACACAATTGTATTTTCCAAAGACTAATGAAATACCAATTAAGTTTTAGCAACATGAGTTTCTACTGAAGGCTCTATGAGTTTATAGCATGTTTACTGTAATACAGAATCAATTACATACACTGTTAAAATCATATTTTTGTAATTCTTTTACTTAACACATGTTAAACTCAATACCACTGATAATGAATTATGCTTAGGTGCTGTGTTAAAGATAAAAATAAAAACAGAAAACCCTACATTCTGGTAAATTTCTTTTACATACAAATAATCCCAATGCAGATTCCTATGCAATACATGCTGTAGAAATGGTGCAAACTGTCTTATGTTCACAAGGAAAAGAGTTACTTTTGATGTGGTAATTAGGTAAAGCTTGCAGGAAGGAAGGAGTGCAGTGAAGTGGAGCCTTTACTATTAAAGGCTTTGGCCAATGTAAGGAGGGAAAGGACACCTCCCCAGTAAAGGGAGAGTATGATCAAAGATGTGGGAGTGCAAGTGACACGATGCACAGGACGAGAGATTCTCTAATGTGTCTGGCAGAAAACATATACACATTCCAGAAGTGTAGGAGATAAGGTCTGATAAGCTGTGGATAATCTCTAAAGGACCCATTTAACCAAGCTACAGAGTATGGATTTTATTCTTACATCATGGGAAGGCACTGAAGACTTCTGGGAGCAAAGGATGCAATTTTACAAACACTCCAAAAAGATGGCGGAACATGCAAAAAATGAGGAACAAATAGGTTACGAGGCTCTCTCCATACTTTGCCTACGAAAACCAGGGGATAGTATCAGAAATAGAAAAGTAGAAACAGAAAGAAGGAAGCACAAAACTCAGTGACTAACGTGATGTACAAAGATAGAAACACTGAGATGTGTAGCTTAGTATACTAGAAGAACGAAAGTCAGGAGAAGAACTGCTTGGGGGTGGAAGATGTACCGCTCTGAGACATTACTACAGACAACATATAGTACTGTAGATTTACACACACACACACACACACACACACACACACAGCTAAAGTTAAAAAAAATAAATGTACCATTATGTTTTGATTTGGCCACACTTTTAATCTTCTATTCAAATCATGTTTAAATTTTGAGTGTACTTTGACCTCACTGAACTATACACAACTTGGGTAACTGAATTCCTCCATATGATACCAACAAATAGTTTATAAGTACATGTGTATACATAAATACACAAATTGGAAAGTATATCATCTGTTATGTACTTACAGATTTTATAGCAGTTACTTTGCTTCTCAGACTTTCAGTGAGTCTCTCATTTTCTTCTTCACAGGCACTGTACCCACTGTTAGCATACCCATAGTTCCCATAGTTGCCTGGAGGTACTCCTTCACCTGCAAGGATCAGAGTCACAGTATAGTTGTAGCAAAAACAAGCCACCTTTGAAGCCTTGATAGAAAAGAACCAAAAAAGACCCCTGGAGGGCGTTGCAGACCACATATGTCTATAACATTCACACTTCAAAGGAATTTTAAAAATTAATAACCAAATGGAGATCAGAACTTTTCTAATGCCCTCTTTTAAGCAAAGAATACTCAATTTGTTTTATACTTATTTATTGATTGCTTATTAATTGCCCACAAGACACTAAAGTAGGCACTGATCTACAAGGATATTCAGGATACATTCCTTCTCCATAAAACTACAACTTTTAAAAAGGATCTAAAAGTCTCAACTATCCATTGAAGAAGCTTGGCTACGAAGGGAAAGGGAGCAAGAGGATAAATGTAGCAGGAAAGAGCTCATGGCAGAGGGAGGGTCCTTTATTTGCATTTCTTTCTTTTAAATAGAAGAGAGAACTTATGGAAAATAACTTATGGAGAACATTACCTGAGAATTAAGAGGGGAATTCATTCAACAAATATTTCAGAAACTTCCATGTGTCAGATCCATTGTTCTTTCTAGGTACTACTTTTTGGAGCTTATCGTCTGTGGAATTGCACTTCAGAATACATAGTCCCAGCTACTATCTAATAAAGTGCTTGATATTCACCAGGCAATCAAACGGGTGGAGTGAGCCTGAAGAGTGAATCTATATATAAATATGCTAAAGGATTGAGAGAGGAAAGCATAGTTGAGGGTCTTATTTAACCACGTTTTCAAAAGACAGTTGATACAATCAGTTTTCTCAGTAAAGGAAGAGATAAGGCTGTCTTTAAGGAACAGTATCATTTGGAAAAAGCAGTAAGGGGAATAATGAGGGAAAGTGACTAGGACTACACGGATCCTAGGGTGAGAAAATAATCCTGGCCGAGGCAACACACTGTGGTGGTTTCAATCCTCCTGAATGTGTGATTTTTCTGAAGAAGGACTCATCAGCCTGAGTTAGCCCGTGAGAACCTGCATCGTTAGATTGATCAAGAATTTCATCAAGAGATTTACAGCACTGGGGCTGAAGAACAGAGCTCCAAAAGGCTGAGACTGCTTGACAAAAGAGAGGTTTAAGATATGGAATATGGGGTCTATACTGGACAGGAATTGAAGTAGTTACAATGGAGAAATGAGGAAGGGATGATACAGAGACTAGGTCTCTACAAACTCAAAGAGTAGATGGGGCAACAGGGACAGTAAAAGATGGAAGGGTAGGAAGTAGCAGTCAGTGCTCGTAGTTGAAGGATGGCTGAAGTGTAAAATGGAAGCTCTTTCAAGACACAGCAGGAACCTTTCTTTAAAAGGTAAAACTCCCTCTGAATTCTTACAGCTCTTGCTGTACATAACAGTAATATCACACTCTAGATAGTTCTACAAGGGCAAAAACTAAATTTGTTTCACTTATGGCTATATATCCCCCACAAATGTGTACACACACACACACAGATGCACACACACAAAGGCACACTCAATAAATACTTGTAAATGAATTAAATAGAATCTGAATTCACTGTTATGCAACTTTGAATGAGCCTGCCTTTCTCAAGAATGGAATCATAAACTTCTTTGAGGGCAGAGACAGTGTATCATACTTCTATATCCCCTGTACCTAATGAGTACTTTATATGCAGCAGACACACAATTTCCACCACCACCGAAACCACAACAAAATGTTTAACACTTGTTTAAGTGTGTTCCAGGGTAGAAAGATTTGCATTTCCCAAATTTTCCCTCAACTGCTGACACACTATCCATAAAACTCTCCAAATATAGTATGAAAAGTTGTAGGAAAGCTAGTGAATGCCAAAGATCATCCTTAGCCTTTGTCCATTTACATATATGCTACTTCTTTTGGGTAGTTTCTATCAATAACTGAGCCAAATCATTTAGAGATTCATGTGAAGTGTTCCACATGAATATCTATCAGCTTCAATATTTATCCCAAGTTTAAAATTCCAGGCCAATACACACTGATACAAAACAAAACAACACACAGAATTTAAAAAAATTACAATCAGCACACCAGTGTAAATGATAACAATAGACACTTAAGTAAACGTCTTGTCTTTCCACTCAACTACAAGGGAGCTTCAAAAACAAAACAAAACAAAAGCTCTATCCATATCCATCCTAGAGATTCTAATGTAATTAGTCTGGGCTGCAGTCCAGGTATCAATGCCTTAAAAGCTCTCCAGGTGATTATAATGTACAGTCAGGGCTAAGAACCACAACTTCTCAAGTCACTTTGTTTCCTGCAATTTAAATGATGGCACACTGCTGAAAAAAAAAAAAAAAAAATTCAAAGGGCCCAAAGGACCTATTGCTGAGATCCAAACTCCTTGGCCGGCACTCAAAAGATCTTCTCAATGTGGTTCTGGTTCCATGTCTCCTAATTCAATCAAACTGGCTTAATGATAACCCTTAAACACACTATTCATAATTCTAGTCCTACAACTTTGGTGGGGGGGGGGGGGTAGGAATAGGGGAGGGGGAGTCTGGTTTCCAACTGGAACTTGCCTGTCTCACCCTCCATTATTCAAGCTCTAGTGCCAAGTTCTGATATCTCCACAAAGTATGCAGTGCTCTATCTCTGAAACCTCTGAGACACTAGCTGTAGAACTTATTCAGTATTTGGATGCATAGTTATCACCTTATACCATAATTTATCTTTGTACATGTTCCTACTCACCATCCTACAGACTGGAAGCTCTGGGAGCACAAACAGGGCCACAATTAACTGTACACTTAGAGCTTACTCAAGTACACAATAAATGTCATTAATAATGATAAAAAGAAAAAAATTAAGCATATAAAACTGAACTGTTCAAAATTAGTTATTTTTCCCCTACAAGTTACTTGGCCAACTTTCTATGATCCAAGTATTCATAAAAGCTGTATTTTTCAAAAGCTCTTCCTCATACAATTTTTTAATCAATGTATACGTCTAAAGTTACTGGAAAATTTCACTAATTTTAAATACCTGGCACTTTCGAAAAACTTTTTTTTCCTCTAATTGTAACAACTGAAAAAAAGCAACATTCCCTTTTTCCAAATATTCCATATATTTTCTCAGGTATACTGTACCCCAATTTAGCAGGTTTTTTTTTAAAAAAAGTATCTCTTATTAGAGAGCTTCAAAAACCAGAAAATGCTGTTTTATTAGCTGTGCCTTATAATGGCCCCCTTAAAAGTCCTTGTGCTTGGTGAACCTGTTTCCTAAGTTTTCACAGTGGAGCAAGACTCAGATAAGAAATGTTCTGGATAAAATGGCCTTTGCCCCCAATCTTACACACTACAGTCTTTAACAGTAACGACATGTACGTTTACCTTTGTAACTCACTGTTACCAGTTTAATATGATTGTTAGTGTGCTTCGCGTGCAACATTCATTCTTCAAATTTCGCTTCTGAAAAAACTAACATCCAGGACGAGTACAGTATGAGAAACCGAAGCCGGAATTCGGGAAACCCAGCAGTTTTCATAATCACTCTCTGACAGTCATTAACAATTAAAAAAAAACAACCTTGACTATTGAGTTGGCACCTGGACATACCCCACCCCCATTCCTCCACTACTCTATAAACCTACCATTGAAACTTAGGACTGAACCAAACTAAAGAAAAGCTTTTGAATCTGGGACAAATGGTGTGTTTCCACTGGGCACCGCCTCCAAAGACCCTTCCAATACATCCTGTTTTCTGGCCCAGATTCCAGTGACATAAGACCGGTCCGGTTTCCTTCCACATCCCCGCGCCCAGTACGACCAGTTCTAGGGACCCGAACTTCGAACCTCAGCCCTCTTCTTACCCAGGCCTGCACGCCTCATCCTGCCAGAGTAGGGAAGGAAAAAAAGCAGAAGGAGGGGTGGGTAGAAAGGAGCCACGGGCCCCCCCGGACGGCGTCTTCAGAACCAGGGCCTGAAGAAACACCAAGTTCTTTCTACAAAGCGCCACGACATCAGTGGACGCTAAACAGCGCGCCGGTTGATGGCGTCACCCAGGCACTTATCACTGCCCTGCGAGGCGGCTTGAATGGCATTCTGGGAAATGTAGTTCACCGTCAACACAGGTAGTGAAACAGGAGCCTGGCGTGAACCGGGCTCCTAGAGTGGGCGTGGCTTCCGGAAGAGGAGCTAGCGCTGGGGCGGCTCCAACTCAGGTTCTCAAGATCTGGCTTTTTGCTGCTGGGCTCGCGCTTCCTGGACGTTACTCTCAGCTTGTTGCCTACCGAGTTGAACCCCGTTGATCTGCCCTTCTCAGACCTTGAGAGGATGGTTGACTCATCTTTCCTGATTCCTCCTCTTACTTCCTCTGACCTCTAGAGTCAGTTCAGGGAAAGTCCAGGAAAACTTGATTCAAGATAATGATTTCATACATAAGTAATCTGAGACCCACCAAAGGAAAGGAAGAGGGTAACAAATTTGTGCTGGGTCACACAGTAGTTAGAAAAATCAGGTCACTTGGAATAGGACTCTTGCTTGGAATAAAGTGGTTAATAAAAGGAACCTGGTTTCCGGAGGCACTAATAAGTTAGTGGCCTGTTACTGGATTGGTTGCATTTCTAGAAAGAACATTGGCTATTAGTTGTTGAGGACCAAAGGACCCCTAAACTCTCTCCCACTTAGATCTTTCTAACATACACAAAGGATATTGAGATACATTGCACATTACCATGTGTGAAATAGTAAGGGCTTAAGAGCCTGTTGGCAAGGTTAGGGGGGTACTGGAATCCGGGTTAATGTTGCATCCACAAGACTCCTGAAACAGAATGCTATGGGAACCAGTGACAGTCACAACAAAGTTAATTGCAATGGGAGGCAAGGCAAACTGATCGGTCCCGACAGACACTCTTGACCAGAGTGTGGTCTCAAACAGCCGGGGTACAGGGTTTTTATAGCTGACCACATCGTCTTATCACCTGGGAACAGAACAAAGGAACAGTGCCCAGGTGGAAACAGTTCAAACAGGCCCTTGCCCCAATCCAATCAAACACTAATCACATCCCTTGATTGATAGGATAAGGCTGTTCCCTCTTAACCTATAGTGTTAAAACAAAACTCTTATTTCTTAAGACTACAGGTTAGCCCTACACTACAATTTAACCCTTACATTTCCCCCTTTTCTTGTCCATGAATCAATCCCTTGATTCATCACTAGGAACTAAGGGGACATAGTTGGACCTAATCATAATTTTTATTTCACCAACTCGCCTCTTGACATACTGTACTAACCAACTGATAATGCATGGGCCGATAGTTAACCCGAGAAGTAGCAACAGTAGTGGCCCGGCTATGGTGGTGAGCAGCGATGTGAGTCAGGGGGACCAAGAGTGATACCAATTATTGCTGGCCTCCCTGGCACGTTCCCTGGCTCTAAGATTGTTCCTTACCAAACTGAGAGTGTCTCGAATTCATCCGGAATTGTTGGCATGACACAGTATGCACCAACCCTGCCCTTGGAGGTCCTCTAGGGTTAAAATTGGTCGTGAACCCCAAGGGCACAATGACATCATACATTCGGAGGCCCCAAGTGTGCCCAGTATCTCAGAATGAGGAAAAAATAGATGAGCTGGTGTTGGGTTACATTTTCCTTGGGCCTCACATTGGGGGTTCGGGGTTCTAAGGAGAGTAATTAGGGGGTCAATGTCCCGTCCTGTTAACCAGGGGGCTAGCATCCCATAACCCCATTTGGCACAGTGGTATTGACCCTCTCCTTCACATTCATTTTTTCTGTCTGCATCTTAGCCAAATTTCGCTCTAGTGCCCTATTTCCACATCCACAATTGTTCTCCCCAATGTTTCCGAGAGTTCTTGCCCAGGTTTGCAACCCCATTCTTCTCCTACCAGGTCACACAGGTCGAACAAGAAACAAGGCATAGTACGAGAGGCATTAGATGTTACCACCTTCCCTGTGACAGTGTCTGAGTTCCCATTGGTATGGCCAAAAAGACAAGGGGTGCAGTTCCGCACAGTCTCCCAAGCTTATTATACAAACCCAGACTATTATTATTCCTTTTAACCTTCCATCGCTGTTCGTTCTCTGGTCCCGTATCAGTCCTGGGTGTTCCCACCTCCGCGCAGTTTTTCTTAACCTGAGAGTGATGAATCCAGGTTCGGACACTGTCTATCTTCATGGCCATTGGTGTAGTCAGGATCACAGTGTGTGGTCCTTTCCAGCGTGGCTCCAGGGGTTTAGGCTCGTGCCTCTTGACCCAAACTAAGTCTCCTGGTTGAAAGGGGTGGGGAAGAACAGGATGGGCAAAGGCCTCTTTCAAGGCATTAGTTATTTCCTTTTGTACAAGATGCAGGGCCATGAGTGAAGCCAACAAGTGGTCCTGTTCTAGCTGTTCCTTTATGTCATCCCCTAGCTTCCGCAAGATAGGTGGAGGTCTGCCAAATAAAATTTCATAAGGGGACAATCCCTTGATAAATGGAGTACAACATGCTCGCAAAAGGGCAAAAGGCAGAACATCAACCCAATTTTCACCAGTCTCAAGGGACAATTTGGTTAAGGTCTCCTTTAGAGTCCGATTCATCCTTTCTACTTGACCCGAGCTCTGGGGTCTATATGAGCAATGTAATTTCCAATCTATTCCCAATGCTCTGGCTAGACGCTGCAACACCTGTGCTGTGAAGGCGGACCATTGTCCTATCCTATGCTCAAAGGCAGCCCGACTCTAGGAATTAGTTCATTTAATAATTTTTTAACTGTCACCTGAGCCATTTCTGATTTAGTGGGGAATGCCTCAACCCACCTGGAGAAGATGTCCAAAAAAAAATCAAGCAGATATTTGTATCTGTATTTCCCTGGTTTAATTTCAATAAAATCTACTTCCCAAAACCGGCCTGGCTCAATTCCTCTATCTCTTTTAGCTTCTGAAAACTTATTTGCACCGTGATTTACTTGGGCGCAACTTACACATCTTTCAACTGTCTCCTCAATCTCTTTTCCCAGCACTTGCGCCCTGAACTTTTTCTGCACCAATTCCGCCATCTTTTTTTTTCCCAGATGAGTCCCTTGGTGGAGGAGATGCACCATGCGTCACCCAAGTGACTCGGGTAAGAGTATCTTACCTTCAGGATCCTGAAACCACTTTTGTCCCGGTATCATACTTCCTCCTTTTTTTGAAATCCACTCCACATCTTTAGGCGTGTAATTGGGCTCCGGTGGAAGCAGGGGGTCTATCAAGATCAGTAGTGCCAAAGCACTTTTACTTTCAGTTAGGGCAGCTTTCCCAGACTGCCCGTGTCAGCCAGGCGGTTTCCGAATGCCTCTAGGGAGTTGCCTTTTTGATGTCCAGGGCAGTGAATGATCTTGAGACTTGCAGGTTAGATGGCTGTTAGAAGGTCTAGAATTTCGGCTTTATTTTTGATGTCCTTGCCCTCCGCTGTGAGGAGGCCACGCTCTTGACAGATGGACCCGTGCACATGCACAGTTGCAAAGGCATAGCGGCTGTCTGTATAAATATTAACTGGCTTGTTTTTACCAAGTTTCAAGGGCTTTAGTTAGTGCGATGAGCTCTGTGCACCAGGCTGATGTTCCTGGGGGAAGGGTGTATTGCCATAGGACCTCGCGGTCTGTGGTAACTGCAGCACCGGCATGCCTTTGCCCTTGAAACACAAAACTGCCGTCTGAAAACATGTTGATATCAGGATCCTGTAGGGGCACGTCCGTGAGATCGGAGCAGAGGGACGAAACTGTTGCTAAGGTCTCTGGGCAAGAATGTAGAGGGGGACCTAGTCCTTTGGGCAGCAAAGTAGCTGGGTTTAAGGCTTTGGGGGCACAAAAACGTATTGGGGCTGGTCGAGCAGCAATGCCTGATACTGGGTAATCCGAGCATTTGATAGCCACCATTCTGGGGGAGCCCGCAGTAAGGCCTCCTTCATGGGGCACCATAACAGGCAACATCTGTCCCAGGGTTAGTTTATCTGGGTCTTTGACTAGTAGCGCGGTGGCAGCGATCTGTCGAACGCATGTGGGCCACCCGGAAGCAACTGGGTCTAGCCTTTTGGATAAACAGGCCACTGGTCAGCGCCAAGGTCCCAGGTGCTGAGTCAGAACTCCCTTGGCTACACCCCCTTTCTCAGCTACAAACAAATGGAATGGCTTAGTGGGACCTGGCAGGGCCAAGGCCGGTGGGGTCATGAGAGCCTCTCATAAAGCTTGGAAGGCTTTGGTTTGAGTCTCCCCCCCATGTGAAGGACTCCAGAGACCCCTTGAGAGTGGCATACAAAGGGGCTGCCAGTTCAGCAAAGCCACGTATCCATAGTCTGCAGTAGCCTGCTGCCCCCAGGAACTCGCGAACTTGTTTGCGAGTTTTAGGCTGAGGAATATCGAGTATAGCACGAATTCTTTGTTCACCGAGATAGTGCTTACCTTTTTTAATGTTGTAACCTAAATAACTGACCGCAGTGTGACAGATCTGCGCTTTTTTGGCTGATACTTGGTATCCCAGTTTTTGCAGAAGACTCAAGAGTTCCTTGGTGGCACTCGGGCATTCTGAACGAGAGGGGGCCACCAGCAAGATATCATCAACATACTGCAACAGAGTTCCCTGCGGTTTGGAGATTCGAAATGGTTCTAAATCCTGGTGCAGGGCTTCATTAAAAAGAGTAAGGGAGTTTTTGAATCCATGGGGGAGTCGTGTCCAAGTGAGCTGTCCAGCTTTTCCCTCTTCAGGATCGGTCCATTCAAATGCAAACAGTGCCTGGCTCTGTGGGGCCAGTGGGATGGCAAAGAAGGCGTCTTTTAAGTCCAGAACTGTATAATACACCTGAGAAGGGGGAAGCAGACTAATGTGAGTATACGGGTTGGGTACAGTGGGATGAATATCCATTACTCTGGCGTTTACTGCTCTCAAGTCTTGAATTGGCTGGAAATCGGATGAGTTAGACTTTCAGACAAGGAGAAGTGGAGTATTCCATGGTGACTTGCATGGGGTCAGAATGCCCAAGTCATGCAAACGCTTGATGTGAACAGCAATTCCCTGCCTAGCCTCCCAGGACATAGGATATTGTTTCAGTCTTACCGGAAGCGCAGACACCTTAAGTTCCACAATTACTGGGGCTTGATGAATCACTAGTCCAGGTGGATTGGTCTTGGCCCATACCTGGGGAAAGTCCGCCTGGAGACTTTTGAGGGTATCGACTGTGTCAACATTTTCATTGGGCACCGGGGTAAGTAGGCCCTCTTCCCCAAGTGGCACAGTCACCATTACTATTGTTGGGCCATCCTGGGCGACTTTAACACGTATACCCCCTTTAGTGAATCTCAAAGAAGCAGTTAGTTTATGTAATAGGTCTCTACCCAGTAATCCAGGGTAGGGACATTCAGGCATGATTAGGAAAGAATGTGTAACAGTTTTACGGCCTAAATCTACTTGTTCAGTGGTCCATTTACAAGTTTGGGACCCAGTCACTCCTTGCACCAGGGTTGCTCCTCACCTGGTGGGGCCAGGATCTTGTTTTAGGACTGAAAATGTTGCCCCGGTGTCGACCAAGAAAGTCTTAGGCTGGCCCCCTATATTAACAGTAACCAACGGCTCAGAAGGGGCCACCGAGCCACAGCCCCATGGGTCGGAATCAGCTTTCATTATCAACTCCTGGGGTGGCCGAGTTTTATGCTCGGCTAAGTTGGGGCAATCTTTTGTCCAGTGTCCCTCTTGCTTACAATATGCACATTGGTTTTTTCCTAGTGGCGCTCTAACCCTTTGTCTGTCTTTTCTCTTTTTCCCAGACCAGAATTCTTTGGGCATTTGGGTTCCCCTTCCCTCGCTACGACCCTAGTCAATTTTTTTGTCTGTCTCTCTTCCTGAGAATCCCTATTGTTAAAATTTTTTGGGCTATTTCAACTAACTCAGATAAATTTTTCCCTTCGAACCCATCTCATCTTTGCAATGTCTTCCAAATGTCTGGGGCTGCAAGTGAGATAAAAGCCAGGTTTAATGCCCTTCTATTTTCAGGTGCCTCAGTGTCAATAGGTGTAAAGGTACAGTACACTTCCATGAGCCTTTCTAAGAAGGCTGAGGGGGTCTCCTCGGTCCCCCGAACTACTTCAGTTACCTTAGACATGTTTGTGGGCCGGAAGGCGGCTGCTCAGAGACCTCCCAGTAGAGTCTGGCGAAATAGGGTCGTGATCACCTACCATGAGGAGTGTTTGGATCCCAATCTTCAGGATACGAGGAAAGAAAGACTTCCTTGAGTAAGGCGGGATCCTCGGTGGGATGCCCTTTGGCCCCATCACCAATTTCTGGGCCTTGTGACGGATCTTATCCCGTTCCTCAGCAGTGAAGAGAAACTGTAAGAGCTGCTGGCAGTCATCCCAGGTTGGCTGATGGGTCACAAATATAGTTTCAGGAGAGAAATTAATGCTTGGGGTTTTTCTGAGAATGGGGGGTTTTGAGGCTTCCAATTATAAAAGTGGCTAGTGGAAAAGGGTACATAAATCATAAAGGGTCAGACATCACCCTGCAGGGGTGGCCCTGGCCAAAGGGGTAAGGCAGCAGGAGGGGGATGGAAGGAGGTTCCTGACTGGGTGTGAGACGGGCTCAGGGGAGTGTCCCGACTCAGGCTTGTCTCCTGGTCTGAAGCATCCTGACCCGTATTCTCCAGGCGGGAACTATAGGGCCATTTACAAGTTTCTTCTTCTTCTTCCGGTGCAGATGGTAAAGGGGACGGCTGCTTAGTCCTGTCAATATTCTTATCAAGTGGATGGACTTTAAGCGGCAAAACCTGTGCTTTAGGGAGGTGAGGGGGAAGGGAAGGTTTTAGCCAATCTGGAGGGTTTTCAATGAGGGTTCTCCATGCCTCAATGTATGGGATTTGATTTTTGTGCCTAGAATAGACAATAGCATGAAACTTATGTACCAGAGTAAGATCAAAGGACCCCTGCAGAGGCCATTCAACCTGAAAGCTGGTCCATTCCACCTCGCAGAGAGTTCGAAGGACTGGCTTCTTGACATGGAAGTCGAGAATTGAGGCAGCTTTCCCATAGTCCTGGAAATGGGTTAGGCAAAACCAAGAAGGATGCACAACCAACAGAAAGAAAACAATTAGGCAAAACCAAGTAGGATACACAAGACAATCAACAGAAAAAATAATTAAGACATGAAGAGAACACAAGTTCGAGATCTCGAGGCCAGTAGGCCGCGGTGGCCACATGAAAATAGGATCCTTTCTAACAAAAACCAAACCAAATGGGATCCACCGGCATCCCGGTAGGAACCCTGACTCTCGGTCTATAGCCGCGTCCAGCAGACCCTTCTTGAGTCATTCAAATGGCGTGCCCCAATCCTTACCTCTCCCAATCCCGAGCCTCTTTCCAGGGGTTGGTGGAGCAATCCGAGGAAAGGGCCCTGTTTCAGACCTTTAACTTTCCCGGCCAATGCACCAAATGTTGCATCCACACGATTCCTGAAACAGGATGCTATGGGCACCAGTGACAGTCACAACAAAGTTTACTGCAATGAGAGGCAAGGCAAACCGATCGATCAGGACCGATGCTCTTGACCAGAGTGCGATCCCGAACAGCTGGGGTACAGAGTTTTTATAGCCAACCACATTGTCTTATTATCACCTGGGAACAGAACAAGGCAATAGTTCCCAGGTGGAAACAGTTCAAACAGGCCCTTGCCCCAATCCAATCAAACACTAATCACATCCCTTGATTGACAGAATAAGGCTGTTATCTCTTAACCTACAGTGTTAAAACAAAGCTGTTATTTCTTAAGGCTACAGGTTAGTCCTAGAATTTCATTTTATCTCACAAGATTATCATGAAGATTAAATGAAATAACAGTTTTTTAAAAATCTGATACACAGTAGATGCTTAAAAAACCACCAGGTGGTTGGGATGAGCACTGGGTGTTGTATGGAAACCAATTTGAGAATAAATTTCATATATTGGGGGGAAAAAAAACCACCAGGTGTTTGTGGTTTTGTTGTTTGCTGCTGTAAGACAGTGGAATAATCTCCATACTAGAGATTTCTGAGAATGCAAAATCTGGTCATAGTTTCTCAATACGAACATTGACTGTAGTAGGTAAGTCTCTGTCTTAAGGTTACTTTTGTAAAATACACACAAAAACAATTTTTAATGAAAGTAATTAAGTTGAGAAATAAACTCATTCCAAGAGTGTCATGACAGAAATACAGTCTTCATAAAAATAAAATAAACCACCATTCTTTAAAATCTATGGAATTAAACGAAGGTCGCATCAGGGACAAATATTTCAAATAACCACCAAGGTTCAGTAAGAGAAATGATGGTCAGGCTTCCCTTTTTAAGTTACAAGCTGTGACAGTCCCTTCTTTTGTAAAAAAGTACACATGTTCTATAAACAAAACATGTCAGAAAAATCATCTTAAAGAAGGCTTTCTCATATAAATTTAATTTTTAACAATCTAATGTTAAGTTTACCTAAACAGACTATTTAAATTACCTGTGTACTTGTCCTCTTATAAATGACTTCCCTTACATGGTAGGGAGATCTGAGAATAAAATATAGCTTTTAAAGGGCGGGGGGAGAATGAAATATAGCAAGAATATAACTCAAGGAAGGCAAAACTGGTTTATGTTGAGCTTGTGACCTAAAAATCCAAATATAGGCACTTGGTTATCACTACTGTTGCCAGTCTCAAATTAGGATGGTTACTGGTTGAGAAGATTATGCATTCAAAAGATGAACTGGAAGTGATGGGTTTAATACCCAGAAGAATAATTATTAAATGTGACCACAATTGACATACAGACTACAGGGAATATCATTTAATTTTTATTATTTTATTTTTCTCTTCAAGTTAGAATTCCCACTCTTCTTACTGATTAAAGACAAATACAATTCTTGGAGATAAATAGCATTTTGAAATTTTTCTATATTCTTATAGGATAATTTCATAGAAAACATTCAATCTCTGAGGGTTTGAATGACTAAAGAAATGAGTGACTAAAAATGACTTAAAATAAGTATTCCTAGTAGTCATTACAGAAGCAAGAAAATGAGTGGGAAATGTCTGAATCTTGGTAAAAATTTGAAACTCCGGTTTTCCTGTTTGTCTGCTTCCTGTCCATATGTCCTGTCTCTTCTTGACCAGGCCTAACCCAAAGAAAAATAACATACCAAGGTCTTAAATAAACATTAACACATTTCCCAATCATTAAGCATCAGTATATATCAAGCATCATATTTGAACCACAAGAAAATGTAAAACAAAAGGAGATAGCGCTTGATTTACAAACAGGCTATGGAATGAAAGTTGGCTTGTAAGTTACTTATTTGGCACTGAAAACACTTTTCTCTCAGAGACTGAAATGGTGGTAAGTTTCCCAACCCAGCCCTAGAAAACATATGGTTATTGTGGTTCCTATGCTGGCCAAAGTTCATGTAGCCCATAGTACAGCTGAAATGCTACATCTTTTTCAGCGAAAACAGTAGAAAAAATAATTTTGTAATCCTCATGATAAAATAAGCAATATAATTAAAGAAAAAAATAATTTTAAAAATTATCTTGGTTATTCTGTTTGAGAGGACATTAGTTTTACTCAAAACCACTTGAGAATGCAAAGGAAATTTTCAAGGAGTTTTCAAAGAGCAAGAAATTTGATCTTCCCTTTCTATAATTCAGGAATATTGCTAGTATTGCTGTAATGCTCTCAGCCACAATTAGTAAAACTGAGGCACACGACTCCCAACTGAAAAGTCTTCAGTAGAACCAGCTGCATATCTGTGGGACCCAGTGACAAATGAAAATGCAATACCCCTCAATCAAAGAGCAGGAAAAAAGTGCAGTTAAGGTACTAAAAAATAAAGCTTTTTCTCTACAACTCACCAAGTTGTCACCATGTTTTGTTATTTAATGCCATTCTAATTAAAAAATGAAATTTTAAGTTATTGGCATGATTTTTACCCTTCATCTTTATATTGTGCAATGATACAGTTTTAGGTTCAAACATAAGAGCATTTAACTCATATATGAAATCACCAAAATTACATAATTCATATTTCATAGCTAATACATGAATATGTATTTTGTCGAAGTCCTGTACAAAATTAATTCAACTGTTTTATTCCATGTCTTGATATGCACTGTGTCTTGGTATTCTACCAACCCTTTACCTTCAGCTTACTGATGAGTTAGGAGAGATTGAAAAGAAAAGCAATTGTGGGTTGCTCTACCTTTTCCTTTCCATTTATGTCATCATTTTCAATACAACTGGCTAATACAAGAAGCAAGATGAATAAGGAAAAATATGACAGAGTTCCTTGGATGTTTTTTTTCTTTCTACAGAAGAAGTTCTAGTTGAAGAAGAGCATGTGGCTTTTTGTGGCTCTCAGTACCCACACTTAGTCACAGACTTGACATACTTATATTCACTGAGTTTTTTTGAACTCCCATGTGTTATGGGTCCACTGGAATTCTACATTCATGGGGCATGGCAAATGTTACATGTGAATGGGGTGGTAAGAAACAATTAATATGTATATTGCACCCATCTCTTGCTCATATACATGCCCCACTGTTCCATTAGACTTCATTTTCAAAACACAAGTTCGAAGACAAAATTAAAAATTTCAAGACAGTACCTACAGGGCTTTAAGCCAAGTGTGATGCTTTTCTAGCAATGGGTCCTGTGCCACAGCAAAAGTTGCACGCCTGACCCTAGTCTTCAGAGAGAAATCTTCCAAGGCAATGGGGGCCATAAGTGGTAGCGAAAAAGGGAGAGAGTGAATATAGAATATATATCCATAGTGAGAGATTGATCAAGGTGAAATAACTATGCATGTAATGCCTGAAACAAAGGGAAAGAGGAAGGGAAGAGGTTGTAAGTTGTGTAGTTCTGCCCAACCACCCACCAAGTGGTTTCTATCTCCAGTAAGTGGTTAATGAGCCATAGATGAGCGAAATACTTGTGACATGCATATGTGTACAGACAGTAGAAAAGATTTCCTCAATTTGGGCACAATCCCAACAAACTTGAGTGATGAGGTGTGATCACAGGGATGAGGCTCTATCTTACGTTTCACTCCAAGAAGTTTCATTCTTCCAGCAACTCTATTGTGTTACTAAGACCTCATTCTGGGAAATGATTCCTTCCTGAATGTCAGTTAATCAGTAACTTCAATTTTTTTTTTCCTGAATATTTGGGCCTACAGCAGAGCTAAATTTCAAAATGGGCACTTTGCACAGGCTGCCCTTTTAATATTCCAATTTCAGAGACATCTTTGACATTTCTAAAACATCATTTTAGATTAAAGATGATAGGTTTAATTTCCATTGCCTAGAAAACATTGGTGTTGTACATTTTAAAATATTGGTGTTGTGCATTACTTATATTCAAGACTAATTTAGTCAAGTTGAGTTTCATTTTATATTAATAGCATGTATTCCTCAAGAACTATATTGAATTATCATATTGATACATCCAAAATACAAAAGGAAAAACAAAGTCCACGATGTAGTTTTATTTGTGTAACAACACTATCAGACACTTTGACAGACATGTTATTTAATTACTCCACTCGCTGACTTGTTTTTTCCCAATAGACCAGATTAGTTATGTATATGTGAGAGACAAAACATTTTCAATAAGTTATTCAGTGCTAGAAAATGCTATCAGTTGTTATGTAGGAGACACTCACCTAAACTTTTGTTTTATTGCACAAATGGCCTCACTACTCTTGATTTCTAAAATTGGGCCAAGACTATGTCACAGGTGTACCCAAGTTGTCTCATTTCAGTTTGCCTCAGTCTTGACACAGGAGTACTCTGTAGCCAGAGTTTAAAAGAACAAGTTTGTCACTTTGTCCATTATTAACCATAATCCCATAGTCATATTCAATATTTGGTTCTTTTTATTCTTACAGACTGAATGTAATGGTTTCAGAGCACTACAAAACATTAAATGATTGAATCATATTCTAAGAATCACTGTTGTTTGACACCCACATTCTAGGACAATCAAGTGTGGTGTTTCCTTTAAAATTTATCTGTGCTTTCAGTAATTTTTTCCTGCAACTGATTCCTGACTTCTTGATTTGTTTTATGGTACTTCTATATCAGCATATTTCAACTTTGTATGCTATATATTATCACTTGACTTATGCAAAGGTGACACTATAGTACAATGGAGGAAAGTTCATTTTTTTCAATAAATGGTACTCAATTTATATTCATATGATAAAAAGAATTATTACCTCTTTCTTATCCAAATTATTATTGCCTTTTTCTTATTCAAAATCAATTTGAGATGGATTACAGGCCTAAAATGAAAGGTGAAATAAAATCTTAAGAAAAATATATGTATTTTTGAGATAGAAAGGATTTCCTAAACAAGACACAAAAAAGCCATTAGCCAAAAAGGGAAAAACTTATAAATTTCACTACATTAAAAATAAGAATTCCTGTTCATCAAACATCATTAGTGAAGTGTAAAGATGTGAAGAATACATAAAGAACTCCTGCAAATTAAAAAGGAAAGGACAGTCAATTTAAAAAAAATGGACAAAAAACCTCTTCACAGAAGAGGATATCCAAATGGCCAATACATATTTGAAATGTTGCTCAACATCATTTGATATCAGAAATATGCAACTAAAAACCATAGTGAGATCACATTATACCTCCTTCAAAATGGCTATATATACACACATACAATACCACGTGTTGATAGAGGTGTGGATGTGGAGCAACCACATGCTCCTGATGCTACTGATGGATGTGTAAATTGGTATAACCACCTTGGGTAATGGTTTGACAATATCTAGTAAGGCTGAAATACCTACTTATGAGAGGCTAAGAGAAAAATTACCAGGTGTACTCACAACTGCAAAGAAAAGATCTTTCCCCTCCCCCGCCGTTCCCGAAACCAGCCAGGGCGCGCCCGGTCGTAGTCTGACATAAAGGCGGGAATCAATCAAGTTCTGCTGAGCGTTCAAATTTAAATGTCAGCCTATAACAACTCTGTAACCTCAAAAAAAAATCCCTAACTTGTTTGTGCCTGTCTATAAAAGAAGCTGTAAGATCCTTGCTCGGGGCCTCTTGCGTCACCGGCAACGAGTGTGCAGAGGACCGGGTTCGAACCTGCAATAAACGACCCTTGCCGCTTGGCTTTGGCTCTGGACTCTGGTGGTTTGTTTTCGGGGGGTCTCTCGAATCGGGGCATATCACTTATATGCCCATGAATCACCACTTCTGTTCCTAGGCATATAGTAACAATAGGTGAACATACATACAACAACAACATGTTGTTGAACACAACAAGTGTTGAAACAGTGTACTTGCCCATCCACAGAACGGATAAACTGTAGTAAATGCATACATTAGCATATAATGGAATGAGAATGGAAAACCTTACACAATATACAACAGCATAGATGAACTGCACAAATATAATATTGAATGAAAGACACTAGATAGAAACAAGAGCATTTTTGTGTTAAAAGTGAGAAAGTACATTACTTTTAAATGAGAGGAGGTGGTAGAGGGAGCCAATTTTGTTCCTCTGGGTCTATGTGGTGTCTCTTCTCCACATTTCTCATCTACTTTATTCTTCTCTCTGAAAATTAGATTTCCAGCTATCCCAACATGAAAGCTTTAGCTCCATGTCTCTCTGACCCTTCAGTTTGATCCCTGTACCAATCTCTCAGGCAGTTTCCCAAACTCAGTTTCCTGGAAGAGAAAATCTAACAGGTCAAAGATGACTAAGGTGTCCATCCCTGATTAGTAGAATCAGTTGATGCTGAGTGATAGGGTTTGCAGAAGTTTGGGCAGAGAAGATTCGATAGGAAATGGTTGCTGGGGTAGGGGAAAATATTATTTATTAGTACATTAAAGCATGTGTGCATTTGAGCATTTGCATAAAAGTTCTTAGTCTCTGTTCTCTGAGCAATAAACAGATTTCATGGAATAGCTTAGAAAAGTAAAGGCTTTGTGCTCATTCACATCATTAGGGCCTTTATCACAATCATAAACTGGCCATAAAAGTTATGGTTTGTTAGTAAGGGCAATGATTTGTATTCCTAACCCAGGTGAATTTGGTTGTATGCCTTCACTACTATTTATTTTATTGAATTTTCTTTATTAGGGTTAGAAGAACATCTTCTCTACAGAGACAAGATAAAGACCTGATCTTATTTGAAGCACACTGAGTTCTCTGATACTCCCTGAAGTGGAGGTTAAGTCTCAAATTGTGGCTTCCACACAGACTGTCTACAGAGAGGCAATCTGAATTCCCTCATATCTTCTTAGAACCCATTTGTTATTGACAGGGATTCTGAAATCAAACCCAACCCCCACATTGTAATGAAATAGAGCAATTCATTAATCTCAAATTCTTCTATAGAAACCTTTTTTTTTCTTTTTCTTATCTATAAGAAGACCATTTCTAGCATTAAAATGGAGCCACAATTTGTATTGCTGGGGAGTGAAGAAATTTTCTTCTGTCCAAGCTTCTTCTAGCTGGACTAAGAATTACATCTACATGAGAGAGATTAACAGGAGAAAATCTAATTTAATTTTGTACATAGAGGGAATCCACACAGACATGAAATTCCAAAGACAGGCAACAAGAGGCTTATATGACATTCTGAGCTAAGGAGAGGGTTGGGAGTCCAGGGACACAAAAGGGAAGAAGGCCATTAGTAGGAAGGTGAGAGGAGATGTTTAGAAAACAAAGGTTGCCCTATTATGCAGATAAGTTTCTTAGGTAAAAAAGCATCTCTGTTAATAGCTCTCTTCCTGGTATACACTCTCCCTTCCAATGTAAATTTAGGCAGAAGAGGGGGGTAAAGAGCTGTTCTAAATCTGCTGGGTTTTGATGGCTTATAACTCAAAATAATTTTGATAAAGTGGCCCATCTTGGGGTGGTCTGCCTTTGTCCCCTACAATACTCTTTGCTGTTATAAAGTAAATATCATCTTTGCTTCACTGTTTACCTGCCCATAAAAGCTCCTGATTGTTAAATGGAAACATTATGAATTTGATTTCATTTCTTCTATTCCTAAAGTACTTCCCCCACCTCCCAAAATTCTTTTAAATAGGCCCCAAGGTCAAAAGGCAGTTTGATCAGTGACTATTAGCAAAGAATTATGTGGAAATAAGAATTCTTACAGAAAGAATTAGAAAATTGGTATCATAGGAGTAGGGGAGAGAAAATTTGCCACCTCAGCCCCAGCCCCCAAACTTGATTAAAGTGTTAACATGGCACTTCTGGGCACTTAGCATGGATGCCTAATTCTAGGCTAGCATGAATTTTTATAGCTCAATTAGAAAGCTTTGAAAGGAGAAAAAAATGTTTTTAAATGGTAATGTGTTACATAAATATTCATGCTTATGCACTCCTCTGAAATTTGGATCATTCAGAACTTTATTCCATTAAAGAATAACTTTTTTTTTTTTTTTTGGATCCAGGTGCCATCCATTAGTAGAATGGTGGTCAATGACAACCATCATGCATGGCCATAAATATTTATATATTGCCTTATCCCTATACTAGAAAGAATAGGAAAAGAGGAGTCATGAAGAAGATTTTCTTCCATACCAGATAACTGATGTCCTCCCTAAGCCCACCTGAAGAAGTTAAGTGGATTGTTCCTCAGATGTGGCATCATCCCTTACTAATATTCTACTGGGTGAGTTTAATTGATGAAAGAAGGTGCCCAAAAGATTCTAATGCTAGTGAAATAATGGAGTGGCTTGCCAGAATCTACCGAAATATCTCTTTATCTAGAATGTCTTAAGCCGAGGCTAGTTTAAAGTTTTATCAATGTTCTGTGTGACTTAAGAGTTATTCAAAGGCAACTCTCAGCAGGAATTGTCCATCTCTGTTAACATCAGCACTTGTCCCTTCCCCTCCATTCCAAAACCAGGCTAGTGATCTGTGAATGCAGATGATACCACAATTGTAACTCAAGGAACAGATGTGAGAGAATTGAGACAGACAGTGAGTAGCCATGTGTCATTTGTCCGCAGACACTGTTGAATATCCTAGGCCTCGCCCCTCGCACCTTTACTGCCAATAACTTACTTCTTTGGGCATTTTCGTTTGCATATGCCTCTGTCACCTCAAACTCAATAATTTTCTCTCCCAAACCAGACTGCCTTCCTGATTTTCTTTCTTTAAAGTTTATTTATTTATTTCAAGGGGTGGGGAGGGGCAGAGAGGAGAGAATCCCAAGCAGACTCCTTACAGGCAGTATGGAGCCCCATGTGGGGCTCAGACTCACCAACTGTGAGATCATGACTTGAGCCAAAACCAAGAGTTGGATGCTTACTGACTGAGCCACCCAGGCACCACGTCTTCTTGATTTTCTGTCCTTAAGAAAAGGATAAGTCTCAAAACCTCTGGGTCATTTAGACTTTTTCCCATTTTGCCCCCATACCAACCCAGCTGCTAAGCCCTATTAAAATATCTTTTTGATTTGCCGCTTTCTTTCCATTCCAAAACTAACAATGTTATTGTAAGCTTCAAACACCTTAAATCTTGCTGGGTTTCTAAACGTCCTTGCTTTCAGGTCCACTCCCCTCAAACACACCTGAACTGTAATCTTTTCTCGTCAGCATTTAATGGCATTTAATGAATTCTCCATGATTGATTGGGGGTATGGGTGAATAATTATGTTTTAGCTTCCCTAAATTCATCTGGAGACACCCCAAAGGTGGAGGCTGTGTAAGATCTTTGCTAGTCACACTTTTGAAGAACAATGCTGCAGACATCTGAATATTTCTAGCACTCTTAGTTATTCGTAATGTATCAGTAACATTTATATCTATACTTTACTTGTAATTGCTTTTATGAGGTAGGAATCAAGGTGCATTTTTTTCCTGTATGAATACCCAATTTTATAATTTTCATTATTGTTAAAAATACTGGGTTTTTTTCCTTTCTGTCCCCCAATCCTTCCTCATAAACTAAGTACCTCTGTTCCTATGGCTTTTTTATTTTTTTTAACTTTTTTTTAAAGTTTATTTATTTTGAGAGAGGGAGAGAGAGGGAGGGAGAGACAGAGAAAGCATGCAAGCAGGGGAGGGACAGAAAGAGAGGGAAAGAGAGAGAATCTCAGGCAGGATCTGCACTGTCAGTGCAGAGCCAGATGCGGAGCTATATCCCAGGAACTGCTGTGAGATCATGACCTGAGCGGAAACCAAGAGTCTGACACTTAGCCGACTGAGGCCCCCTTATGGCCTTTTATTTTTATAAACTTTCTAATTCCATTGGTCTATTCTTGCAATCTTCTAAAATAATTTTTAAATTTTCTATTCTGTATCCTTGCATTAGCAACAGCTTGACAACAAGACTCAGTATTCAGTAGAATAAGTCTTCCTACCATGTTCTTATTCAAGAAAGTCTTTACCCTGTTCCCTTTGCAGTTTAAAAAAAAATTTTTTTATGTTTATTTATTTTTGAGAGAGAGATAGAGTGTGAGTGGGGGAGGGGCAGAGAGAGAGAGAGAGAGGAGACACAGAATCCGAAGCAGGCTCCAGGCTCTGGGCTATCAGCACAGAGCCTGATGTGGAGCTCGAACTCAAAAACCGAGTGAGATCATGACCTGAGCTGAAGTCAGACACTTAACTGACTGAGCCACCCAGGTGCCCCATCAATGATATCTTTATGTTTACATTAGGTTTCCTCAGTTTCTCACAGTGATGTTCTATAGTCTTCCATGTAGAAATCTTACATAATTTCTGTTAACACTATCCTTAAATATTGATATTTTTGATGTTATTATAAATGGTATCTTTGTTAAGAATTTAATTTCTGGGGCACCTGGGTGGTTCAGTCAGTTAAGCATCCAACTCTTGGTTTTGGCTCAGGTCGTGATCTTGAGGTTTCATGGGTTCAAGCTCCACATTGGGCTCTGTCTGGCAGCACAAGTCCTGCTTGGGATTCTCTTTTTCCCTCTCTCTCTGCCCCTCCCCCACTTGCACTGTCTTTGTCTCTCTCTCAAAAAACATAAACTTAAAAAATTAAAAAGAATTTAATTTCTGTTTCTGGTATATAAAAATGAAATAAAACTAAATTCTAATAAGGGCGCCTGGGTGGCTTAGTTGGTTGAGCATCCGACTTTGGCTCAGGTCATGATCCTGCAGTTCGTGGGTTCGAGCCCCGCGTAGGGCTGTGTGCTGACAGCTCGGAGCCTGGAGCCTGCTTCGGATTCTGTGTCTCTCTCTCTCTGCCCCTTCCCCACTCATGCTCTGTCTCTCTGTCTCTCAAAAATGAATGTTAAAAAAACATTTTTAAAAAACTGAATTCTTATAGATAATGCACTGATCTAAGACAATTATCTATAAAAAGTAGATTGTTTTATTTCTTCATTATAATGCCTGGTCTATTATCTCTTGTCCTATTTTTTGTTGTTGTCGTCATACTGGCTAGAACTTCCAATCAAATTTTGAACAGTGGCGAACTTATTTCCAAATTCAAAGTGAAAACTTTCAGCATAACATTAAGTAAAATGTTTTCTTAGCTACTTCTCATAGTTTTCAGATTAAATACATTTATATTCCTAGTTTGCCAAAAAAGTTTTTTTTAAAAATCATTAATGGTTGTAGAATTTTATCATATTCTTTTTCTGAGCCAACTGAGCTGATCAACTTAAAAACATTTTTTTTTAAATTTTTATTTATTTTTGAGAGACAGAGTGTGAGTGGGGGAGTGACAGAGCGACAGGGAGACAAAGAATCTGAAGCAGGCTCCAGGCTCTGAGCTGTCAGCACAGAGCCCAACATGGGGCTTGAACTCATGAACTGCCGAGTTCATGACCTGAGCCAAGTCAGACGCTCAACCAACTGAGCCACCCAGGTGCCCCTAATCAACTTTTAATATCTTTAAATGTGGTGAATTAAACTGGTTTTCCAATGTTAAGCCAATTCTATATTCTCAGAGTAAACTCAATTTAGCCATGATTTGGAACTATTTTTTTATATACTATTTACTTTGATTTGATAATATTTGTTAAAAATTTATGTATTTTTATTCATAAGAGAAATTTGCCTGTAATTTTCCTTTCCTGTAATGATTTCTCAGGTTTTAGAATCAAGGTTATTCTGGCTTAATTCCTTACATATTTGGAAGAATTATTTGGTGAAGCCATTGGGTTCTGATGATTTTTCTCCTATTTTCTTGAAAATATTCATTACAGGTTCTTAATGTATGGGTTTAACATCTGAATCACCTGTGGGTCTGTTTATATTATCTTTTAACTCCTTGGCTTAACTTATTATTCTTGTTTCTTAGCATCTCTACTAACTCTTAATTGAAATGTAGAGTATATGTAATGCTAAAACTTGAAAGGTTTGCTTTAAAAAAAAGGAATTTCAGCATTTTCCATCTCAGTATATAGTATGTTGCATTTTCTGTTTTGTTCAATGCTTTTAAAACAAAATGAGTTCTGTTTTTAAATATACATGGGCCTGAAGCATCAAAGATTTAAGCAAACAGACGAGAGAGTCTCAGTAAAAATTAAAATAGAACAAGTTAGTATAAAGGCAAAGCATATCTATTATACATTTGAAAAGTAGAGTACTCATAAAACTGAAATTTCTACAGGTAAAATGAAACTACTCTGGAACTGATCCATTGCAAGATTCTGAACTGGTTCTATTAAAAGGAAAATGGAGGGAAATTAGCAAACTAGACTTGAACTTTTAAAATCTAAATATAACAGAAATCCAGAGCTTAAAAGTGTATTTATTTTCTCTTCTTTATGGTGAATCTAACATTTCTTTTTGGAACCAATTATGAAATGTTTCAAATAGCTATAAAATAAAAACCTCTTTCATGAATACTGTAAGAACCATAGGGAGGCAGTCCCAAAATGTGCCACTTTAGCATATTATTTTAAATAAAAGTTATAGAAGAGACGGCCTGTGCAAGGACACTCAGATGCTCCTCTGTCCCCCTGAAAGCAGAAAATAAATCTCTCCTGTGAAAGACACCCTCCCAGTACCAGGAAGTAAAGAGACATCCTTTCTCACCAGAGATAGGACATTTAATGCCAAGAAGGCTATATGAAGAAACTTGGTTACTTTAAAAAAAAATATGTTTGCAATTATATTGTTTTTTTTTTTTTTTAATGCTTATTTATTTTAGAGAGAGACAGAGTGTGAGTGCGGGAGTGGCAGAGAGAGAAGGAGAGACAGAATCTGAAGCATGCTCCAGGCTCCGAGCTGTCAGCACAGAGCCCAATGAGGGGCTTAAACTCAGGAGGGGCTTGAACTTGAGACCATGACCTGAGCCAAAGTTGGAGGCTTAACTGATTGAGCCACCCAGGGGCCCCAACCCTGGTAACTTTTTTTTACTAATTTACTATCCCAGCCCAAATTCCGTTTAGCATTCCTTACCAAATGAAGCTCCCAAAGTTGAGTTTTCTTTGTCCTGTCAACTCCTTACAGATTTATCATCTCTTTGCCCACAAAAGCATGAAACTATTTGCCTTGGTCACTTCTCTAGGTCTCAATTTCATAACTGGGTCTCTATGCACGTGTAATAAAACTTTGATTTTTTTCCTTCTGTTTATCTATCTCATGTAAATTTAATTCTTAGTCCAGCTAGAAGACCTTGAAAGGTAGGAAAGAATTTTCCCTTTCCTTCAGTATCCTTAAGGCAAAAGTATAGAACAAAAGTAATTTTCTCCCCACATACTCCACAGGATTTAGTCCACTTTTTTAAAACATATTTTTTATGTTTATATAAATTCCTAGCTATCTTAAGCTGCAGTTGACATTGTGTATGTGTGTGTGTGTGTGTGTGTGTGTGTGTGTGTGTGTGCATGTGTGCATGTGCGATAGGGGAGATGGGATTCTATTTTAGACCCAAGTACTTGCTTTGATGGCACTAATGAACCTAAACTTTAAACTGGACCCTTACTTTCTGCACACACACTAACACACACACATGCAGTTTAATTAGAATATGCTGCACACAAGCTGAAATACAATATGACAGCAATATAATGGTAGACAAGGCTTATGCTCTTTTTGCTTCATCCTTCATTTCCAGACTCTCACATTATATTTCTTAAAAACCCATTTTGCTTAAGAAATAAAGTATATTCACTAAGATATAATTAGATATTATTTGCCCCCCAAAACACCTTTAACACACAGGCTGATTCTCTTCTTATTTGTTAGAAGCATACAATGTTTAGTTTCCATTGTTTTTTTTCCTTTAGATTTTTCCTTAAAAAATTCAAATGGGAGGTATTTGCACAAAGTAACCAAAATAAGGGTTTTTTTTCCCCATTAAAAATGTGATTTAATAACAGAGAAACAAGCACATTCAGTGTTAATGAAGAGAGCAAGTATGGAGCATGTATAGTCAACAGTAGAATGAATTTTTGCCCCTGGTTATACGGTCACATTAAAATAAAGGAATGAGACTATATTTTCATATTAAACACATAAACCAATTGCTTGTTCTACAATTTGTTTTTAAATGGCAATAATAAATTCTTGAGTTGTAAAAAGTCCAATCTGTAACTGAAGCCAAGTCAAACATGAACCACCTATTCCAGAATTATAGGATTTCTATGGCCCACAAAAGATAAAAAGAAAGAAAGAAAAATATTTTTCTGACATTCAGCAGAGGCTGCTTACCTCATGGCAGTACAAGCAAATCATATTCTCTGGGAAAAAAAATGTATCGATTAATTAAAAACAAACTTATGACCCCAAGGCACTTAACCAGTATTCTTTTAGTATTCCAAGTAAAACCCAAAGATGATGGGAAGAGAGGGGAAAATGTTGAATCATTCTGGGTTGTCTGTAACTAGTTTATCACTCTAGTCATAACAGATACAGAGAGCTTTTAAGTGGAATTGCTAGATAGGATTTTTTTCAAGAAATTCAATTTTATTCTGGTAGGTAGTTATATCCAGTTGAACTATTCTATTTTTTATCTGCCCTTAGTCCCACAGCATAGCCCCTTCAGGCTCTCATTCTTTCTGGGCCTTGGCCATTTCTCTTGGGTGAATTCAAATTTGTTTTCCTAATCCCTGTGTTCTCTGCTTAAAGGTTTAGCCCTTTAAAAACTTTTTTTTTTAAATATTTATTTTTGAGAGAGAGAGAGAGAGAGAGAGAGAGAGAGAGACAGAGCGCGCAAACAGGGGAGTGGCAGAGAGAGAGAGGGAGGTACAGAATCCGAAGCAGACTCCAGGCTCTGAGCTGCCAGCACAGAATCGGACACAGCGTTCAAACTCATGGAACTCCAGAACCGTGAGTTCATGAGCTGAGCTGAAGTCGGAGGCTTAACCAACTGAGCCACCCAGGCACCCCAAGGTTTAGCCCTTTAGAAGCTGCTTTCTGCCTGATTTCTCAGAGCCTCTCACCACATTTGCTTTGGTTAGGGCCAGGAAATGTACTGAGGGCAGATTATATACAAAGGATTGGGCTCACTTTTCTGCAGGTCCTTTTTTCTAGGATCTTGGTCCTCAAGTCCTGGTTGTCTTGGAATCTCTGAACTCCAATTTCTGTTTCCACATCCCAATGAGAAGACTGTCCTAAGTTCTAGGCCACCCATTTCTGCTCAGTCTCCATGCCACCAGGCAGTGAATCAGAAAATAATTTGCAAGAAAAAAGAAAGGTTGATTTAACTTTATGAAACTAAAAAACATACAAACACACACACACACACACACACACACACACACACACACACACCTCTGCTTGTCAAAACGTCTCAAGTAAGTTATATCATAAAGTATACTTGTCCTCTAAGTCTTGTTCATCCTTTCTATAGTATACATTTATAGATGAGAAGTAACAGCCTAGCCAGAGACTAAATTTCCCCATTCCACTTGCCGCTACATGTAGCCAATGAACAGGAGTGAAAGTAATACATGCTCACTTCCGGGTTAAAAAATTATAAACTTAAAGTGTATATTACCAAAATATATACATAAATTATTATAATATGGCATAAGTTTTAAAATCCAGTAAATAAAAGAGAAATATTTCAATAGATACTAGGGTAGAGGCAATTCTGTACAGAAGGTATTAAGTTTACAGTTAAATTATATCATGTATTAACAACAGGGTAGGGCATGAAGCCTATGAGGTTAGCAAAAAAATTTTTTTTTGAATTAAAGTGTCTCGTGCTGAGAGAAATGTGCTGTCAATAAAAATGTAAATCAATAAAACCTGTATAACTATTTGTCAATATGTATCAAAAGTTTAAATGATTACATACTTCAAAGCAGAAACAACACCAACACCTTTCCCAAGAAGACAATGAGTGTAAAAGCATGTAACACCATAGTGTTCATCATTACAAAAAACTACCAAAAGACGAGCACCTGGATGGCTCAGTCAGTTAAGCATCTGTCTCTTGATTTGGGCTCATGTCATGATCCGGATCTCTATCAAGCCCCGCCTTGCGCTCCATGCTGAGTGTGGAGCCTGCTTGGGATTCCTTCTCTCCTTCTCTCTCTGCTTCTGCCCCTCCAAAATAAATGAACAAACATTAAAAACAAACAAACAAAACTACCAAAAGAAAAAGAACTTCAGTGAAATAACCATTAGGAAAATTGTGCTAGTATCATAAATTTATATTTATGACATATTTTAAGTATAATTCCTTTTATGGAAATTATTTATTCAAATGTAAATGCATACATTTAATTTATATGTACTTGTATTATGTGTGTGTGTATGTGTCCATTCATGTGCACCTGTGTGTTTAGAAACAGAAAACAATCTGGAAAGATATTTACCAAAATGTGAACAATGATTATCAATTGTGATGGTATTGATGCTTTCATGTTTATACCTCTTTGAACCTACACTGACACAACATTATCACCAAAGTCTATACCTTACAATAGAGTTCAGTCTCGGTGGTATACATTTTATGGGTTGAACAAATGTATAACGATATATATCTGCCTGTGTAATGTCATACAGAACAGTTTCATTGCTCTATATAAATCTTACGCTTTTTAAAGTCAGATAACCCTTTGTTTAAAGCCACAATCTCTTTTTCTCTCTAAAAACGGACATGGAACATGGACCTACCTGGATAACTTTACAGGTAATGTCAGGAGTTTCAGGCTCTGCCTAAGAGCCCCAACTCCAGCACAGACAGTTGCATTTTTTTTTTTAATGTTTATTTTATTTTTGAGAGAGAGAGCAAGAGTGAGCAAGCGAGCTCAAGTGGGGGAGGGGCAGAGAGAGAGGGAGGGAGACATAGAATCTAAAACAAGCTCCAGGCTTTAAGCTGTCGGTACAGAGGCCGATGCAGAGCTCCAACTCATGAACTGTGAGATCATGACTTGAGCCAAAGTCAGATGCTTAACCATCTTAACTGACTGAGCCACCTAGGCACCCCCAGAGAATTGCATTTAGACTCAAAGCAATAGTCCCTTTGAGGGTCTTCCCATGGGCAAAATAGACTAATTATCTTATGCACTAATCATCTTCCTGTCTCTCAGGACATTTTAGATACCAGAAAGAAAACAGAATTTCTGCATTGCAATTTCCAAGTAATGTTTGCTGATAATGATAAATTATTCTTTATGAATTATCATATCAAATAGATAAAAACTGGTTTGCCTGGGTAAGAAAAATAACATGGAAACCTTCCCTTCTACTAGAAGCTCTTCATCTATTATGTAGCTTTCAAGAGCAGTGGCCTTTCTCTTATTGACATTTCTGGCACAAATCTAGGAAACTTAAATATAACTTTAAGCATTCCCAGAAATACATGTATCATTGTTACAAAGCAAAATATTCACTTTAAAACTGAGGGTTGTATATCTCTGCACATTACTTGGATAAAAGTTTTGGGGTATATTTGCTTTAACAGGAGTCCATCATATTCTAGTGACTTCTTTTTTATTTGGTTCATGTCTTTTGCCAGAATTATAACTTTAATTGAGTTGTTTGCAAATTTCTCTGGAGATCCTACCTCCTCATCACCATCTTCCTCTTTTACCTTATTCCCCCTCACTTTGTTACTCAGGTCACACTGGAGTTTGTTCACCTTTTTATTTATTTATGTATTTATTATTTTTTAAAGTTTATTTACTTATTTTGAGGGGAGAGGGAGGGGCAGAGAGAGAGAGAGAGAGAGAGAGAGAGAGAGAGAGAGAACCCCAAGCAGGCTCCACACTGTCAGTGTAGAGCCCAACATGGAGCTTGAACTCTCTAACTGTGCGATCATATCCTGAGAAATCGAGTCAACAGACTAAACCACTCAGTCACCCCATTCACCTTTTAAAATGTCATGCTCCTCTCATAGCCTGGGTGTTGACATATGTTATTGATGGGACAATATGTGTTCAGAATGTTCTTTCCCTTTTTTTTTTTTAACCCTGATACATTCATATCAACTATAGTAAGAAGAATGCAATCATCAACACTGTCATTGTCCTAATCTCCAGAACCTGTGAATGTGCATATGCTACAGGGAAATTAAGTTGCAGATAGAATTACAGTTGCTAACCAGCTGACTTTAATTAGTCTGGAATATTCAGGTAAGCCCAGTGTAATCAGAAGGGTCCTTACAAATGGAAGAGGGAGGAGGAAGTGGAAAGTCGGTTAGAGGACAAGTAAGCTTTGAAGAGAGGCATAGAGAGGTAAAGTGTTGCTGGTGTTGATAGGAAAAAGGAGATCATGAGGGGAAGATGAGAACAGCCTCTAGAAGCTGGAAAGGACAAGAAAACAGATTCTCTTTTAGAGACTAGAGGAAAGAATAGAGACCTGCTGAAGTTTTGATTTTATTCAGGGAGATCCATTCTATCGTACAGAATAGTAAGATAAAACATTTGGGTTATTTAAGTCTCTGTGTTTGCATAATTCATTATAGTAGCAACAGATAACTAATACATTTTCCTTCAGACTGCAAGCTGAAAACTTGATTTCCCCAGATAGTCAGGTTCCTCTCTTAGACACTTTGCTAGTATAGCGCTTACTCCTTTTTGCATTTTGAAGCATGTAAAATAACCATAACCATAATTTGTTTTATTGTTTATTTTTTTCCACTTGCTGGTATGTAGACTCCAGGGGTATAGGAGTATGTACGGTCCTTATCTTTCTCGTGCCCGCCACAGAGTAGGTATCAATGCGTGTGTGTTCAGGGACTGACTTTCCCCTTCCCTTCCCTGCATACATGTGCATCCAGGGGAGGACATCAGATAAATTCCCTAAACAAAATCATAGAACAAAGACAGTCACATCCCATTTAGTAACCCCTTAACATACTTGATATATTATTTTATTTTCCTAGGTCAGTAGTTGTCCAAAATCCCCTGACCAGCAGCATCAGCATCGCTTGGGAACTGCTGGGTTACAGTTGATCCCAACAATGGGTGTCCAGGTGGTTCTCAGGCACACTAAAGTTTGAGAACTACTGCTATAAGCAAGATTGCGTTAGGCCCCACTCATAGAATTTCTTGACTTAGTAGGTCTGGGATACAGCCTAAGAATTTGCATTTCTAACATGTGCTTAAGTTATTCTGATGCTGCTGGAGCTGGGACCTCATTTTGGGTCTAATGACCTAGCCAATGGGTAGGCCAGTGGAATTTGACCAGCAGAGATCTTAAAACTTACAGGGTCTTTATCACTTAATGCTTTGTGGTCTATGTGCCATCCTTAACCAGAGGCTGTCATTGTCTTTAGAGCAAGATAATACGGTCCTTTATAAAATTCAGCTTAGAACTATATTACAGCAAGTACCAATTAAGTTGAACAAGCCAATTAATATATTTAAGAGTATCTAGTTCACAACTGTACATATTTAGCATTGTTTGATTTTTCTAAAACAGCAGTAGTCCTTGCAAAAATAAATGAATAGTGACTATAAACCAGTTTGTTTTGCTCTACAACCTACTGTATAATTACTTTCCTAGGAATAAATGTAAAATTCCCTGATGTTATTATATTTCTGACATAGTGACACCAATTGCTTATAAAATATTTAGAAATGTGCTTTAACAACTAGGAAAAACTACTTACTAAACATAAATTACATTTTAAGGAATGATTTGTTTTAATGCAAAATTAATAATGTATAGTTTATAGATTGTTTTGAACTCAACCTTCACTTACATGTTTCTGTAACTAAGAATGATCATGGCACCAGTCTGTGGAGGGAGGGTCCTCATGGAAAGTTAAGTTACTGTCTTAATTCAACTGTGCCTGTGAAACTGAGGAGGCAACATTACAACACCTGCAGTGACACATGGTGGCCTGTTAGGCTGATTTCAGAGTGCAGATAGGATCCCCCTGTCCTCTGTTCACCTGCCTTCTGCAGGGAACCAGTCCTTCCATTTCACAGTTGTGGGGATCTAACACTCAAAGTGTCCTGGAACAGGCATCAGGTTGTTTTCCATCCTCTAAAACTAGATTCCATTGCAAGGAGGGTAGGATATGAACATAAGAGAAAAGCACACTTCCAGGGGAATCCAGAAGAAAGAGTAGATGGAGGGAGAATAAAAACATAACTAGGCACAAAAATGTGAGGACACAAATGTGAGCAATTTGAAACAACCAGTGATTGGCTTATAGTGACTCCCAGAAAGTAATTAAGGTGGAAAATCAAAATAGGTTTACACCATTATGTGCCTGAGACTTTGCAACCCTGCCTTTAACTATGACACAAATCATAATGGAAGAACAGATAAGGTCAATGGCATTCCTGCCCTCAAAGAGGTTGCCATTTATTAATTTATTAATTATTTGTTTGAGAGTGAGAGAGTATGTGAGCACTCATCAGGGAGAGGAGCAAAGGGAGAGAGAGAATCTTAAGCAGTGTCCATGCCCAGTGGTAGCCCTATGTGGGACTAGATCTCATGACCTTGAGATGGTGAACTGAGCCAAAATCAAGAGTCAGATGCTCAACTGATTGTGCCACCCAGGTTCCCCGGAGCTTGTCTTTTAATTGCTAGGACAATATAAAATATACAAAATGTTTTTTACTGGTGATGGAATAAATAAAACCAGGAAGAACAACTACTGACTAGTGTACTGTATGTCCTAGGTATGAGGTGTAATTATGACATACTTAAATCAATTTTATGTGGCTTATGGAAATTAAAAAAAAGTAGGTTTTTAAAAAGCATGCAAGTTAAAAAGAGGCAATTATTAACTCAAAGGAAAATCCACACATGACACAACACCTGTCTCTAATGAACAATATATACAAAGTTACATTAACATATGACATAATTTTCTATAATTAAAATCATGATATAATTATATTCACTAGGAAGAGAAGGGGGAGTGGGCCATGTGTAATTGGGCTATTTCTACTTTAACAGGAAGTGCACAGTTAATATCAAAAAATTATTAACTCAGAAACAGTAGCATAAACTCATTGTTTAGAAATAGAAAAAAATAAGGGGCGCCTGGGTGGTTCAGTTGGTTAAGTGTCTGACTTCCACTCAGGTCATGATCTCACGGGCAGTAAGTCTTAGTCCCTGAGTTCGAGCCCCGTGTCGGGCTCTGTGCTGACAGCTCAGAACCTGGAGCCTGCTTCAGATTCTGTGTCTCCCTCTCTCTCTGCTCCTCCCCTACTCACGCTCTGTCTCTGTCTCTGTCTCTCTCAAAAATAAACATTAAAAAAAAGAAATAGAAAAAATAAGTACAACATAACCAAGATCAACTACACAGCTGAAAAGGTTCAAAGTGATTGCTCTACAGGGTAGACACAAGGTGAGGACAGAGCAGGGTATAGGTGCTCTTACAATAACCCTTTTCAAATCTGTTCACGTATTGATAAAATGAAACAGAACACCTTAAAATAAAGACTATGGTGCTTTATTCCTCTGTTTTGAATATTTCAAAAGTGACTTGCAAATTTATTCTACTCTCACTTTTTAAAAGAAGTATTTCATCTTTAATTAAAAAAAAGCCTCAGTGATGAAATTCAATCAGGGATCTTTGATATTGGGTATTGAGGTCTTGCTCTGCTGCCTCCCAGAACTGCATGAGCTTGGGTAGGTCATATTGCTTTACTTCTCTGAACTTGGAGGTTCATCATCTGTAAGAGTTACTATAATAGAGGATTAGATAAGGCTATGCATGTAAAGCACTTGGAAGCTGCCTGGCACACTCTTCACTCCACACTCAGCCACTCCACTCTTCATCTGTCTTTTCTAGTCTTCTGAAACTTATGTCACCAAAAACCAGCTTTGAAGTCCATGTCCATAAATACAAAAAGCTCTTATGTGACTTCTCAGGATTGTTAGCCACATATTCATTCTTTCTTTTATATTTACAGCATCTGTTTTATTATCTGTTTTATTGCAATCTCCCTGGATGCTTCTAGCTCCATGGTCACATTTTTTGTCTCCTTTGATCGTTTCTTCTTCTGGAAGCACTTTCTGAGGGACTCTTTTCATTCTTCAGCTTCACACCAGATGATCACACTTGTTTTCATGCTCTTAACAGCCATTCATTGACAACTGCCATGTTTGCATTTCCAGCACAGACTATTCCTCTGACTTCCAGACCTGTATATCTAACTGCCTTTCCCATATCTCCTTTGGAATAATTCAGGCATACCTCAAAACTCACACTGTCCAAAACCAAACTGATAGATCTACTTCCTCTAAACTTTCTCCCCCACTGTCTCCAAATCTCATGAATAGTACCTTCATCCATTCAATTAACACATCCAGAAACCTTAGGAATTCCTTGACACCTCACACTTTGGAAATTATATCCTGCCCAGACCCCCAATCCAGTCCATCAACATATTGATTTTACATCCTAAATATCTTTAAAATCTGCCTCTCCCCCCTTCCTGAACCACCACTGCCAATACCACTCTAGCCCACGCCACAGTCACTTCACATCTACACTATGCCAGCTTTTTAACTATTCTGCTTGCATCTTGTAATCCGTTTTCCAAGGATCATGCCAAAGTGTTGGCTATTGCTGTCCTTTCTCTGGCATGTCAGTTTTCAATACCTATTTTGTTGAACACATGAATATTTATCTGGGGTCTACTTAAGTGGTAATGAATATCAAGTTAAATAATGTACATAAACCACAAAGCAGGATTTACAATGTTGGTAATATTGACTTTAATACCTTAGAAGTAAATCCCCCTAAGTGTGAAAAGCTCTCCCACATTTTAAGGCAAAACAAATTAGATTCAAATAGACGGTGAAGATAGAAAGATGAGCTATTTGAATAGGAGAGGGTCAACCCTTTCATACTTGCATTGCTATCTGTGACAGTGTTCCTTTGTTTTGTTTTGCTTAGCCTTTTGCCTCTATCCTGTTGGGTTTCTGAAGTAGCTATTGATTTAAGACTTTTGATGTAAACGCAAAAATAATTTATCTTCTCTGATAAAAGAGAGACCATGTTCATCATTTCCACTCTGGTGAGAATTAGAATTCAACTGAGCATGATAAGCTGGCACATGATCAGAATATACAGCATAAGGAACCGTTGAAATGTACAAAGAAAGAGAAAGAGGAACCCTACACGGTGGGGGTCAGGGGGTTGGGTACCTTGTGAGAGGGAGGACAAGAAGAATCTCAGAGTCTGCCTGGACCACAGCAGACCACAAAGTACTACACGGTTGAGGAGCAAAGTCTGGAGGACGCACTTGAAAGCAGAGTTTATGGGAACCATGAAACAATTCCATTATGCTCCACACTGAGCAGGCCTAGAATTTTCTACTTTTCAAGAAAAGCAGGATGTGGGAGATGTGTGTGGGAGTTGGGAGGAAATCCACAAGCATGAATAAATGCTGAGAATATTAAATCTGTATGGATTATTTCCACATGAAAATGCTGAGAAAGTTTACAAAAAGACAAAGTCTTTTAGAATTAAACCTTCCTGTTTTCAGAAGAAACCTCTCCTCAAATCACTTGTAGTGAATCTCTAAAGAAGTATTTCTTTGAAGTCCTAGTCTGGTAGGGGTGCCTGGGTGGCTCCGTCAGTTAAGCATGCAACCTCGTCTCAGGTCGTGATCTCATGGTTTGTGGGTTTGAGCCCCACATCGGGCTCTGGGCTGACAGCTCAGAACGTGGAGCCTGCTTTGGATTCTGTGTCTCCTTCTCTCTCTGTCTCTCTCTCAAAAATAAACATTAAAAAAAAAGATGTAAAAGATCTGTATGCTGAAAACTATAGAAAGCTTATGAAGGAAATTGAAGAAGATATAAAGAAATGGAAAAACATTCTGTGCTCATGGATTGGAAGAATAAATGTCAAAATGTCAATACTACCCAAAGCTATCTACACATTCAATGCAATCCCAATCAAAATTGCACCAGCATTCTTCTCGAAGCTAGAACAAGCAATCCTAAAATTCATATGGAACCACAAAAGGCCCCGAATAGCCAGAGTAATTTTGAAGAAGAAGACCAAAGCAGGAGGCATCACAATCCCAGACTTCAGCCTCTACTACAAAGCTGTAATCATCAAGACAGCATGGTATTGGCACAAAAACAGACACATAGACCAATGGAATAGAATAGAAACCCCAGAACTAGACCCACAAACATATGGCCAACTAATCTTTGACAAAGCAGGAAAGAACATCCAGTGGAAAAAAGACAGTCTCTTTAACAAATGGTGCTGGGAGAACTGGACAGCAACATGCAGAAGATTGAAACTAGACCACTTTCTCACACCATTCACAAAAATAAACTCAAAATGGATAAAGGATCTGAACGTGAGACAGGAAACCATCAAAACCCTAGAGGAGAAAGCAGGAAAAGAACTCTCTGACCTCAGTCGTAGCAATTTCTTACTTGATACATCCCCAAAGGAAGGGAATTAAAAGCAAAAATGAACTACTGGGACCTTATGAAGATAAAAAACTTCTGCACAGCAAAGGAAACAACCAACAAAACTAAAAGGCAACCAACGGAATGGGAAAAGATATTTGCAAATGACATATCGGACAAAGGGCTAGTATCCAAAATCTATAAAGAGCTCACCAAACTCCACACCCGAAAAGCAAATAACCCAGTGAAGAAATGGGCAGAAAACATGAATAGACACTTCTCTAAAGAAGACATCCGGATGGCCAACAGGCACATGAAAAGATGCTCAACGTCGCTCCTCATCAGGGAAATACAAATCAAAACCACACTCGGATATCACCTCACGCCAGTCAGAGTGGCCAAAATGAACAAATCAGGAGACTATAGATGCTGGAGAGGATGTGGAGAAACGGGAACCCTCTTGCACTGTTGGTGGGAATGCAAATTGGTGCAGCCGCTCTGGAAAACAGTGTGGAGGTTCCTCAGAAAATTAAAAATAGACCTACCCTATGACCCAGCAGTAGCACTGCTAAGGAATTTACCCAAGGGATACAGGAGTACTGATGCATAGGGGCACTTGTACCCCAATGTTTATAGCAGCACTCTCAACAATAGCCAAATTATGGAAAGAGCCTAAAAGTCCATCAACGGATGAATGGATAAATAAATTGTGGTTTATATACACAATGGAGTACTACGTGGCAATGAGAAAGAATGAAATATGGCCCTTTGTAGCAACATGGATGGAACTAGAGAGTGTGATGCTAAGTGAAATAAGCCATACAGAGAAAGACAGATACCATATGTTTTCACTCTTATGTGGATCCTGAGAAACTTAACAGAAACCCCTGGGGGAGGGGTAGGAAAAAAAAAAGAGGTTAGAGTGGGAGAGAGCCAAAGCATAAGAGACTCTTAAAAACTGAGAACAAACTGAGGGTTGATGGGGGGTGGGAGGGAGGGGAGGGTGGGTGATGGGTATTGAGGAGGACACCTTTTGGGACGAGCACTGGGTGTTGTATGGAAACCAATTTGACAATAAATTTCATATGTTGAAAAAAAAATTTTTTTTGAAGTCCTCATCTAGTAGATGATATGTGTTGGTAGGGACCTGTAGTTTCTTTCACTGGGGGATCTCAATGGAATGAGTGAATGGGATAGCTCTGCCCTGTGTATGAAGAGTGGCTGGGATAAGGTGGTTGTTCCATGTGACATCTATCCGTACACAGGAGATTGCGCGGTAATGAACATATACAGAGGGTGGCATTATTATTGCTCATTTTGCTAGTACTGCTTGAAAGATACGTCTGAAAAACGTAGTGTTTTGGTTAGTTATACTGTGGATCCGGAAGATCTAAGAGAATATGAGTCACAGAAAAAAAAATAATTTGGGGCCATAATGGTTTTTTTTTTCCCTTTACCTTTTTTTTAAATTTAAATTTTATTGTTTTAATTTACATCCATATTAGTTAGCATATAGTGCAAGGGCTATAATCTGTTAATGACATCTGTTTTTTATGTCAGTGTATTATAATGACTAGGATTGGCTAAAGGATGGAAAAGCTTTGATATCCTTAGTATGGTTGCACATCAACCTTCTGGGCAGAGACGTAGAATAACCTGAAAAGGGTGAGAGAGGGCACACTCTATAACAAAGGGTTGGTCACTCCATAAGATGAGGTCCTCATTTTCCTTTCTTTAAATTTCCATCTTGATAATATTTTCAAGTTTTTATACTGCTAGAATATCAGTATATCAGAATATGATCCTTCCCTCCCCCGTGTTATACATATACTTCTATGTCTTTTCTGGTTTACTGTTCTAATAAATTTCTGACAAGTATAGACCAACCCATCCCTCATCTGCAGGACACTGTATTGTGTGATGTCATATTAAGACACTGAGAAAAATGTGCTATAATGGAAGGCCATGCTATGATGCAGGGTATGTGGCATAGAGGGCAAGAGGCAATAATGTATCCCTGGGCCCCGGATGCCATTCTATGCCTTTTCGAATCTCTATTTTCTTTCTTAATTAACAATAACAAAACAAAACACCCTATCATAAAGTTTTGCTTACAAAACATGCAGCCTCAGCCCTCATGTAGTATGTATCTGTGAAATCAGACATTGGCTGATTTCTCAGAGGTTGACAGAGGTATAAGTTCATAAGGGATTTTAACAGAGCTCTAGGGTGTGTTTGCTCCTGATGATGTTTTGCATTGTGGCTTTCATTACACTTTGCAGAGGATCTGTGCTGTTCTTTCACCTCTTGTAGGAGTGGGCTTTACTGGAAATCTAGTTAGTATTCCGTGTACTAGAGCTGCTACTTGGTATGGAGTGATCCTGGAGTATCTCTCTTAATTTGAATGTAGTATTCCATTGACTTATGGCTTTTAAATGACTGTAATTGTGGCAGCGTTAGTTACAGACTTAATTTTCCTATGATCTCATTGAGTTACTCTCAGCAGGGTCATCCAGCTAGAATGCTGCCATTCCACTGTTCTCCAGGACTTGTTCAGCTGAAAGATCAAGAATCCTAGTCCTGTCCATGGCTCTAAGTAACCCCCATCAAAACTGTAACTTTGGTCAACAAGGACAATCTATCCATATGATACTCTCCCATATATAATATATATATGTATAATGTGTATATATATAATATATATATATAATAATAATATATATATTATATATTTAACATAGGAGCATAGTTAGCATTAGCCAGGGCTTTCTTGGTTACAATCAAATGAACTGAAACAATAACAAAAAAACTGTTAGCTCACTTAACCAGAAAGTCTTGGAATGATGGCTTCAGATACAACTGGATCTAGAGTTTCAAATATTCTCCTTAATAGTCTCTCTTACTTTCCATTCATACTTCTGTTTGTCTCTACTTCTCTGTGCATGATGGTCACCTTACTTTTTGTTACAGACTGCCTCCTTCACGTGGGCAGGGAAGATGACTACCTACAACCACAACTTGACACCATCCTAGTTTGACAACCACTAGAAAGAAAGCAATACTCTTCTCTACAGCTGCTTATCAATCCTAGGCAACTCTCACTGGGGAATGTAATACTGGAATTGACCATTTCTGAAGCATAACTGATATTCCATCAGAAGCATATAGAATGAAGGAAGTATTTTCCAAGTAATCAGAGGATGGGAGGCAAGAAGTATGCTGCACAATAGAAATTACAGATGCTACAGTTTGACACAAAAGTTATGTCCCTTAGAACTCTTCTGAAGCTAAATACCAACACAGCTTATATGCTATCTGATGACCAACATCCTACCATGATTTGATTGGTTTGGTGGTTAATTGCATATGTCACCTTTACTGGGCCATGAAGCACCCAGATATTTGGTTAAACATTATTCTGGGCCTCTCTGTGAGGGTATTTCTGGATGAGATTAACATGTGAATCCCTAGACTGAGTGAAGAAGATTGCCTTGCCCAATGAGAGTGGGCCCCATCCAATCTGTTGAAAGCCTTAGAAGAAACTGCAGAATAAGGGAGAATTCATTCTTCCTGCTTGACTCTCTTTGGCCTGGGACCATCCACTTCTGCCTTCAGCTCTGATTCACTGGATTTCCTGGGTCTCTAGCTTGCCAACTACAGATCTTAGGACTCCCTAGACTCCATAATCATGTGAGCCGTTTCCTTATTATCAATCAACTTCTTTCTTTCTCTCTCCATCCACACATATGTATAATGCTCTGTGTTTTCTGAAAATCCTGACTAATACAATTGGGGATATTTTGGTGGCAGACAGGAGAAGGGATATCTAGACTATAATATCTGGATGATGTCTAAAATGGCTTAGCTTCAATTTTCAGTTACTGGAATATTTCTTTTCTCACCTTAAAATTCCAAAAAGCATTGTTGCCTTTTATGGGGTGACTATTAAAAATTAAAGTAAGAGATTTTTGTTTTGAGTTTATGCCTTCTAAATGTATAATTTTAGATATTGTACCATGTGAAAAAATAAACTCTACCAAATAGCATAAAATGTTGAAAATTTTTTATACCTTCTATATGATGTGGTGTGATTAAAACTCACATTGCTTTTTCTAAGAACTCAAGAGAAACACAGGAGAAAATCCAATACATTAATATTCCATGAATACAGGGGATGAGTAAATCTAGCAATTTCCTTTCAACTATGTGCTAGGATTAGAGTAATATCATGTAGAAAAGACAAATCTAGTTTAAACTTATAACCCATAAAAATGAGTAAGTCATAAACCTGGCAAACACATCTTCCAATTTCTAAAAGACATTTAGAAATAAACTCAAAATAGCATCAATGGATAATAGAGGAAACACACTTACCTTGTGACAAAACAGGAGATAAATGGCAATTTTTTAAAGGATTTTTTAACATTTATTTTTGAGAGAGAGAGACACAGACAGAGACAGAGACAGTGACAGAGACAGAGCCTAAGTAGGGGAGGTGCAGAGAGAGAGAGAAATGGAGACACAGAATCTACAGAATCTGAAGCAGGCTCCAGACTCTGAGCTGTCAGCACAGAGCCTGATGCAGGGCTTGAACCCACGAACCATGAGACTATGACCTAAACTGAAGTTGGATGCCTGACTGACAGAGCCACCCAGGCACCCTGATAAATGACAATTTTTAAATGTTATTGTGCTACATTACCAACATCTCTTACATGACTCTTATTAACCAGCCCCTAAGGAATGCATCTATGTAAAGTTTCTCAGAAGCTTGACATCTGAGGATTTGATGTCATTCCTAGAATTATTCAGAAACTAGTTAGAGTTGACTAAAGTTCTTAGGATTTTTATCCCCCAATCAGGCTGATTTTCTTTTTCTTTCCTAATAAGAAAAGAAAAGAAAAAACAATAACATGCTTTTTGGAGGTGTGGTTATAAAATTAACCATGCCAGAAACACAGGATGTGGTATTTCCTGTTCCAATATGTAGAACAAATATGCAATTTAATACTTATGATTTTTAGCTCATCAGACTAATTACAATTTATATCAGTGTGCATTATATTGCAATCCTAATTGATAGAATATAAAGTAGAACAATTTTTACCATAGTAATCTTGGCCATCGATTGGAGTTAAACAGAAAAACAGGCAAATCTTGAACTTGAAATGACTGCAGAAATAGTATCTGAGTAATAAATGTCAGGTGAAACCGTTAAAACAACCCAATCCATAAATTGCGGGATTATCTAAATAAATCAAACAGGCCTGTCTTTAATTCTATAAATAAGATTTGGGGTGGTATTTCTCAAATCAGAGCTGTACTCTGATCTTTACTGCCTGAAGTGGGCTAATAGAATCACTTCACCCTGTGCTCTGTAGAACTGACAGAAGTGGGCCCCTGGAGGGCACATATTCTCATGCAGTTTTTAGAGTCCATTACAATGGGCTTATCAGTGTAACAAACTGAAAGAAAAGGCATTTAAAAATGTATGTCACGAGCACCTGGGTGGCTCAGTCGGTTAAGGGTCAGACTTTGGCTCGGGTCATCTCACGGTCTGTGAGTTTGAGCACCGCGTCGGGCTCTGTGCTGACAGCTCAGAGGCTGGAGCCTGATTCGGATTCTGTGTCTCCCTCTCTCTCTGACCATCCCCTGTTCATTCTCTGTCTCTCTCTGTCTCAATAAATAAACATTAAAAAAAAATGTATGTCAGCCTCCTGGATTCCTAAATTGACTGAGTTTGATATATTGAAAAAGGTTCTTCCCATCCCCATATGGGGAAAAGACAGGGGATGACAAAACAAAGACAGGGAACATAAAATGGGAAAGTTCCCCAGGAACTTTCTGGGATGAAAGCTTCCCTGAGTCTGAAGTGAGAGTGTGCACTTCCATATGCTCAAGACCACTCCTCTTCCCACCCCGTCCAGCAGGAGTGGTTGGTCTTAATTCAGTTGACAGAGTTGATGCAGTTTGCTCAAGATGTCTATTAGGCCAAGAACTCTGTCATTCTCAAATTACAGCCCACTCCTTCTCCTTGCTCCCACCCCTCACCAAATTTCATAGTGTTGTGCCAAAGATGAAATCATACCCTTAGATCAACATGGCAAAATCAGCTAATACTTTTTAAGTAATAAGAGCAGAAATTTTTGTTTTTGTTTTGAGCATCGATTTATAAGAACTTTGGAAACACAATTATAGAAGTAAATAATATGAAACATAATTTATCGTGAGAAGTTTTGAAGTTAAACCTGACATTGTGAAGATAGTTTCTATCTGTAATTGTGTCACTTCTGGCAAACCTCCATACCCTCTGGAGGCCCATTAACAGTCTGTCCATAAGGGAGTTATTGATGGATAAATTGAGAAGAGCTGGAATAAACCTAAGGATCTCTCTGACTCTACTTTCATAGAGTTATGTACTTTTGCCTCTAAATCTCCTAGGAAAGAGGTACATTTCACATTTGAAAGACCCACTGGAAGCCTATATTTCTGTGCTCTTATTTAGATAAGGTATTATCAGGACTTACTTTTTTCCTATCTGGCCAATTTCAAATGCTCCTGTCTGAATTCTCTCATGTCTATACCAAGATATGAGGAAAGCTAAATAGCTTTGAACAATGACTTGGGATATGCATTATTCTTTAATAGTTTTGTTTTAAAATAATTTTAGGTTTACAGAGGAGACGCAAAAATATAGAGTTCCCATATACAATATCACCCAGTTTCCCCTAATGTTAACATTTTATTTAATCTTGGTACATTTATCAAACCTAAGAAATTAACATTGCTACAATACAATTAATTAAAGTACAGACTTTATTCAGATTTCCCTAGTTATTTCACTAATAACCTTTTTCTGTTCCAGCATCCAATTGCATGTAGGGGCTGTTGTTTGCTTTTACCTTTCTATCTTTAAATAACACAATAGGCACAATATTATTATTTTTAAAAGCTTTGGTCTTTCATGATTATCAAAGGCTATTAATAGCTTCATATTCTTTTTTTAAAAAGTGTTAAATTCTTGTATTATATATGATGAACTGCTTTAAATCAGTAAGAAATTTATTGTGTGAAATTTTAAAACTTGAGTATAACAGGTTAAAAAAAAAACTACAACCGGGCGCCTGGGTGGCTTGGTCGGTTAAGCGTCCGACTTCAGCTCAGGTCATGATCTCACGGTCCGTGAGTTCGAGCCCCGCATCGGGCTCTGTGCTGACAGCTCAGAGCCTGGAGCCTGCTTCCGATTCTGTGTCTCCCTCTCTCTCTGACCCTCCCCCGCTCATGCTCTGTCTCTCTCTGTCTCAAAAATAAATAAACGTTAAAAAAAAAAAATTAAAAAAAAAAACTACAACCATTTCAAAACAGCACATAATCTCTTTCCTTCTAGCAAAATCCTTTTTACTTAGGAAACAATTTTCTGATAGGCTAGATTTGATTTATTACAGAAAAGCTCAAATAATTTTTGTCAGGGATTTTCTAGCCCACTTACGCCTCAAACTAGCACTCTCTTATGACACAGATATATTTTGAGGTGCTTGAAGGCAAGAACCTGTTCTTGCTCATTTTTGTATCCTTAACATTGCCTTAAACTTGATAAATATTTGTTGAATTAATGAACATATTGAAATTTCCTAGAATCTTTAGGCTGGAGTGAATTTGAAAACTTGACACTTCCAGGTTAATTAGACTCCAGAGCCTTCACCTCTGACTGCCTTTGGGATGTTTTGGTGTAGATAGTGTCAAAGAGGTTGATAGGTGATGTGTTATAGACAGCTTCATGGAAATGTCATGAACCCTTGTAGAATACTTACTGCCAGAAATCTTGCCAAGTTTTAAATGTCTGTTTCTTTTTTTCTGAGAAAACTAACAAGAGGACTTATCTTCTCATAAACGTGCAATCAACATATTATTGAGAAATGTAGTCACAGCACATTGACACACATTAAATGAAGCAGTGGTCATGTCCTGCTTAGGTGTAACGAGTTTCCTAGTATTAAAGGTATCATTCAAAAAGCAATCATTCTAGGGCTTTATATACTGATGTGTGCAATGCTCTAGGGCAGAAATGTGCTCAGTGATCACTCTATTGATCTCAATGTGCCTGGGTTTTCTGTCATCTTCCCCTCTCAGTTCTGGGGCTTTTACTGATAGATTGATGCAAACATGTTTGTATGATCTCTTGATGCTACATACAATTAATTGTTTATATGTTTCTTTATATTTTTATTAATAACTTACAGTATTAAAAGGATTTAAGCAGGAATGCCTTCATATAACTGTAAACAAAGTATCCCTGCCAACCCAGAAAAATTAATAGTTTTTGTTTTTCTTTTTAAGCCTAAGGGACTTGAAAGTCTGAATAGGTTGTCAAGGCTAACTGCAAAATTTAAATCTTGCAGGCATTAGTTTCTTATAAATCTAGTCTACGTTTTATCCAGGCAGAATGTCAGCTCTGTCATAGCATGATCTGGGCCTCCTATGTCCTATATTACCCAAAACACCGAGAACAGAGCCATGGCAGAGGGCCATGAGTCCATATCTGCTGCTTGAAAAAGATTGTGGCATTGGCCATGACCCTGGAACTCTGGACTATGCAAGCAGCCAGACACATTATTTCTAACCCTGATAATGGATGTTCCTGGGGAAGATTTTGACTGGGATTACTCAGTAAGAGGTGAATACGCCAGTTTACACATAACAGGAACTTAATAAACATTGTTGATTTGATTTGGTTTATGTGATAGGACCTAAAGAATTGGGCATAGTTTAGAGCAGGAGTGGACAAACTTTTTTTTGTAAAGCACTGTATAGCACACATGTTCAGCGTTGCAAATGTCTCTTAAACTACTCAACTCTGCTCTTATAGCTTGAAAGCAGACATAAGTATTTTGTAAACAAATGGATGTCATTGTGATACAACAAAACTTTATAAAAACAGGTGAAGGAGGCTGCGTCCGGCCCTTAGGCCATAGTTTGCCAACCTGGTTTAAAATCACAAAATGTTCTGAGTCTCTCCTAAGGCAAACCCACATTTGGAGCAAACTTAAATGGATTTAGACTCCTTAAAACAACACCTGTGCTAATCAGAACTTGCCACTTTGTTCCATACTAACTGCCTGCAGGATCTTATTGTCTCAGAATGAGATTCAGGTCAGATATTTACAGATGGTCTCCTGACATACAACTAGCATATTGAATATGAAGGAAGAGTTTATTTTGACTTATGATAGAAGTAACTGTGCCAATCATTTTAATTACAGGGAGATGATTTATAGTAATGGCTAATTCAAAAATTATTTGATTCACATAGGAACAGTGTGAAAATTCAAACTCAATTTAGAGAGGAATATTTGCAGAATAGGTTTCTACCTTACCAAATTTCTGGTGAATGTTAGGTTAATCAGACACCGATTTATGTCTCCTTTTACGCTTTACTGGTGAAAACGTTTCTCTCCTGTCTTAGTGAAAAGGGCTTCAGTTTGCCTTGCGAAGTGGAATAGGATTGAACCTGTTGCATTCTTTGCTTACTTACATTTCATTCTTTCCTTGCTTCAGTATTTATTGTGTAGCTATTGTGTGAGGAGGAGGAGGGAAAGACTAAGAAGCATATGTAAACTAACCACCTTTAAGTCAAGTAATTAAAAATAGTAATTATATACTTGATATAGTCACAAACTCTGTTCTTTGTTTTCAGGTTCTATTAAATGCTTGGGCTGGGTGGAATTGAGACTTCCTTACAAACATTCCAGTGCCTTTCAGGCAGCTGTTATTACAGGCAATTACTTGGTGGTTACTATTAATCAATTTGGTCAGGTTTAACTTGAAGTCACTTGCTCTTGTGCTCAGTCTCGTAACAGTCAGTATTTGGTATCAGTCGCTGAAATAAATGTCTTTTTTTCCTCTGGCAGCAATTGAAATTAATTTAGTTTTCTTCCTGCTGTGCCTACCCTTGTGGAACATTATTTCTTCTCGGTTCTTGACATACTGGTTGCTTGATGCATAACTTGTGTTCCAAGTTGTCCTCCAGCAGGGCAGCCAACCTAATCCCCAAAGAAGAGACTGGCCCAGCTGGTAACCCAGCACGACACAACAGCAGACACTGAACTCTAACCCAGGTTGGCTGGCCCTGTGCCCCCTTGGCACTACTCCGCCTGCCTAGTTTGGGATGAGACTCTCAAAGGGGCGTTTGTTAAAATTGCATTTATGTTAAGAGGCTATATACACTTTGGTAGGGAAAAGGGAGGCTCGGAGATTAGAAAGTCCTGGTTTTGCACGTAAAAATTTTTGACTCCACCCCTTACTTGTATGACCTGGAGTAAGCCACGAAGTCATTGCGACACGCAGAGATTAACCTACCAAGCAAGAAACTCACCTCATAAACTACTGCTGCTGTTAGGAGACTATCTGCGCACTCCAGACAGCGTACGCCGCCCCCGGCACGTTCCACGGCTTACCCCACCTACCAAACACACACGATGGCGCACCGCCACGCCCCTGCACGCACAACAGCGCAGGCGTACCCTCCCCCGCACGTGCGACAGCGCAGGCGTGCCCTCCCCCACACGTGCGACGGCGTACTCCCCCACGCCCCTGCACGCACAACAGCTTAGGCGTGCCCTTCCCCGCACGTGCGACAGCGCAGGCGTGCCCTCCCACTCTCCCCTCGCACGTTCGACAGCTTACCCCACACCCTGGCGTAGGCATACTCTCCCCCTGCCCCCCCGCACGTGTGGCAGTGTATCCTCTCACCACGCACACAATGGCGTACGTCCACCCCTGCACGCACAACAGTGTACACATGCCCTCTCCCCCTTCCCCGCTTGTGCGACAGTGTACCCCCCTACACCCCCGCATGCGCAACGGCGTACGCTCGCCTGTGCAATGCCGTATTCACGTCATCTCTCCTCCTGGACTTACAGTAAGTAGGTGCTTCACAATTTTTTAGTTTGAAAGGACTGTCTTTCCTGCAGCCTCAACCCAGATGAGTGCCTGTGACTTCTGGGAAGGGTGTCGCCTTAAAGGTTCTCTGATTCAAATAACCTGGGGTGAGTGAAAGGGCAGCCTTCTTAGGGCCCTGTGGGCCCGTCACTAGCAATGACTTATGCCTTGTGACAAGTGTTCACATTTGGAACCACAGCTTGCTTAGGCCAGCGTAAATTTCTGAGGCTTTGTGTAATGCTAATAAACAACGAAGGTCTCTTTTCTATCAACATGTTCCTTGTGGACCCCTGAGGCTATAGTGCTGATGAGCTTATTTTTTTTTAATGAGAAGTAAGATGAACTGCAAGCACCCCATTAGAGAGGCTCAGTCAGATCACCAGAAGCTTTCAGGCCTGGACACAACAGAAGAGGTTTTAAGGAGCTCAAGCAAGAGAAACCGTAATGAGAGAAACACTGAACTTGCTTTTATTCTTAGCAGCAGCATTGTTTGTCCTCTCTAGGCTCAGAGCTGTGCTTCTGGAACTGAACTTCTTTCCCAACAAACCATTCTCCTTTCTTACTTGCGCTGTGCATGGACTCTCGGAAATGCAGACGTCTTAGTCCCCGTGAGTGCAAAGTGTTTGACAACACAACCTCTTCCTGTCCGGAAGACAGCCCCAAACCCAGAACAGTTCTAATCCAGGAGCCTCATCCTTGCTGTGTTAACAAAGAGAATGAGACTACGAAAGTGATACTTTTTAGATGGTGCTTTTGCCCGTGGGTGACAGCCCTCAGAGACTGCCATATGTGCATCTTTTAACATGCACATTAGTGTGTAGGTGATGGAGTTGCAGGCTGATGATGGGACAAAACATCAGAATAAAAGTTCTTAGGGCTCAAAGCTACCTTGATGAGCAGATATATTTTAAAATTTCAGAGCCAAGTCTATTCCACTTTAGTACAATTTAAGATTAGGATTTTATCTCTTTAATATTTTAAATAGATCAGAGACTCAGTAGGAGTTCTGATTACATGTATCCCTTCCTTGTCTTTCTCTAATTGTATTTCCCCTCTTCATGTCCCAATCATCGGTGTATCCCATTTTATGCACATTTATGGTATGTTTTTCTTTTTGTCTTTATTTAACATTAGAGATATATTGGCTTACCTCTTTTTTTCTTTTAATTTTTAATGCTTATTTATTTTTTTGAGGGAGAGAGAGTGTGTGTGTGTGAGTGGGCAAAGGGTAGAGAGAAAGGGAGACACAGAATCCGAAGCAGGCTACAGGCTGTGAGCTGTCAGCACAGAGCCCAATGCTGGGCTTGAACCCACGAGATCATGAGAGATCTGAACCTGAGCTGAAGTCAGACACTTAACCGACTGAGCCACCCAGACACCCCTGGCTTACCTCTTTTTAATTTGAGTCTTCTCGAAGCAGAAGATATATTGTTGACCCTTGAGCAATTTGGGGGTTGGGGCACTGCCCCTGTGCAATAGAAAATTTGTGTGTAATTTTTTTTCAATATATGAAGTTTATTGTTAAATTGGTTTCCATACAACACCCAGTGCTCATCCCAAAAGGTGCCCTCCTCAATACCCATCACCCACCCTCCCCTCCCTCCCACCCCCCCATCAACCCTCAGTTTGTTCTCAGTTTTTAAGAGTCTCTTATGCTTTGGCTCTCTTCCTCTCTAACCTCTTTTTTTTTTTTCCTTCCCCTCCCCCATGGGTTTCTGTTAAGTTTCTCAGGATCCACATAAGAGTGAAACCATATGGTATCTGTCTTTCTCTGTATGGCTTATTTCACTTAGCATAGTGTATAATTTAACTACTCATAGCCTACCATTGAACTGGAAGCCTTACCAATTATAGTCAATTAGCGCATATTTTGTATGTCATATATGTTATATACTGTATTCTTACAATAAAGCTAAAGAAAAGAAAATGTTACTAAGAAAATCATAAAAAAAGAAAATATATTTATAGCACTGTAGTACTGTACTATATACAGTACTAGAGTACTGTGTTTATTGAAAGAAATCTACATGTAAGTGGACCAGTACAGTTCAAGCCCATGTTGTTAAAGGGTTAGCTTCATCTGTTCTATGAATTCATCTTACTTTCCTCGTAACCTATTCAATACAGATATATTTACTGTACTAACACCAGCCAAATTCTTTACCATGCACTAGGATTCAATGTTAAACAAAACGGACCCGATAACTATAATCAATATAATTAGATAAGTAAGTAATCATAAACTGGTTAGCCCTACAGATGAAGAGTTCAGGGTATACCAAGAACTTGTAGCTGGGGAGTTGATGAAGGCTAATGAGTCAGAAAAGCTCATGATGAGTGATGAATAAATGAGAGCAAGAGGAAGATGATTCTGGTTACAGGAACAACATAAGCAAAGATCCTGAGCCAAGAGGAATTTGGCTGAACTGAAAGCAAGAGAGTGTGGCCAGAGGACAGAAAGCTAGGGAGAAATGGGAGATGACATTAGAAGGTGGTGGGCACTGGCCACATCAAGTAGGACCAAAGATGTTGGGTTTTATCTTCAAATTGATGAGATACCACTGAAGGGTTAATAAAAATAGAGATGTAAATAGAGATGTAAAAAGAGAGATCTTTATGAAAGATAATGACTGCATATATAGAATCTATTAAAGAGGAGAGTGTGGCAGTTTTAAAGTATGTTTACAAATTCTTTGATATTCCTTGCTTCAGGAAATGGAGTTTAATTTTCCTTCCCTTGAATGTGGGAAGGGCTTAGTGACAGTACTTTTTAAAAAAAAATTATTATTTTTTAATTTTTTAACAATGTTTATTTATTTTTGAGAGAGAAAAAGACAGAGCGTGATCAGGGGAGGGGCAGAGAGAGAGGGAGACACAGAATCTGAAGGAGGCTTCAGGCTCTGGGCTGTCACCACAGAGCCCAACGTGGGGCTCGAGAACTCACGAACCATGAGATCATGACCTGAGCTGAAGTTGGAAACTTAAGCGACTAAGCCACCCAGGCGCCCCAACACTCCTTTTAAATAGGACATGATAGGTTTGATGGTATAAAACTTCTAAGGCTAGGTCAAAAAAGACAATGTGACCTTTACCACCCCTCTTTAATCACTTGCTCTGGAGGAAGCCAGCTGCGATATTGTGGGGAACTAAGACCTTCTGGTAAGAAACTGAGCACTTTGTGCCATGAGTTGTGTGAGGGGGCCAAATTGGGAGCATGTCCTCCAGCCCCATGCAAGCTTTCAGATGATTATAGCTCCTGCCAATATTCTGACAACTTAAAGTCAGAACAAGCCAGTTTGATGGCTCCTGGACTCCTGATTCTCGGAAACTTAGATAATATTTGTCATTTTAAGCAGCCAAAGTTGGGATTGTTTGTTATGTGGCCATACCTAGCTGATATAGCAGGTAAAAACAGAAACAGTAGCAGAAAGTTCCTGTAGTAGTCAAGGCAGATGATGATAGTGCCTTGACTTAAAGTGGTTGCTGCTCAGTGCCAGCTTCCCTTCCGCTTCCCTGGAATACACCATGGAGATTAGAGAGTGACCACTAGAAAGCCAGAGATGTGGCTTTGAACCCAGGTTTTGTTACTTAGTTACAGGTGATTTTGCAAAGCCTTTCTCTTCCAATGATATTTTTATTTATATGCTGGAGCTAATAATATCACTTCTCTTTTAGCTTAGGTGGAGGCTCTACAAGTAAGGTCCATAGTGGAGGTTTTGAAACATAGTAACTGCTCAAACAGTTTTACTTGCCAGTTTGTTGTTATTGTTGTTCATATACAGTGTAGTTTCTCCCTGCCAATCTTGTTCTTTTCTATAGAACTAATCCCCATTAAACACTGCCAAGTCGCTTTCCTCCTCAAAGTGCCTTCCCCTTACTTTCAAAATAAACTTTCAGTTCTTTAGATCTGCATTGAAGGTCCTCTAATTTCTAACTTGAAAGACCATCTTGCTACCTATGTGAAACCCTGCACCATGAAAATTCATTATCTTTTCAATTAGTTTCTTTTCTTTTTTTCTTTCTTTCTTTCTGTGTTTCTTTTTTTGTGGCTTGTGATATTTGGTGAGTCACTTAATTTCACTTACCCTCAGTTTTCTTATCTGTATGTTCTGCATAATAATAGATACCTGCCCCTCCTCACTGTTCAGGGAAACCATAATAAAAGTTGTTATATTGTGACATCATTTGCAACCTCATTCTAAGCCCTAGCATGCATATTATACTTCCTGCATGCACATACAGAAAATGAAAGAGCCACCAAAGGACATCTCCCTGGACCTTTCACTAGCCATGAGGAGACACTTTAGATTTCAAGTCTGTATGGTATTAACTCACTTTCAGGACATCAAGCCCATTGGTTTCACCTCTTGTTTCCCATAACAAGTTTGAGTTGTGATGAACCACTGTTGCATGGTCAGTCATGTTTTTTTTTTTTTTTTTTTGCCTGATTAACCTCAGGCAGTCTCTTGCCATTCACAGAACTATCTAAAGCAGCTGCTTCTCTATACTTAGTCACAGAGAGGATGAAGATTTCCTTCACTGGCTGGGACAACAGCGCCCCTGCAGAGATGACCTCAAGTCCCCAAACTGATATGGACATCACGGGCCAAAGGAACCTAAGAAATGGGTATGTTGGGCACACAATGAATGTATCCTACATCTGCAGTTTTAAGTAGTGTGTGTTTACAGTAACTTCCAACTTATGTATTCTACCGTCCCTCCACTTGGCTCAAAAGTATGCGGGCATGATTTTCCACTGTCCATATTCTCTACAGATAATAATAGGAGTTATTACTTCTGGTGGAATGCTCTCCAGAGTCCAGAAGCAGTGCTTGAGACATACTTATGGGTCCCTTCCCTTTCTCCAAACCTCCTTTAAAAGAGAAACTCCCAACAGAAACGCTCTGTAATTTGCCAGGGGCCCAGCCCAAAGTGTTTTAAACTTGACATTTTTTCTTGCTTGAGTTAGCACCGAAATACAATCATTTTCATTACGATAAAGTATGGCAGTGACTGCAATAGAATCTATGATGAGGATTTTTTTGTGGAAGTCTTTGCAACTTTTTAATGTTCATGTTTCCAAAGAGACACCGTAAGCTTCTCAGCATAATTTTGCATATGAAACCTAATTACCAGTAGCAAGTGAGTGATTTCATTGCTCTATTGCATTATCTATAGCCTTCTCACAACTATCCAAATATGAATGTCATGGGTTCTTTGTATAATACGATTTTGTGATGCAGTTGATATTTCAATGGGCTATGAACAGAAATCTTATTATTGACCGATGTAATTGAGATGCAGCACGAATTCCAGCATTTAAAAAATGTTTAAACTTTATATTGAAATAGATAATAGGAAAGTACATAAATCCTAAGTATATATCTCATCAGATCTTAATAGACACATCCCCAGCCAACTTTTGTTTTTAATTGGTTATTTCTTTGTGAATCATCAAAAACCCCCAATAATTTTATTTTATTTTTTAATTAAAAAATTTTTTTTTTAAATATGAAATTTATTGTCAAATTGGTTTCCATACAACACCCAGTGCTCATCCCAAAAGATGCCCTCTTCAATGCCCATCACCTACCCTCCCTCCCTCCCACCCCCCATCAACCCTCAGTTTGTTCTCAGTTTTTAAGAGTCTCTTATGTTTTGGTTCCCTCCCTCTCTAATCTATCTTTCTTTCTTTCTTTCCCTTTCTTTCTTTCTTTCTTTCTTTCTTTCTTTCTTTCTTTTTTTTTTTTTTTCCTTCCCCTCTCCCATGGTCTTCTGGTAAATTTTTCAGGATCCACATAAGAGTGAAAACATATGGTATCTGTCTTTCTCTGTATGGCTTATTTCACTTAGCATCACACTCTCCAGTTCCATCCACGTTGCTACAAAGGGCCATATTTCATTCTTTATCATTGCCACGTAGTACTCCATTGTGTATATATAAACCACAATTTCTTTATCCATTCATCAGTTGATGGACATTTAGGCTTTTTCCACAATTTGGCTAAAAACCCCCAATAATTTTAGCTTTCCCTTAGAAGTGTAGGTACCTAATCTGAAGAATGCTCATTGTGTTCTGATTTTCTTCTTAGTCACGTTTTTAAACTGCTTATACATTGGGACACCTTAATATTAGTGTGTTATAATCTAGTCATGATTATTACTGATACAGATGTTACATCTTATTGTGTACATGTGCATATTTGAGTGAGTGTGTGTACATGCATGCACACATGTGTTTTGGGTATAGAGATGGGACTGATCTGGCCAAGTATGAAATGAGATAACTTTACATATTTATGCTAAAAAAAAAGCAAGCCATTATTCTTAGTCTTTCACATAATATCTGAAAAATGAATTCACCTCAGAATATGTATATTGAGTACATAGATTCAAGTTTTGAATGTGAAAAATTACAGCGGAAGGGACCTCAGAGACCTCTTTTGAGGTGAAGAAACCAAGCCTTTTTCTTTGAGTGAGTGGCCCAAGGTCACACACTGATTTGTGGTTCACATACTTGCTTAGTATTTATTATCCAAAATATTCAACCCAAGTGTCCTATTATGATTGTTTTCTCTGTAGCAAACATTGAGAACCAGAACTCTTGCTGGCCAACACAGAGAGAGAACTCACTTCCACTTTGGAAAATGTCTCAGAAATTTCCCCTCTTCTAACAACTCAACACTCATTCTACTTACAGGGTCCTAGCTGGAGCTGCCTTATAGATAGATAGATGCTTCAGGGAAAATGTAAAAAAAAAAAACAAAAACAAAAACAAACAAACAAACAAAAACCCTGTAAAAACAAGATTAAAAAAAACTATTGTTTTGAATATATTTTAGATATAGCCTATAAGCTGTTTTGATCTGACCCTCAAAATGGCAATTTGGGATTCATATTGAAACAGAAAATTGGTTTTCTATCTTGGTTATCAATGAGATCATAGAACTCTGGCTATAGATATTGCTTCTGCACTGGACATGCTAATGTAACATGTGTCCACATAGTATTTCCAACCCGTTTAGGTACTCCAAGGCTGGGACACCACAAGGGAAAAATATCGTAATAACTATCATCTTCTGCCCCACTCCATATGACCTTCTACCCACCCATAAAGATGTGCTATTTGCCTAGATATAGACACACACAAAAAGCTTCCTGAAAGGGACAGGAAAGTTAATGGATTCTTTCAGATCACAAGCACACACCCAACTGGGGAGGATTTAAAATTAAGGAATAGATAGGTGCTGAAGCTTATGGCTCTTGAAACATCTAAGTTCGAGTCAATATCAGTATAATGGAAGTGCTACCTATTACCATATTTCTGAGCAATTTCCTCATCTAAATGCTTCAACAGTGCAAGCCAGGATCATTTGCTAAAAAGATGCTTGTATTTTTTACAAATATATTCTATTGGTGATGTTTCTTAAAAGTAATTATTGTTTGATTCATATCTAAATGATTATGTTGCATTTTGACTTTATTTCAAGATGCCTAAGATTGTTTCAGGAAGTAAGCAAGATATACAAGGGAGGATTTCTCTATAAATCACCAGGGTAAAGGGGATAATTTCTTTGTTATTGGGTGGGTAAGAAAGTATATGAATTAGGCAGTGGGAGGATTCTGTCCCACAAATAGAATCTAATTGGAGGGTAGTGAATAGAAAAATTTTAAGTTTATTTATTTATTTTGAGAGAGAGAGAGAGGGAGAGTGCAAATGGGGGAGAGGCAGAGAGAGAAGGAGAGAGAATCTCAAGCAGGCTCCGTGCTGTCAGCACAGAAGGTGATGTGGGGCTTGAACTCATGAACCTGGAGATCATGACCTGAGTCGAAATCAAGAGTCAGGCACTTAACCAGCTGAGCCACCCCAGTGCCCCTATGGAAGCCCCGGTGTTTTATGAAGTTTTTAACTTCTGGTTGGCACATTGGACATTAGTGTCTCAAAGAAATTATTATAATATATCCTAACAGTGGCCTATTAAATCTAAATTAACTTTTGGTAAAATAAACTTGCCAAGCTCAACATCGTTTATGTAGGACAATAGACTCTGAATTTTTAAAAACTCAATTATATGGAAGCCTTTGGGAATAATGATCACTTAGGCTTATTTTGCTCTATTAGTCTTTTTTTTTCTTTAATGTTTATTTACTTTTGAGAGAGAGAGATAGTGAGAATGAGTGCAAGTTGGAGAGGGGCAGAGAGAAAGGGAGAGAGAGAATCCTAAGCAGACCCCATGCTGAGCATGGAGCTCAATCCCATGCCTGTGAAATCATGACCTGAGCTGAAATCAACAGTTGGATGCTTAAGCAACTGAGCCATCCATGCATCCCTATTAGTCTTTATTTTATAACAATTATTCACTGTAGTGATGGAAGTCATTTGCTTGTTCTCTAATAAGATTTTAATTAAACTGAGAAGTCCTCAGAGGAATCTATGAAATATTTATAAACTTACCTCTTAAATTTTACTTTGTCAAAAGTCTAGCAATAAATGGTAATTTAAAAATAACTCAAGTTTTTACTTGTGTTGGTCCAAGATCATATAAACAAATTTATGGTTTCAGCCACAATGAGTAGCTGGTATTTGACCTATCCTCTCATTTTAAATGACTGTAAAGCCGGAGAACACTTATAAAATATTATATAAAAGGCCAAGCACTTTTAAAACATATTTTATAAAAATATATGTCCTTCAACTTTTACAGCTAAATATTAAAGATATATATATGATTTAAAAACGGAGTATCTGAATATTTTTTCAAAGATGACATACAGATGGCCAACAGGTACATGACAATGTGCTCAACAGCATTAATCATCAGGGAAATGTAAATCAAAACCCCAGTGAAATATTCCATCATACCTGTTAGAATGGCTATTATCAAAAAGACTGGAAATAACAAGTGTTTGGTGAGGATATGGAGAAAAGGGAACCCAAACACACTGTTGGTGGGAATGTAAATTGTTGTGGCCCGTATGGAAAACAGTATGGAAGTTGCCTCAAAAAATGAAAAATAAAATTACCAAATGATCCAACAATCCCACTTCTGGGTATTTATCTGAAGGAAATAAAAATACTAACTCAAAAAGATATCTGCATCCTCATGTTCATTGCAGGAAAAAAAATACAAAAAAAAATGTCCTTTATTTAAAAATAATGTTCTACTTAGAACAGACAGCTCACAAGCAAATGGAGACATTTGGTTTCTCTGTTGTGGTATTCTATCTTACAAGCATTTCATAAACTAATTTTTTCTGTTTCTCCTTTCCACCTTTGACTTCAGGAAGTCTAGAGCTGATGAGTGGGTGGAAAGATTGTAGTGTATACCTCTCATTATCTAATAAAATCAACTGTTTTCTTAATTTCAGTCTCTAAGAATTTATTCCATTGAACTTTGAGTCAAGGAGTAACTTAGTAGACAACATCTGTGTAACAGTAGACAAAGCACATCCAGAGATAGCTGAATGCATTGGCCTCTTGAATTGGATGTTGAGCATGTCTACCAAAGTGAGGGGTTTATGTTGACTTGCTGAGGTGGAATAATTTAGGGTAGCAAAGCTAAAGCAGCAGCCCTAGAGGCAGGCTTCATTCTTGAGTGACACACACCCCTAATTTGCTAGAGGCATTAAAACCAAGGAGTAAGTGAGGTTCATCTTCCTGGAATGTCACTTAAGTTGGAATTTTGAGGAAATAATGATTTGTTTTACACTTCAATCTCACACAGACATACTGTGAAAATGCAAAATAGACATGAACTTAAAACACAAGACTTAAAACACAAGGGAGCTTCTTTGGTGCATATCCTCGACATTCTACAGTGATCAGTGTTTATTCTAGGAAGGAAATGTATGAAAATGGAGAGTACATCCTGTCCTGTCAGGCTGGGATTCAAATTTACCTCAGCCCCCTCACTAAAGTGTTATTTTGGGGAAGTTGTATAAATGCTCTGAGATTTATTTTCTCATATTTAAAAAGAAGACACTAATATTTACCTCAAGAGTTGCCACAAATTAGAGAGGGAGTAGTGAGAACCTTGTACATACCTGGCTGGATGGTACCCTCTCCTCTCTACTCCAGCCCCCTAAAATTATGTGAAATCATTTAGGCATAAGTTGAAATGGAGGAAGAATGGGAGATCACCGTGTTTTATTACAGACTTGCATTCAAGTTTGCATCTCAAGGGTTAATTCCTTCACTACTTCTCTTGTCACGATGCTGTCATAAAAGCTGGGAAAGAGTCTACCCTGAGAACACAATGTTTGTCCCATGTATGGCTCCTGCCTAGGGAATCAGGCCTGGAGAGAGTCTTTGGTTGCTTCTGCTTTCTCAACAGTGAAGCTGAGTAAAAACAATGTTAAATTGGAAGGCTATCCTGAAGTGCTAACTTAAGTAACTCCACAAGGAGTAGGACAAGAGGGTGCATGAGGGAGCCAGCCAGGGACTCCCAGTTCTGGTGGAATAAAGGGCAGGAGGTTAGGGGACAAGTAGAAGGACTGCAGGAGACTCTCTGGAAATGTATGGGGGAGAATTTGGGGTCAGAGGATTAGCTTTTGTTCTAGGCCTCACTGGTCTCTGAGGGTAGCTTCAGTGTGGGAGAGAGGTGGAACTAAATAGTGGTAATAGGGAAGCCATCTCTAAGCAATGATGATGGGCTGTCTTCCACCTGGGGCGTTCATATACGGGTGTTTACAAGCTGGGAGTTTGTAATTTGGGGACTATTTCAAAGTTAGTATGTTCTATGGTACCTCCATTTATGCTAATTGTATAAATATGGAATCTTTCTATTAATGATTATTTACTGAATGCAAAGCACACCAAGGACAGCAAAATGAGGCAAGACCCTACTATTAACTTCATTCATTTAGCAATATTTAGCACCCACCACATACCAGGCATTGGGAATATAAAATGAAAAGTCCTGTGTTTGCCCCTCAGGATATACATTCTACCTAAGGCTGTGTATATCATAGTCATTCACTTCAAAAAAAGTCTAAGTGAAATGCATATTCTAAGTATTCATTTTTATTAATGTAAAAGCATATGTCAACCATGTTTTTTTCATCTCCTGATTTCTTAAAGGCCTAGGGACACCTCTGGCACTATTTTTAAAAAACAAAAAATACTTAAAAATTGTTTATATATATGTATACATAATCTTACATACAATTACTATATAGAATCCATATATCTATATATGATATAGATGTAATATTGGCTTGATTATATACATATATGTAAATTGTTTATATATATATAATCATGGCTTGATTCTAAATCTTTTGAATCAGAATTTCTGCTCCTGAGGTCCAGGAAGCTGATTTTTAGCAGACTCCCAGTGTGATCTTTTGTAATTAAAAATTGAGAACTATATAGTCCACTTTCTTTCTTAACATTCTCCCTTATCGTAAGATAGATGACACCAAGGACTTTAAAAGCAAAAGCAGAAGAGATCGCATCTGCCATGAAATTTCCAAATACAATCTTTCTAAGTATGTGTTGGTGCATAAACTGATTTGTTTTGACTGATTTTATCAGTGGGGCCAATCCACAAAACAGCCATGTCAATCAAAAAGTCATTTCCTTTTGTTTGTGTTTTAACATTCACCAGCCTGGGGATTGTCACAGACAAAGGTCACCTGATTACATTAAGGTAGCAGAGAGTTGGGTGGCTTCTGTAGGAGCCACACTGGAGACATCCATCAAAGAACTTTTCAGTGGGCCGGTCAGTGCTTAATGAAAGTGTCAGTGGCTTTCACAGAGAAGTTTATCTTGATCCCTGTTAACACTCTTGATAATAAACTTCACACTTTCTTAGATAAATGATCTTTCTAAATTTTTAAGTAGGCAAAGGTAATCAAGTCTAAGAGGACCAAGTACACTTTTGGGGAATGGAGGGGGGAATCCATAGGCCTTGTTCTCTGGCTTTGGAAAGAAAGTAAAGTAAAGCTGGAGTGTGCTGGGGCTTGAGACATGGCTTCCAGAATCAGAGAGGCTCAAATCCTGCTCTTGATCTTACCATGCTATCTTGGGCAACTTTTTCAGTGTAGTCAAGCCATAGTTTTCTCATTTGTGTAAGGAAGGAAATAATAATAACTAACATTTATTGCATATTATGTAGTGAGCATTTGACATGTACTAACTCACTGAAGCCTGACTGTAATGGAGATGATAATATGACCCCTATATTCCAGAGAACTGTAAGTTAGAACTGTAACTGGGGAGTAGAAAACAACTTCATACAGTTTTGGAGAACATTAATTGATAATATTTGGAATGCTTAGCACAGGGTGTGATGCTCATAAATGCTAAATAAAGACTACCATTAATATAAATTTATTACACCCACTTTGTTTTTTTCTTTTTAAGCCTTCTCCAATAGTTATTTGAAAATTCATAGCCTCTTTGATCTGGACCCTTGGGCCAACAAGTTAATTAGGATGTATTATCTGAATGTATATATAGTGCCTTCCTCTTCATACTTCAAAAGAAGAGTCCAATGGATTTCTTTTCTTTTAAATTATTTTAATGTTTATTTGTTTTTGAGAGAGAGAGAGAGAGAGAGAGAGAGAGAGAGAGAGACAGAGAGACAGAGCACAAGCAGGGGAGAGGCAGAGAGAGAAGGAGACACAGAATCTGAAGCAGGCTCCAGGCTCTGAGCCGTCAACAGAGAGCTCAATGTAGGGCTTGAACTCATGAACTGCGAGATGATGACCTGAGCTGAAGTCAGTTGCTTAACCAGCTGAGCCACCCAGGCACCCCAAGTCCATTGGGTTTCTAAAGTTGGTTCCAGGAGATAATACTCTTTATTTCCCCAGTATGTGATTCTGACTCATTACTCTGGGCAGGACCAGAAAGTATGCACCACCAAGGAGAGGTTTTATCCAAAATGTTACTAATCAGTCATTTTAATTACTTCCAAGGGGCACCTAGTAGATGCTTTGGCTGGATTGATGCTGCACTTTGGATAATTGATTCAAATGTGAGTTCCATTGTTTGGTTGCCCTCAGAAAGGCAGGGTAAGAGGCGGTGTGTCGTAGGGAAGAAACCAAATTTCTGTCAGGTACTGGGGAGAGGAGACAGAGCTGGAGCTGAAACTGATGCCTTTCCTTCCAACTAAGAGTTGTATGATCTTGGGCAAGCTACATCAAGTACTTAAATTGGAAGTACCCCATAGGGCTACTTTGAGAAAGTAAACAAGAGAAGCTATAGAAGGCTCCTAGTATGCTGTTGGTCACATAGCAGGTACTCAATACATTACACTGAAGTATCAAGATTATTTTTATTATAAATACCAATAATGTTTTAGATACACTGGGTTGGATAAATAGCCAGTCTTATGACTGAGCAGCCAGCACAGATAGAGATTATAAAGTTATAAAATCTAGTCAAGCTGGTATAGGACTAAATAGCATACAGAAACAATTAGTTTGAGAGGCCATACTCATTTATTTTTTCTTTGATTGAACCAATAAATGTTGAGGCTTTTGTAAATTAGAAAGAAGTGGTTGTATCTAAAGACAACTCCTTCCTGGGGTGCCTGGGTGGCTCAGTCAGTTGAGCGTCCAACTTCGGCTTACACCGTGATCTCAAGGTTTGTGAGTTTGGTTCCTGCATTGGGCTCTCTGCTATCAGCGTGGAGTCTGCTTTGGGTCCTCTGTTCTCCTCTCTCTCTGCCCCATACCCCTTTCTCAAAAATAAACATTTAAAAAATCTTCTATAAAAAAAAAAGACAACTCCTTTGCTATTTTTCTTTGAGAGCCTGGGATCGCTGATGCAAGACTGCTGGGTCTTGGTAGAGAGTGTTTTGAGAGTACCTACATAAAAAAATTCCTTCAGAATGGGAAGGGAATGGAAGCTGTGATCCCAAAAGTTGTGGGAGCTTGTTCTCAGACTCTTGAAATCTCTTAGGGGTGTTGACAGAACCTCAAACAGCATGCCTAGATGGTATTCCTATGGGGACTAGGCTCTTGAGCAAAGGTTCCCAGACTCAGCAGCAGTGCCAGGCCCCAAGCCTGTCATCAAATGGAAGAATTGTCATATGAGCTTCCTGTCTTATACGGTGGATTTCTCAGTGCTAACCCTTGTGGACTGAAAACCTAAGATGACTCCTTCAGGCTTTATAGACTTGATCCCCTCCTGTGATGCCATCAACCGCTCTTAAAACATTGGGGAGAGGAGGCCCTAAGATGGTCTCTGATGGTATTCCCTGCCAGCTTGGAGACTTGTGGAATAAACAAAAGATATATAATATTACTTGCACACCCAAGTGTAGAGTAAGATTCATGTTTTCTACATATGTTAATCAGACGGTTGTTGAGATCCATGTTGAAATCAGAGGGAGATATTGAAGATAGAATAAAAGCTGAACTATTTATTCCTTCTACCTTCTGCCTTCAGGAACAGCTCCATTGGGTCTCATCTGACAGCAGAGACCTATATGCTTCTGCCTGAAATCCAGGTTGTAGAACCCAGTGTGTACCTCTAGCACAATGGTTCTCAAATTTGAGCGTGCATCAGAATTACCTGGAGGGTTTGTTAAAACAAAGGTTGCTGGGCTTCACTCACAGTTTCTAATCTAGTAAGTCTAATGTTGCCAGAGAATTTTCATTTATAACAAGTTCCTAGGTGATGCTGATCCTGCCAGTTCAGGGACTCCACTCTGAAAACCAGACGTGTGGAAGAAAACCTGACAGAGGCTGGGTTTGAATTTTTATTCATCCTAATTTTTAGAGGAAATTCCTTTCTTATGTAGGATGAATTTAGCATATATTTACAATTTTGCTTCATAACACTGTCCCTTACACCCACCCGCCATGTTCCCCACTAAGCATAATTTTACAAGTTTGTTTACAGAGTTTTTAAAATTTTTAATGCCCATTTTTCACATCAGGGTTTGTGACAGCACTAGATAAAATTATGGCACTTTTTAATGCTTTTTATTTTACTGTTAACAGGAACTCTGAACTTGTCTCTTTAGTAGAACTTGGGAACAGGACAAGAAAGCAGAGATTGGAAGTTGTAAGATACACACACACACACACGCACACACACATATATGACTTTTACAAAGCCATCATCTTACTTTTTTCAAATACAACCTACCCAAGACTCTTATCTGAGTTGGTTTTAAAAAGCTATTTTGTGTGAAAAATTGTATCCAATTTTTTTCTTGCACCCTGTAGATATTCTTTCATGGACTGATGAACAGAGTATAAAATCTGTTATAGAAATTAAATAGTGTAGTGGGTAAAAGCATGGGCTTTGCTGACAGATATACCTCAGTTCGAATTTCAGTTTCTGTCCCTTCGTAAATAAGCGTGACCTCAGGCAAGTCAATTTTTCCTCTTTGAACCTCAGTTTTTTCATCAAGTAACAGAGATAATGCCTCCTCTTTGGCTTGTTGTGAGGGCTGATTTAGATGATGTGAGTAATAAGCATTCTAAATAGAAGCTATTATTATTTCTTAAAGATGATCCTTTTCTCAAACCATTTAGCCCCCCTCTACAACACCCAAATTTTAGAGTTTAAAAAGAAAAAGCCCTGTGGAAAATTAGGGAAAGGATATTCCCATACACTGGATATTAGGAGAAGGTACTGTTATGAAACCACGTGGTTTTCACTTGATATGATAGAATAAGTGTATTTGCTTAGTGTTTTCTCTGTCTTCAGTGGTGGTTGCCTGAATCAACATTAGCTAAGAGAATTCACACAGTTCAAATAAATATCAGAGGGCTGGAGAGGACTTTTCTCTAGCCAAGTAGATCATGTTGGAATGCTGAGTTAACATCTATATACATGTAAATATTTGGATAATATCTCTTGCTACCAACATAGGATATTCATGGTGTAAAAGTATTTGTAGCTTAGATGAGACAAACTTGGAGAGAATGAATGAATGAATGAATGAATGAATGAATTCATATATATGTATGAATACAGTGAAAAAATATACTATATGTATTAGAATACAGTGAAATCATTGGTGCCAATTTTTATCAGCTTTTATCTTTTAAATGCAGTTCATAATATTGACTTCTCAGGCTTTATTTAATTCCATGTCATGTCCTAAATGAATCTGCTCAGATAGGGTATAGCAAATGAAAGAAAATGATGCTGTTAATTTACGACAAAGTCAGATGTGTGTGTTAGAAAGAGCAAAGATAAAATCAATTAGCAGGCTATAGACTAGCTCACAAAATTAAAGAAGGTTTTTGACCAGGCCAGGAGGGAGCAAAAAAGCAGGAAAGCTCAGACATCCTGATGAGCAGGCTGCCTCTCTCCTGAGCAACAACTTCTTCTTCTGTGAGTCATTCTGCTTGAGAGATAAGGGTCCACCTATCTTGTCTAGCTCAGGTCAGGTACTCACCTATTGCTAGGGGAGGGTAGGGAGCCTTGATTGACGGTTCCATTTATGCTGTGGCATGATTTCTGGTGGAGAGGGGGACTACCCTCCACCCTGACTCAAAATAGCCTACTCTTACCATACATAAAGGAATGAATGCAAAAAGAAGTGTAGGTTACTGTACAAAAAACACATAAATATACTTGTCTGCATTGCTTATATCGCATGTTCATTTAACCTGAAAGGAAAGATGCTATTGGCTTAGAGTAACAGCCAAAAGCATCTTAAAAATATACCTTTAATCCTCAGCTTATCCAAACTCATAAACCACCATACTATGCACATTGAATTATCTAAAAGTTAATATTTAATGGAAATATCCAACATGGCAAGATAAAACTCATTAAATGGAATAATGTTCATTTGAAAGGTTAATTTATTCATACCCAATGCAATGGCTATTTTGGTGTTCACTCCTAATAGCAGCAGCAATAAAAACTTTGGCAATGCTGTTAATTTATTAAAGGCTATAGCTAGTAAATATTTAATACAGCCCCAAACATTTTAATCTCTTTTCCATTAATATTTTACCTAACAGTTTCTCTCTCACATAATCAATTTAATATTTTTAATGCTTAATATTTTAATTGGTCTTCAATTTGGAAAGATGGAATAGGAATTTAAGCTTAAGATATGAAATTGTATCTACAAGCTAAAGAAAAAGTTAAAAATATGTAAACCCCTTAGGAAATGGAAAATTACTCTATTCTAAAATGTATGCCATAAATTTTATATTAAATGAACACTGAATCATAAATGTTTCTTCTTTCACATCTTTAATATTCAACAATTATGTCTCTTCTTAATATCCTTTGGCATTAAATTTAATTGACCCTGGTTGTGTCAATTAGAAGTACTTGTATTATTTATGGATTTTTTATGAATTGTCTTTATCAGGTCTGTAGAGCTTTAGGTCACTTGCTTATTTATCACCTTGTTCATCAAATCCTCATCTTAAAATATGGGATTTTTGAAATAGCTTTTAATACCATAAAACATCTACTCTTACTCCTATATCCTAATGTAGGATTTTCTGTAAAGGACCAGATAGTAAATATCTTAGGCTTTGTAGGCAACATACTATCTCTGTCACCTCTTCTTCTTAGCAACCTTTTAAAAATTTAAAAGCTATTCTTAGTTGAATGGCTGTGCAAAAACAAGCTGCAAGCTACATTTGACCCAGAGTCTTGGTTTGCCTACTCCTGTAATGCAGCATTTTATAAAAAGATGATACATACAAAAGGCTATAAGATTCATAAGTTTAAGTAGTAATTTTAAATGAACTACTGTAATAACCACCATTTAATTCAAGAAGTGGAACATTATAACCAACGCCTCAAAATCTTCCCGTGTGCCATTTCCAGAGTTAATAATATCTTTGGACATTGTTCTGAATCAATGTAGTTTTATCTTTTTCCTTTTCATTGAATTCCTTTGTAATTTGGTCAGCTTGTCAAAAAACACACATTAAGGCTCTCTTGTGTTCCAAGCACCTTACTAGGCTCCCAAGGAGCAGGTGATGAAGATACATTATGCATACATAAGGGAATAATACAAATTCAGTACTAGCTGATAGTGGCTTGAAGATGATATGGTAAGAATTGGGATATATTTTTTAAATAGTGCCATCGGACTTACTGATGGATTAAATGTGAAGTGTACATGAAAGAGAGAAATCAAGGATGACTACAGTTTTGACCTAAGCAGTTGAATAGATGGTGATGCTATGTCATAGGATGAATTTGAGAGAGGCAGATTTTATAGCAAAGCTTAATAGTTATATTTGGGATATGTTAAGTTGTATGTTTATTAGAGACCTCATTGAAAATTTAAGTAGACATTTGGATATTCAAGTCTGGAGCCACAGGACTGGATGAAATTACTGAGGGAAAGAATAGATAATGAAACTAGATAAAGAAAGGATGAGGAATGAGGAACAAGCCCTGGAGTGAAACAACTAGAAGCTTACTGAAGATGAAGAGTCAAAGGAAGATAGGCAAAACATGCCTCGTCATGTTAGGGAAAACCCTGAGCGGTGTGGAAGGGATCTTTGAGACTTACGGAAGAAAAGAAACAGTGGTCCATCCAGGTTTAAGCAAAACAAAACAAAACAAAAATTCTGAGACACTGAGAAAGCTGAACCCATTCACTTTGGCAGGATAACTTTATGACCTTGATAAAAGCCATTGCGGAAGAGTGGTGAGGATAAAACAAAAACAAATATAAAAACAAAAACCTTGGTTGTATTGAGCCAAGCTGGAATGGCAGATGCACCCTTCAAAGGAGTTTGCAGTGAAGGGCGTAAGGAAACAAGGTGATAGCTAAAGGAGACATGAGTTAAAGGGAATTTTAGAAAAATCAGTAATATTAAATGAGCTTATGTATAATTTAAAAACAAAAGTACTTTAAGAAATATTTTAGTGAATATCACCATAAATCGGTACCGGTTACTTCATGCCACATAACCAATTACTCCAACTGGTGTAAAACAAGCATTTATTATGCGCCAATATTTTGTGGGTTGGTTTTGGATTGGTCTATACTCTACAACAGGGATTGGCAAACATTTTCTGTGAAAGGCCAAATAGCAAATATTCTAAGCTTTGCAAGCCCAGCGGTTACCGTCACAACTATGCAACCTAGTCATTACAACAGGAAAATAGCCACAGACAGTACATGAAGTGAAGAAAGTGATTGTTCCATCAAGACTTTCCTTACAAAAATAGGTAGGTAGTGGGCTGGATTCGGCCCTCAAGTCCTAGTTTGCTGACTGCTGGCCCAGAATGTCTGAGGCCTCATCTGGAAGATGAAGATTCAATGGGGGGGAACTTGACAGCTGGCCTGGAATGCTGCAGCTCCTCAAGCATCTCTTTCTGCCTTGGTGTGATCTATGTGATCACTCAAGCATGGCGGCGTTGAGTTAGTTACACTTTTATTTATTTATTTAAACAATTTTTGTAATGTTTATTTATTTTTGAGAAAGAGAGAGAGACCCAGGGCGAGAAGGGGGAGCGGCAGAGAGAGAGGGGGACAGAGAATCTGAAGCAGACTCCAGGCTCTGAGCTGTCAGCACAGAGCCCAAAGCAGGGCTCGAACTCACAAGCTGTGAGATCAGGACCTGAGCTGAAGTTGGACAGTTAACTGACTGAGCCACCCAAGTGCCCTGCATTCGTTACACCTTTAAAATGGAGGCTCAGGGCTTGAAGGTGACTGTCCCAGGAAAAACTGGGAGAATCTTCCTGGCTGTTTTGAACCTAGGCTCAGAACTCATGCAGTGTCACTTCTGCCATGTGCTATTTGTTGATGTAGTGACAAAGGTCCACCCAGGTATAAGGAGAGGGAAAGGAAGGAAATGTTTGCCTCTTCCTGGGAGGAGAAAGAATTTATAGACATGTTTAAAACCCCCATACTTTCTGAGGAATAAACAAAAGGTCAAGATCCTTTTTTTGGTTTGTTTTTCTAGAAGGAAAATTTGAAATTTCATAATGGCTCAGGTGATTTCAAAATACTGGTTGAAAATGGAGAATTGTGATCATACTGTAATTTTTTAAAATTTTCTTTGGAATAGTACTTAAGAAAGAAAAGTCTCCTTGCATAATTCAGCTATGATGGTGCTTAATGGCAAGCAGACTTGGGCTGTTTTACTAAAAAGAGGACACATATAATTGGCCTCCTTATCTTTTGAATGTGTAGACTTAAAATCAGTTGATATTTTGTGGATTTGGTTGGGCCACTAAGCATAAAAATGGATATTTTACTGTTAGAAATTGTAAATAAGTTTATTTGGGCATCTGTAATAGGCCTAATAATGGCCCCAAAGATGTCAGTGTCCTGGAATCTGCAAATGATACTTTCTATGGCCAAAGGAACTTTGCAGATGCAATTTAGGATATTGAGATAGAGAAATTATCTTGGATTATTCAGATGGGCCTAAAGCATAATCACAAGTGTCCTTACATGAAAGAGGCAGAGGGAGATTTGACTAGAAGAAGGTGTAGGAGATGTGATGATGAAAGCAGGAAGTTGGAGGAATGCAAGGAAGAAGCCACAAGCCAAGGGCTGCAAGTAACCCCTCAAAGAGGGAAAAGCCAAGGGAAGGGATTTTCCCTGAGAGCCTCTGGAAGGAAACTGCCCTGCCTACACCCTGATTTTAACCTAGTGAAACTGACTTCAGACTTCTGGCCTCTAGAACTGTAAGAGAATAAATTTGTGTTATTTTAAGTCACTGAGTTGCTGGTAATATATTTTGGCAGCCTTAGGAAATGAATGCCACTTTCTACAGAAGTTCATGAAACATTTGGCTGACACAGTTAATTGCACATGACATAAGTTATAGCGAGTTAGGAGTTTTCTGTAAGTCTGTGAGGGTTAAAATAAAACTGTAAATGGAGTGCTTGCTTATAGCAGTTGCTCCAAAAAATGTAAGTTAAACAAGATATATGTTAAATAAATGATTAGAAAATAGGGAACAAAAAAAAAAGAAAAAAGAAAAAGAAAAAGTAGGGGACATGGCATGGTGTGGCGTGTTGAAACCAGACAGTGAAACTTGTAAAAGCCATAAGAAAGAAAAGGCACAATGAAACAGGGTTGAAATTGAAAAGGCCCAAGAGAACAGAGAATGGAATTTCTACAGGGAGACTAAAGTACAAATCTCAGGGGCCCTTGGAGGCAGGATGAAGTTGTCATACCCCAACACTCCAGCCAAGCCCCCACTGTGGGGCAGAAGGATAAGGTGGAGCATTTATTCATTCCATCCTAATGGCTCACTGTGTCCCAAGAATGGACTTTGTTTCATTCCCCAGGGGACAAAACGAGGCAGGGTTGACTCAAATACACAGGGAGGTCACAGTCTTTTTGAGTATCCTCACTAATTGAAAATTGTTTCAGTTCTTTTTAAATGGCAATATATTAAATGCCAAACTTCTAACTTTAATGATTTAGGGATACTTTTACATGATAGCTAATACAAAGCTAAAGATTAAAGGGGAAAACACATTCGGGTTCATAATACTCAGGCACCTCACCGCATCTTTGTTTACGTCTACGTCACCTGTCTCCTAGAAGCAGCAAAACAGAAGGCCCAACAGCATGGATTCTGGAGTAGGAATGCCTGGGTTTGAATCCCAGATTTGCCATTAATTAGATTGGTGACTTTGGACAACTATCACTCAATTCCCTTATCTGCAAAACAGAGAAAATAATAATATCTATCACAACTTCTCATAAGAATTGAAAGGGTTAATAAATGTAAAACATGAGCAGTATCAGCGCATAGTAAGGGCTACATATTTGTTGAATAGTGGTATTAAAAACTTCATGAGTGGAGTTCACAAGAAAGCACATTCATTTGCACTCTGTAAATTGACAAATTTTTCCAAAGGTTAGCCATTTTCCTGCTTGATATTTTCCATGCTTTCTTTCTAAGAGTCCCCATGATGAATTTCCACTTACCATTCAACAAATGCCCACAGAGCTCAGGCCTGTGAAAGCCAGTGAACCCATATGTTGCAAACAAGTGTCAGTAATGGCGACAGTTAGGGTTTCACAATCTGTGAGAAGAAAGCTCACAAATGCATTCGGAAATGAGGCACTTCTTACGCCACTTCTAAATCACTTCAAACTCTTTCAGACTATAATAAAGTGCTGGGGGTGTGAATCATAGTTTTTGCCTCAAGGTGGAGAAGTAAAAATCTTACTGGCTTTGTCAGTCTGGCAGAACTGCATTCAAATCCTGACCCAGTCCTTACTAACTACATAATAGGCAGCTTAGTTAAACTTTCTTAATCTAAAAGGGGCACTTTGGCTGAGTTCTAAAATATACATATATATGCAACCCAATAATTCAGCAAATGATAACTATCCTTGGCTAAGTTATGATAACTTATCCATGGCTAAGCAGCAATAGACTGTATATCGTTTGGGTGTTCAGAAGTTGGAGTATCTAGGAATCAGGTAACACATTTGTACATATGTATTTTTCAGTGAGGAAACGAAAGGAGTGCTACTTCAAGCCTGTCTTTTGGAAGCTTTTATTGGCCAAAGTTTTCTGTCTTTACTTTTGTTTAGCCTTTTAGAAGTTGATAGCATTCAGGCATTTCCTTTGGCAAATCTGGCACAGGCTAAAGAGAAAGGACGTAAATATTTTTCAGTCTCTCTAGTGAAAGTGGATGTGCAACATATGTGGCTAGTCAGATACCACTTTCCAGTAACAAGGTCCCAGGCACCGGTTTCAGAAGACTTTATTCCCTGCTTCCCCCATGACTAACCCCAGAGGAGGAACTGACTCTGCAAATAGCTGGAATCATAGTTATTCTCTTCATTTCCTGTATGACCCTCCAAACCCCCCACCCCCACGCACACGCAGACACACAAATAATCCCACAGCCACATCAGTGTCAGGGTCCTGGATTTATTTTGCTCTCAAGGAAACTGATGCCTGAGAGAAAGAGTTTTTTGTCTTTCAAAATTTGGCTGCTTCTTCCTAAATGAGACCACTTTTTAGAAAGATTTTCATGGTATCAGGTTAGTTATCTAAAAATACTGTGATTTCACTCTAGATATAAAAGAAATGGGAAAAGGGCTAAATTAAGGTGATGTACTATTGAACATCTCATTTTTTATTACTTTATTTATTCCGTGATAAGAACTGTCTGTAAGCTGGTGGTACAAATCACTGTAGGACAAGCATTATTACCCGTATTTTACAAATAAAACAGAAAAGACCCAGAGAGGTTAAAGGATTTGTCTGTGGTCACAAAGCTTTTTAGTAGCCAACCCAAAATAAGAACCGAGGACTTGGGATTGCAAGTTCTGGACTGTTTTTCTTTGCCATGTGCTCTTGGTAATTAACATGATCAAAATCTACTTAGAGGTTAGTGGGTACAACAAAATAAATAATTGTTCCTTTTGTTTGGTGAGTTTGTTTTGACCTAGATATTAAATTTCCTCAAGTCCCACTATCTTTAGTTATGTCTATTCTAACTTTTTGTTTTTGTTTTTGACAATATTTATGGCTTTTAGACTGTTGATTTGTATTTAGGAAGATAGCTTTGGTAACTACCAAACAGGAAGTCATCCAGGTCAGTCTGGGACATTTGTGGAAGCAAGGCTAGCTAATGACTTCAGATATGCAAAGAATAAAGGGAGACCAAATGATTTGGTTTACTCTTTGGTTTTTCCCACTCTTTTTAGACCCAATATAGATCCCATCTGTAAAGGTCAGAGATACATCCTGCCTGCCTCTTTCAGCCTTTTTCTTTCCAACAGCATAGTCTCCTCACCATAATTCACTCTTCTTCATTCTTGTCTTGTTCTATTGAATAAGGGATATTTCCTTTAGTCTTGTTCTAATATCTCAAGATCAAAACTGATATAAACTGGCGAATGACCTGGGTCCAAAGTTCTCGTGAGTCATTCCCTAAGACTAAAGAAAGGATAACATAGATATAGCTATTAATCTCCTTTACAGTCCAGGTAAGAGGCTACTGACACCTCAGAATGGTAGGTAAATAGGAAAGCAAATGAGGAATCTTGAAGAATTCTAAATTCCCAAAGCAATGTCACTGTATTCTTCTATCTCTTCCCTTAAGTCTGTCCCAGGGGGGAAAATGTATCCTTGTCAGCATTACAACATTACAATAAAAATTACAGTAATTTCCATCCCATGAAAGAAACACTTGGGAGACAGAACATTGCCACACTATCTGGGGAGACTTTGTTTAGTAGTTGGTTGTTTATTGTTTTGCTTGGAAGTCTGAGATGGGTGGTAAGGGGGTGAATGAATGAACGGTAACGTCATAAATTATCCTGTGATTGTAACTGATTATGATAAACCTTCTCAAGGAGTCTGAATTCCCCAGGGAACTTTGCCCAGGATTTCTCAATTCTTTTGTGATACCATTGAAAAATGGTGACTTGGATAAAAGAACTCAAGAGCTACACGCAACTCTGTATGCTCTTCTGGATGCAGCTGTATTCTTATTTTGCTAAACGTGGTTGATATTTAAGAAACCCCAGCCCCATGACAAGGGTTTTGAATTTGTTTTCACTATTTGTAACTCATGATATGGTATGGAGATTGGGGAAATAATCCTTTAATAATGAGCCAGAGCTGGACTGATAGAAACATACTCTAGACCCTGATTGGTGAAGCCAGAGAGAGATGTCATTTCCTAAGAAACAGATAATAAGAGAGATTTAGAAAGCAGTTGCAGAATGAAGAGCAGAGAAGTGATGATGATTATTCAGAAAAAAGAGGGACATTGGGACTAGAGACATAGAGGAAGACCTGGATAGTGATTATAGACATCTACTAATAAGGAAAGAGGGTCCAGTGGCTAAAAAGGAAGAAATAGTTTGGATTTCATCTGTTTGTACCTACAGACTAATTAGCAAGGACCCACCTGTCCCAGGGACCAGACTTAAAAGAAGTAAAGTTGGCGTGGTAGAAAAGAAATCTGAGTTATTAGTTAAGGTATATCCAGCTAAATTATGCACCTAAGCTATTTGTAACTCATTTACTTGAGTATATATTTTATAGATAACATATTCATATGTAGTAAAAAAAGATCTTGTACTATAAACTGTAGTTGTGATTTGAATGACTTGCCTGAGCAGGATGTGGAAGAGGATCCTGTGTCTCTTGATGGCAGCCCCCAGGTCAGTCTAAAAAGAAATAAAATGTCTTGAATTTTGGTTTGCATTAATAGAAGGGATTCAAAGTAAACACATGGTCTCCTCTCTGAGGGGAGTATTGTTAATTTATTGTTAATTTAGTATCAATGCCTTCTTCTAAAGATGCTATAAATTGAGGACCCTCTAATGTTTTTTTTTTAACCCATGGGTGTTAAAGAGTAAACTGTTACAAATCAAACTCAGTCCTGCTCTTGATAACGTTGTGGTTATAAGACTAATTTTTGCATAGAGAGTGGTATAAAACTCACATTTTCTTCCTCACAAGTTGGATTGATTCTTTAAAACGATAGCAAGAAAAATCATGAAAAGTAGCCCAAATACTCATTCCTTTATCTAATGTCTCATTGCTTAGCAATTTTCTTCACTGTCATTTTTCAGTGGGAAAATACCTAAAATTTATCTACTGAAATTCAACTGAACAGAGTAATTTAAAACAAATCAATAGGCATACTAATAATAAGGTAAACATTCAAATGCAATACAGCATTTGTTTCTAATTACCACTTCATCAAGTCCCAGTTACAAATTAAGTCTCTTTATTTCAATTAACAATTTAATGGTGCTTTAGAGAGATAAAGAATGTTTTAAAAAGAAACCAAACCTCTGATAAAGCACACCCAATTTTCTCCCAAAAGAAGACATGGCAAAAGCATCAAGCTATGAGAAAAAGCCTGGGATAGATGATTTGTGGAATGTACTGTCCACCACAGCTAGGAGATGTAGATAATGTTCATTTTGTGTGTTTTATGTTTATTTATTTTTGAGAGAGAGGGAGAGACAGAGCATGAGCAGGGGAGGAGCAGAGAGAGAGAGGGAGACACAGAATCTGAAACAGGCTCCAGGCTCTGAGCTGTCAGCACAGAGCCCGACGCGGGGCTCGAACTCACGAGCTATGAGATCATGACCTGAGCCGAAGTCAGACGCTCAGCCAACTGAGCCACCCAGGTGCACTCATTTTGTTTGTTTCATTTGCCAGGACCTTCTCTCCTATTCTGTACACGTCTCTTCTGATATCCTATATGGGGGAAAGGCCAGCTAACTAGCTATGCATCTACCTAACAAATATTATTGAGCACCTGTTTTGTGCCAGGCACTTAAGTGCCAGGTCATGAGGATTCAGTGATGAACAAGACCTAGTTCCTTCTCTTAGGAACTTCTCTTATTTAATGGTAGAGACAGATATAATAGTCATAGTGTAATGTGTCTAAGACAGTAACTGAATAAGAAGAACTATAATGAAGATTGATAAATTCATTTAAAGTGTTATAGCATTTCATCCAGAGGTTTTTAAATGGACAGGGGAATATTTCTTCTCTCTCTCTCTCTCTCTCTCTCTCTCTCTCTCTCTCACACACACACACACACACACACACACACACACACACACACACACTGCTGCTATGGGTGAAATTCCAGGTGTATGTAGTAAAGTTGGTGATATATTGATACTCATGTAGGGACCCACAAACTCTGTCTATAACAGTGAGCTTATTACAAATGTTAATATCAATTCTTGGCTGGATAAAACCATAGAATGTTAGAGCTTCAAGAAATTACTGAGTATATTTAATTGACTCATTTTATGGAGAGGAAACTGAGACCTAGAGGAACTAAGTCATTTGCTCAAGAAGACAAAGATAATCATTGGAAGTCAACATTAGAGATCAGCTCTCCTAATCCTTAGTACAACATGTTGGAGATCCTTTGTTTTTACTCACAATGCTGGCATTTGCTTGTCATTATCTAACTTGACCTTTCTACAAACTCAGTATCCATAACTCTTACTCTGTCTGCTATGATGATGATGAAACCTTCCATGTCAGCAGCCACATCTGCTAAATGAAGTTATTACTTTTCATTAAAAACTTTTTTAACATTTATTTATTTTTGAGAGAGAGTGAGCAAGCAAACACGGGGGCATGGAGCAAGGGCAGAGAGAGAGGGAGAGAAAGAGAATCCCAAGCAGGCTCCACATTGTGAGCTCAATACGGGGTTCAAACTCATGAACTATGTATCGTGACCTGAACTGAAGTCAGATGCTTAACTGACCTAGCCATAGAATGTTAGAGCCACCCAGTTGCCCCAGTACTTTGCATTTTTAAAATAAGATTTAGAAGGAACAGAGAAACTCAAGATAGAAAGCCATTCTGAAAATTCTTAAGTAACGTCTTGTAGCTTTTTTTGAAGGATATCATTAACCTAAAATAAATGTCTGCTGGGCTTGTATTGGTTAATACATATTTTGTCTGATTCATGGATAGTGTATTAGTTTCCTGTGATCACTATAGCAAATTATCACAAACTTGGTGGCTTAAAACAATAGAGATTTATTCTGTCATAGTTGTAGAGGCCACAAATTTGAAGTCAGTATTGCCGGGCTACAATCAAAATACTGGCAGTGCCCACCACTGACTATCGGGGAGAATAGGGTACTTGACACTTCCAGCTTTTGGTAACTTTTACTATTCGTTGGCTTGTGGCTAAATCACTCCAGTCTCTTTCTCTGCGTAATACTGCTTTCTCCTCTTCTCTGTCTCCTTCTTGTTAGGACATATGTGAATGCCCTTAGGACCCACCTAGGTAATGCAGGATTATCTCCCCATTTCAAGATCTTCTGCTTAACCACATCTTCAAAGCCCTTGTTTGCCAATAATATAACATTCACAGGTTCCAGGTTTTAGGATGTGGGTGTTGGTGAGGGGCTGTTATTCAGCCCAGCACAGGTAGGTAACTAGGTATCCATTCTTCAGTCAGACACTATGACACAGAATTTCTTCTTGCTTTTGTTCCATTAATTTTGCACATAATTACTTTACTTGGATCTTTCAGGGACTTTTTCCTAGATTTTTTTTTTGCTACATCTCTCAAAAATATCTTACAATTTTTCTCATGGCCTGTCATTTATGATTTTTTTTTTCCTAAGCATTTGGCCATCTATCTTTGTCAGTGCTCTTAAGTAAACAAAATCACTTTGGAACTGAATAAAAAATCAGGAAGAAGAATCAAGAGATCTTTGTCTTACATGTTAAAACTTTGTTGTTATTTGTGTCTATTTTTAGAGTCAGAGGTAATCTGACCATGACTGCTGTATTCAAGGAATCAGTGTTCTTACTCCCAACCACACAGGCAGATAAGATGGCTGGGTGCTTTCATAATCACCATTGATTCACTGTCAGGTGGATCCATTCTCTATGACAACTTTTCAATATTACAGACTTTACCAACTAAAAAAGGCATCCCCTCATCCTGTGTACAGAAAAAACATTGGTGAATAGGGATGACAGCCAGAAGCCTGTGGCCAGAAAATAAATATAAATGTGTCCTTTCATGCTGTGTAAGAACTCCTGGGCTAGAGGTGGACTCTTCAGTGTGTCTTGTCTGGTTTTCTGATTCCAGTTGATATCTAGGCATACAATGCAGCTTTATGGTGGGCCCGGAGGGCACCACAAATTGTTATGCATGAAGCATGGAGTTCAGCAGACAGGCCATTCAGGAATAAGACTTAGTATTGGTCAAGGACATTGGACTGAGCCACTGTGAGATGAGAGATGAGACTACTTCTGAGACGGGTTTCCTAAGCAGAGTGACTGGGTTCCATCCTCACAGGTGACTTCTGGCCCAGGTTGGAACAGAGCTTGCTGCTGGTGGCAGCTGCAGAGAGGAGTTAGTGGGAAGGACTGAGAACCAGACCTTTATTGACTGCATTAATCCCTATGGCTGTATTTGCCAACTTCGTGCTGACTTTTTTTGTGAAACACAAGTTGCACTCCTCCCAAAGAGAGCACCTATAGTAAATTAATCTTCATTCACAGCAACTCAGTTCTTAGGGTAAAAACTTAGTGCTGTTTGAACTTTTTGATTCCTTGTCAAATGTCAAATGTAGCATGCAACTTTTCCTATATAAATTCCTTTCCTATGTAAATGGTACTTAATCTTTTCTTGAAGGGTGAAGATGTGATCATTTATTTTTTTTTTCTCCAGTCCAAAGAGAACCAGATTTCTCAGATTGTAAGTAATTTACTTTCAATGTTCTTTCAAGAGAATTTCAAGAATTACAAATGGTAAGGTAATACTATTTAAAAATTTTTTTTTTAATTTTATTTATTTTTGAGAGAGAGAGAGATACACAGAGCATGAACAGAGGAGGGGCAGAGACAGAGGGAGACATAGAATCCAAAGCAGGCTCCAGGCTCCAAGCTGTCAGCACAGAGACTGATGCAGGGCTCGAGCCCATGAACTGTGAGATCTTGACCGGAGCTGAAGTCAGACGCTTAACCAACTGAAGCCACCCAGGCACCCCTGCTATTTTTACTTTGGAACATGACAAGCTATAAAATCAAGGGAAAAGAAAGGTTGAATGTGATCTCTGAAAAGACAGCTTTAGTGTATTGCAACAAAACAGGTTAGAATGACTAGAAGTCTTGGGGCACCTGGCTTGCTCAGTTGGGTAAACATCTGACTCTTGATTTCAGCTCAGGTCATGATCTGAAATGAGTTTGAACCCATGCCAGACTCTGTGCTGACAGCTCAGAGCCTGCTTGGGATTCTCTCTCTCCCTGTCTCTTTGCCTCTCCCCCACTCATGATCACTCTTTCTCAAAATAAAGTGAATAATAATAATAAAAAAAAAGAATGATGAGAAGCCTTAGTTAACTGCATGACCACAGGCTTATCAGAGAGAGCATCTGTGTCCTAATAGGTTAAATGTAAAATAATATTGAACTTGCTGTGTTGTAAGGAGGCCATCTGTTTGTAAACAGGAAAATCCATGTTAGATGTTGTTGTCCACGTGGCTTAGTTATAATGGAGAAATGGTCTTCAGCTGTGTGATGATCCTCTTATAAATGAGTAGACTAGATCAACATTTACATTCAGGTTCTAGCCTGCCCATAATTTTCTTGGCTCCTTTTCCAGATCAAATGTGGCAGCAGTTGTGCCTGAAATTAGTCTAACTGCTCAGACACCTGCACTTCTGTTTGGTCACCCTAGTCTCTTTTCCAAAGCTGAGTGCTGTGATCATTCATTCTCATCAGCATTGGCTGCTGTTATTGAGCACTCATAAGTGAGCATCAACAGGTCCCTCAGAGAGCAGCTCCAAAGTCAGCAACCTATCATAAACCTACCAAGTCAAGAACACCTTCCAAGCCTTCCTCTCTCAGAGGCTGGAAGGAGAACACAAGATGATCAGGACTGGGAATGAGGGACTTCAGTCCTGCACATTCTCTATGTTTTGCTTGATCTCTCCAAGGGATAAGGAATGTTGCTATTGCTGCTATGGCCACTCCTCTCTTACCTCAGTCTGAGGGCAGACTGGACACAGTGCATATGGCCTTATTGGTTTTGAAACAATGACATTCTTCTGTAATAGTTTGTAAATAATTGTTGCCTAGGGCTCTGAATAACTCACATTGCCCAGGTGTCAGTCTCAGACTTCTCAAGTCCCTCCTTCATCTCCAGCAATGAAAAGGTCAGCCTGGCACAGTAGGAGGTCTCCAGATATTTCTGGTGGCCTTTTCTGATTACGAATGGTGATTTGTTGTTTCTTTTTTCTTTTTTTAATTTTTTCTAATGTTATTTGTTTATTTATTTATTTATTTATTTATTTATTTGTTTATTTTGAGGGAGAGAGAGAGAGAGAGTGCACACACATGGGTGGGTGAGGGGTGGAGAGAGAGATGAGAGAGAGAATCCCAAGCAGGCTCCATGCTGTCAGCCCAGAGACTGATGTGGAGCTCAAACCCATGAACCATGGGATCATGACCTGAAAGAGACACTCAACCAACTGAGCCACTCAGGGGGCCCAGATTGTGAATGGTGCTTTAAATACCTCTTCTAGCTGTGTCCCTTTTGGCTTTCATGATAATGCAGAAATTTTTAGGATAATGTCGAGAATATATTGCTCTCTATTTGCAAATGTTTAACTTCCATTCAGGAATAAATACTGATCAAGAGCTTACCATGGCCTAGGCATTATTCCAGGTACTAGTGATTTTTCAGATGTACATCTTATAGATATCACAGGAGATGATTTTGGCTCATTCTACCTTGAGCCAAAGGGGGGAAAACTTTCACAGATATTTATAAATCTACTATTTTCTACTGATTATGATAACCTCCTGTCACCATGACAAACCACATCCTTTAACAGGTGAGGTCAGCTCATTTGAAGACAGCTTCTCTTGGACCTTTAACTTCGTCATCCCTGAAATCATACTTCTTGCAAATTTATGCTTTGAAAAGTCCAGGTAGTTAAATATTTACATATCATGTAGAAGTGAAGAGACAGGATCTTAAAACCCTGTTTTCCTGGGAAAATGTAGAATATAGCAGATATATTCCAAAGCAATTGTGGGGAACATAAAGATAGACATTGTGCATCAGCTGGTCAATGCAACATTAATTGCTTCCTTCAGAAAACAAGTCATATCCTTTTCAACCTCAGAAAACCAGAAGTATAGTGATAAACACATTTAATAAGTTTCCTGCCTGTCCTCATATTTTCCCCTCTATTTTTCTTATAGAGTTAGATTTCTGCAAAAGTAATACTCCTTAACACTCTGTCACACTTGGGCAGACACTTTGTGAATTTAGATGCCACACAAATTCCAAGTATATTGTGAGGTCTCTGAGTTGCTTGATAAGATTTGTATACAGTTCACACCTAGTTAATATATGATTAAATGAATATCCAATAAAATACAAATTAAATTGGCTTTCTATCTACAAACAGGGTTGCAAGAATGACTTATTAAAACCTGCACATAGAGAAGAAGAGCTTTGTCACAGTGAGTGTGTTTGTCAACCTTATAATGAGTCATAGATTTTCTTTTTGCTTTAAGATTGGAAATATCCCAGTAAAAGAAACAGTTTGGAAAGCTGTAGAAAACAACTGGACTGTCTCAAGTCCTCAGAAGTAACACTGTGATCAAAACTTTCCCATTGTCATAAAGGTGTGTGCTTTGGGGCAGGGGTGAGGGAGAAGGAGAGAGAGAGAGAATGGAGAGAGAAAGAGAAACAGAAACAGAAAGAAAGCATGCACACTTCAGCAGGTCTCCTACAGATAAGCCTGACTTCCTGAGTGGCTGTGGGGGCACTAGTCATGGATACCAAACACTATGTGATATCCATTGCATTTCAGTGAAGAAGTTACAAAACAGCTCTGAATATTCTCTGAATATTTCTTTTCATGTGCCTGTTCAGGATGTGTCTTTATGGCACAAACAATTTTTAGCCATGTTTATCCAGTGTTTTTCTTTTTCTCACAGAGACTACCATTCTTTTGCTCTACAGTTTACACAGTGTTCCTATCCTCAATTGCATACAATCCTTACCTCACAGTTACTGGTAGTTCTATTTGGGCTGGTCATAAAGCCACCAGTAAGCATGGGAGCTTTTTGGCTCCAGATGTAAGGTAACAGTTGTGCTCATCTGGGAGCTCAAGGCTGGAGGAGGACAAAGCAGGGTAGCTAATTCTCTGGGGTTTTGCTAACCACAGCATCCTTGGCCGATTGGATTGCTATTGGGAATCTTCTGATTCATACATAGAACATCACTGTCTAAAGCATCACAAAAATCAAATGTGGTATAAAGTTTTTGCTTTAGAGCTACAGCAGGGCTGTTTGTAGTAGGGTTGAGGAATAGATACATTTATTGTCTCAAAGAGCCATTCTTGTGGGACCCAGAAAATGGTTGTGGTAAACCGTTCCAAATACTCTATGCAGTCAAGGCTTAGTTACCTCAGTTATAACCAGTATGATGGCTCTCCTCAGAGGACTATAAAAATTAAATAATCATCAAGAATTTGCAAACATAAGCTCATGGAAATGTCTAGCAAATATGTCAAACATAAATGTTCTTTTTCTGGTAGAAGAATGAGAAAGAAGCATATTTTATAGGATTCTTATGAGTGCTGAGAGCCTGACCAGACTGTGATTGACTGGCTTCCATTCACTGAATCACAAAATCTCACAACTGGCATTGGGTACCTTGAGAGCATCTCGTTCAAATAACTTCCATTGCAGATGAGAAAACAGAGGTTCTGATGTATTAAATTACTTGCCTAGGGTCATACAGCTTGTTTATGGCAGTGTCAACACTAGAAGCCCAAATTTTATGATGCCATAACTAGTTTCTTTCCCGGAAGTCCAGATGGACCTATAACCTGGAATTAGTACCTAGGAGAAAGATGGTAAAGATGTCACCCTGAGTCCTGACAGATTGGTAGGAAACCCTGACTGAGTGACAGGGAATCCTGGAGTTTGCATTAAGCAGGATTTTGGAGCTATATTCAGGCTGATCATTAAAAAGCTCCCAAGGTTAAATACCATTTCTGTCATGGAGGAAAAAAAGGAAGAAAGGCCAGATGCCACACATTTCTGATGTAGGAGCACTCCGTTTTCTTATGGTCATTTTCAGCTGTGTTTAAACTAGAGATGATAATTGTAGGAATTGATTTTATAAGATTTCAACGAGAGAAGACTTTAAAGAATAAGTCTGGACTTAAAATTGGTGATAAAATATTGTCAAGTCAACAAGTGCCTACTGTTTGCTCCAGCCTGTGCTGGGAAAGATGAGAGCTACAAAGAGAGTAGGAAAAAACCCATATATTCTGGTAACCTATACCACAGCAGAGGGAAAATCATTTAATCCTCCTAATGGTATCATGGTAATGTTATATCAACACAGTATTTTACATTTTCAAAGTGCTTTCAATGCATTGTCTTATTTCATGTAGAGAGGGCAAAGGAATATGTGATTGTGTGCTTAAATTTCATGGCACTCTAAATTTTGTGGCATTTTGTAGATGTTTTAGGGAAGGAAATCTTTGAAGGGGAGAGAAGAAGGAAGGGAAGTTTGATTAATAAAAAAACCAGCTAAAAATAAAAGCAATATGTAGTACTTTAAATGATCAGTTGATGAATATTTTATTCAGGTATTCAAATGAGAGCTTCTTTGTCAATAAAAAGTGACTAAATGGAATCAATAAATTTATTGTAGGGGTTTCTGGGCAGCTCAGTCAGTTGAGCAACTGACTCTTGATTTTGGCTCAGGTCATGATCCTCAAGGTTCATGGGATTAAGCCTCGAGTCTGGTTCCGTGCTGATAGCATAGAGCCTGGTTGGGATTCTCTCTCTCTCCCTCTCTCTGCCCCTCCCCCACTCACATATGTGCGCATGCTCTCTCTCTCTCAAAATAAATAAAATAAACTTAAAATAAATAAATTTATTTTACACATTTCATTTTTCAAAATATTGCTTTAAAATTATCTTCATATCTCATGGTCAGTTTGGCAGTCTAAGCTATGGAGAGACAAGATGCCTTTAGAATTCTCAGCATTCCTAAACGAGAAGCCAAAGTTCAAATCAAGCCATTCAAGCATTATTTGAATCATTTCAAATGTTCTCAAACAATTCTCTGGCTGCTGATGTCTGTCTTTCATTCAGTGAACAGAGAAAAAGTAAATTCAATTGGATCTACATTTCATTTATTTTCCATTGGAGGAGAAAACTTCCTACTGCCTGAAAAGTGTGTCAATACTAAAATATACCACAAAATGCATTTCACCAAGAGTTATTATGACTGTGATCTTCTCAATGGCCAAAATGTTATAGGGAATGGAACTATAGTTGGTCAGTTCCTCCTCAAGTGGGTCCAGTAGATTCATGTTTCTCAAGATGTTGTTCCCAAGCACCTTTAGCAGAATCACATGGGGTGCTTTTCCTGCTGAAATGCCAAAATTCAATTCACTGGATTAGAACCTCTGAAGATGGTTTCTAGGAATTTAATATACTCTTAAGGGATTCATATATCCACTGAAGTCTGAGAACCATTATCCAAATTTCTCCTGATATAGTTTGAGAGATCCCAAAGATGCTAGCCAGGATCTTGTCTTCCCTAACAATATGTCAGTCAGAAGAATGGTCAGTTTTCAGTGTGTTCTAAAGCCTATAGATGTGAGACTGGACATCAGTCAACTAACAGAGAACCACAGGTGTCATATTATGTTTCCTAAAATCACCTCTTCTGATGAGAAAAAACACACCCTTACCCTGAAGCAGGTCATGATTAGCAAATCATAGTCTCTTACAAATTTGTCTCTTTTCTTTGAATACTGGCCTCTAAACTTCCTTGATGTGATAGACATATAGATAGTAGATAAGTAGGTAAATACATAGACAGACGGATGAACATCCCTCACATCCATCACCAGTGACAAAACTTACTTTGCAATCCAGAAGCCACTCAGTTTGGTTTTGTGAGGATTCATTTGAATTGCCCACAACTTTTAAAGGGAAGCTGTCATACACTCAATGTCCTGAATTGTAGGGCTGCTGCTTTTTTACTTCTTTCTTCATTTTTCTTTTTCTTCTCTATTACTTTATTTCTGTTTTACTTTTTATAAGGTCCTATGTTTCTGGATATAATGGATATCTCTCAAATCTCTCAGTGATTGGTTTATTAGAAAATACCTCCTTCCCCTTTCATAAAAAGTCAAAAGTTGAGAATATTGCTGTGAAAAAAAAAAAAAAAACCCAGATGCTGACTCTTGCTGATTCTGTCAGCCACGGGTTGTGACAATCTGCTAGAGGTGGCTATTATCAGATGCATCAAATTGTAATGTCAAGCAAGCCCAGCAGAAAACCATTGTAAGACAGAAGTGGTACATACTGAATTAGGCAAAAGAAGGGCCAGAGGATACAAGTAAACTTCACAGGAAGGTAGCCCAGAGCCCCTAGATCCACCACCGTTGCCCCATACTTTCCCCCTCAGTTCACATCTGCAGCCACATAACCGGTTGATGGAGGAGGAAAATGGTTGAGTTTTGTTCACAGATGAATCTGCTCATTATATGATATGTGTGAAAGATTATAATGAATTGCTGTTATACTATAGCTCTGTTCGGAGATGACTCTTAACAGTGGTGAAAGTTTTACCAGTAGGCAAAACTTTGGGAGGTGCACCTGGTTATCTATTTTATGTGGAAAGAAAAATGGAGCAAGATAATATATAGAGACTGAGAAGCAGTGGCAAGTGGCTTGGCTGGTTGGTCAGGGCCTAGGAGAGAAATGGGAAGTTTGGGAACAAAGCAGAAGGTTGGAGAATAGGCCTAAAGGCATACATATAGAGGTGGGCACAAAGTATTAATTTCTTTGTACTGCATGATAATGCCTACTAGAGGGCATTCTGCATGGGAGCAATACTAAAAAAAATGTAGGGTACCTCAGCAAGTTGACATGGCCAGCCTCTGCCATTGGCTGCCCTAGCGCTGACACAATGGGCACATGAACAGAGTAGCCATGTTGGCAGAGGTGGAAGTATGAGCCTACATTAACCAAAGCTTATCTAGCAATTACTGAATGCCCAACCTGCCAACAACAGAAACCAATAGTGAGTTCCTAATATAGCACCATTCTTTGGGTAGAATTAGTAGCCATTGATAGATTATCTTGGATTCATTCCCCCCGGGAAGGGGCAGTGATTGACAGATATTTTGGGTATGAGATTGCCTTTCCTGCTTGTACAGCCTCAGGTAGTACTGCTATCATATAGAATTCTGAATAATACTGTATTGAACCAAGGAACTCAGTTTGTAGCAAACAGTGTATAGTCAGCGTTCTCCTGAGAAACAGAACCAATAGGGTGTGTGTATGAGTTTTATTTATTTGTTTGTTTATTTATTATAAGGAATTGGCTCACATGATTATGGAGGCTATGTAGTCCAAAGTCTGCAGAGCTAATGTCCCAGTTCAAGTATGAAAGCCAGCAGGCTGCTGTAGAGTCAGGAAGAGCTGAATGCCCCAGTTTGAACAACTTCAGGCAAGATGAAACAATGTTTCAGTTTGAAGACAATCAGTTAGGGGAACTATCTCTTACTCAGGGAAGAGTCACCCCTTTGTTCTATTCTTTTCACCCTTCAACTGATTGGATGAGGCCCACCCACATTAGGAAAGATAATTTGCTTTACTCAGTCTACTGATTCAAATGTTAATCTCACCTAAAACACCCTCCAAACGGAACACAGAAACACCCAGAGCAATGTTTGACCAACTCTCTGGGCACCCTGTGCCCAGTCATATTGATACATAAAGTTAACCGTCATAGAGAGTGTAGCAGTGGATGTATAACCATAGGATCTACATACACACTGAAGCTGCTAGTCGTATAGAGTGATAGATGACCTTTTGAATGAATAGATGAGGCACCAGGTAGAAGATGATACTTTGCAAAGACAGTACAATCTTAAATCAATGATCTTTATATGGTGCCATGTTCCCAATAGATAGACTGCCTGGGTGCAGAGACAGGTGCTATTTTCAGGGACCAACCTCAAGAATCTGTGCTTTCTATCTCTTAAACTTAAGGAATTTTGGTTTAGAAGTCCTGGTTCCTATAGGAGTAATGTATTTTTCAGGGAGGCTAAAAGACTCCTATTAAACTTTAAACATGGCTGCCCTTTGGTCACTTCAGACTCCTTGTACCAAAAGACCAGAAGGCTAGGAAAGATGTCACCTGTAAGAAATAATTGATCCTAGTAATCAGGGATAGACAGGTCTCTTACTGGGACAAGAATCCCTACATGGAGGAAAGGAAGAATGCATTGACAACTGGGTGATGCACTGGAACATATCTCATTACTACCCTGTATGATTTTTTATGGCAAATGGATAAGTGTAGCAGTCACAATATGAAAAGACACAGTGACCAGGGGCTCAGACCCTTTAAGAATGAGTGTCTGGGTTGCCTCAACAAATAAATTGATGTAATAAATAAAACAGCTCTGTTCATATCTGTAATTCATAGAATTCTTGATGCAAATGTCACATATTAGGCAGAATATAGTAGTAGTCATGCCCTAAGTAGATCCCACATGATTCATATAGTACTCCAGCGTTTTCCTCTAGGCCATTCTGAACTAAGAATTTTCTTAGGTTATACAAAAGATGGATTTTGGAGCTATTGCTGGGTTCAATTTATGTGTCCAAAATAGAGCAAACTCTCTTGCCAGAAGCATTTAGAAATATGGATATGGTTTGCTTCTTTCCTAGGGGCCAATTTATTGGCTCTTTATCAAAATATACAGGATTATTTTGTAGTCTCAAAAAGGGAGATGGGTAAATCTCACTGTGTTCAAAGTTTAACAGATATCTCAAACTGTTTTTCAAATTGACTGCAAACGTAAAGTCACAAAGCCTTAAGGCAAATGTAAGCTGAACCTCGCTGGCTCTTCTTAAAATACAATACATCCAAATACTGCTATTTTTTAAAATGTCTGGGACAGCTGGAGATATTTCAAGAGGAAAATTGGAAAGATATTTTTTTATACCTTTAGGCAAGAGTGAATTATTTCAAACACCAAGTGGTTCAAAATCCCATTGAGCTCAAGAGGCTGGGCTTTCTTGGATTTCTAGTGGGCACTGCATTTGGCATAATAAACTTCCTCTCCTGCTTCATTTCCTCTGCCTCAGATAGCCACATGCCCTCTAACCAGCCCTTGAGACAGACCTCAGTGCTGAATGATGGATAATCGTCATTTTCACCAATTCGCTTTAAGAACTATGTTTAGTTTCCAAGTACTAAAACAACATGAACGGCTCCCTTAGGAAAACAGTAAAAATACAATCAAAACAGTTTACATTTCAAAGGTCAAATTCATAATTCTACACTGCAGCCTAGTTTTCTCCCCATAGGCAATGTGGTATTACATACACTATGAAGCACTGCATTCACACGTAAGGATTAGTCATAGGCTGTCAGAGCTGCCAAGGACCTTGGAGATTATCCATTTCTATGCCTTTCTTTTACAGATGAGACAAAAGGCTCCAGGGAAGTGATAGCAGAATGGAGAGGAAAAGAGACATAAAGTCAGATACACAGAGTTCTTAAGTTTGTTCATAGACAGGTTGTGACCAGCCTACTTATTGGGAGCATTCTCATATACAGTGATTTTCCCCATTTCCTTCCCTTGCGCACTACCTTTCCGCCACCAATCCCACCTGCCCTGCAAGCCCTCAATCTTGTCGCCTCTCTCAGCAAGCTTACATCTCTGTGAAGCCTTAAGGTGTTAAGTTAGAACAGCTCTTGGGGTAGTTACATTTATTAATGGTCTTTCGCATCAACTTCTTTTACATAAAATGGTTGAGAGCAAAGCCCACAGATGCTGGCTGGGTCTATGATACGGAAGCAGTGAGCTGATTGTGTCTCCTCTTTGTTAATCACCTTGTATGCGGTTCCCAACAGCCAATGCCCTCCTTCTCTTAGGCAGAACTGAAAAAGGTCTCATCATTGTTTTCTTATCTAAATCCAAGCGCTGTGAAGTGTTTGTTTATCCACTCCAACCTGTCCTGTAACACTTTCTGTCCTTCCTAAGGCTTCCTGAGCTTTTAGCCTCTATCCCAATACCTTATTACCTCTGTTCCTCTACCTCATCTATATTCTTTAATTAGTGACAAGGGTCATGTTTGATTTCTTAGTTCAGGGAAGTCTCAGACAAAAATCTTTAACAATCCTGGACCAGGATCTGGGGTCTAGGGGTGGGAGACTGGGATCTCTTCTAAAATGTGGGGGGAGGGGTTGATGGGTCCCTGGAGCACTGAGACTTCTGTGAAAAAAGATTGAACCATGAAAGGCCTTTTATACATATCTTTTTAATGTTGTAAATTTTAAATGCTTTGAAGCTGTGATTTCACCACACAGAAAAATAGTTTTCTATCAGGCATTTTGTATGGGGCAAATAGTGAGATGTAGTGAATAATCAAATAAATAGCTTACATATGTTTTCTTTATGATGTAGACTTTGTCATGTGCAAAAGAAAGACAATTTGGCCTAGGTATTTGTTTAATGAAGGAGCTGTTGCAGTGGTCAGCACCATAGCAGATCCATTTAGGAGGCATGGATGAAAAACCTGTGCTTTAAAGTCACCACCAACAGGAGGGGATAATGTAGATAAAAAGCAGGGGCCTTGGAGGCAAAAAGTCCCAGGTACCAAACCTATTTCAGCTTCATTTTGCATAACATTACACAAATAGCATAACCTCACTGAGCCAGTTTTCTTATCTACAAAATATTTTAACAAAATCTACTCAATTAGTTTGATATAAGGATTCAATAAGATGATTCTATCTGCAAGAATTTTTTAATTTTACATATATTTATATCTTACAAAAATATATTTTACATATATAGGCACATATATTAACATATTTATACAATGCCTACTTTATTACATGATATATAGCCAATAAACGAATTATTTTTAGTAATCAAAATAAATTTTTAGAGACTGAAGTTAGTATACACAGTGGCAATACTTTTGACAATTTATTTTATTTTTTTTTAATCTTTGTTTATTTTTGAGAAAGGGAGGGACAGAGTGTGAGCAAGGGAGGAGCAGACAGAGAGGAAGACACAGAATCTGAAGCAGGCTCCAGGCCCTGAGCTGTCAGCACAGAGCCCGACGCAGGGTTCGAACGCACGAGCTATGAGATCATGACCTGAGCCGAAGTCGGTTGCTCAATCGACTGAGCCACCCAGGCGCCCCAATACTTTGACAATTTAAAAACTATTACTATGACGTAAATTTTAAAGGCATATTCTGTTCTTTTTTTCTATCACTATCAGTGCCACATTAAAAAATAATAATAATTGTTTTTTTCTTTTATCTCCATATCTTTTGCTATGGGTAAACAGTTTGGAAGAGAAGAGATGAAGTCTAGGAAACTCATAGGCTAGATGATTAGGCAGTGATAACTGAGAGTCAACTGAAACAAATGTGATTTTATTTTAATGACATCACAGGTTGGGATCACATCTACCAGTCAGATCATGTACCCACTACCCAGGTCAAGAAATGGAACATTACTAGCACCCTGGAGATCTTTTGTGCTACTTCCAGTCTCTATTCCTCAGGGTAATCAAATCCTCACTTCTGTCACCACGAATTAGTTTTACATGTTTTAAGAATGTATGTAAGTTGGTATAAGGTGCCTTGTTAGTGCATTAGGTAGCACTTCATTCTCAGTCTCATAAGTTGGTATAAACGTTCTCTTTTATGTCTGATTTCTTTAGCTTATCATTATGTTTTTGAGATTGACCCGTCTTGTTGCATGTACCAATATTTCCCCCCAAATTTGCTGCTGTGTAATATTCCATTATATAAATATTTTATCCAGATTCTGTAGAAAACATTTGTGTCGTTTACAGTTTTTGGTTGCTGTGAACATTATTGTATATCCACTTGGTGTATATATGTACACCATTTCTGTTGAGTATATAATTTGGGGTGCAATTGCTGGCTAATAAGGTATGTATAAAAGAAGCCAGGTTTTTTGACTTTGGAACGAATCTCAGCGTATAAATATCTCAGCATAACTGGTCTTTCTTCTGATACACACAGCAACAGAATGTCAATGTCTGTTGCTTATTAGATGTACCATCTTCAGTAAGTCTCAGAACCTTCACAGTTGTTCCCTTTGTTCAAATTGCTCATCACCTTCCTTTTGTCTTGAGTAACTCCTACCCATCCTTCAGGACTCAACCTAATTCTCACTTCTTCAGCACAGCTTTTGCCTATTTTCCCAATGTAGATTCAGTTTGCTGTTACTTCTTCCATAGAAACCTGCACTTTTCCTTTAAAAAAAAATATGTATTTACCTTAATTGTAAGTGTAAGTGATCATTTTTCTAAATGCTAGTTTGTCATCTACATTATTAGATAGTAAGTTCTTCAAGGGTAGAGACATCATTTTCTTGCATACCACGTGTATTTGGGGTCCCCAACACTGCCCTGAGTTTCAGTAATTTGCTAGGAAGACTCACAGGACTCAGAAGATATTAGTACTCACAGTTATGACTTGTTAGAGTGAAAAGCTACCAAGCATCATCAGCAGAGGGAAAACCAAGCACAAGCTTCCTTGCCCAGTGAATCACACGGACGCACCTAATTTCCCTAGGAATGCACTGATACAGTACATGTGAAATGTTAACAACCAGAGAAACTCATTAAATATCAAATGTCCAGGGTTTTTATTGGGGGCTGGTATTATAGGCAACCTCTGCCTAGCACATGCCTAAATCCCAGACCCCCCAGAAACAGAACAGGTGTTCAGTATAAACCACATGGTTTGTATAAATAGTGGACAGTGAGCTACTCTTATCAGTTCTGGGATGGAAGGAATCGTCCCCAAATTTACATTCCCAGATTCCATGGATGGTGCTCAAAATAAGGGTTTAGTTCAGGAAAGTATCAGGAGATACTGAGTAAAAACTTTAAATACTTTTTTTGCCTTTCCTCAATTGCAGGAATTTCAGAAAGTTGTATAAATCTCCAAGGTGGGATGGGGAGATAGAGTATATAATGTGTCCTAAATTCTTTGACCATGGAACACTTTCTTTCCTCTCTTATTTTTAAAGGATTAGTGTTCTGTGAAGAACATGCTGACAAATGCTGTTCTGATTCCAGCCCTTTCTCTCAGGCCAGTCACCTTCCCACCTTAGCATTCTGCTGACAAGGCTCAGGGTGCAACAGTCCAAAGCACACCTTTCAGGTTTCATAGAACATATTAGAGTTACAGTTGTTTAGCCTATTAATTCTCTTCCTTCCTTCTCAGCCACTTGTAATCATGACCTTAACCCTGTAACACACATCAGTGATTCTGAATCACAGATAATGGAAAATTAAAGGGGTTAAGCATATATATTCACTGATAACAAGACCATATTTATTTAGCATCCCACCTTCTATGACCCAATTTATGTTTCTCAGCCGAATTTTGTAAAGGTAACTTAGTTTTGTGAAGGTAACTTAATTGAAACTCATTAGCATGTTACTGACCATACAGCACAAATAGTGTAGAACAGAAGTAATTAAACACAGTTCCAGTTGAAAACCTACATTCAGGTCCTTTTCTATTTTCTTCACGGCTTCTGGAGTTGAGACTACTGAGGTGAAGACTGTGTCAAAGAGGTCATAAATAAAGCCACTGCTTTGGATAATTAATATATAGTGCTATGATATTTTTCAGGTCGAGACTATTAATTTTTGAAAGAATGCTATGTGTATTCATACAGGAACTCCTTTAGAAAAATGGCTTTCATATGAAAGTTTGAGGAACACCTTACATTTCTTCCCAGGTTTAATTGAATAATTTTAATACAAAGCAAATTAAGTAAAATACGGCCCAGGCTTCTTTGCAAAGCACTAGTTCACTACGTTTAGCTAGATGTATGTTTGATGAAAAACCTTAATTTTTTTCATAGGTGGAGGAACTGAGCCAATAGTTGTTTGTCAAACAATCCAGACCGTACATTTAGACTCCTCAGTCCCTTCTGAATGTATTGGTAAGTTAACTGGTATCAAGTCTCAACCACGAGCAACGAATGTGAACAATGCCCCAAAGACTAACAATTTTTTTTTCCGATCCTAAAGATAGGGACCAAGTTTTATATTTTTATAATGAGAACAAAAAAAGAACTGTCTCAAAATGGTATTTGGTTGGAGTCTCTTTTTTTATCCACTTGTGTGACCTAATAATCACTTACCAAAGGCCACACCTCCCAACACTGTCACATTGGAGATTAGGTTTCAACATATAACTTTGGTGGTGGTGGGAGACACAAACATTCAGTCTGTAGCAGGAATGGTCCACCAACTTGGTGCATCAAAATTAACTGGTATTTTTTTTTTAATGGAGGTTATGGAGCCCCATCCCAGATCTGCTTAATCAGAATCATTAGGAATAAAGCCTAGACATCTGCAGTTTTAATATGATTTACATATGATTCTTATCACATAAACTTTGAAAATAACCTTTTCAAATGACCACAGATGGACAAGATCATATCCTATTCTCAGGGCCAGGTTAGATGATTTGCAGCCAGGTTTTGACAGATGGGTATGACTTTAAAGTTAAAATGGAAAGGAAAGGATATTCTAGTTGGAAACAATGGCATGGGTGGACACACAGAGGCATAAAAACAAATTATATTTATTGGAGACAAGGTATAATGTAGAGGAGCAGTAAAGAGAAAAATGAGAAAGCACACAGGAGTCAGACTGTGACTGGTTGTCTCATTGGAAAACATCCCCTTTCCATAACCAAGATGATCCCTTGTGTGTAGTTGACGTAGGCAAATAGAGCAAACTTTATAGGTTCAAAGACAGAGAGAGATTCTGCTTGGGGGTGAGGGAGCGGGGAGGGGAGTGAGGAGAGGAGAGTTTTCTGTAGTGTATGCGTTGCTTTGTTTTAAATTGTCTATTTACTTATTAATATTCAGCTTTGATCTAAAAATTTAGGAACAAGCTCTGATGATCTAATTTTGTTCACAGAATTAATAAATGAGCTTTGTTGATGTGTCTGCATTCTAACATCCTCTGATAAAGCTCTGCTAATCAGCCGCTGTGGTGGATGAAGATAAGCACACAAAGACTGTGATGTAGTTGCCCTCCCTTTTTATAATTAACTTTTGAATTTGTTGTGCTTTTTAGGGTCTAAACTAAAATGGTAGGCAGTGAAAGTTTGATCATCAATTCCATTTAACAGCACCAATGAAGAGTAGGTCTTGCTATTCTACTTAATATTTTATTTTTTAAAATGTAGACTTCTAATCCTATCAGACTTTACTTTTTCATGCTTTTTCACTCTTAAACTACTTTAGCTCCAGATTCAGGAATGTTTGCAGATTACTGTGATTGAGTGCATGGGTTAAACTTTGAATCAGCCGTGCATGGTGGGAGGCCTGTCCCCCCGTGAGAGCAATCTAGTACAGGGCTGCAAGCCCCTGTGGCTGCCATGCTGGAAGGATCCTGCAGCCACACTCGATGGTTTTCCCTTATTAGGTATTTTTTCCATCAAGTGGTGTCCCCACCGCAGTGCTCCCCACTGCCTCCACTAGTCATGCCATACAAGGCTAACCCAGACTGAGACTAGTTGTTTTTGTTCAGATGCCAGCATGAGCATGGGTCCCAGAGAGAGTGTGGAAGAATAACACAAGGCCATGTTGGCACAGAACATGGCTCTCCTGAAGCTGCTCTTGGACTGCTTTGTAAGGGGGTTGTGGTCACGATAGCTTATACTACTGGCCTTTCCACCACCAGATGCTAGATATTCAGCACAGGAATCTTTAGACGCAGGCAACCTAGTGTATAAAAATGGCATACCACATGCTTAAAAAGAGAGACAATTCATCCATGCTCAAATAATGAGGGCTTGATTTTGGAAGCCTGACCATGAGTGACTGAATTCTAATCTGTTGCTGAGAAGTGGCACTTATCTGATTTGAAGCATAAATAGTGGTATAGGAAATGATTTCAGGTTTAAATTTTGCAGTATCAAATTCAAATTTATCAACAAAATATATAAACCCTCCAGGATGATAAATCTGTGTGAAGCTCAACCAGTAGACCATAGAGAGCACAAATTGAATATCCAAGCCTGAATGTAAAAGTGACTCCACAGCTCCAGTGCTTCATCCCCCAAATAAAAACATGGGATTAAGCAAGTCATTATGTAGCTGGAGTGACCAGGTCCTTTTCATCACTTCCAGGGATTCTTAGCTACTCTTTTGCAATGCTGAGTTCTCAGGACCTACTGCTAGTGGAGCCTAGGCACTGGGCCACCGTCGCATCTGGGCACAACCCAGTAATGGCACGGCACAGAGCCCACACCAGAGCTCACATGGCTTTGTACTCTTTCTGGTTTCCTACCATAGTTTCACCTCAAATTTCAGAGCCTTTGGTGACGCTAATGTTGTTGTGACTGAAATAATTGATGAATGATTTGAAGCCATTTTTGAAAAGCATGAAGCAACTTGTCATCCTGGTTTAACACCCAAGCTGTTATTTGTAAAAACTACTTTAACCTGCTAGTTCTCTCCATATTTCCTCTTTGCCCAGAAGCCACAGTCAACGGCAGCAATCTCTCTGTGTCTCCCAGTGTATTCATGTAATATCTCCCCCACCAGGCATGGAACAACTTCATTTCTACCCTCATGACTGAGGCAAGTGTGAGTTTTAGACAGAATAGGCAGAAATTTCTTCAAAAGACTATTTGTTCCTTGGTTCTGGTATATTTTCTTGTTCAGGAGTGCCCCTGCCAGGCAGGTCATTTCTGCTCCTCTTTCCCTATACTAGAGGAAGCCTAAAGTGGCTTGAGGGAAAATCATGCTATTTAAAGCCTGGTGGGTAGGTATTGGTTGTATGACTGTGAGCACATTGATAAATTTGGTTGCATTTCAGTTTTCTCCTTTATGAGACTAGGACTGGGTATGAGAAGTATCTCATGCAGCGCATGGCACAGAGCAAGTACTCGTATTGATGGCTGTCAGTGTCCTCATTATTGTTATCTTTACTTATTAATGAGAAGGACTTTTTAGAGCAGGCGGACAGCACCAGGGAGTCACCAAATCCCCATAGCCTGCATCCCACGGATCTATAAAATAAGCCATCTTGGAGCAGTGGCAGGGTAAATGGAGTCACTGAACTTGTCCTGGCCCCTGAAGCCATCCCAGAAATCAAGGTTGGGTTGGAAGAGTAACTGGCCAGTTACCAAATACTCTTCATTTATCTTGGGTTCTAATAGTGGTATACTGGTAAAACCTGCCATCTGGGGAAAAATGGCTTGTAGTGATTGCCAATTTCTGTGGTGTAAATATTCCCACTGTGGCTTATTTCAAGATTTCAACCTGACATTGCTAACCATGGTATTAGAAAGAGATGAACATCGCTTTTTCTTGTGAATTGGTACAAACCCAATCTAATGTAGTAGCAGTTCTAGACCAACTCTGTCACTTCCAAGATGTGTTTTGTGGACCAAAAGTTACTCTCTAGGTTTCTGTTCTCATATCTGTACAATAAACCAGACCAAAGTTTCCCAATCTAGACAATAAAAATCATGTTCTTGGCTCAAAGAAACGGGAAACCGGATTCAACAAAATAGGTCAATTAGAGAGGTTTCCTTATGCCAGAACTCCTTAGAGACTTTAATATGACTTTAATATTTATACACTATAATTTATTGTGATGCTGTCGGAGGAAGCTATACTATTTAGCCTTTCCCAAGCATTTTTTAAATGGCATAACTATTTACGACAACTAGAACTCTGTACTAAATGCTATTCTTATAGCTCTAAAATCAAAAGAAAGAAAGAAAGAAAAGAAAGGAAAGGAAAGGAAGAGACTTTAAAGTTACCACCCTCTCCCCCACTTCTGCCTCTTAACTTAATTCCTCACTTTTAAGTTAAGGGAGCTAACCTTTGTTGAATACTTACTCAATGCTGAATGTGAAACTCAGCTATACCAAGGTGCTCTAAAGCAAACAACTATTCTAAAAAACAGGCATTGTTTTCTTCTATCCAATTTCCAGATTATAAATCTAAGCCTCACTCAGGGTCACAGTTGGAAGGAGACAACTAATATTGCCAATCAAAATATGCCTTTCCCAAAGACCCTACTTAAAAACAAAATGAAAGCCACGTTTATGTACATAATCACAATTGAGCGCGTAGGTAAAGATCTATTTTAGCAATAGTGACACCTTGTGGCTACATCTGCCTCAGCTTAGTGGCCAGAAAGACAACAAGGGATCCTTTCCTAGGCAGGTCACCCCTTGAGAGCAGTGGAACTGTGGCGACAGGCAGAGAGCTCTTGTAAATTTTGTAGGATCATCATTTTGTCATTTCAGAAATAACCTGAGATGAAAAGAATCAGAGCTGTCTTTTCTCTTCATTCCTTTTCTCTCCACTTCTTTTCTTTGATTCCTAATAAACTCAGAAGCAAGTAAATTTGCATGTAAGTCCTACCCCACCCATAGCCAAAACAAAATAGTACAGTTTTTAAATGCACTGATGACCTCTTTGATGAAAAACGCTAATAGGCCTTAATTTTAATGGGACTTTCAGATTCTGGGAGGCCCTCCGTATATTCCTTTCATGTGTTTTCAGAGAGATTTCAGATGCTTCTTAATGACATGGAAAAACAGACACATTTTTTTCTAAAGCAGCCAGAGTAATATTATTAGGTTCTTAGAAGATAACAGGGCTGTTGTCAAGTCATTTGAAGAAATGTCTGGAAAGAAATCTTACAGAGATATGAGGAAAGAAAGGACAGCCCAAACTGAACAATACAGTGAAAATGGAAGGAAACAAACAAACAAACAAACAAAAGACGTTCTACTAGCCTTTTATTATAAAACCAAGGCCACCCACTGGATCCTCAGTCCAATGGGGAGCCAAACCATTGTGAAAAGTTCCATTTGAGGCTGTTTAAGAGTAGAAAGCTGGAGATGCATATGGACTTGTTGCAAATTTTCAGGAGTTCAGGTGGTGGGGAGAGGAGGTGTTTAATTTTTCAGAAGCACTATGACTCAGAAGGCAAAATAAAGAAGTGGAAAATGAGCATTTGTGACTCACACTTCTGTCATGCTGCGTCCATATCAACTCTCAGAACTTCTGTGATGCCAGTCACAGAAAAAAGATGAATACTGGAGGGAGTTAGGAGAGCCACACAAAAGACCAACTCTAAAGCACTTTGTTGTGTGGGAAAGCTTGGATTAGCTTGGTGACCTGGTAATGCACCTGTGCCTTATCCCCTTACCCTACATGAGGATGATGTCGGGAGCTCAAACCAAGAGAAAAGAGAGACAGGACCCAAAGGAAAAGTGGAAAGGTTAGATATGAAAGAATAGGAGTAAGAGAGGGAAGCAACCACACATGGATTCCTGAGCAACCGTTAGAGCTAGGAGATCAACTAAGCTATTTTCACCAGGTAAGGTCTTGTTTTCAACTACCTCTGTGGAAATCTCTCCTCAAAAGTCCTGGATAAAGTGGAAGTCAATAACCACAGGAAGTTGGGCAGAGACTATATGTCTCTGAGCTGTTGCTCATATTCTTTTCTTTGGACTAGAATGTTCTTCCAACCCTCATCTCTCTCCCTAGCAGCACTTCACCTGACTAGTGAGCCCTTTCAGATTCACACCACTTCATATCCCTTCTTCTAAATAATGGCTTAGCAAACACTATGTGCCAGACCTGCAGGAGGCACTGGGATACGGAGAGCATGAAGTCACACCTTACCTTGTTAGGAGCACATGGGTGTGTGCTGTGGGTGGGGGGTCAGTGGGGGGAATTCTCTGATTATCCTTTTTTTTTCATAACACATTGCTGCATTTCTCTTGCTGTGCTTACTATTGTTCTTGAAAATAGTTGCTTTGTCCCCAGGATAGGTCCTAAAGAACCTAAGGGGAGAGACTATGTTTCAATTCTTGCATCTCTCTCTAAACTACCTCAGGGCGGTTGAACACAGTCGATGCCTACTAAATGGTCATTTAATTGAGTTGGATATCCAACTGAGAGGGTATAGGACCTATGGCTGTCGCTTCCATTCCTAAAGTGTCACATTCCAGCCTATTAAGAGAGAGGAAATATTTTTCTGGCTAGCTTTTGGCTAAGGAAAGCCAATGCCCAGCCAGCAGAGATTTAGTAAAAGGGTCAGTTGGGAGCGTGTCTTGGGAAACAGGTCAGTGGGCAGGTAACATAAAGTCTGATTAGGAGGCATACAGAAAGGAAAGTGGACTTAACCAAGGGCCACAATAGGGATCCTGCCTGCCTTTGAGTTTGGTCAGACCATTCCTTTCCTCTTCTTCTTGCCAAGCCCACTCCTCATGCCCAACCCTTCCAGATCAGGCTCTTGGTAGAATCACTCCAGCTGCTACTCCAAGTATTGGAAACTGTCTTCTAAAGAGTAATTTGCCAGTATCAAATGTGTAGGACTAGAAACAAGGCAATGCATGATAACTTAATTAACACATTTTCAGATGAGACAGCCCTATTTTAAAACAACAAAAAAAGAGAGAGAAAAAAAGGCTTAATAATTCATCCTTGGAATATGAAGCTCCTTATAACAAAACAACCAAGCTATTTGTCACAAGCTGCCATTGTACTGCTTCTTAATGAGAGTAGGTGGAAATGGCCAGTGGGGATAAAGAGCACAGCCAGACCAGCCAGTCAGTAGATCCCTGAGGTTACCTCAGAGAGCAGTGTTTACCCATCAATATTTCTCTGATTACACCTTGGCCTCCAAGATTCTCTTCTCTCAAATCAGGAAAAACACAAACTGATAGAGATAATTCTGTGTATTTTAAAAGAATTTCTGGGTTTAGGGGTGGAGAGAGAGGGAATAGCAAGAAATTTGACCTCCCTCCATGCCTGCTGTTGTGCCTAGCAGAGCCATGAAGACTAACCACATTTAGTCCTGTTAAGGGTATATTATTCCCCTGAGGAGGGTGATCCTAGATTAAAGGGATCCAGAAGCTGTGTTTTCAGTTATTTCCAGCTTCCTGAAGAACTTAATCAGCTCTGCCCTGGCACTGACTCATCCAGCAGTTTCTTCCATGACTGAGTACCAATATATTTATTATCCTTCCCTGTTCCAAGACTCTCAGAGGCATTGCCTATAGTTGATGGAACATTTCCTGCTATTTTAATTGGTACCAAATGATGTTTTCAAACTATCATTAAATACTTTTCCTTTTCTTTTCAGATGTTCTATAATACTATTTCTATGCCTCTTATTTATTATTTTGTTTATAAATTATTGTTATAATTTAGAAATGTTCATTCTAGGTAAATATGAATCTTGAAGAATAATAACGTATAGTGGAATATAAAATTTGCCCCAAATCTCACCACCTAGAATGGAGAGCTGAAGCTACTAATGTTTCTGTAACATACTTTGAAGCATCTATTTTCTTTCACACACATACACACACACACACACACACACACACACACACACACACACACACACACCTGTCTCTGAATTTTCTAGATGGACAAACTTATCCAGTCTCTTTCTCTTCTAGGATTTTCTAAAATGTACCTTATTGAGATAGAGGAACACAGTTTTTGGGCACCAATAAAGGTTTTAGGGCCTTTTTACTCCTGAGATCTCCCCTATGAAGCAGGTTTATGAAGAAGCCACAGCTACCTGCTCAACACAACTACCATTTAGGAATTTCTTTACCTATTTAGTTCAGCTTCTCACTGGCCTCTTAATACAAGTGAACAAGTTGTCAGGAAACAAAACTACTATGACTGAACAGAATGACAGGTGCATAAAGTACCAGAATATCTCAAAGTTCATCAAAAATAAACTGCCTCGCATATAGAAATGCAATCCATTTTTCCTTCCTAGTGAATATATGGTGGAAGAATTTCCTTATCAAATATTCATTGTGAGATAAGGAGTAGTGAGACAGAGATCTATAAGCATTTGATTTTGGATGGTCTTTTTTTTTTTTTTTTTGAAGGTTACTTTGGTGGAATTGCCTACTTTAAAGCTATGACAGTCCTTTATCAGAACACAATGAATGTAAATGACAAGCAGTCATGGCAGAGAAAAATTTGCAGTCATAGGAAAAGGAAAGAAAATGTACAGAGATATACTGTAAGAGCAGACTGGGTGATACTGGAAATTCTTCTCTTCTAGTTATCTCTTAAAGTGAGGGCAGTATACTTGTTCAGCCTTTTTTATCAGTTTTTCAAATTGTCAAGGAGGGAAATAAAATAAGTCCTCCACAGACAGCTTTCCTATCCTTTGGTTTATTATTTTTAGCATATATATTTTTACTAATAGCAGCAAAGAATAAAACTTCCATGGAGGAGATAAAAGGAATTAAATTAAGGAAATAGGTTTTTGTGATATCAGCCTAGGGCTGAATTCAGGTTCCCCATATTCTTGTTTAATTACCTTACCTAGTCGACTGGTCTTTAATTTTTTTTAATGTGTATTCATTTTTGAGAGAGAGAGAGAGAGAGAGAGAGCTCGTGTGCATGCAAGCCAGTGGGGGAGGGGGAGGGAGAGGGGGACAGAGGATCCATGGACAGAGGATCCAAAGCAGGCTGTGTATTGACAACAGAGAGCCCGATACGGATCTCCAAGAACCATGAGATCATGACCTGAGCCGAAGTCGGATGTTCAACCGACTGAGCCACCCAGGTGCCCCCAAGTTGACTGGTCTTGATCTCATCTGTATAATGGAAATAAAATAGTTCTTATTTTATATGATTGCTATGAAGAGAAAATGAGGTAATGTAAGCAAATACCTTGCAGTTAATTAGTGTGTAATAAATGTCAGTTCTATTCTAGAAGCTCTTCCAGTAACTAAAGGTAGGAACCTAGCTAATTCAAACTCTCCTCCACACTCTTGAGCCCAAGTATCCATATATCTGTAGCATGTGCAAATTTAGGTCCACAAACTTGACTGTACAGGAACTATTTTCCTTATGTTATCCTTCAGAGCAGTAGAGAATTTTATTCCAGTTGTTTTTCCCCCTCCCTTGGTTGGGCCAGGCTCTCAAAGGTTTATGCGGAGTTAGAAATAGGAGGGGGATGTTGATGTCCAGTATATCCTGGTTGCTACTGACTTCTCATGGTTTTTGCCTGCTATAGTCCCTTGATGTCCCCTGACTTACTGTACCCTACTCAAGTAGGTAAGAGAATCTTACCTAATGTTGGAAACCCTGAGTCCAGGTCCCCTTCCTGAGATGCCCACTCACTCAGTAACAGCTCTGTCCCAGAGCCCTCTGCCCACAGCCCAGAGCCCTCTCCACTTCTCCTCTCATCTTCTAGTGTTCTAGCAGAATAACAATTGATGAAGGTTTTTCAAATATAGACTGCTTTAGGCGTTTTCTGCATTGTGTTCTACTCAGATTCTGACTACAAGGACTACAAGGAACCACAAAGCTTGGTAACTTGTTTCAAAAAAGGGACACAGGAAAAGCTTAGGGAGGGAAGGACAAAATAATATTTCAATTAATTATCCTGTCACATATACAGGCCACCATCAGGTTTTTTAACTCCAGGGTAGTCAAATAGGAAATTTCTTCCTGCTGCATCCAGCCTTGAAAAAACTATCTTCCATGAAATGTAGCATGAGAACTACTTGTGAATGTAATTATTTAGTTATCTCCTGTCTTTGGGCCTGTGGGTCTGCTCTCCTACCCATGGACTCCCGACACACAGGAACACTTACTTCTGTGCTTCTGATCACTCATCCCTCAGATGCAAGTGCTTTTGCCTTCATCTATTCTCTAGATGTAGTAACTGTTTCTTACTTCTCAAGCGCTGGAACAAATGCCAGCTGCCTCCTCCCTGCAGTCCTTTGTGATTTTCATACCCTTCTCTTCAGTTATAGTGAATCACTTCTCTCCCCCATGGCTCTGTATTTACACCACTATTGAGCCTTTATGCCTTCTGTACCTTGGACTACTTACTTTTTGTTTCTGCTTCCACAAGGTCTTAAGCACCTTGAAAGCAAAGTCTTTACAAATCTTTATTGAAAAGAATTTGAATCAATTTAAATTAAGCAAAGTAATAATGTGAGAATTGCAATAGAAGTCTGGTAACTTTATTTTGAAAAGGAGAGAACCAGGGTGGGGTATTTGTTTGTTTGGTTTTGTTTTTTATGTTTTTGGTATAGGACAATGATTCTCAATCAAGGTTGCATGTTAGAATAATCTACACAATATTCTGAAAAGAGCAGTGCCTGGGCCCCACTCTCAAATTCTGATGTAACTGGTCTGAGGTGGAGTGCAGACATTGGTGGGTTGTTTTTTTTTTTAATGTTTGTTTTATTTATTTTGAGCGAGAGAGCATGAGCAGGGGAGGGGCAGAGAGAGGAGAGAGAGAATCCCAAACATGCTCTACACCATCAGTGCAGAGCCTGAAGTAGAGCTTGATCTCATGAATGGTAAGATCATGACCTGAGCTGGAATCAAGAGTCGGACACTTAACCTACTGAGCCACCCAGGCACCCCAACAGGCATTGGTATTTTTTAGAAGCTTCCCAGTAGCTAAATGCACAAACAGAGTTAAGAAGCACTGGTGTAGAAATTAAAGAACTAATAGTACGATCTCTGAATCCCATTTTCTGGCCATTTATTTAGAGTTTTTATTAATGTTTGTCATTTTCCTATCTTCCCAGTTTTCTAATTTATTTATCATCTTTTTGTATTGTGTGCATTTTGAGAGCCAACTCAAATTCTTTTGGGAATAGGCAGAAGAAGCTTTCAATCACCAATCAATACGAATCAATAACCACCAATCCATGCTACCCAGTATACTAAGATGTTTTATGGAATCTTAAGGAAAATATAAAATTCTCAAAATAAATTTTATTTAACTGTAAAACGTATTTCTTTACCTCTCTTGCAGTTTTTTTTTTTTTTCTAAAAGAAGCAGTTGAGGTATGGGCTGGGGGATAGGGAGGAGAAGAGGCAATGATATTCTTTAAAAATAATAGGTATATATCAAAACTTCAGGAAGTTTGGATGTGTTTAAAAATTGCTTAATTTTCTTAATTCTTTCTTCATCTAAAATTCTGAATGCAGAGTTTATTAATTTATGAAGAGAAGGAACCTGCATCAGGATTGGATTATTGAAATAATACAGCTGCAGTTCTGTTGTGAGATGGAACTGAATGAAGTTGAATCACACAGTTCACCCTATATATTTGGTCAGAACACTGTTATATAGCCAAGTCTCTTGTTAATAATTAAATATTAAGATAATCTACTATAACTTTATCTTAATGAAATGTGAGCAGTCATATTAAGCAATTAGAGCATGATGGAATCTTTCTAATATAAGTAGAAAAATTACATAAAATCTTCCTTAATTGATCAGATCTAATTCCATAGCACCAAAACTTACTATTATAATTGAATCAGGACATAGATGTGACTACCTTTTAGGTAATTCAAAACAATCTGAATATAAAAGATCACAGTCTTGAGATAGCAAAAGGAAAACCTGCTCTAACTGAAACTGAAGTGTAGTAATATTACACTTATTCCAGTCAATATATTTAAATCCAGTCTGTTCCCTATTTAGGTTGCACAGAACTTCTAATACCTGATGTTTTGGTTTCCTTTCCAGCTGTGCTTAAACATTATCCTAAAAAACAAAACAAAACAAAAAAAACAAAAAAACTACCAGAAAATAAATCTTTTGAAAACTTAATAAACTGTATTTTTCAGAACAAAACAAAATAAAGAAAAAATGTAACCATTTTCCTGCCAGATATCTCACAGGGATGTAAGAGCTCCAACTTGATCATATTTCAGGCATGCTGGCAAATTATGAAATTGCTGGAGATGTAGCAATGTCTTTGTGCTATGGTCTCTCCATTTGAGAAATAGAGATGAGAGCGACTTCTCCTTCCCTCTAGCTGATATGGAAGTTATGCGACATTGACTCTATTCTTTTTGGAGAAGAAAGAGGAGAAAAGGAAGAGTTTTCTGTAGTCATTAATCTATACAGTAGGAACTTCACAAATATCAAAATTATATACATTAGGAATTAATAGATATTTTTAAAAGCTCATGAAAAGCTTCTTCCAGTATGTGACAGTTTATATATATATATATATAAACATATATATATATGTTCCTTACATATTCCCATATGTGTATATATATATATATATATATATGTTTATATATATATGACTTTATTTTAAAAATTACAGTAGTACATTCAAAGAAGAATCCATTTTCCCTCATGTGTTCCATCTTGTAACCTCTGGGATACAATACATTTCTATTTCCCTGAATTGCTTTTTTCTTTTTCTTTCTTTCTTTCTTTCTTTCTTTCTTTCTTTCTTTCTTTCTTTCTTTCTTTCTTTCTTTCTTTCTTTCTTTCTTTTTTTTCTTAATTGGCCTCTCTGGATAATTCCACAGGATAAAGAGGAAAATAGTCTCTGGGATTAGTAACACTGAACAGGTGCAAAATGTACCATTGAAAAGCTAGTTAAACCTCAAAGGTGGAAGCTCCAACTATAAATTAAATGAGAGACACATAGCCTCATCAGTGCCCATATGTTGGTCAACTGGGGATGCTCTTATCAGAACAATCTTTGTAAATGTAACAAGCCTGTTTCAATGCTACCCACAGCGTGAAGCTGATTTCTATTTTGCATTGTAATAGATTATACTGCTTCAATTTTCAGTGGACATGCCCTAACATATTGGGTCTCTCAGGAGACACAGCAGTGGCATTGACAAGGAGGAGCAGAGGGCTAAGCAGTATCATGCAATATTTAAAATGTTTTTTCTTGACAACCAGCAAACTATGATTACCAAATAGGATGATTCACCACTGCCAGCTGTCAAAAATAATAGCATCTCCTATTAGAAGCTTGTTACAGAATGGCCATCTGAATGTCCAGTTTCTAAAAGATGTGTGTATTCACATTGATTGTAAGATAAAATGTTTAGCTTGTTATATATGGGGAAAATGTTGCTATATAGATTTTCTTTTTACAGTGAGAAACAGTGTAAAGGAGAATGTAGCATCAGGAAAACAAACTCAATACTGCACTACAAAAAAAATCATGGTAATACTCGCTGCTGTTATGTCACCTTCTCTAGAATCGTCTCTAGGTAGTCACTGAACTAGGCTAGAAATTAGTTTGCCCAAGATTGAGTGGTTTCCTGGGACTCGGGACTTTCAGTGCTAAGTTAAAGAAAGTTCTAAGCAAACAGGGACAAGTTGGTTAACCTACTGGAAGCTTTTTATTTACCATCAGTGCACACTTTGATCTGAACTAATGTGAAACCATGTAAATACCCAACAGCTGACAGCCCTGCTGGATCACCATTGTGACGGCAGTGAAAGAAAAGACAAGTTAACAGCGGTGTTTTCAAGATTACCTGAGTGTTGCGTTTGGCAAAAAAGTTAAAGAATCTTGTCACTGTTTTCTAAATGTGTGTACTAGAGTTTAGGCACCATGACCTCTGAGGTGAGTGGGAAGACTTAGCAGTATTATTTCATATCAGCCCAAAGGGAACCTGAAAGGGTATTGGGTTGGGTTTGACTAAATTCTTGATTAGATTAAATTGTTGCTATGACACCCTTTTAGTAATATAAGACCAGCTCTCATAGACTTGAAAACTGTACTGCATCAGACTAGGATTTTCCAGTAGGATTTTCCTTCTGGAGGCCACGAGGCAAGGTCATATTATGGGTACTGAGCACCCTGGAGGGAGTGGGAATTCCCACAGTCAGTCACCCTGGAAAGTGGCAGCTCCAGGACAAATGAATGAAATTGGAGAGGAAAAATGTGAAATCTAAATCGCAGATGTGTCCAGAACTCCTGGAGAGAAGGTGGTAACACTGATGAGAAGAAAGCTGACCAGGAAGAAGGCAGAGAGGCACATTTGTAAGGTTTCCTAAGGGAGCTTGTGTTCTGAGTGGAACCATATTTAGCACTTTTCCAAGATGTTCATCTTTTATAACCCCCTAAATGTTTAGTAAATCTTGTAAACACTTGCAGGTTGGTCTCAGTTGGGCTATGAAAAGTTAAGGGCAGGGGCTGTTCTCATACTTGGGATGAAAGGTTAGAACGATGTTTCTCAACCTTGTTTTTGTTTTCATTATCAACTCCCTAAGGAGCCTTGTTACCCATTTTTCTCCCTAATTGCCTCCCTCTCCATGAAATTTTAATACCAGAAATAGAGTGTATATCTGTTTATGTACTATATGCATATCTGTGCTTTATACATTAAAAAAGCAAGATGAGTAAGACATTTTCACCCCCAAAGAACCAATTTTCACCCCTGTGGACATGATATCACCCCCATAGGGAATGCATGGAGAAGGGATAATGGCTTGAGAGACATTGCAGTCTCAGACTATCAAGAGGTGACCTGCATGGATCAAGTAACCACTCACTGGGCAGAGTAGAGATTAGAAGGGTGATGAGACCCAAGAAGACAGACTGAATGTGTAGAGCACATAAATGTCCCAAAGTAAGAGACTGAATTCCCTGCAGGTGAATAGAATTATAAGTCATCATTACATGGTTATTAAAGAAGTATAATTTTATTTTGTAGTTATAGGCTGGTAAGGCCAAGGAATATTTGGTTTACAAATGTAAATAAAATATATATTGACAAGAATTGATGGAAAAAAATGGGGCTTAAAGATCTCCATGAAGATGGAACACCATATACACCCAACTGTACGTACAAAGAGGCATGTCTGATGAAATACAGACAGAATGTGATATTTAGGATGATTAGTGTCTCTGAAAACAAAGTTCAAAGTTTAAATTACTAACTGATAACAATGCTATAGACTGTCTCAATGGCTAAGGCTGGACTGGTGTTATGGTAAAGAATAACTAGAGACTATAAGAATAAAAATGCACAGCAAAGATGTATATAGTATAAATTCTGCTTCAGTTTTTTGCACTCTTTCAGTCTGAAGATTGTGTTGCCTGTTCAGAAGAAAATAGCATGTTGCAGAAGGGGAAAAGGATTTTGGTCAGGAGATCTGAGCTCTGTCTCCAGGTATACTGCCTTAGGCTATCCTAGGTTCTTTATTTGCTGGCATGTCCTATAATCTGTAGAGTGCAGAGGCTAAAGTAGAAGGTGTTTAATATACTCTTCCATCACCTACATTATTTGAAGATAAAAAATTATATGCTTTGCTTTCCTGTGCTTCAAATATTTGAATATCCAATGAGCAATTCAGTGATCAGCCAGTAAGTATTTACTAAGTATCTCTTATTTTCCACATTGTACTGAAGAGTGAGACAGGGCAGGATGAACACAGTTCATTCCATTGAATCTTCTTTTCCTACTAACAAATATCTAAAATTTGTGATATACATAAGTAATGCAAGGAGAAGTAATGCAGTAACTTAAATTTATACCAAGATGTAAATATCAGATCCTTTCCTGGGAGTAAGGTTTGCCAAAGAGAAAGGGGAGAAAAATCAGGAGACTAGAACATCTTAGACCTGGAGGCCTTACATTTGAGTAAAGGAACAACTAGCTGGGAAACGAAGGCTGTTGCTGCTGCTGCTGCCCTTGACTCGATGCATTTAGATATATCCTGAACACCCCAATAGGCTTGGGTTTTATTATATTCACTATACTTATCTAAAGATAGACTGAAACCCTTAGCTACCGCTCCAGTGGGGGAGAAGGGGAAATGACAGGAGTTGGCTTCAATTGATTAAAACATGGAGCACTGAGTCTGTGATTGTCAAGATCTTCCATAAAATAGAATATAGCCAACTTGAAGAAGTTTATGATGTACTATTTTTCCACATATTTTATCACTTCAAGCTTTTGTTTTTATGTAACACTAGTGAAAGTTGCATAGTTACAGTAGAAGAAAGGAGTTTGCATTTGAGACCAAAAGTACTAAATAACTAGAGAAATTATTTTTGAGTTGGAATATTTTATTGATAAATATACCACTGGCCAGACTGCTAAGTTAAAAAAAAAAGCAGCAAAAAAGTACTAACCTAGCTTTTTTTGTAACTCCAGGATGTAACTAGAAGGAAAGCACTTAAAAAAAAATGTTTGGTTGTTTAACCAACTGAGCCACCCACATGCTCCTAGAAGGAAAATACTTTTACTTCATTTTTTCTGTGGAGCAAAGTCTGCAGACCACCACGATAGCCTATCTTCTCTTACATCCTCCCACTGTGCACTGTGACCTTCAGCCACACTCCAGAACTGCTTACTGGTCCCTCAGTCCATGTCCTGTGTTTGCCTGGCACAGTATGTATCACTTATCACTTTGTACTACCATTAGTCACGTAACTATCTGTTTCCCTGATGAACTGTGAGCTCCCCAAGGGCAGGAACCATGATTATTCATCTTAGTCTTTCCCAGCACCTGGTACAACATCTGCATAATATATATACTCAATTAGTGTTAATTGAATGAAAGTAAACTACTTTTATTTTCAGTGGCCTTCTAATTATGTAAAGCAGTATAGCTATAATGAATACCGGAATCCTGCATATAACATAACAGCATATCTCTGTTAGAAATTTTTAAAAGGTGACTTTTAATCAAATACATATTTTCTAATTTATATAAGCATGAGATATCCTTAAATTACTCTTAAGTTTCTCATGCCTTTTTAATCTGAATTAATAGAAAAATGGAGTTTCCTGTTACTTTTTTATTTGTTTTATTTGGCTTTAATTAGCATTCTTAACATAGAACAAAACATGGAAACTTAGCAGCTAGATGATGATATTTTTCATTTTTTTATCTCCATGTTTGAAGGCCTGTAGATACAGCCACTTGGTGTCTAAATATTTATTTACAAAATGTCAACAGACAGGAAAACGTGTAAATAGAAATGCTAGTGATTTTAATGAGAACCAGCTCTGAAATCTAAGATTAACTAGGTATCAAATACTGCAAATAAATACTTACTCTTCTGGACCAGTACTTATCTGGCTCCAACATTAAACACAGAGCTAGGACAAAATTTCTTATGATATTTTTCTAAATAGTGGATAAAGAGACAAATCTAATGAAGGACGAATGTTAACTCTATGGTTCTGTTCATCTCGCCTTCGCTTGCCCAGCTCTGTATAATTTGTTATCTGGTGTAGTGCCCATAGATAGTATCATGCACTAAAGAACTATGATACGTTTTTGAAGAACTGTTGATAATGCTAGCTAAATTGTTAGGGGAAAAACAAGCTCAGTGTGGTAGGTCATTTCACAGATCTCAAAAAGGTCATACTGAAGTGAAGGACCTGTTAAGCTATTTTGGAATCTATTGATAATTATATGAAGACTCAATACATTTGTGAATATTAATATATTAATGGATTTATAATGAAGTTGTAATCTTCTTTGCTTCACATGTGTTTATAATTCACAACTCTTACTTCCAAAAACAATTAAAGTGGTTCATAACTAAAATATTTATGTGAGACTGTTAACTATGAAGGCAGTCAGAAGAGGTAAGCAATCATGTAGTGCAGGGGGCAGTTTGTCCTGCAGGGGACATTTGGCAAAGTCTGAAGACATTTTTGGTTGTCACAGTTGGAGTGGGGGAGCTGGGCAGGTGGATTGGTGCTGGTATTTAGTAGGAAAGCACTACTTAGTGCTTTAGTAGGTAGAGGCTGGGGATGCTGCTAAATGTCCTGCAGTGCACAGGACAACTACTCTTCCTTCCCCAACAAAGAATTCTCTGCCCCAAAATGTTAGTGGTGGCAAGATTGAGAAACCATGATGTAGAAAAAGGAACTGTAATTCAACCAGAAATCATGTATAATTAATATAAATAAACATGAAACCTGTCTTTTAGCTATGTGGCTCGTAAGTCACCATCAATAGAATATTGATAGAAAATGATAATCTTTCCCAAGAATATTGAAGTGTTCTCTGTTTATCTGTTGTTGTTTTTTTTGAGTTTTGGTTATTGTTTTTGGATCCTCCACAAAGGAAAAAACTCGAGATTAGGCTGTCAGTTACGAGAATACTAGAGACCCAAAGTAAGATATTTTAAGGGTAGAACTTAGTAAGCATATAGTGATAGTTTTCAAATATTATTGTATACAGGATTCACCCAGGGAACTTGTTTAAGGTATAATTCTAGGACTTCTTGTTGAAAGATTATTATTTGGTTGGCATCAGCTCAGTAGGACGTATTTTTAGAAATATTATTTTAGTGGAATGAATCATTAATGTGAACCTTAAACTAGCACTTCCCAAAACTGTACCATCAGAATTATCCAGGGAATGTTTCAAAATATAAAATACAAAGCATATAGGTATTGATGTTATTCCCAGAAATTCTGATCTTGGATTAGGACTCACACGGCTATGTGTGTTTTAAAGCCCCCAAGTTGATTCTGTTCATTAACTGGGGATTACATTTGTCACCATAGTTTATTATTATAATATAATTTGCCTAAATTCATTTTTGACAGAAGCTAGATGAAAGTCTATTCAAAACTGAATTTCTGGATAGTGGTAGGGCTAGGTATAGTACAGGCTTTTATTTATATTTAAACCCCAATAGTCTAGCTTTCTAGCTATGTGGTCCTGAATACTTCCTTTAAGCTCTTTGAGTTTCCTCTTTGGTAAAATGGGAATAATGATGCCCACTTTGCAATGACTTCTGTGAACTGGTAAAGTGCCTGGAATAGAGTAAGCATGCAAAACAACTGTAAACTTTAAGCAAAATAGATATCTACATATATATAGATAAAGCTAATATATAGATTAATTATATTATAGATATCAGTTATTCTAGTATTAATATTGATACTCTTCATAAACATTAAAGAGTTAATATTGTATCTTGGTCTAGAGAGTTATGCCCCTCTCACTCCATAGAAAATACTCCAACATATTTACAAGTCAGTTTGTGTACTTCAACTTCAGCATACACTGTGGAAGTATGTATGAAGTAGTAACTAGTTTCTAAAACAGTTCTTAATGATCCCTGTGTTCACAGTCTGTTGTTATCCCTTCCCCTTGAATGTGAGCTGGACTCACTTCTAATGAATACAGTGTAGCAGAAGTGATTTCTGAGATTACAAAAAGATTTGGCTTCTGTCTCAAGTGCCCTCTCCTCCTTCATTTGTTCTAATGAAAGGCAGCTCCCATGTTGTGAACTGCCCTATGGAGAGGCCCATGTGGCAAGGAACTGATGATGTATCTGGCCAAAAGGCAGTGAGGGCTTGAGGACTGCCAATAGCCACCTGAGTCAGCTTGAAAGGGTCTCATCTCTCAGTCAAGCTTTGAGATGACTGCAGTCCAGGTTGACCGCTTGATTGCAGCCTTATTAGAGACCCTGAGCCAGAGGCATCCAGTGAAGCTGTGCTTGAATTCCTGACCAAAGAAACTGTGAGATAATAAATGTTTGTTGTTGTTGGGTTTTCTTGCATATAGTAATTTTATTAATTACAAACTTTTCATTGAAGTATAGTTGGCATACAATATGTATTAATTTCAGGTGTATGACATAGTGATTAGACAATTATGAAAATGTCATCACAATAAGTATAGTTACTGTCACCATACAAAGTTAATACAATATTATTGACTATATTTGTATGCTGTACTTTTCACTCCTGTACCTTATTTATTTTCTAACTGGAAGTTTATATCTCTTAATTTTTTTCACCTATCCCTCTCCATCTCCCTGCCTTCTGGCAACCACCAATTTATTCTCTGTGTTATGAGTCTATTCCTGTTTTTATTTGTTTGTTATTAGCTGTTTTTTAGATTCCACATCTAAGTGAAATCATATGGTATTTGTTTTTTTTTGTCTGACTTATTTCATTTAGTGTAATATTCTCTAGGTCCTACCATGTTGTTACAAGATTGCATTTATTATTATGGTTGAGTAATATTGCATTGGGTATATATACTCCATCTTTGTTATCTATTCATCTATTGATGGACACTTTCGTTGTCTCCTTCTTGGCTATTGTAAATAATGCTGCAATAAACATGGGCACATATATCTTTTTGAATTAGTGGTTTTGTTTTCTTTAGGTAAATACTCAGAAGTGGAATTATTGGGTCATATGGTATTTTTATTTTTAGTTTTTTGAGGAACCTCCATACTGGTTTCTATAGTGGCTGCATCAATTTGCATTCCCCCATCCACAGTGCATGAGGGGTCCCTCTTTTCCACATCCTCACCAACAGCTGTTATTTCTTGTCTTTTGTTACTTTTTGATACTTTCTGACTGGTATGAGGTGATAGCTCATTGTGGTTTTGATTTTCATTTTCCTGATTATTGGTGATGTTGAACATCTTTTCATTTTTTTATTGGCCATTTGTATGTCGTCTTTGGAAAAATGTCTATTCAGGTCCTCTGCCCGTTTTCTAATTGGATTATTTGCGTTTTTTTTTTTTTTGGTTCTGAGTTGTGTGAATTCTTTGTATATTTTGGATAATAACACCTTATAGGTATGTCATTTGCAAATATTTTCCCCTATTCAGTAGGTGGGCTTTTCATTTGGTTGATGGTTTCCTTCACAGTGCAGAAGCTTTTTAGTTTGATGTAGTCCCAACTATTTATTTTTGCTTTTGTTTTCCTTGCCTACAAAGATCCAGAAAAATATTGCTAAAGCCAGTGACCAAGAGATTGCTGTCTATGTTTTTTTCTAAAGAGTTATATGCTTTCAGGTCTTACGTTTAGGCCTTTAATCCATTTTGAGTTTATATTTGTGTATGGTATAAGAAAGTGGTTCAGTTTCATTCTTTTGCATGTAGCTGTCCAGTTTTCCCAGCACCATTTACTGAAGAGACTATCTTTTTTCCCATTGTATATTCTTGCCTCCTTTGTGATAGATTAATTGACCATGTAAGTGTGGGCTTATTTCTGGGCTCTCCATTTTTGTGTCAGTACCATACTGTTTTGATTATTATAGCTTTGTAGCATAGTTCAAAATATGAGGTTGTGATACCCCCTGCTTTGTTCTTTCTCAAGATTGCTTTGGCTAATCAACGTCTTTTGTGGTTCCATACACATTTTAGGATTGTTTTTTCTAGTTCTGTGAAAAATACTATTTGTATTTTGATGGGGATTGTATTGAATCTGTAGATTGTTTAGAGTACTATGGATATTTTAGCAAACAATATTAATTCTTCCAATCTATGGTCATGGTACATCTTTCCATTTATTTGTGTCATCAACTTCTTTCATCAGTGTCTTTTATAACTGTTTGTTGTTTTAAGCCACTAAGTATTGGGGAAATTTGTTACACAGCAATATATAACCAATACAAATGACATTGGTGTTCTGCTTACGGATTCAAGGATGTGAGTTTAACCTTTGAAAGAAGAAAGGTTACCATGAAAGATAATGTATTTAAAATATTCTTGGATGCAACCAAAGAACCATTATGTTAATTTCATATCATTTGATATGATGTAAACTTTATTATTCACAAATGTGAAACATAAAGGCTACAACACAGTAATCAGGTCCAGGCCCAGTGGCAGACATATCAAATATGAAAGTTAATGCAGTAGTGCTCATAAGTGGTCACAACACAATAAAATAGTCATTGTAAAAATGGCACGTAATTGGTAAAGATGACAGTGATTGTTCACGAAGTTGATAGCCAAATTGTTTGAAATTAACAAGGATGTTTTGAGATATTGGTTATTACAGAAATTCTAAGGTCATTTAGTGTCATTTAGTTTCAATGTAATCCTAAAGTAATCCCAGAGGAATCAGCTTAAATAGGAAACTAGTTCACAGCATTAAGAAATGCCTGATATGAGATCTTAGACTAGAATTTCTTTCCATTGTCTTAGAATTGGTTTGTTGAGGGCATGAAGGAATGTACTACTTACCAGGCCACTTAACACACTCTTTCAGGTTGTGCCCTCCCTGTGGGAAATTAAAATTATGTAGCGATACTTTGAATCATATGGTCTGCCATTCCAGAGAGTAAATCTTCCCTTACTTAGAGGAATTTAAACTATCTTTGAGAATGCCTTATTACCTTTATACATATAGTGAACTGAAAGGATAATGGAGATTGACCAGCAAGATCTGGCTGATTTCCTTGTATAATTTCATATTCAGCCAGAGGGGCCAGTGTCAGTATTTCAGCAGCCATTTTATATTAGATAAGATCTTAAAAAGACATCAGGCATATACTCTGGATACAGTGTGCATACACCTATAATGTTACTGAATTCTAGCATGAGATATAGTCTTGTTTGGAAAGTATGATATTGAACTACAGATAGATAGTTTCTTCTAGTGATTAGGAGTAGAGGTGTTTTTTAAATATTTTTTAAGTGTATTTATTTATTTTGAGAGAGAGAGCGAGCAGAGGAAGGGCAGAGAGAGAGGGAGGGAGAGAATCCCAAGCAGGCTCTGCACTTTCAGTGGGGCTTGATCCCACAAACTATTGAGATTATGACCTGAGCCAAAATCAAGAGTCGGATCCTTAACTGACTAAACCAGCCAGGCATCCGAGGAGTAGAGGTTTTGAGGTCAACTAGTCCAATTACCTTTCTGTGTTTCCCAACTCTACTATTTAATCCCTATGTGAGTTTTGATATTTCCTTACTTCTCCAAGCTTTAGTTTTTTCACCTGTAAAATAGGGTGACTAATAGAACCTACTTCATGTAATCATAAAGAATAAAATCCAAGTAATGTATTTATTATAATGTCTCTAAGTAACTGTTTTATAAGTTCAACTTATCATAATAAAGGTAATAATTATTGTGTCATCTCAGATCAGGTGTATACATGAATTAGTGTACTTTCCTTTTTGAGCAACTATGAGTTGTTTTCAGAGTGCTGACGGAAAATCACATGGAATCTAGAACTTCATGCAGCCAAAGGATTATTAAGATGATAGAGTGATGAGAGTCACAGAATTTATTACACATACAAAGACACACAAAGTTAAAACTGAAAGTCTCTTTCTAAAAGATTTACTGGAGAATATGCTACAACTCCAGAAGAAGTAGATGTAGTAAGCAATGGTATGTAAAGACTAATAGAACTTATTTTTAGTTTTAAATAAGTGTTGAGTTTTAATCAGTGTACCTAACAGTATATTTAATAAGTAGATTCTCTGTCTCATCCAATGTAATTTGGCTCTCTCATGTGGATAGAGGAAAAGATATGAGCCACTATAATTTATGAAGAACAATTGAATATTGATGTTTGTTTTTTTATGGTATAAAAATATAAAAAGGAAAGTTAATCAGTACTCTTGCCAGTCCTTGAGATGACTACCTGTAATACTTGTAACCATTTTTTTTCTTGTTCCATGTGTAATTTTAAATAACTGAGATGTATATTATACATGAAATATTAATGTAAATTTCAGTTACTATTTGGGAAAAAAAAATCCAAAGACTATCAGCATGTGATATAGGAGGGAGAGATGAGGGAAATAAGAAGGAAATAAAAGCATGTTAAGTCTCATTTTCAGAAAGACAGTATGAGGGCTGGTGAAATGTTGATGTTGATTGTAAAGTACCAATTAAATTATGTATTTTTAATAGTTAAGAATAACTACTAGAATAATAGTAACATTCTAGGCTATAACTACACAATAGAAGTTTAAAAGGTAAAAGTTATATGTGTAATATTATACCAACAACTATGCAATGAAATGCATAATTTACTAAGAAAATTTAAATTATAAAACTGGCACAACATAAATAGAATACCTGATTAGACCATCATACATTGAATATATTAAAATCAAAATTAGGGGCACCTGGCTGGCTCAGTCTGTAGAGCATGCAACTTTTGATCTCTGAGTGGTAAGTTTGAGCCCTGACCCTCAAAAGGTACTAAGTCCTAATTCCTTTATAGGTAATGTCTACCAAAGTTTTAAGGTATGTGGAATTTCTAATTTATATAAACTGTTTCAGAGAATAAGAAAAGATGAAAAGCTACTAAATATATTTTATGATTCACATAAAACACTAGAATCACATATGACTAATGTTAGCAAATTATAGCAAATTACAAGACACTCATTTATGTACAAAAATTGATAGCTTCTCTAGAGACTTGCATAACACATTATAAAGGATAGCAATAAAAAAAGATGCCATCTTTCATAGGCACAAAAACAACAAAATAGCTAGGAATAAAACCAAGTAATATTTTTAAATCCATGGGAAAATATGAAATACCGAAGGACCTAAAAAATGCTTTAGTATATGGAAAGATACATTTGTAGATGCATTAGCTTAATATTTCTGACTATAGAGTCTTACAATACTAATTTTATAATTTCAGTTAATCCCAAATAAAATCCCAGTACACTTTTTTACAGTAGTTGAAAATTTAATTTTAAAATTCATGTGCAAGAGTTAATGTAAATTGGTAGCCAAGATAATATTTGAAAATAAAAGATGGATTTTCCCTATGTGATATTAAAACATATCATAAAATATAGTAATTAAAACTATGGAATTGGCTAAAGAAAGACAAATACATCAGTGAAATGAAATAAATAGAGATTAAATAGAAATTAAAGAGACTGGTCCATGCATAGTTGGGAAATTAGGCTATGGTAGATGCAGCATTTCATATCAATGGAGAAAAGACAGATTATTCAATATGTACTTTTCAGACAATTGTATAATCATTTAAAAAAATAATTATGTTCTTATGGCAATTGTAATATCAAACTATGGATGAATTAAATAACTAAAAATAAAGGCCAAAGTAATGAAAATAATAGAAGAATGTATAAATGATTATGTTTACATCCTTGAAACAGAGAAGATCTTGTGACAAGACACCAAAAATTGATAAGATTGGCTGTATCAAATGTTAGGACTTTCATTGATGAAATATATCACTAATAGAATAGAAAGATGAGGACATTCATGAGGAGAAAATATTTGCAATGTAATAATAAAGGGTTTTCATCAAGTGTATACAAAGAATTTCTACAAATCAATAAGAAAAAGACATGCAGTACAATACAAACTAGCAAAAGAAAGGTACAATTTATAGAAGAGAAAATATAAATGGTTAATGCAGGTATAAAAGCTAATACTATCTTCCAGAGAAGCAAATAATAAGGAAGTCTGCTGCAAATTCTACCTATGTAATTAAATTCTTATTTTTTAAAAAAGGAAAAAAAGGACATGTTTGAGCTTTAGATTTCAATCTTGTTACTTACTAATGATGTTTTCTTGGACAAATTCTTCTTTTCTTTCCCCCCAAATAAGTTGTACATCATAGTTGTACATATGTCATTTTAAAGTTTAAATAAGATTAGTACTTGGTATATTAACAAGTGTTTGGTGATTGTTATGTAGTGTTACTTGTTACAGTGCTAGGAATATGACATAAAGCCGAAAACACCCCAAAACACTGGCGATTATCGCTAGTATTAAGGACAGAGTCATGAATAGCAGGTTGTTCTGTGATTCATTGCAAACTTTTCTCTTCTTTTTTTCCCAGCTTCTACTATTTGATAGGGCAAGGGTGATGATGTTGCTAGTCTGTAGTAATTTGTCTACAATAAAGTCTGGTTTCCCAAAGGCTACTTAATCTCTTGCAAGAGAGATTGATTGCACTGATGGTTCAAATACTGGTCTCCCTACATCCATACCTTTATGATGTGAATTTGAAACTCCTCCCACTAAGAAGTAGAGTCTGTTTCCCTACCCCTTGAATATGAGTTGACCGGCTGACTTGTTGGGCCAATAGAATGTAGGAGAAGTGACAGTGTACCAATTCCAAACTTACATTTTCAAGAGATCTCATGTATTTCCACTTTCTCAAAACCTGGCTTCCACCATTAAGAACAAGCCTGGACTAGCCTACTCTGAGGGACCATGTGGAGAAGAGCTGAGGCACTTCAGTTGCTAGCCAACTGATGCTTGATTTTGCAAGAGAGCCCCATGTAGACGAGCAGAGCTGTGCACTCAACATGCAGCTGACTGACCAAAGATTTATGAGTGAGTCTAGAGACTAGAAGAATCACTTTGCTGCCATAGGTGCTTGAGCAATACTAAACAGTTTAGCTATGCAGTGATAACAAATTAATTCACCTTGTCTATAATATGTACTATATTTTCACATGTTTGCTTTTTCTTGAAAACATATGTTCAGTTTCCCCATTTCTCTCTTGTAATTCTTTTATTAACAACAAATATTTGATTTAAGTGAGCACTTAAAATTCTAACAAAGTAGATTAAATGGTATTCTCTAAATTTTGATAAAACTAGCATCATCACTTTGGACTAACTTTTGGTTGGCTTTTTTGAGTTCATGAGAAAAGGTTTGTGCCTTTTTCTCGTGTGTTTTTGTTATTGTTGTTCAAGGGGAGCATAAATGTACAAATAATCAGGCCAAATATGCGTGATATCTTAAAAAAAGTGTCAACCTTTAAAAAACAAAAAGAAAATAAATAATCCGTTTACTTACTCTCTTTCCTTCTGGGATTGTTTTGTTTTCCACCTGGGATGTTCTGCACAATTTCAGTTGGAATTGGTTTTAGTTGTATTCCCACAACATTTAACTCTTAGACCAGTATGTGACTGAGCATCTTCCACTTTAATTGATCTAATTTGCACACATAATTCTGATGGAATTATTCATTGTAAAGTGCACCTCTGGGCCTTCCAGAATTCTGCCTTTTTTCTGTGAATCCATTGCATTAATTTACCTGCAAATTCTTCCTTTCTCTAGAGGCTTCTCTCGGTTATGTAAATACTTTTGTACAGATTTCCCATTACAAACTGTTCTGAAACACTGTTCTCTCATTTTGTTTTTCCTGCTTAGATTTGGACATAGGCCTTGGAAGCTTCATAGTTGCAGTTCCTAATGATCTTTTTTTTCTCTGATAAATCAGAGATATTTGTCATATATCTGATTCATTAATAGCATGAATGTTATAATAGGCACTAAAATATTGATAAACGGTTCTAACTCTCAAAGATCCTAATTTCACTTCCAACACAATTAAATCTTTAGTGTTGAAGGTACATTAGTGATAAAGGTAAATGTTTGGTAACTTTACCCTTATTTATTTTACTATAAACTAGTTAGAGTGACAGTTGAAGATTGTGAATATAGGAAAGAGTTGAGGTAGCAACATAATTTCATTATTTTAATTCTGTATGGCATCAGTATCTTGTCACTAATAGCTGTTCCTAAAATGTTTGAACTGTGACCTTACAGCAGCCTTGTAAATAGGCTAACGTATGTGGAGACCAAGAAATGCATTCAGCCTATCAGTCATTATAGCTCACTTAACTGTTGCATCATCCTGTCATTATTTGTTCCCGTGTTTCTGCCCCTCATAGACTGTATGCTCTCAGAGGACAGGGATTTGCCTGAAGTACAATAGATAATTCAATTAATATGTGAGGAGACAGGAAAAAGAGGAAGGGACGAAGGGAGAGGGAAGTGCAGCACGAATGCATATATATAACTGTGACTCTAAGAATTAAACAATGGAAGAATAATCACATTGCAGATACTGCAGCTGGACTTCAGATCATAAGCTTCTATAGATGAGCAGAGAGGACCAATCTTAGGAATAGCACACTGCAGACGCCACTCTGAGTCTTGTGCTGTGAGTTTTGTAGGCAGGCAGAAAGGAGGGGAGGGCTAAGTTTTGTCACATTTAACTGTGTAATAGCAATTGCACCCACACCCCAGGCTCCTTTTGGCTCTTGATGTAAATTTGAACTCCACCTCTGGCTGGTGGGACAAAAGGGAGAAGACAGTTCAACCCTTGTACTACCCTTGTCCTGCCTTCCGTCTCACCCTGCTGCCTTTCTTTCCTCCTTCCCTCCTCTTTTCCTTCTTTCTTTCCTGCTTTTTTCTACAAAGATAAATGGTTTGAAAAGTCTCAGATAGATAGTTCTACCTTAAATGTTAAGTATACCAACCATATACTCAAAAAACTGGTGATTTGGTTCATAATACAGAATTACCAAGATTTTTATATACAGCTAATGAGACTTGAATGCTTATGATCAGTTGGTTTTAACAGTTTCTGATACATGAAGAAAACATCATAAGGCATCATTTGCTTAGTAGGATGAACCTGTATTGAATTAATAGGAAATAGTGTAAATTGGTGAATTGTCCTCATAGTGCCTTCTGATGTATATTGGATTATATCTTGAAATATTAATATTCTGACTGGCAATGCAGTGTGATGACTCATAGGCTGAATTGAATATGGATGAGTTTTATTAAGGAGCTGAATGATTTGCAACAAATAAACAGCATCATAAATGTTGGTGCTTATTTCTGGGACAGATGTAATCATCAGGAAGAGATAAAGCCAATGTGTGTATTAGGAAGGAGGTAGTTTGAGGTATTGCTGGGTAGTGGCTATTTTTAATTTACTTGGTGATATGACATCATACTCTAAAATCAGGACAGATATCTAAAAGAAAATTCTCATGACCCCAACCTTTACTGTTTTGAACATAAACTGCACGTTAAAATGCATTATCTTACTATCTGTCATGAAGAAAACTCACGATAATTCTTCCCATATGGTGCTGTGCATTTAATTCTCTTTAACAGAGCCACCTGAGTATGTATAAAGTCAGTGATGGAAATGGAAGCTATTTACTTTGATGGCATTACTCCTGAATCATTTATCACTGCCAATACTCCACAAAACTGCTGGGACCAGATCCTGTTGATAAGTTATTACATTCTGAACCTGCTGCCTTATTTCTAGCATGCAATAAAAATGAACTCAATATCTGTAACTTTAATATTAGTTTTCTTCTCTGTTGGTAAATGGTTATCTTTAACATTTACTATGTAGAATGATGATTGTAATAAGCCAGAGGCACTCATCGTCTGCTCCGACCTTCTTATCACCCATACACCTTTGCTGCCCTTCAGCCCTGCTCCCCTACCTGGGGACCTAAAAATGCTCCAAGTGTGCCTTTACTTTCTTAGTTGTTAGCTTCCTTCCAACCTCTGCCTCACCTCAGACTGTCTCCACCACCCCCTCCAGAAATCTGACCAGAGTCTAGGTCTGTCTTGATCACCTTTATCTACAAGGGGACTACTACAACATAGAACTGAAGGGAATAAGAGGGCCAGCAGTCATATTCCAATAGTTTAACATTGGAATGAGCAATTGAGACAGTGCGACCTCAGATTATAATGCCAATTCTAACCAAATGTGTCAGGAAATCTTAGTTTTGTCAAACTGTTTTCTCTCTGCTCTCCTGTCTTCTCTTTTCTATCTTCAGTCTATAAAACTTAGAGTAATTTTCCATAGGGGAAAAAAAGAGTATTTTTTGAGATCCCCTTTCCCTCTAGCATCCAGTTGTTTCCGCAGATTTAATAGTCATAATTCTTTTAGCTCCGAATTGTTCCTGCCAATAATGAAAGAGCAGGCAATCGATAAGTTTCAAAATTAAAGTTGCAGAAAATATGCAAAAGGATTCTATCTCTGATAGCTAGAAACTTACAGTGTAGTTACTGTTGCCAATAATTTGGTAATATAAAATGTGTATTCAGATAATTAATTCTGACACAATATTTTCAAATTGAGGGAATGTTTTCTTTTTGTTAAAGGTTAAAAAATGCTACCTAGTGGCATGCCGGGGTCTGTGAACTGTGTATTAGATATAAGCTATAATTTAGTCCTTTAGGGGCTGAAAAAAAATTAAAAATAGGATTCTCCTGCATCTGTTGCACATTTTAAACACATACTAATTGAACCCAGTGGTTACTGAGTGTCACAGAAATATTTACTGTGTTTACCTGCTTGTGGGATTGCTGGGGGCAGCGAGCTGAGGATAAACCCTTAAGTCTGAGAGACAGAGAAGTAATTACCTGTTTGCCTCAAAAGTATATGGAATAAAAATGTGTGGAGTTATTATACTGTCTCCAAGTAATTTTGTTTTCTGATTGACGGGTGTATGATGAAAGAATTAAAATACAAGGTGGAACAGAAGAAAAGTATGTAGAAAATGCCATTTCCACAGCCTCACTCATTGTGCTGTAAGGAAAGGTGGGTCTGACTGCTAGTAACAGTCTTAAGAAACAAAATAATCAAACAAGTGGGACTGAGGCAGTGGCCTTCTCACAGAGGCTTGTGACTATTCAGTTATATGGGATGATAAAGCTAATGATGATCATGATGACGCCAGCAGCTGCTTTTTAGATGCTTATTCCATGCCAAGCCCTACTAACTCACATCATCTCGAAAATAACTCTGTTGGTAAGTTAGTATTCACCATTGTTTTTTGTTCTTTGTTTTTTGTTTTTTGTTTTTTGTTTTTACCATCTCTATTTAATCAATGCAGAAATTGAGAGCTATAGAATTAATCCAGGCCACTGGAGCTAGTATTTGAAATAGCCATTCTGACTTGCAAGTCCATATTTTTCAATGCTGTGATACACTGCTTCTATAGCAAGAAATTGAGAGGAAGTAACAAAAACCAAGAAAACCCTCTTAACTCTATGGGCAAATCAGTTGCCTTCTCTTTCCAATTAAAAATGGTATTCTTTCTTGAGCTTGATCAGCCACTTCGTCTTGAGTAATTTGCAGATGTTTGAAAACTCCAGGTCCCATTTACCAGAATTATACCTAATCTGAAAGAAGTCCCATAACCAGTAAAGGAAATTCCAAAGAAACAGCTCTGGAGGTGTTCTGAGCATTTATAGACATGCGGGCAATCAATAATATTTTCTTATTGGCATTACTTTTAGAGAAACTGTATTTATAAACACCAAGGAAAAGCTACACAATATATGTAAAAGTAAACTAAATGCATTAAGTGTGAAAATTGAAAGCTAAAAGAAGAAAATCTAGGTAACAGCTAGTAGAATAAAGCCTTTGAGGTCTTGGTTTAGAGAGTCAGTGCTTTCAAAAAAGATTTGGAAAAAAACCAGAAGCATATGGAAGTTGAGAATTGATAAGTTGGATTACATTAATATTAATTAAATGTTCCACGGACATCCTGGTTAAAGTTAGCAGACAGGTGAGGTGACAGGCTAACAGAAGATATTCTCAATGTCTGAAACTTACAAGATTTCGTTTTTAAAATATGTGAGAGATTTCTTCAAATCTGCTAGTAAAAGACAGTCAGTCCAATAGAAATAAAGAGATAAAAGACATAAATATGCACATGAAAGAAGGGGAAATCCAGGTGGTTAATGCGTGTGTGTGTGTGTAAAATGTGTGTGTATACATATGTGTATATATATGTGTGTGTGTGTGTGTATGTGTGTGTATGTATATGTCTATTTACATACATATATATGAAGAAATTTCCTAACTCTTAACAGAAATTCAAAATGTGGTGATTTACTCTTCCATGACCATTATGTTAAAAAAAAAAAAACCCTGGAGAGTTTGAAAACATAGGCAATGCTTTAGACCAGGGTATGGGGAAGCAAGGATCCTTATCTGAAGTTGGAAGAAAAAACTGGCACAAACATTCTGGGAAGCAATCCAGATATACTAATCTCCATTGATCAACCATTGCTACATTGTAATCCACTTCAAAACCCGGGGACCTACAAGAGCAGGCACTTATTCTTCATGTGATGGAGTGTCTGCTGGAGCTGCTCTGATGATCTCCACTGGGCTCTTGTGAGTCTGCCATTGGGAGTCAACTTACCAAGACTGGGCAGGGTGGGGGGTCTGTTTGAAGCTGAAGGTTCTCTAGTCTGGATTCTCAATACGGGTTGAGCTGAGTTCTCCCCCAGATTTCTTTCATCCTTCTTGGACCATCAGGCTAGCAGAGGGTAGCTGTGGCAGAGGCACAAAAGGGCAAGTGGAAGCTTTGAAGGAGTCTTCATGCCTAGGTTTGAACTAGAACTGGCACATGGTTACTTCTGCCCACAGTCTCTTGGCCAAAACAAGCATATAGTAGTAGGTACACTCCACTTTAAGTGGGAGTATCTGTTAAGTTGTAAGAAAATGAGTGTGGATACAGGGAGGAGCAAAGAACTGGGGCCAGTGGGCCAATAATTCCACTAACCACAATGCCTTATGACTTAGCTGCTATATTTCTTGATATGTATTTCAGAGAAACTCCCCCCTCCCCCACATGTCTACAAGGAAATAAGTGTGAAAAAACAAAAAAAAAATTATTGCAAGATTGTTTAAGATAGTAAAGGTGAGCTTCTTAGGAAACCCTCACTGAAGGAGTGAACAAGTAAAATATGGTATAAACCTTCAATGGACTACAATATGACAGTCAGAAGTAATTAATTAGATTTATATATAGCAGCATGGACAGATCTCAGTAACTTAATGTTCACTTTAAAAAGCAATAAAAAGTATGAAAGTCGTCGTATAATGTCACTTATGTAACCTCCACTGTTACATAATAACACTGTATATTTTATTTTATTTTATTTTTAAACTTTATTTATTTATTTTGAGAGAAAGAGTGGGAGAGGGGCAGAGAGAGAGGAAGAGAGAGAGAATCCCAGGCAGGCTCCACTCCATCAGCACAGAGCCCAAAGCGGGGCTCAAACTCACAAACTGCGAGATCATGACTTGAGCTGAGATGAAGAGTCAGACACTTAACTGACTGAGCCACCCAGGTGCCCCAACACTGTATATTTTAAAGGTACACATATAACTGTTAAAGGACATGTGTTAAATAAATAAGAGTGTGTACCAAAGAGAAAGCAAGGAATAGAATTGATTATGGGGAATTTAGACAGAAGAAAAAAATAATAAAACAAAAATGGAGGTTTCTCAATAAACCAAGAATTTAATCCAATCAATTTTGTGCCCCTGTGATTTTTAAACATAAAGGATTTTATAACAAAAGACCCTAAAGGAGAGACTAAAATGAGCATAGCACATTTGGAATACTCATAAAGAAAAAAGTTTTCAGCAGAGTTTTGGAGTTACAGTGGTTTTGGTTTGAGAAAGGATGTTCTAGAGAGGAACATGTCATGGTCAAGGCAGGAACAGGAGAAGGATGTGTGAAAATTGTATGGGGCTTCTGGCAGAAATTTAATGAAAGCTTGACAGGGTGTAACAATAGATGAAAGCATAAGGCAGAGTTTCTTGTAATCTGTCATTGGAGCTTTTGTTTTGATCTTTTCATAGTTTTGGAGGTCTTTGAAAGCACCTGGAAACAATTAAGTGGAGCCTGATAAAAATGAGCCCTTTGGAAGAGAAGTTCTCTGAACACTTGTGTGCTATTCCACTGTCCTTCAGAAATCACAGCTATCAGAGATTCTATAACACTTTTTTGTTCTGAGACACTGATAATAAGAGAAGTCTTCCAAGAGTATTAGGAATTATTCTCTCCCTGGAATATAAAAAAACAACTAACCAACCAACAACAATGACAAAAACAGAACAAAACAAAACCTTTTGTTGGTGTTGTAGGGAACAATATCAGTTGTTCAGCTCACATCAGAAGAAATATTGAGGGGCAGGGACTAGAAATAGACCCTGTGTGGTTCTCTATTTTATCATCTCAAGGTCACCTGGCATGGCCTCTAAAATTATTAACACCTTTTCTTTAAAGTAAAGCCTTCCTCTATTGGAAACATATTTTGGGTTAAAAACGAAATGTACTTTTAGTCACTGTTTAATAAACTGTAAATTGGCAGGGAAAATTATGAAGGGTAATTTTACAATTTATATTATTTAAAATGTCAACATTTTTTAACTCAGTAAATTTAGCCCCAATTTTCTAATTCTTATTTCTAAAGAAATAATTAAATATAAACAAAACATGCATAAAAATTAATCCTAATATGATTATAGTAGCAAAAAATGAAAGCTAGCTAAATAAGCAAGAACAAAGTTTAAAGGAGTTGATGGAATGGTACTGAGTCATGAAGAACATCTTTAAAAACATTTGGTAACATGGAAGAAACACTCCAAATACATTGGCATGTGAAAAAGCAAGACATAATTATATACCAAAATTGAGAAAAAATATACTTCAGTATTAACAGTGTTTATCTCTGAATATGGGACTATACATAAAATAATTTCTTGTTTCTTTCTTTTCCAAATTCTCTTAAGCAATTATTTGTCGCCCTTATACAACAAAACAAGTAACACATGTTACTTATAAAATAGTACTGAATAAATACATAAGTTAAATATTGTGTTAAACTGGTAATTTAAGTCATTCATAATCATTCTCCTTTTTAAAATGTATGTTTGAGTTCCTCCAGGCAGTCCTTAAAAATGGACATTCTAGATATACATCCAGTCATATTTTGGAAAATTTCCAGGAATATTCAAGGCACATATGCTACCTGGATACAGAGGATTTGATTACAAGGAAATGGCTAAATTAGAAGTAAATTTTACATCCTCAAAGAATTGAAGAAAATTGAAAAGGCAGCAAAAGCTGTGTTTTTGCAAAGCATAGTCAAGTACCTTTTTCAAAAGGGTATTTATTCTAATTCATACACCACGCCTCAGGATGGATTCATATTCTAATTCACTGCTCACAGTATCCAGGGCACTTCTCAAGCACCAGGCGTGCGTTGTGGTGTTTTTAATAATTGATAGCTAAATGAAGAATAAGCTCATGCCAGAAATTAAGAGGGCAATTTAAAGAAATGAATAAAGGCTATGAAGGCGAGGACCACAACCTGTTAAATGTTGATCATCTCCTGTTTTCTTATCTTTCCCCCAAGGCTTTGTTGTTGTTTTTTTTAAACAAAGTACCCCCAACAACAGTTAATAGTACATTCAGCCATGTAACCACCTGCAGAATTTCTGATTAGCAGGGATCAGAGGACATTTTCATTTGTAGGAACCAATCCGTTTATCCTCAAAATAGAAAAATAAGCCACAAAGTATGACAGACCGCAAACACGGAGTGTTTTTCTTGCTGAAATGATAAATAACAGCAGTCATCTAGTGTGATGTCATCAGATAGGAATGTAAGGCTCAAGACCGCAGTTGGATCATTAAGGTGCTTACGAAGAAGTGAATTTCAATCCCGTATATTCTTTTCCTTGTATGAAGTGTTTCCAAGGCCAAATGTGTGCATCCTTGGGTTCCTTGGAGTATCCCAAAGGAAAAGAATTTAGTCCCGTGGTTTGCTCCATCAACACCACATGCCAAATGCTTCCAAGATTGAGAATGCGCCCTGTGCCCTTCTTACAAAGTTTGCTTCAGGAAGTGATCTCATGTCAAATTACCAATGGATCCAATTTGACAGATACTCCCTGTTCCCAAACAAAAGGAAGAATGTCTCTCCTCACTCTTAGTTGGAAATTACTGGCCAGAAACCATGTGAGGGTGATTGAGTTACTTCATGATCTGTCAGAAGATCTGACATAAAAGAAGATCTGCTTCATGATCTGTCATAAAATCATTCCTTATGATGGGAATATTTGAGTTGCATTTTCACACAAGTTTCCCAAATTGCAAGATTTGCTGAAGAAACACCTACTCATTTACCAAGGACTCAGAAGCCTGGAATGCACAGTGACCCATTCAAACTGGAAGCCGACATTTAGGCTTTGTTTCAAGTAAGTACCAATTCGGACTAGAAGGCATAAAATATTATGTCATAGAGGCCATAAAAAGATCATATGGAAACTTAATAAATAGAAGATGGCGCAGGATCAACTCTGAGGTCTAAAAACTGAGAGTCAGCCATGGCATCTGCAATTTGTTTTTCTTTTTTAGTAAATGGGAATGGAATCACTATATTTGGGGGAGTACAGCAAATATCCTCTGAAATGCCATCTTCATTTTTTCCCCCAACGTTGCCTTGGCATACATTTAGTGTTTACTTCTAGAGTTAAGTTTTGAAGATCATCCAGTGTAGAAAAGCTGAAATGGATTAAGTTTTGACAAATAAGCAGCTGGAGGAGGAAGAGAAGAATTGCCCTGAACAAGAAAAATAAGCAAAGACACAGGGGATGGAATAAGATTTGTTTTCTATTTCTAGTGGAAACAGATAAAGAGAATTTAACTGGCAATCGGAAGGTTTAATTTAGATATCTTGAAGATTTTACAGGTTTGCTAGCTACTAATAATTGCTACTTTTTACTATAAGCTAAATTCTTTAGGTGCATCATAGGTATGAATTTCAACATCGCAAATTCAAGTGTGCAGAATATCTGATTTTCTTTATTGCTATAATTGTCAGATCTCTGATCTGAGCATCCAGCCTGCCTCATGTAGGAAACTTAATAGAGTCATTTCTGATTTTTTTTTCTCTTTTCAGTGTGGTGATTTTTTTTTTTTTGGTCTGTTTATACCTAGAGGGTCAGAAACCCTTCCTTCCAGATTTACTCTCTCTCCTGTCACCCAAAAGCTTACAGAGACAAGACCGGGTACAGACTGCCATGCTCTGGTCCAAACAACTTCTCCCACTTGCCCCAGGGTCTGGCTTTGTCTTCAGCTTCCCAGGATTTCTCCCTGTCCTTAACTGAGCTCTCTACCTCACAGCCTATCGGCAGTGTCCCCATTCAGAAAACTGAGCTGAAACACTCAGCTGGTCCTGGAACACTCCCTGAACTGTTCTGAATTCATGCATTTAATTTTTACTCAAATCCCATCCATTCTTCAGAGCCCCAAATATTTCTTCCTGATCCCCTCACCAGAAGGGATTTTTCTTTTTTGAATTCACAGTGTGCCCCTCTCCTATGGCCTTTATCACCTTCTGTTGGCACATTCAGCTGGCAGACACTAGTACAGGTGGAACCCTTGTTGACTGCTGGCATCTGTGCGATTGGGAGGATGTTCTGATTGACTCTTGGCTGTGTCCTACTGGTTTTTTGTTTTGTCTTGTTTTTGCATTTTTAATTCCACCTCTGCCTTCTGCCCTGGATTATAATTATACCCTTCCTTCTCTCTCCTACTGTAAACTCCTTGAGGAAAGAAATGTTTCAGTTTGGTAGTTCATTCAATGCCTTGCCCATAGTAGGCAATCAAAAATATTTACTAAATGAATCCTTAGATAAAACTAGACTAGGCCACAACATTTTCTTTGGTGTAAGGATGAAAAAGCCAGAGGCATCCTTCATCATTGGCATATGAATACAGTTTACTTGCCAGCATTACTCTCTTCTGCCTACTCCCTAATGCCTCCTCAAAGTCTCATAATTTTTAATTTGAGAAAAGAACCAGTGGGGTACTTTGGTTTTAATCTGTGGGGAAAAAAATAAAATAAAATAATTCAAACTTTGTTCTTCTACCACTGACAGTTAATAATATCTACTGTCATCACACTGAGCATTTTTAAAAGGCATTTGAGAAATTTATCTTTTCCCTGATTTAACATTACATTTTAATTTCAATTCCCTCTCAGGAGGATTAAAACTCAGCAGCACTTTGTCACTTTTGTGACATTACTTTGAGATAAAAACAGAAATAGTAAATACAGCTTAAGAATGCTTGTAATTCACAAGGACCAGATCCTGAGACTTTCATAAAATGCCAGATTATTTTACAGCATCGTTGTGAAAGACTTGGTTTTATTTTCATGACTATTAAGTGAAAATACAATAAAATAAAAATGAGCCCCTCCTGCCCTATTGTAGATACTGAAAGACGATTTTTTTTTTTTAACTTCAGAACACTTAGTTTGTGAGAATAGAGAACAACACAAAACTGTTGAGATGTAGATGTTGGTTGGAGGGTTTGCCCACCTCTATCTAAGAGACTGGTGTTTACACCAGCTTTCTAGAATGTAGATTCCATTTCCTGTCTTCACAGAGTTACAGATGAATACGTGAGGTACCCATGAAATCATCTGCAAATTGTTGAAACTATGAATGTTAAATCCACCAATCTGGAGGCCTGCTGTTCAGGCATTCACCAACTTAGCACTAACCTGGGAGTCCTCCATGTTTATATGGTTATAATTCCTACCACCACTACTGTTTCCTTAATGACTCCCAAAACTCCTGAAGGAGCTGCCAACTCCTGTGTCATCCTCAGTCTCCTGGAGCCCAGTGTTCAGAGGAGCTTTGAACTTGGAGTTTAGGATTTGATAAACTTCAGACAGCTCAATGTCTGGAAGGGGCTGGGCTCTGGATTCAAGTTTACTGTCATGATTCTCAGAGCCTGGAGCACAGTCAAATGCAGATTTTTATTCCTAACACCTGACCTACTGGACTAGACTCTCTAGTTGGTCAGCCTGGGAATCTGCATCTTAAACTCCCTCCTCCTATGATTTTTTTAATTGAAAAAAATCACGATGTTAGAGCTACCGTGTAAATTTCAGATTGCCCACAGTCCCAGAAAAATGAGTTCCCAACATGAATAGCTTTACTGACAATTTCAGTCAAGAAACCAAGGTTGCCTTCCTGAGTAGTGCCTCACCTGAGTAAAAAGCTCATGAAATTTTAAACCTGCACATAGAACAAAATTAAATTTCTGATCTCAATATAATTCACCAACATTTTTGAGGAATATTTAAATGATTCCTTTGTCTCCCAAGATCCCAAGCACAGAAACCCATTCAGCTATTGTTGGACTAGAAAACTCAGGATGACCCAGATGACTATGCATTCATGATGGGGTCTGAGAAGGGGGTGCCTTTGCTCAACTCTGTCAGGTTAAAATTATTCAGACTACTTCTACACAAACAGCACATCTGTAGTGAACATTCCAGTTTTATTTACTGTCAGCAGCCTTGAATGATGATTGCAATAAAAACATATACTCCTGTCTGAAACCAAATAGAAGAGGCTCCTGTTTTTCACTTATCGCTGAAAAATTCTATTTTAGAGAGGAACTGAAAGCTTTTGTTTTTCAAATAGCACATTATAAACATCACTTAGAACATTACCTTATTCATTTTTGTGCAACTAATAGTTTCTTCAAGTTAGTTAGCTGATTGCTAGCAATTAATTAGTAAGGTTAACATTGTTTTTATTGATCAGCCTGACAGCAGTGATTGACAACATTAATATAATTGCTTTATTTCTCAGAAAACCTTACCATGAGAACCAAATAGTAGTAGGAAACAGTTGGGAGGTAAAGAAAAATAGATTATATGCTTTAGATTGGGCCAATTACTTTAACATGCTGCCAGGGCTTTGATAACTGAATTAAGGGCAAAGGCTTTCTACCCTTAGGCAGCTAAGAGCTTGTTTTCTGTCCTTCCCAGTACCTCCATGACACTGAATCTCCACAGGGGACAGAGAAGAAGTTGGTCTATGATCTGACATAGGACCCTCCATTATTCTTTCAATTATAATCACGATGAGCAAATAAAGAAATAGTTTGTGACCAAAGTTAGAAAATTCAAAGTTCAGTGGCTACATTTAACATCTTTTCTTATGAAATAAGAGATCAAAAGGGAAGGGAAGACAAGTTTGCTCCACTTTATACCCCCTCTAAAGTTCTAACACAGTTACATATATTCCCTCCTAGTTGTCATTCAGATATGGGATTAATATTGGTGATGTTACAGAATGATCCTGGACCTGGCTACAATATTATTCCCCTAAGTTATTCTTGTTCAAAGATTACTAGGAAGAGAAGGTAAAACCTGAGGATCAGTTCCATCTGGTGACTGATCCAGAGTTCCAAGGTTTTCCCTGGGGATTTAACAGAAATCCTTCAGTCCTTTGTTTCTTGACCTTCTCCTACAAAAGGACTAGTTCTTTTTTTTCCCCCGAAATGACTAGTTCTTTATTGTACTCGACCTACCCTTCAATATGACTGTGTTAAACCTTTATAATTACTACAGCTGTTGAAAATTTTAAAGATCATTTTTCTTCTCATTTAAATGATTAGGAAAACAAGTATAGGTTTTGTTTGGATATTTGCTCAGGATGTTATAACTATTCTAAAAGTTGTTCAAATACATGTTTCAAACTACTTACAATAAACATAAAATTGTAGATCCCCCTTTCATTAGAATTACCACTTACTGAGAACACTTTTTTTTAAGTTTATTTATTTATTTTGAGAGAGAGAGAGAGAGAGAGAGCATGAGCAGGGAAGGGACAGAGAGAGAGAGAGAGAGAAGGAGAGAGAGAGAATCCCAAGCAGGCTCTGCACTATAAGCTAGAAGCCTGATGAGGGGGTCGAATTCATGAACCATAAGATCATGACCTGAGTCAAAATCAAGAGTCAGACACTTAACCAACTGAGCCACCCACACAATCCAAGGCTGTTACTATTTTAATAGGGATTGCATGAAATCTATGGATTTCTTTGGGTAGTATGGACATTTTAACAATATGTGTTCTTCCAATCCATGGGCATGGACTATCTTTCCATTTGTTTGTATGGTCTTCAGTTTCTTTCATCAGTGTTTTATAGTTGTCAGAGTACAGATCTTTCACCTCGGTTAAGTTTATTTCTAGTTGTTTTTATTATTTTTGGTGAAATTGTAAATGGAATTGTCTTCTTAATTTTCTGCTGCTTCATTATTAGTGTATAGAAATGCAACAGATTTGTGCATATTGATTTTGTATCCTATGACCTTACTGAGTTCATTTATCAGTTCTAGTAGTTTTTTGGTGGAGTCTAGGGTTTTCTATATATAGTATGTCATCTGCAAATAGTGAAATTTTTATACAAGTTTGACTTTTTTAGATTCCACACATAAGTGAGATCATGGAGTATTTGTCTTTCTGTGTCTATTTTTTTCACTTAGCATAATGTTCTCAATATTCGTCCATGTTGTTGCATATGATAGGATTTAATTTTTTAAGGCTGAATAATATTCCTGTGCATGCATGTGTGTGTGCATGTGTGTATCACATTTTCTCCATTCATCTGTCAGTGAACACTTGGGTTGTTTCCACATCTTGGCTATTGTCAGTAATGCTTCAATGAATATGGGCATAAGATATCTCTTCAAGATTCTGATTTCATTTATTTTAGATATATACTCAAGAGTGGGATTGCCGGATTGTATGGTAGTGCTCTTTGTAACTTTCTGAGAAAGCTCCATACTGTTTTCTGTAAGGCTGTACTAATTTACATTCCCACCAGTAGCGTACAGAGGTCTCCTTTTCTCCACGTTATCTTTTGTCTTTTTGGTAGTAGTGATTCTAACAGGTGTGAGATAATATCTACTGTGGTTTTGATATGAATTTCCTTGGTGACTAGTGATGTTGAGCACCTTTTCATATAGCTATTGGCCACTTGTATGTCTTTGTTTGAGAAATGTCTATTCATGTCCTTAGCCCATTTTTTAATCAAGTTGGGTTTTTTGTTTTGTTTTTTGCTATTGAGATGTTTGAGTTATATATTTTGGATATTAACCTCTTATCAGATATATGGTTTGCCAGTAGTTTTTATCATTCTGTGGGTTGCCTTTTCACTAGTTGATTGTTTCCATTGCTATGCAAAAGCTTTTTAGTTTGATACAATCCCACTTGTCTGCTTTGGTTTTGTTGCCCTTGCTTTGGGGGCCACATCTTAAAAATCATTGCCAAGACCAATGACAGATGCTCTTCCTTATGTTTTCTTTTCATAGTTTAATGGCTTCAGGTCTTACATTTAAGTCTTTAATATATGTTGAATTTATTTTTATATGTGGTGTGAAATAAAGGTCCAACTTGATTCCTCTGCATATGGATATCCAATTTTCCAACATCATTTATTAAAGAGACTGTCCTTTCCCTATTGTGTGTTCTTGGCACTTTTGTCAAAGATCAGTTGAGTGTAGATGCCTGAATTTATTTCTGGCCACTCTGTTCTTTTCCATTGGTTTATATGTCTGTTTTTATGCTGGTACCATACAATTTTGATTACTGTAGCTTTGTAACATATTTTGAAACCCGGAAGTGCAGTGCCTCCAGCTTTCTTCTTTTTCCTCAAGATTGCTTTGGCTACTAAAGGTCATTTGTGGTTCCATATGAATTTTTGGATTATTTTTTCTATTTCTGTAAAAAATGCCACTAGTATTTTGATAGAGATTGCATTTACTCTTAATTGCATAGTTGTTAATTAAGCCTTTTGAGCAACAGATTCCTTTGAGTATCTGATGAATTTATACATCTTTACCCCAGAAAAATAACCATATCTATATACTTGGAGTTATATATATCTACATACATATGTATATATAAGTACATATGTATATATATAATATATATATGTGTATATGTTATATATATATATTACTACCACCCCTAATATATTAGCAGGAAGTTGCTTTAATTGCTTTGATATATTTAAATGGATCACGATTTAAGTTTCTCTCTTTGGAAACAAGAGTACTAGTTGGAACTTCTCTTACATATATATGGAACAGTGAAGTCATTGGAGGAAAACCCTATGTTTTTAGTCTCAAGAGTTTGCTTTATCACTGAAGACCTAAAAGGCTCTCTATGTAAATTAAACTAATTTATAAAGAGTCTGAAGATGATGTTGAATATATCATTCATTGTAATTAATTAAGAATTTTTAACCAAAGAAAAGTTCCTCTTGATTGTGAAAAGTTTTAAACTTCAAATGCAAGTTTGTAACTTTTCCTTAGAAAAAGAAATATACCATAGATATACTTTTGATTCAAATTGCTTTTATCCTAATGCACAAATAAGTTTTACATTGTTGTATTTCCATGTTTTTTTTTTTTTTATTGGGCCTTAGTGTATGTAGAAAACTCTTATTGCGATACCTTAACCTAATAAGAAATTTTTTTAAGGTAATGACTGTCACAGAGCCTTTTTCTCCAATTCAGAGTCTTCCCTGATAATTCATCTAGTCTGGATTCTCTGTAATTATGTGGCATTTATATTCTCTCTTCAATGTACTCATATTACTTTTATGTCAATTGCCAGAATTCTTTCGGGCAAAATAAGTTGGGCCTACATTTTCCTTTGCTGTGTCCCTAGTAATTGTTTGAAGAGTACTGTGAAGGCTCTTTTTTAATTCCTCTCACTTTGAGGTGAGCCTTTATAAAGGTGGACATAATGCAGAAAGCAGTGACTTGCGCTGAGAATGACATTGTTTCATAAAAATGTCAGTGATTATTAATTCATAGAAGATTTGTGAGGCAAGTGGAAAGACCTGATAAGCCTCATTTCCTTGACCATATTCATTTTTCACCCTGGAAAATAAATTTTGCTAATCACTGTTTAAAATTGCATTTGCCTTTTACCCATGTTCATTTTAATTAGTTCAAGTTTGTGGGATGTAAAAATGTTTTCCTATTCATCAAGATGTTACTAGAATAATGCTGTCCAGAATCCTAGGCATTCCTGAGAAAACGGGCTTCTTTGTAATATTAAAGAACCCTTCTAAGGGCACTTTCCCAAATATGTGTACCAAAAGTCCAAAAGTATGTAATTCCAAAGAAAATAACTTATTTTTAAGCCTCTCATCCTTGAAAATCCAGGAATTCTAAGGAATAATTACATTAACCTACACTGCACTCTACATTTTCTCAGGTAAACCTCCAAGAACACAGAGTGCTGTTTTAAAAACAGTACTGCACTAACCTGAAAGGCTGTTAAACTGCAAATAATATTTCTTTCCAATACCAAATTCTCACAACTTGCTTTCAAATGCTGGGGATATCCTCTGAGGCTCCTCTGTGCATCCAAAGGTCAAGGAACTGACATTTCAGTATCAGCAACATAACTTCGGAACCTAGGAGAAAGATAAACACAGTGAGTCACTTGTCCAATCTTGAGAAGTAATATGACTCGTGCAATGTGAGACCTCCCAAATGAAAACAACAGATGTTAGTATCTGCTTTGGGTAAGAGATCCTGGCAGGTCATAGCCAGAATCAGAATGAGCATCTTGAACTCCCTTAAAAAAAAAGAGCTATCAGGTTAAGAGGATCTAAATCCAGAAATTATATATACCCACAGAATTCATATCACGAACTCTGAGAATGGACAGAATTAAATGCCAGTCTTTGGAGACATTTTTCTGAATCACAGATATATTTGTGCCAATCAGTGCTGCATTTGACTTTTAAGTGGATTTGAACCAAAAGTGGAAAAGATTTTTTTAATGAAGGCTTTTAAGAGGGTTTACATTTAACTTAATAATAAAACTTTCTCCCAAACCTTGCTGAAGTGGTCATTTAAAATACATATCCATTCAAATACTTCTTTCTAAAACAAGACTTTTTAAACAGGCTCTGATAAATTCTAAGCTTTTCTAGATCAAAGAGTTTAACTAACTCATTTTTCCCTCATAGAACCAGGCAAAATAACTTTTCCAAAGTGGTGCTCAATTCCTATTTGTTGAATAAAGAGTGTTTTAACATATTATTCCCTTGATGAAAAATCCATAAGAGATCCCAAACCCATACTTGTTCTACTCAAGTCAAAACTGTCCTTCAGTATTATTTTCCACTACACTCCCTTACTGTTGTGGGACTTGTTTCTTCATGGAATTCTTGCTACTGTGGTTGTGCTGCCACTTTCTCTTTGTCTTCTCACTCCTTGCCACCATCAAGCCCTGACACTTCTCCTACTGCTTAGCCTACAAAGCTCTCTGTATGATTGTTTCCTCCTTTTGAGTCTGGTAATTCTCATGTATATCCTCTCTAATTACTGAATGTGTGTTAGACTTGAGTTACAGTCAGAGGGTAAGGACCAGGTCTTCTTGGCTCTCTTTCCCCTCAGGTTCCAGACTAGAGTGAAGAATGAGTGTGAATATTCATATGAATGAATATGAATAAGGATATAATGGTATCCTGAAGACTGGCTTAAGAGATTTTCATGAAGCCAGGAAAGCCCAGTTAACTTCAACATTCAGTTCACTTCCATTGACTAATAGATCAAGCTTGGATTTAGGCTCAGTTCATCAGGGATACTCCAGACCCTCTATAAACGGGACAGATATGTAGAATTATTGCTAACTTTCAATAATATATGGCCACAAGCCCATGGAATTCAAGCTTTTGTGTTCATAAAAATTCTACATTAATGCTAATCTCTCTCTCTTTCTCTGATTAAAAATAAATTGTGCCAATCTTTGTATTGCAAGAGTGAGTTCAGATGGATGTGTACAAATATCTTTCAAAAATTATTGGAGAATGTATGCAATTCCTTTCAGAGGATGAGTTTTGCATTGTTGAGATGTCCATATTCTATTTTAAACTGTCTTGTTTGAAGATCTTCCAAAGAACTTAGGAGGAAGAGAGAAGAATTATACAAAGTTTTCCTTTCCTACTGACTCATTGCATTAAAAGCTCCACATAGCAGGAGAGTGAGCCAGTTTCCCTCAAATCCAGAGGTTTCTGACATTACCATTTGCTAAAGGGAGTCAACTAGACAAAATGGATCACCATCCCTACAGGAGGATAAGGGCTGATAATTTATATGCACTGAATAGATAAGAAAGGCAAAGGAAAACCAGAAAGAAAGAGTGAGGGAGAAAAGGAAAAAGAGATAAAAGATACAAATAACATATGTGAACTAGAAACTAGCTCTAAATTGACACTAATATATAACTCTACATGGAGGCTTTGTATCTCTTCAGCTGATACAGAATAGGATCCAGTCCTCACTACAAACCTGCTGTAAACTCAAATTTTCTCAAGTTATTTCAAACCCTGGATTTTAACATACCATTCCCTTGATGAGAAACCCACGAGAGACCCCAACTCCATGCCTATCCTATTCAAGTCAAAACTCTCTTTCAGTTTTCTTTTTCACCACTCTCCCCTACTATTATAGGATTTGTTCACGTATGGAGTTCTTGCCACTGGGATTGTGCTCTCTCTTTCCCATAATTTGTTCCCATTATTTTTTGAACTACTAAGGTGTTCTAAATACTGCTATTTCAGCGAATGAAAGAAAGTCTCTATTCTCATGGGATTTATATTCCAGTGAATGACCAGAATCTAAATATCAGTCAATATAGTAATATTCATTAATTGAGTAATTTCTTGGTGTTAGATGATTGTATGTCATTTCTGAGTTAATCCTCAAAATAACTCTAAGAAGTAGAGATATCACTGTCCTTATTTTTACAGAGACATAAAAAAGCTGAAATTAAGAGAGAGCTAAATAAGTTGTGCAGTGTCACATACCTAATAAAAAGTGGCACTTGGATTTGAACTCAAATTCCCCTGACTGCTAAGCAGGACAGCCCAGACAGACTTTAAATACCAGAGAGCTAGCCTAAGTGATCAAGATCTTATTGCACTTTATACATGTTGTGTGTTATGAAAAATATAAACTAAGAAAGATATAACTTTATATATGAAATTAATTTTATAACATCAGTTTTATTTCATGTAGAGCCATTGGGATAATAAATGACAAGGTATTCGTTTTCATGTTGAACCCTTTAACTATTAAACTAATGCACCTTTGCAGCTTCCTGCAGTGTTCCCAATCGTCTATAAGGATAGCATTTTGCTTGCCTACAAAGTATACTTTTAAAACATTTGTAAACATTTTCAAATGGACAGTATTATAGTGATGGAAAAAGACTGTTCAGTACTCTCTTCCCTCAGAGTTCCCTGCTTTGGCTTCCCTGTTGATTTTTAGCCATCAACTTTCAGAGGTATCTGAGCCTTGGTTCAGGGAACCCACTGACTGTGGCAAATGGAGCTCTCAGCAGTGCTGGGACTTGCTACCAAGCAGGAGGCTGGCAGCTGTAAACACCATCATTTCAGAAGTTTCCAGAAATAAGTGCTGTTCTCCAGAATGCTGGGATTCTTATACATAGACAAGTGCTTAGCTGCCTGAGAAATATTAATGAGAATTTTGCAAGGGAGCGGGGGAGGCCAAACTTCAGGGTCTTTTTAACTCTCAGCTCCCAGGACCCACTTACATTTCCTACAAGCTCTGTGGGGAAATGAAAGACAGAGGGAACCAGACAATAAGACCTGCTGAGGACTTGCAGCATACAGAACATTGTACTACAAACATAAGAAAAACAATATGCATTGTCTCTGCCCCTGAGGATTTTATATTCTAAAGGAGGAAGGGAAAATATTTTGAAATACCCAACTCAGTCAACAAGTCGTACACTTAATTAGAGCCTATGTAACCACTGGAGAAATGTTTAACTACAGCATTGTCCCTCCCTGACAGTTTCTCTCCAGAAGCCACATAATATCATAGGTGAAAGTATGAACTCCATAACCAGACTGCCTGGGTTACAGTCCTTACCCTGCAACTTTCCAGTCGTGTGACCTCAGCTTGGTTGTATAATCTGTTGTACCACAGTTTCCTTATAAGATGGGAATAATAATACTATTTCCCTTGTAGCATTGTTGTATTAAGTGAGTTAATGTATAGAAAGTGCTTGTAACAGTATTTGACTAAGGTTAAGAGCTATAGTAAGTGCTGCTTCTAGCTAGTGTCACATCCTGTTTGTTTTTGTTTTGTTTTTAAATTTTTTTTAATGTTTCTTTTTGAGAGAGAGAGAGAGCGTGCGCGCGCGGGATGGGGGGGAAGAGAGAGAGAGAGAGAGAGAGAGAGAGAGAGAGAGACAGAATCCGAAGCAGGCTCCAGACTCTGAGCTGCCAGCACAGAGCCCGATGTGGGGCTCAAACCCACAAACCATGAGATCATGATCCAAGCTGAAGTTGGACGCTTAACCGACTGAGCCACCCAGGCGCCCCCCCCCCCCCATCCTGTTTGTTTTTAACACAGAGTTGAAGATTGAGTTGTTTCTCTATTCTAATAGTATTAATAATAATTCCTCACCTATAGTGAATGCTTAATGTGAAAATGGGACATGTCCTATCTCATTTAATTCTCATTAACAATTGTCTGAAATAGACACAGTTTGGGGTGTCTGGGTGGCTCAGTTGATTAAACATCTGACTTGGGCTCAGGTCATGATCTCATGGCCTGTGAGTTCAAGCTTTGTGTCAGACCCTGTGCTGACAGCTCGGAGCCTGGAGCCTGCTTTGGATTCTGTGTCTCCCTCTCTCTCTGTACTTCCCCCACTCACTGTCTCTCAAAAATGAATAAACGTTAAAAAAATCATAAACAAATCATAAAATATTCTTTAAAAAAGATACAATTTTAAACTTCATTTGAATACAAAAAAAAACAAGGCCGAGACAAGTTTTAATGACTTCTCAGTCTCCAACCTGACCTTTTGGAACGCATTTTCTATTATGACCTCTTGCTTCCTCCCCTCAACCATGAAAGAATGTCAGGGAGAATATTCTTGTGTTTGATATGGGTGATGATACTGAAAGAAATTTGGTAAGTTGGTAGACAAAGGAATTTAACAGCTCTCTAAATCTTAACAATTAAAAGCGATCAAAGTACAGGTATAGCAGTAGAGTTTTGCTGCCTCTGAATTTCCTTTAAGAATCTGAACCACACGTTGGAAGTCCACTCAGATTATGTTTCCCATTTCTGAATTTCCTTTCACTAATATTTATTATAAGAGGAGAGATTAATTCAAAAGGCAGCATTTCTGAGACCACAGTTACTAGAATTTTACTGAGGTTTTGATCAGAAAAATATGAAGCCTGATGGAGCTTATAGTTGAGGCGAGCAAGAGAGAGAAAAAGGAACCGTGTTCTGGGGACAGACACTCTGGGCTACATTAGAGCAACAGGTGGCCCCTACAATTGATGACTACATCCTCCATGATCAACCCAACCTAGTTTTAAAATATCTAAATTGAGAAAAGAGCTAGTGATGCTCCAGGAGGCATCAAGGTAATGCTGAAGTTTTAGTCAGTCCTTTAGGGAAGAAAAAAAAAGTAATAGGTTTATTAAAATTGCCTGTGTATTATGCTATGAAAACTTGTACAAGGATGCACAGATGGGCTTCAATTTGGACAACTATGTTGCTGCATATTAAAGGCCTTTGATTTTAATATCCAATAATGAATAAAACTACTGGTGGGTGTCCTCCTGAGTCATAATGTAATCAGAGGAGAATGGCTAAGTCTGGCTCTCATTTCTTTTTTCTATTGAATATTTGCTCTCAGCCAGATGCACCTATACTGAGAACACAACAACAAATCATTGTATATGTAGTGAAGGAAACCAGGGGGATTTTGTCAGAAGGGAAATAAGAACTGATTAGAGTCCAGTAAAAATATGGTTTTGAAATTATTGAGTTTTCTAGAAGAGATCAACTCTAGGTATCCATGATCCTCCAAGTAAGCCAAACTTCACTGCAAAAAAAAAAAAACAAAACAAAAAAACAAAACAGTTTATTTAGAACTGCCACCTCCACTCTCTATCAAGGCCCAGCTCCATGCTGATCATAGGTAACTCTAAATGTAGACCTTAGCACTAGGACTTAGCACTACCACCTACCTTCTAAAGTGCTTTATCACTGGCTGCTGATTATCTAGACTGGTGATACCTGAGTTAAGGCTTCTCCTTATGATACTGAAGACACTGTTCCCTGAATTGTGGGCAAGATTTCTATGTGCTCTGTATCCTGTACCTTTCTCACTTGGCAAACTGTATTGTCTTGGTTGATTTGGGTTGAAGCCAAATTCTGCTTCTTTTATATTTCTTCCTGTCCCTAAATAAAACCATTGTGTGGCCCCAATTTTTCACTCTTTCTTCTGTGTGCATTCTTTTCAATGTGGTTTTACAGTTCCTCCCTTTAGATGTGGAGTTTATATCTCTACCCTTTGACTTGACCTGACTGCCAATAAAATGTGAAAGAAGCAAATGTGTAGAATGCCAGCTCTGAGCCTAGTCCCAAGAGGTCGTGGACACTTTGGCCTTTTCTGTTGCTCCTCTGCCTTCATGATAAGAACAAGAACAGGCTAGCCTACTGCAAAATGAGAGACACCACATGGAGCATAGCCAAGTGAACTCAGTTGTCCCACCCAAGGTTCCAAAGAGGGTCTACCCCAAATCAGCAAAATCACTTCGCTGACTCAAAGCTGACATAATTGAGTACCACTGATTAGCAGAACCACCCAGCTATCCTGATAACTCTTGGGGAAGGAGGGAATAATAGTTGTTTTAAGCCACTAAATTTTGGGGTAGTTTGTTACATGGAAATATCTAATATTAATACACCACCATGGCTTATCCCAATTCTGAGTTCTGACATGCAATCTGATGTGCTTGAAGATGAGCTAGTATCTTCAGCTCGTAGCACAATATCTGACACTCCGTGCTTCTCACGGAGTTTATTTATTATTTATTCTCATAAATAATAAATGATATCTTGCATCTCACATCAGTGAACATTTGGATTGCTCTCTAATTTGCAATCAGATCTAAATTTATCTTTCTTATTAATCAATATCCTCTATTTTGAATGGTGTCTTTTTTGTATTCTCAATTTGTTGTCCTCTTGGTTTCTGTTTCATTTTCACTTAGAAATGAATAATAAATTTGAGAGATTAATAACATTTAGTATTTTTTTTGGTAGAGGACTTTAGAAAGTAAAAGGAACCAGGTGAAGAGAAGGACAAATAATCCAAAATCAAATGAGAATGGAAGGTTTGTCTTGATCTTATGAATTTCATGATGAAATTCTGATTCACAAAACAATTATTAGGAGTTTTATTGCATAACAACAAATCCTTATATTTTTGTTGATTTGATTTCAAATAGTTGCTGCCTGTCCTACATTTTATACATTATATTATCTTCTGATTTTTCTTAAAACTTCATTCAGAAGCCCAGGCATTAAAAGTAACTATAAATCTTTTTCATTTGGTGACTAGGTCTCTCTGCTTAGTAGAATTCAGGATATAGCTATATTTTCTCCCATCTCCTAATAATCTGAGATCTTCAACAAAGGAACCACTATTTTTTATGATTTCCAACAGTATTCACTCATACAATGTGCATAGACATTGCTTCCTTGGGCATGAAGTCCTCAGAAGAGAATACTTTACAGATGTGATGAATTTAAGACTGGACATATACCCCCATTTTTTTTTTTTTGTATTCCTTCTCCTCTGGGGTAAAATCCATCAAATCCCAATATTAACTTTATGCAGCAAGGCAATGAGCACTTTTGGATTGCTTGCCCCCTCTCTTCACCAAAAGCAGTAATACAATGTTAGCCTTAGAAAGCTGTTGTGCTTAGTAGAGATGAGGATATTGTTCTCGTGGCATGGCTGAGGACTGGCTGCTTGTTTCCCCTTTCTACAGAGACGAGTGATATTACAAATCAAAATGGGTAGCTCAGAAAGGGAATAAGGAAAAAGAAGTAGCCTATGTTGTTCTTTTAATTACCACATTAGACTACAGCCATTTAAGGTTTGGCACTTGATTGCATTCCTGGTCTCTCGAGGTGCAGGAACATTTCCCATCATGGCCTGGCTGTTGATGCAAAGATGCTGTGAAAGCCTTGTTCTTGTCTCATTCTTTCTCTGCCTCATTAACTTGTTCATTTTAATGATTATATCTTCGTAAAATCTAACATTTTATTATCAAATGCTCCATTCTTAAATTAAGCATTAAAAAATGGAAAGGGAAGGTTGATCATCATACAATGATTCCACTTCATTATTTTGGGGGTGTAGAGGGGGTCATGCATCCCTGTGTCCTTACTATCTATTAATATAACTCCATTTGTCCCTGTATTCAAAACACATTTTTTGAGCTCTTTCAGTTTCCAAGGCCCTGGAGAGAGGCTTTGAGGGAAAGAAAGAGAAACTTTGATCCTTCCTTAGAAGAGCATGTATCTCTTTCCTTAGAAGGGACTAATTTTGAGGAAATCCTGATGAAGAAAGGTAACACACACGAATATAAGGGAAAAAAGACTTAAGGGCCTGGAAGACTGGGAGTAGACACAGGAAAGGAAAATGATATTAGGGCTATTTACCAGGGCTTACCACCAACAATTTGTTAACTCTGTATTTATGCACTTTTCTCTAGATCTATTATATTTGCAATTAAAAATATCAATAAAATGGAAGCATACTGCTAATACTTCTAAAGGAGAGACATGGGGGATAGTTACCAAAAAATGATCAGATTCTCTTAGGAAACTAAGGACAGTTATTTTTATAAAGACAATTAAATTGGTACTTCATTTCAGTATAAATTAGACCCATGGTGAGATTAGAAGATATTCAGGTTTGAATTTATTATTCTCTACCCAAAATGAAAATATGGCCTGTGTATAGGTATCATAAATTAGCTTTATCTTATACCCTTACTCTGAATGTATGTGTCATCCAAGTTAACAGATATTTGACCAATTAAAATATGCTGGTTTGCTTTATATGCTTCCCTATCCTATACAATCAATCTTTTTCATCGAAATCCAGGTCTTTACAATATCCATGAAAATTCAATCTGCATAATTCCAATCTATCTGGATTATTTTTTAAAATATTTATTTAGTTTTGAGAGAGAGAGAGTGCAAGTGGGGGAGAGGCAGAGACAGAAAGAGGGAGACACAGAATCTGAAGCAGGCTTCAGGCTCCAATCTGTCAGCACAGAACCTGATGTGGGGCTCAAACCCAGAAACTGTGAGATAATGACCTGAGCTGAAGTTGGAAACTTAACCAACTGAGCCACCCAGACTCCCCACTATCTAGATTATTTTAAATTTTTTTATTTGTATCAATCATTCACTCTTCCTATGACTATTTTATCAGCACTTATTAAGTTATTCAATAAATATTCAGTACTTACTATGTGCTACACTTTATTGTAGGTGTTGAGGATTATAGCAATAAACAAAATACAAAGTTTCTTGTCTTCATGGAATTTAAATTATAGGATAGGAGACATACAATAGAAAGAAGACAGAAAAGTAGATAGTACATCAGATGACAATGTGAACTGTGGAGATATATAAAGTAAAATAGAGGGGATAGGGAATGTAGAAGCTTCTAGGTCCTGGAACCAGCCTTGTGTTTGGGTAGGAATGACAGTGAGGTCAGTGGCCCTAACAGAGAGAGAGGAAGAAGTAGGAAATGAATGCAAAGGTATGGAGAGGAACCCTGCCCTCTAGGGCCTTGTTGACCATTGAAAGGCTTCAGCTTTTACTCTCCTTAACATGAGAAACCATTGGAAGAATTGAAGTCAAGTTGTAACATACTTGTTTTTTTAATTGATTACTTCATTTTTTAATTTACATCCAAGTTAGTTAGCATATAGTGCAACAATGATTTCAAGAGTAGATTCCTTAATGCCCCTTACCCATTTAGCCAATCCCCCAGCCACAACCCCTCCAGCAACCCTCTGTTTGTTCTCTATATTTAAGAGTCTCTTCTGTTTTGTCCCCCTCCCTGTTTTTATATTATTTTTGTTTCTCTTCCCTTATGTTCATCTGTTTTGTCTCTTAAAGTCCTCATATGAGTGAAGTCATATGATATCTGTCTTTGACTAATTTTGCTTAGCATAATACCCTCTAGTTCCATCCACGTAGTTGCAAATGGCAAGTTTTCATTCTTTTTGATTGCTGAGTAATACTCCATTGTATATATATACCACATCTTCTTTATCCATTCATCCATCGATGGACATTTGGGCTCTTTCCATACTTTGGCTATTGTTGATAGTGCTGCTATAAACATGGGGGTGCATGTGCCCCTTCGAAACAGCACACCTGTATCCCTTGGATAAATACCTAGTAGTGCAATTCCTGGGTTGTAGGGTAGTTCAATTATTAATTTTTTGAGGAGCCTCCATACTGTTTTCCAGAGTGGCTGCACCAGTTTGCATTCCCACCAGCAGTGCAAAAGAGATCCTCTTTCTCTGCATCCTCGCCAACATCTAAGTTGTAACCTGCTTAACCTACATTTTAATTGATTTTAATTTTTTAAAGTTTATTTATTTTGAGAGAAAGAGAGAGAGAGAGAGCATGAGCAGGGAGAGGCAGAGAGAGAAGGAGAGAGAGAGAAAGAATCCCAAGCAAACTCTGCACTGTCAACACAGAGCCCAATTCAGGCTCATTTCATGAAACGTGAGATCATGACCTGACCTGGAATCAAGACCTGACTGAGCTAGCCAGGAACCCGTCGATTTTAAATTTTTAAAAGGTTTCTGTGTTGAGAATAGATTGAAGAGGTCCAATAGTAGAAGTAAATCAGAGCTACTATTGCAGCAAGCTAATCAAAAGTCGACATTGGCTTGGACCAGACTGTAACAGTGGAAATGGCCAGATTCTGAATGTATTTTGGAGGTTGAATCATACATATAACTTGCTGACTGATTGGATATGAGGGACGAGAAAAAGAGAATTCTAAGTGGACTCCATGGTTTGTGGCCTGAGCAACCAGAAGGATGGCGTTGCTTTTTACTGAGATGGAAAAGGCTACAGAAAGCAGGCTTGAGGGTGAGAGCCAGGAGTTGGGTAATGGATGTGTTATATTTGAGATGTCTCACACACATACAAGTAGAGATGGTAAGTATACAGTTGAACAATTGAGTCTGGAGCTTAGGGGGATAATTTCTGGCCAGAAATATAAATCTAAGAGTCATCAGCATTTGGATGGCTTTTAAGTCCAGCAGAAGAACCAGAAGTATATAGGAAACCACTGTAGACAAAGAGAGGATGATATCCCAGGGGAAAACTCTGGAGAATGGAAATGCTGACAGATCCAAGAGTTGAAGAAAAATCAGCAAAAGTGATTAAAAAGGTGTAGTCAGGGTAATTGTAGGAGTTGAGATATGCTGTCTTGTATTTGAGCAGGGTGGCTCACTGTATAAGTATTTTTAGTGAAATATTTCATTAGATTTATTTGAAATAGAATATACAGTGAAAATTATAAAACTTTATGCTTTTTGAATCTTTACTTTTTTTAATGCACTGCAACACCATAGCTAAGGTAGACACCTCTATGTACCCTTCTGCTTCCCTTCCATTATCTATCCCTTCAGAAGTCACCACCACTCCTTTGAAGTTAATGCTTTTAATTATCATGTATATTTTCATATGTAAATATATGTAAATAATTTTTTGTATTATACATGTGTGTATTCTCTAGGAGCCAAGAGCAGGCAGGTGGCCCCAAAATGTACCATTTTGGCATATTGATTTATTTTATTTTATTTTATTTTATTAATTTTGTTTCAAATTTTTTCAGATTTTGTTTCAAATCTAGTTAGTTAACATATAATAACATAATAACATATATGGTAAAATTGGTTTCAGTTATAGAATTTAGAGATTCTTCACTTCTGTGTAACATCCAGCACTCAGGACAACAAGTACCCACCTTAATACCCATCACCCATTTAACCCAATCCTCCACCCACCTCCCTTCCAGCAACCCTCAGTTTGTTCTCTATAGTTAAGAGTGTCTTATGGTATGCTTCCCCGTTTTCCCCTTCCTGTATATTCATCTGGTTTGTTTCTTAAATTCTCTATATAAGTGAATTCATATTGTATTTGTTTTTCTAGGACTTATTTCACTTAGCCTAATACTCTCTAGCTCAATCCACATTGTTGCAAATGGCAAGATTTCATTCTTTTTGATGACTGAGTAATATTCCATCGTGTATATGTCCCATATCTTCTTAATCCACTCATCAGTACATGGACGTTTGGGCTTTTTCCATAATCTGGCTATTGTTGATAATGTTGCTGTAAACATCGGGGTGCATGTGCCCCTTAGAATCACTATTTTTGTATCCTTTAGATAAATACATACTGGAGCAATTGCTGGGTCGTGGGATAGTTAGTTCTATTTTTAACTTTTTGAGGAAACTTCATACTGTTTTCTGGAGTGGCTGCACCAGTTTGTATTCCTACCAACAGTATAAGAGGGTTCCCCTTTCTCCACATCCTCGCCAACATCTGTTGTTTCCTGTGTTGTTAATTTTAGCCATTCAGACAGGTATGAGGTGGTATCTCACTATGGTTTTGATTTGTATTTCCCTGATGATGAGTGATGTTGAGCACTTTTTCATGTGTCTGTTAGCCATCTGGATGTCTTCTTTGGAAAAATGTCTATTCAGGTCTTCTGCTCATTTCTTTACTGGATTGTTTTTGGGGTACTGAGTTTGATAAGTTCTTTATAGATTTGTGATACTAACCTTTTATCTGATAATGTCATTTGCAAATACCTTCTCCCATTCCATAGGCTGCCTTTTAGTTTTGTTGATTGTTTCCTTCACAGAAGCTTTTTATCTTGATGAAGTCCTAATAGTTCATTTTTGATGTTGTTTCCCTTGCCTATTGATTATTTTAAATAAAGGTTACCTAAGAGACAACCTGTGTAAGAAGAACACTAAGGTCTTCCTCTGTTTCCCTAAAAGGCAGGAAATAGATTTCCTTTGTGAAAGGTACCCTCCCTGTACCAGAAGGTAAAGAGCCATCCTGATCACCAGAGATAGAAAATTTAGAACTGAAAGGCTGTATAAACAAACCTGGTTACTTTTTACATTTTTTTAACGTTTATTTACTTTTTGAGAGACAGAGTGTGAGTGGAGGAAGGTCAGAGAGAGAGGGAGTCACAGAATCCAAGCAGGCTCCAGGCTCTGAGCTGTCAGCGCAGAGCCCAATGTGGGGCTCAAACTCACGAACCGTGAGATAATGACCTGAACCGAAGTCAGACAGACACTTAACTGACTGAGACACCTAGGTGCCCCGTAAACTTGGTTACTTTTTACTAATTTACTACCCCAGCCAAGATTCTGTTTAGCATTCCTTACTAGTTGAAGCTCCCAATGTTAAGTTCCTTTTGTCTTGTCAATTCCTCACAGATTTTTTTGTCTCTTTGTATAGAGCATAAATACTACCTGCCTTGGTCACTTCTCTAAGTCTTAATTTTATTATTGAACCTCTTTGTGTACATAACAAAACTTTGATTTCTTTCCTCTTGTTAATGTGTCTCATGTAAATTTAAATCTTAGTCCAGGTGGAAGACCTTGAGAATAGAAGTAGAATTTTTCCTTCCCTTCAATACATACTATATATATTATTTAATATTTGTATATATATATATTATTTACATATAAATATTTATATATAAATAAAATATAATATATTTTCCAAGATTTTAAGCTTTTTTGCACAACTTGTACATTGCCTTCTATAACTCTTGATTTGTGTTTGCTTAGGAGCATATTTTAAAAATATTGTTACATGTAGTTTTAGGTCGTTTTAAAAAATGCTGCACCACATTCCATTGTAAGAAGGTATTGCAGCATATTCTTCTAAACATTTTATGTAGGGCATTTAGGGCTATTTGCAGTTTTTGCTATGTTCAACAATGGTACTGCAAATATTCACATACTGTCTTTTTCTTTAATTTTTTAAAATGTTTATTTTTGAGAGAGAGAGAGTGAGAGAGAGAGAGTGTGTGTGTGAGGGCAGAGAGAGAGGGAGACACAGAACTGGAAGTGGGCTCCAGGCTCCAGGCTGTCAGCACAGAGCCCAACATGGGGCTCAAACTCACGAACTGTGAGATCATGACCTCAGCCAAAGTCAGAGGCTTAGCCAGCTGAACCACCCAGGCACCCCTCACAAACTGTCTTTAATATACCAATGTATGTGGTTTTCTCTAGCATATTAATCCAGAGGTGGAATTGCTGGTCATATAGTATGTGCGTTTTCATCCTATTAATATCACTAAATCCTCTTCAAAGTGATTGTGTCAATTTATACTGCTACTAGCAGTGAATGTAAGATCCCTTTGCTGGACTCCTTGGCAATCCTTAAATCTGATAGGACCTAATGACATCTCGTTGTTTTAATGTTTTTTTGTTTTGTTTAGTTTTTAATTCACCTTTTCAAAAGTTTATTGACCTTATGGGTCTCTTCCTTTGTGAATTGACCTGGTCATATCTTTGCCATGTTGTGATTTTGTTTGTTAATGCTTTACATGTAGGAAAATTCATATTAAATTCTGGTTTTTGTTTTTCTTGAAAAGCAAGATCTGGAAGTAGTCACCAACTTTTCCATAAGGCAAGAGTTGACAAGAAATCTTGAGCTAGAGCCTACAGTGTTTGTTTTACCAGTCTGAAATACTCCAAATCCTATTACAGGTAGTCTGCTTTACTCATGTATTTTATCCATCTGACTCCTAGAAGCATTAGAATTGAGGATCCTGTCCTAGAAACCACCTGAACCAGGTTAGGAATCCAGGACTCACCTGGGTTTCTTTTGACAATATTGTTGTTGTTTTTTTTCTTTTCTCTTAATTTTTTTTTTTTTTTTTATAATTTACATCCAAATTAGTTAGCATATAGTGCAACAATGATTTCAGGAGTGGATTCCTTAGTGCCCCTTACTCGTTTAGCCAATCCCCCTTCCCACAACCCCTCCAGTAATCCTCAGTTTGTTCTCCATATTTATGAGTCTCTTATGTTTTGTCCCCCTCCCTGTTTTTATATTATTTTTGTTTCCCTTCCCTTATGTTCATCTGTTTTGTCTCTTAAATTCCTCATATGAGTGAAGTCATATGATATCTGTCTTTCTCTGACTAATTTTACTTAGCATAATACCCTCCAGTTCCATCCACGTAGTTGCAAATGGCAAGATTTCATTCTTTTTGATTGCTGAGTAATACTCCATTGTATATATATACCACATCTTCTTTATCCATTCATCCATCGATGGACATTTGGGCTCTTTCCATACTTTGGCTATTGTTGATAGTGCTGCTATAAACATGGGGGTGCATGTGTCCCTTGGAAACAGCACACCTGTATCTTGTGGATAGATACCTAGTAGTGCAATTGCTGGGTCGTAGGGTAGTTCTATTTTTAGTTTTCTGAGGAACCTCCATACTGTTTTCCAGAGTGGCTGCACCAGCTTGCATTCCCAGAGGATATTGTTTAACAAGATTAAACACTTGTTTAAGTGACACACAAAAGAATGCTATTCTTAAAAAACAAACCAACAGAAAACCTTAAATTTATTTTATAGACATATCCCTGCTTTAAGTAATTCCAAAACATGAAAGTCCAGACTTAAGAGCAGATTGTGATCATTCTCTCTGTTCTAAATACTTCTATAGGTGGATTTTAAAATTTGCCAAAACTCACTATGGGATTTCTTCTACAAAGCAACCCCATCTAACACACTTACAACATAGATTATTATCCAGCCAACATATACTTACTAACCTATCATTATAGTCCACTTTCTAAAAACACTTACTATATAAAGGGAGTTACATGTACACTTTGTGACAGCATTTTCAGCTGATTAAAAACATAATAATACATTCATTAACACCTGCCTTACTCACAGGTTAGAGTGATGGCAACCCTGGAAAAAATAATAGAAAACTTGGAAATAAGAGGGAGTGAGGCGTTTTGAGTGGTGATTGACAAGTGAGATATTCTGGGGCATTTCTTCACCGATGAGGATCCGGGATGCAAGGCTGATCTGAAGGAAGTGAATTATTTCCCTGGGGCACCATGTCTGCTCTTATGGTAGCTGCTACCACGTGAATATTAATGTCTGTTTCGGGTAGCACAGCCTCAATGACTTCACTCACTTGAGGCATGGATAATGCAGAAAAACAAGGTTATAATACATTATTATTCCCAATGTTCCTTGTACAAACTAAACTTTAAAAGCGAATCTAACTGAACTGATTAATTTTTACTTTGATGTTATGTTGTGATGTTATTTTTACGTAGTATTATATTATCAGAGCAAAGTATGAAAACAAGTCAACCTCCTAAGTTCAAATTGAATACTGTTATCATTTATTTCTTCAACAAATATTTATCAAGCACCTACTATGTGCTAGGAACTAGAAATAAGACCGCCAAAAATCTCTGCTTCGTAGAGCTTATACTGTGGTTGTTCAGCTCATATTTCATATAGCTCTGCCCATGCATGTGTATTCAGATATATCCTCAGCTATGCCTTACCAGTGCATTTCCACTCTTCATGGAAGCTTCATGTTCTGTCTGTCTTCTGTACTATTACTTTTTTGTGAACCAGTCCTAGGTGGTGGCAGAATTTGAGGCTTGACAGAAAGTCAGGGGAAACATTCTCTAAAAGTGGTGCCATTTTAAAAGGTACAGAACAAAAGTGATATAGGCCCATTTCCTATATTACTCCAAATATTTATACTTTATATAGACTTCAGAAAGACATGCTACGTTTACATTTTTAATACACTTTTCCTCTGCTGTGGTGCCTGGGTGGCTCAGTCAGTTAAACTTCCGACTCTTGACTTCGGCTCAGGTCATGATCTCACAGTTTGTGGAATCAAGCTCCATGTTATTGGGATTCTCTGTCCCTCTCTCTGCCCTTCTCCCCTGCTATGCTTGCTCTCTCTCTCTCTGTCTCAAAAGAAGTAAATTAACTTAAATAATACATTTTTTTCTGCTGAGCCAAGGCTGTTGTAGGGCAATAGCTTGATCTTCATCTGATCAACAGTTATACTGAAAGTTAGTAGAAGATGTTAGACAAAGAAATCCAAGAGGGGGAAAAACAGTAGAAGGATGCAGAGGTCAATGAACAAACAGCAAACAATGTAAGCAGTTGAGAAGATTAGGAAGACTAGCCAATGGGATACTGAACTGGTATTGAGTTGAGATGTTAGCAGAATCAAGGTGCCTGTGAGCCTGTAACTAACACAGAAACTTAACCATCTGCTTAATGGAGAAGAGTTTGAGGAAATTGAATTAAAGGGGTACTTAAGGATATTAAAGACGAGTTTGAAAATACCTGAATTTTCTGCTTCCTACAACACATTTGATTTGGTTATCTGAAGTAACATTCCCTGTATAGAATACCTGAAATGCTTGATAAAATGTAAACAGCATCTTTTTAAAAGCATGACTGAGCTTTGGGGAAATTTAGGGAAAATCACTAGAGACCACAGCTGTATGGAGTCATGAATTCAAAAAGATAAATAAGAACTGGAGGAAGTGTTTATTGTGGAGATATCTGAAAATTCCTTTGTGGTTGAGAAGCTAGGATTTTGAAAGTCTGCATGCAGGAGACAGAGTCAAAGGCATAGTCTCTATTGGAGACCAAAATCGTAAAAAAGTGGCACTCTTATTGGAAATCAGTAAGCAAAAAAATGGTAAAGCTAAGGGAAAAACTAACCATATTTACCTCATTTTAGGCTTCAGGTGTAGTAGATGATGGATAGGTAGGTAGGTAGGTAGGTAGGTAAATATAGATAGATAGATTGATAGACAGGTAGATAATGGATAGACAGATAAAAATCTCTCCATGGACAGTGCCCAACCATTTAACTAGAGACAGTCCCCATACAAATTTGGAGCTGGAAACCAGAGTAATTATATCACCAAAATGCCCAAGGTAAATATGTGTTTTAAATGGTTCCAAACTACTTACAAGAATGACAATTAAACTGACATTGTATGGATAATCATAAAACTGGAGAAATAAAAAAAATCTTTGAAGTCTTGAGAGAAAATAATTGTTATCCTGGGATTGAATACCCAGAAAAATAATTGTTTTTATTTGGGATCAGGACAAAATAAAGATGCTTTCAAACTTTAGTAGCAGCAACAAAAACTAAATTTACAAGCCTTCATTAAAATAAATTCTAAAATTATACTTCAGGAAGAAGGAAAATGATCCCTGAAGCAAAGTCTCAAATTCAAGAGAGAATGGTAAACCTGCAGAGAAAACACCATTGACTATTTAAAATAATAATAATAATAATAATAATAATAATAATAATAATGACATCCAATGTGGAGTTAAAAATACTGGGGGGAAACTGACTCTCAAGAAGAACGGGATTAGTGCTATGAGGAAATACATACAAAGACCTAATGATTTAGACAGTGCCATTGGTGGCACATGAAATAAACAGGAGAGTCCAGAAACAGAACAACATGCATGTGAAGCTTGATATTTGTCTTGATAGATCAGTGGAGGGAAGATGGACTGTTTAATTGGTTTTACAGATGGAAAAAAAAAATGAACTAGGACCATGACTCACACCATACACAAAATTCAATTCCAGATGGACCTACATGGGAAAGCAAAATCCTAAAATGTTTATAAGACAGTACAGGAGAATATCTTTATGCCCATGCTTCACAGAAAGATTTCATTAAGACCTTTTAAAAAGCATAAAACATAAAAGAAAAGACTTAAAAATATGTCAAAATTTGTATCTGGAATTGATTATCATCAAAGACCCCATAAGGAGAATAAAAACACAAGCCTCCAACTGGGAGAAACTTATTTGCAAAATGTATAACTGTCAAAGACTAGGATCAGAACATGGGAAAGACTTCTAGAAATCAACCATGAAAAAGTCAAACCAAGAGAAAAGACAAAAGCAGTTCACGGAAGAGGAACCATTAATGGTTCATAAGCAAATTAAAAGATGCTAAATTATATTAATAATCAAGGAGAAGCAAAATAAAGACACAGTAAAATACCATTTCGCCTCCAATAAACAAGGAAAACAGAAAAATATCTCACAATAGCCACTATTGGAAGACACGTGGGGCCACAAGAATACCCTTAAGAGTACCAGAGAGAGTGGAAATCAGCTCACCCTCCTTGGAAACAATTTTGCATTCCTTATTCATGTTTCACAACTCTTTGATGCAGCAGTAACTCTTAGGCATATACTCTATAACATATCCAGTTTGATACCATACTTACACTATAAAATAAAAGTAAAGCAAGAAAACAGTATCTTTGGTAGATTCCATTTCGTAAGGGAGGTGGTGGTTACATAGGGTGTTTTATTATTTGTTTGAAATTTGTACCTACGTGTTATATGTAATCTTTTGGAAGAGATGAAATAAATATCAGAAACCATTTTTGTGTTGTTCATTTTTATCATGCATAACTAAATGAGTTGGTAAACTAATTCTCATTTTATAGTGTCTTCATAGTGTGGATATAATGATTCTAAATCCTATCTTCATATAGTCCTTTGTCAAAGATTGCCTCCTCCGTATAGATAAATCTTGGAATTGGAAAGACACCTGTATCCACTCCACGTCTGCCTGCCTCATTACCTTCTGAGAAATAGATTCATATTCCTACACTCAGCATAACAGATGAAAAACATGCAGTTTTCCTGGGTACTAGTCTCCATACTGAGGTGTTAACACTTTGTCGATTTTACATATACTCAGCCTCACCTCCAGAACACACATACAGCCAGCATGCCAAGGTGTGATCTACTCAAATACAAATAACCTCATAGAACCTGGCACAACTCTCACTTTAGAACCTCAGATACTGCTTCTGGGTCTGGCTTCTTATACCAGACATCTTCTCTTAGGGTGGATTCTTCTATATATAAATCCTCTCCCCACCACCACCATAACCACTGGCCTCTACCAGAAGGTCCCTCAACTTCCAAGTGTTTCAGTCAATGTGCACATCTCCTAGAGAGAGAGGTTCACTGGTTTCCCATACGCAGTCTTTACAGGGTCCTACAGGAATACCCACAACAAAGATAACCCCTTTTTTTGGTTTAGGGAAATAAGTGAAAGCCTAGCTGTTGATTGTTTGTATCAGATTAGAACTTTTCCAACATCTTCAACTTTATTTCAGTTTTGGAATTGGATTGTTTATTAATTCTTCTAATTATTTTATCTTTTCACTTTGATGTCTATCATTTTATAATTCTGAAAGAGTTGTGATACCCATGTCAAGCAGAATTAATCACTACTTACTGGCAGATGGTTGCAGAGAACAGTGAATGGGCAGAAGCTACAAAAAAAATTCCCAAACCTCTTTCCACCTTCTCAAAAATTATTAGTTACACACAAGTTAAAAGCTTTCATTTGAATATGGATGATTCACTGCATCTGTGCCTCTGTAATCCTCTTCACCCTTAAGATTTTCTGTGGTCTGACATCAACATCACTTTGGCTTATAATAACGAGTTAGTCGTGTTGCTTTTCCAATTTATATAAAGACATATTACTTTCTGAATTGATCCCCCTGGACAGTGGTTTCCAGAATTTTTAGCTTACAACCCTGGATTTGTTTGATACAGACTCATAGCTTTCCAAAAAGTGCTGAATGCTACATAAATATTTAAAGAAGATAAAAAGGAGTTTTGAAAATCTGAGGTTGAGTTGTTGTATAGCTAGAAAATATGGTGGAAAAATAACAGACAAAATATATAGGAAAGCACAAGAGTAGCTTGCAGACATGTCCCAAATAGGATGTCACTGTTTTGGTGTAGAATCTTATAAAATGAACATCACTGTGCCCAACATTCTCTCCAGTTTTGATTTACAAAGCCTGCAACCCTAGAGTGACATCCTCTATTCCATGCAGTCTAGTCATGGTTTTATTTGTTATGTTATTCATCAATATCACAGTCCTAATCTGATTCATATTTCAGTAATGAAAGAGAAACTTAGCTATTGTTCTAAACAAAAATGTGTGTCTGCCCTCAGCTATGTTTTCTGTGTTCTTCATAAAATTTTGGATTTTTCACAGTAAAGAGAAATATCAGTTGTAGCATCCTCATTAGGGAGCTGCATCTGTTTATACTAGTTTTTTTTTCAACAAATATAGGAAGTGTATTAAAAATGCAAAATATGATCTCTGTATTTGCCTCTCATAGAAACTGCTAAATGTTATCATCCATAATGCACAAGAGTTGCACTTTTTGCATATTTCCATTTTCTCATTACTTCCTTTCTCAAACAAGGAAAATTAAGTTGGCAAACTGAAATTTATCAAAAGCTTCAGGAGGTGGTTTCTTGGTCTTTGAACCATTGGCTTAATTACCAGCAAATAAATTGGAAAGGGAATGTCTTGGTGAGCGTGATTTATATACACAAACATATATGTAGGTCCAAATTTCTCCCTTTCCCTCAACTAACCTTTATCAAGGTTCACACAATTACCACATTTTCCATCCTACTTCACTTCATGAGTTGATTTGTTTTAGTTGCTATGAATTATTATTATTTTCTTTTTAATTACAAAATGATTCTTTTTTTAAAAGTTTATTTTATTTATTTTTGAGGGAGAGAGAGAGCATGAGTAAGGGGGGGAAGAGATAGAGAGGGAGAGAGAATCTCAAGCAGGCTCCATGCTGTCAGCACAGAGCCCGATGTGGGGCTTGAACTCACAAACCATGAGATCATGACCTGAACTGAAATTGAGGGTCTGGTGCTTAAACAACTGAGCCACCCAGGTGCCCCAAATTACAAAATGATTCTTGTTCTTTTCTTAACATTTGAAAAATATAAGAAACTAAAGAAAAATATTAATATCTTCTGAATAACCAACTTTATAGAGATAATAAAAAGTTTCTGCATAGCAAAGAGAAAAATTAACAAAATGTAAAGGCAACCTATGGAATGAAAGAACACATTTGCAAAGCTTATAGCTATTAAGGGTCAGTATCCTAAATACATAAGGAACTCCTTTAATTCAATAGCAGTCAATCAATCAATCCATCAGTGACCTGATTTAAAAATGGGCAAAAGACTTGAATAGACATTTCTCCAAAAAAGATATACAAATGGCTAACAGGTATTTGAAAAGATGCCCAACATCACTAATCACAGGAAAATGAAAATCAAAACCACAATGAGATATCACCTCATTTCTGTTAGATGGCTATCATTAAAAAAAAAAAAAAGGAAAAGAAAAAGGTAAGTGTTGATGAGGATATGAGAAAAAGCAGAACCCATGTGTACTGTTGGTGGGAAGGTAAATTGGTGTAGCTACTCTGAAAAACAGTGTGGAGGTTCCATGAAAAACTAAAATTAGAACTACCATAGGACCCAGCAATCCCACTTCTGGGTCTCCAAAAGAATTGAAATCAGGATCTCAAAGAGATATCTGCATTCCCTTGTTCATTGTAGCATTATTCACAGTAGCCAAGATGAGGAAACAACCCGAATGTCTGTGAACAAATGAGTAAGTAGATAAAGAAATGTGGTGTATACATACAATGGAATATTATTTAGCCTTTAAAAAGAAGGAAATCCTGCCACTTGGACAACATGGATGAACTAGAGGACATTATGCTAAATGAAATAAACAAGTCATAGAAGGACAAATATTGCGTGATCCCATATATATGAGGTACCTAAAATAGACTGGTAGAAGCATAGAGTAGAATGGTTGTTGCCAGAGGCTGGTGGGTGGGGGAAATGGAGAGAAGAGCCTGTTGCTGTTCAACAGGGTTTCAGTTGTGATTAAGTCATAGACGTTGTGCTTTTATAGTGCTTAATAATACCATATGGCACACTTTAAAATTTGTTGAGAGGGTAGATTTCATGTCAAATGTTCTTACCACAATAAAAATGGGAGAGAAATGGATCTCCCTCTCTCTCTTTCTCTCTCTCTCTCTGTTGGATTTTGTTTTTGCTTTGTTTTGTTTTCAAAACAGAATTTGAGCTCTTTAATACTGCATTACCACTGAATTACCTTGAAATGTAAAGTTGGTACTTTTTGTGAGCTGGCACATTGTTCTTCCTCTTGAATTTTAAAATTTGACTTTGCTGAGGGGAATTTCATTTTCTCTCATCTGAAATTACAAACAGATCTCTCCTGTGCCAGAGTTAAGCATGAAATTAAGGTAATTAAAGATGAGTAAAGCTAAAAGTTCCCTGAGCAAAATCAAAGCAAAGGAAAAAATAAATAAAGACTGTCGTGACTGAGGTAGCATTATTCATAAATCCTCTGGGGGTTGCGCTTTTGCTTTTGTTTTAATTTTTTTCCTGTTTTCTTTTTCAGCATAGGATTAGATCAAAATTTGAGACCAAGAGACTGGTCAGAAAGGATTGTAAGCAGGTGGATTTTTGCATTGGTCTTTTCTTCATTTCTGTAAATGCTTGCTTGTTTCTCTAGCAGATATTTATTATGTGCCCATGGTGTCCCATTCCATAGTATTAAAATGGCAGTGCATCACATTTAGGCAAGGAGTTCACAATTTATGAATACCTAACTTACAACTGTCAATGCCTTCAGCCAAAGACCACCAGGAACCACTTTGTACAAGTTAGATTTATAACTCTATTGCAGTGGGGAAGAACATACAACATGGGAAACCGTGGGGCATCTCAATAAGAGGGAATTAGAAAGAATCTGTTACAGGATTTGGACTTGGATAGAGTGATTTGAGAGAAGGCATAAGGAAAGAGAGTTTGCCCTATACTGGATGCTATTAGAAAAAGAGGGCATTTCTGTTTGGGTGTTTTGTGGATAACACAATAACCACATGTTTTATTTATTTATTTGTCTGTCCTTAGACAAAACTATGAAGTGGTCTTGCTCTGTTTCATTTTATCATTGCCTCAGGGTGACTTCCTCTGAGGTTACAGATTGTTTATGTTCAACAGGAGAATAAAATGACCTGGCTCTGAATGTGAGAGCAGCTTATAAGAACATTAAGTTCTACCTGTGAAAATCAGTTCCAGATGTGAGGGGCTTGTTTTTCTTCCCTTTCTTTCCCTTTCCTCTCTTTGCTTTCTATTCTGGCATGACCAAGAATTCTTCTTTCTGAGGACAGACCCTCCCAGACTCAGTCTATTCCTTCAGCCTGCTTTGCTTACAGCGGCTCACTTTCTACCCTTGCCTCTGCGGTGGCCACTGCCCAGGGACTCCTTTCCTGCCCTGTAGCCAGTGCCTAAACAGGAACAGAATCAAGCCCTTTTCATACTGCCTGGATCAGGTGAAGACACATATGCTGCAAGCATACCTTACTGCAACTTAGAGGGTCCTGGGCATCCCCAGCTCCTCTTTCTCCTTCACTTCTCATAGTTCATCAATCTCAAATCGTCATTCATTCTACAATTTGCTGCCATCCTCTTCCAGTCCATCTCCATTGCCAGTACCTTCGGCCAGGCTACTGTGCAGTTTCATTGACAGTATTAGCCTCCTATCTCCCTGGTGTCACCTTTGACCCTTACAGCCCCTCCCCTGAACTGCTTCCAGAATAATCTTCTACAAAGGGAAATCTGAGAATATTACTGCTTGCCTTTAACTCTCCATGACATTTAAGACAAAGACCAATCTCATTACAAAGCTTGCCGTGATGTAACCTTTGTGTTTCTCTTCAACATGTAGCTTCCTTTTACTTTCAGGACTCTAGTCCATGTGGCAGGGTTTTTTGCTACTCAGATGGGCTCTATAGGCATATTTCCTCCCATGTCTTGACCTTTACACGTGATCTTCCCTCTGCTTAGAACCAGTCCTTCCTCCTTCCCTCCAGGCTCTAATTTACATCTAACTGGCCCTTAAACCCTCAACCTAAGTCTGCCTTATATAAAAAACCCTAGCCCCTTATTGAGTGCTACCATAGCATGTTGCAGTCCCCCTTCATAACACTGTCTCCCTTGATTAGGAGCCCTGCTCAGTGTCTCCTTTGCTCAGAAGACTGTGTATTCCATGAGGATAAGGAATGTATCTGAGTTGTTCATAGCGATATCCCAGTGCCTGGCATGTAGTGAATGCTCATCAAAATATTTACTGACTGTATGAACATATTAATATATTAATTGAATTTGACATACAAATAAAAATGCTATAATAAGTGCTAGGACATTATATATCACTGTTAGTACTAAGGCTTATTTTAAATTTAATAAACAGGATTATATAGGCTGTCCAGGGAAATTGATGAATATGTCAAATATTGTTTCATGGGAAGATGTGTCCAGAATTCTGGACAAAAAAACTCATAAATAACTTTTTGTAACATACCCAATTATAATAGGTGGTCTGTCCACGATTTCTCATGTGTTTTTATATTAAATGCTATTTTATGTTGTACCATTTAATTTCCACATTTGTTGTTTTCTGTCTCTTCGAATAGATCATGGAGACCTTAAAAACAGGGAATATATCTCTCATTTATTTGTTTTTTCCATAAATCCAAACAGTTTTTGACACATATCAGGAGGAGTAAATGTTGTTCTATTAGATCGGATTTCTGCCCTTAATAAATTGGGCATGCTTAATAAGATAATCAGTTTCCATGAAAAGAATAAATGACATCTGCCTCCTCTCTGGTTTTGTGAATTATTGCTCATTCATTACTCATTTGGTCACTCAGTGTTTATAGGACCTTTGCATAGTTGGCTCTATGTTAAGTATTGGTTGTACAATATAAATGAAGAGCAGCTATCTTTGTTGGAGGAGTTCATAAGTAAGTAGATAATAATAAGTGATGTAAATGCTAATGTTATAAGCACAGAAGAAGCATTAACTCTGACTAAGGGAGGATACCGATCTTCAAGTGAGGGAAATGGGTGTATCCAGGCTATTGTTTTCAGCAGCACAAAGGCATAGAGGAGCAGGGGATCAGAGGTAGCATAATTAGTATAGAAGAAATCTGGAAAGGTAGGTTGGATCTGGCCTGGGATTGTGAGCTATGTGAATGAGTTAAGAGCTCATCTTATTGAGTGGTGTGTAGACACTGTAGTGTGCAGCCCAGATCCCCCTTGGAAAACAAATAAAGTAACCCCGGCTGCCAAGAGAAAGCCCTAGTAATCCATTGTTGGCCCCCTGGGGGATTGCCTCAGGTAGAGAAAGCCATCTTGTCAAAGGTCATGCCTCCTTCCCACAGTGGCCCACATTCAATGATTGATTAATATGAGTAGATAAAGCCTATTTCCTTGACCCCAACTCAGGACAACTCAGAAGAATTATCCCCACCTCAGAACTCCTCAGCTGAGGTCCCACTGAGACAGCTCTTCAGTTTCACTTATCCCTGTGCTTAATTCTATTTTTCCTTCCTTTCCATTAGCATTGATCCTAAAATCATTCCTTAACAAAACTCCTGCTTAGCAACGTACTTTCCAAGTCTGCTTACAACAGGTGGTAGTAGGGAGTCACCCAGGGATCTTAAGCAAGAAAGCGATACAATCAAATATATATTTCTTCAACATGAGCTTTCCCACACATACAAAAACTAATTAGGCTTTAAACAAAAATGCACATCAATTAATTTATTTCATCAGGGATTATTCCTGTAGGGCTGAAAAAGCTGGTATGGCAGCTGCAAAAACATGTAGTATTTATATTTTTCAATAAGGCATCATTTTTCTTCATTATTGACATCATATTCATCTTTTTTAGGATATTTTTTAAACATCAGAATTCATTAAACTTTGTCTCAGTGCAAAAGAACCACAAAGTAAAATCTTTATATTCAGAACATTATAATCAGGAAATTATCCTGGCTAAGAAGTAAATGTATATTCCTGACTTTTTGGAACAGCATCCTAGGTATAAAATGAAAAAACAAGAAAATTTTCACAATATGTACATTGATTTTTAAAACTTTTTTACTTTACTATAGGAAAATTAACATTTAAATTCTACAAAATGGGATAGTTTTGTTCCCCGGTCAGATGACTGAAAATTGCATCCTTTTAATTTTGTCTTTAAAATATTCAAGTCTTTTTAAAAAAATGTATATTTTTTAATGTTTATTTTTTGAGGGAGAGAATGAGAGAGAGAGAGAGCATGAGTGGCGGAAGGGCAGAGAGAGAGGGAGACACAGAATCGGGAAGCAGGCTCCAAGCTCTGAGCTGTCAGCATAGAGCCTGATGTGGGGCTCTAACTCAGGAGACAGTGAGATCATGACCTGAGCTTTTTGTCTTCATGTATTATTGGGAGCGCCTCATGTGAGCTCCCATAAATGCAGACACCATGGGGTCAGCTGCCATGTGGGGCTCCTATTTCTTTCCTCTTTTGCTCTGCCTTCCCAAAGTTGAGCACCACTACATTTACTTCTATGGGAGTTTTCCACATCCCGGAAGTACAATAGTCTCCTGCAGGCACCACTGGGGTTCCCTAAGGACTTGAAGAGTGAAAATTCTCTCATTCCAATCTCTTCAGATTGTGCTCAGCCCCAAGTTGGGGTACTGGAGCCCTGAAGTTGACAAAACTCTACATTTAGTTCAAAAACAGGAAAGACTCCCTGTTCTGTGTTAAAACTCTATAATGGTAGAATTTTATAATGGTAGAATTACTACTTCATACATTAGCCTAATGATATAATTATCATTACAGGATATGAGCGGGGACACAGACACTGTGAATGCAGGCCTGCCCTTCCCTTCAGTGACTAAGGCTTTGTCAATCTTTTTATGTCCAATTTCTTCTCTTGAAATGACTTTCCTTCTAGGAGTCCTGTTGGTTCCTTATACGGGTCTACTTCATAGTTGACTCAGTATTTCTGAACTCTCTGGTGGTCACCATTTGGATTGGGGATACTATGAAACAATAAGTGATTATGCAATATCTGCTTTAAGAGATTCTAGAATTTCTCTAATTGCTAACACACCTCAAGATGAGTTGAAGTCATCAAATATTTGTAAATAGCTAAGAGAAGAGAACAGATTGTTGCTATTTCCAGTCTACTCTTTTTTTTCTCTTTCAGAGGACCATAAATTCTAGATTTTTATTAATATATTTTTCAAAGAATAACTGATTCAGTGCTGTTCGAAATTTTGAGAATTGTCTTAATATCTCATGTAAACAAGACAACATTTATATGGATGAGGGAGACTTATTTAAAAGATTACTGAGAAATTCATAAAATACAAGAATCTTTCTTGACAAAACATGATGTGTAAAGCATTAAAAGGGCTCTCATCTTAAAAACTAGAAAGAGGATTTGTGACAGCCAGGCAAAAACCTTTAAAATTGTATTTTAAGAAAAAATGGTAATTTCTCAACAGAAAAAAAAATCCTTATTCATCATTCAATATATCATCATTTAATATGAAAGACAGCAGAATGTGCTTATTAAATGCTGAATAAATTTGCATTTTAGAGTAATTTAATTTTCACTAACATAATTTGGATGGCTCAAGTAAAACATAAAGGTATTTAACTGAACAGATTATTTCAGGTATAGATTTTATAGAAAAAAAATCTATTGTCAGGTACAATAGACATTTTTATTCCTAAGATAAATTTTGAAAACTTTAAAATGATGATCACAAAAATAATATAGTTCCAATATACTGAAATGATTTAATTTCAGTAAGGCTTTCTTTTCTTCCTTTGTAAGCATAAGTTTAACATCTACCTCTAGCACTTTTATTGTTCATAAAACCATTCTATTTCATTCACAATTGTTTTGTCAGACTCTGATGGTTTATTGCAGAGAATTACTCAAGATACTAGGATTTGTTAGAAGCGGGAAAATCATGAAAATGCAATTTGAAAGGACAGCAACACCAAGATTAGCTGTCTGGATTTCCAATTCTCGACATTCGGAGCACTTGATTTTCAGACATATAAGGAAGAAGTCTACAACCTCTCTTTATCACCACTTCCAGCAACTAACAACCCATATTGCAGGAAGTTTGACACAAGTGATTGTTATGATACATGACTTAAACCATGTTTTTCTTTAAAAAAAAAAAAGAAAGAAAGAAAGAAAGAAAGAAAGAAAGAAAGAAAGAAAGAAAGAAAAAAAACTCTGATGTTATCACCTTGTGTTTTCTTGAAGGACTAGGAGTTAAAGGCCTAAGAGAGAAATCAAAGGAGTGGTGATACCTAACAGAAGCTATATTCTTTACAGAAAAAGAGTAGCACTTTAAGAAGTGGTCTTAAAAGAGATCAGAATATCTAAGGATAGAATCATCCTTTAAAAAAAAAATTCACTTGGAACTATACAACCCTATTTGGAACAATTGGACAAATACTGCCATGCCCCAACTGGTTTTTTACAATATATGGAATTTGCCAAGTCCATGATACTTGTAGATTTCTAGACAAGTCTCCATTACACCATACCACTTGAATACAAGGTCAGAAGACAGCTTATTCTTACTTTTAGCACATACAGAAACAGTTATCAATTGTTATCTATCAACAGTAGACCAATGTAAAAAATTATACATACAAGGTTTGTATCTTTCAGAGACCATGTAGTTTAAAATGTGTGAGACTATTAAGTTGTTACTAGGGCACCTGGGTGGCTCAGTCAGTTAAGTGTCCAACTTCAGCTCAGGTCGTGATATCATGGTTTGTGGGTTCGAGCCCTGTGTTGGGCTCTGTGCTGATAGCTCAGAGCCTGGAGCCTGCTTCAGATTCAGCATCTCCCTCTCTCTCTGCCCCTCCCCAGCTTGCACTCTGTCTCTCTGTCTCTCTCTCAAAAATAAATAAAACATTAAAAAAAAAAGTTGCTACTGGGGTGGTGGAGGGTATGTATAGATTTATATATAGGACATATGAAACATATGCATACATTTGCAACATACCTGTCATTTAGCCTGGAGAATTTGAGACTAATTTTAGCATTGTGAACTGTATTGTTTTTGCTTTTTGTCTGCCTGATTTTAACATTAGGTCATGTGTGAAAATTAACTATGATAATATTATAGGTCTCCATGCCATTTTAATTTAGCAACAATATGTCTGAACTTATGAATATTTAGAGGTAAATGAGGCTTCCTCTTTTCTATTTAACTTAAATGTCTCACTCTATCAAAGTCAGCAATTTAATTTATTTTACTATAACAACTGTAATAAAAAAGTAGAAAATTTAAAAAGTAAAAAAATTAAAAAATCTGCCCACATGATATACATGGTCTTTCCTACCTTCTAGTGCTCTTCACCAAAAAATAATAAAGTAAAATAAAATTAAATTAAATCTAACTCAATATTTGTTAGTGTACTTGAAGTATATTTTAAAAATTATTGAAAAAACGACTGTTTTATTGGCTCAATATTCTATAAATACTGCACATTTAAAGTCACCTAGGGGCGCCTGGGTGGCTCAGTCGGTTGAGCGTCCGACTTCGGCTCAGGTCACGATCTCACGGTTCGTGAGTTCGAGCCCCGCGTCAGGCTCTGGGCTGATGGCTCAGAGCCTGGAGCCTGCTTCAGATTCTGTGTCTCCCTCTCTCTCTGCCCCTCCCCCATTCATGCTCTGTCTCTCTCTGTCTCAAAAATAAATAAACATTAAAAAAAAATTTTTTAAAAATAAAGTCACCTGAACACTTGCTAACAAAGCTGAAATGTATCATAAGTATTACTTAAGAATACTTATACTTTATCAGGTATTTTAAAAACTGTTTCCGAACCATTCCATGAACTAGCCGAAAGTTTTCAGAATGCAATAAAACTGCTTGTAATCATTGTCCTTTGAAATGCAAAATATAGAAAATGCTAAACTTGAGTAAATGAGCTGTAACAAATGATTATTATAATTATTTTCAATTTTAATATACAGTTTATAATTATATATTATAAAATGTTTATTATGAAATAATTATTATAAAATGTTAATCTAGCAATAATATTCCAATTTATTTCTAACTTCTAAGGCTATTTTATTCTATGTATCCTGCAACAATACCATATGACAAAATAGTTCTCTTCATAACAAATCCTGTATATTTTTCAGAGATAGGACATACACCATTTCTGTTCTAGTCATGTTGAACATGTAGCATTATGAGAAATATAAAAATTGTCTACATTAAATTTTTTTTAAATGTTTATTGATTTACTTTTGAGCAAGGGAGAGCACACAAGAGGAAGGACAGAGAGAGAGAGGGAGACACAGAATCTGAAGCAGGCTCCAGGCTCTAAGCTGTCAGTGCAGAGCCCGATGTGGGGCTTGAACCCACAAACTGTGAGATCATGACCTGAGCTGAAGTCAGACACTCAATGGACTGAGCCACCCAGGCATCCCTGTCTAACAGTGTTAGTTGACAGTAAATGATAAAAAGAAAATCTTTTCAATGTTTGTTTCATGTTTCCATTGATAAAATACAACTAATATTTTTAACATGCCTGTACTTTTTTGTCAATTGAAAATATTTTTATAAGGGGCACCTGGGTGGCTCAGTCAGTTAAGTGTCTGACTCTTGATTTCAGCTCAGGTCATGATTTTACAGGTTGGTGGGATTGAGCCTGCATCAGGCTCTGTGTTGACAGTGCAGAGCCTGTTTGGGATTCTCTCTCTCTCCTTCTCTCTCTGCTCCTGCCCCACTCTCGCACTCTCCCTCTCTCTCAAAATAAATAAATAAACTTAAAAAGAAAAAGAAAATATTTTTGTAAGAAAATAATACTTTCTTCATATTTCCATACATTTAATTTATTAGTTGTTTAATAATGTTATGTATCCATTTAGGTAATATTGACATTTAAATTTTAACATGTTATAGTTAAATTCATTTAAATCTCTACAACATTTTTTAAAATTTATTTATAGTGAGAGGGGAGAGAGAGAGGGAGAGAGAAGTGGGGCTCAATCCCATGAACCATGAGCTCAAGACCTAAGCTGAGATCAAGAGTCAGATGCTTAACTGACTGAGCCACCCAGGTGCCCCTCTGCAATGTCTTAATGCCATCATTTCTGTGGTCTCCTCTGTTGATACATAGTTTACATAGTTTTGAATTTTATAAGGATACTTTATAAGAAACATGTGCTCAGTTTTGTTCTTGTGGCCAGGTCTACCTTTATAGTTCTCATATTTGCATATAATTCTCACAAGTCATTTTTGAAGGTAGAGAGACAATTTTAACATAATTTATATTAAATGTTTTATGCTTTGTATATGAGCTTAATGTTGGTTTTGAAAATTTTAAACCATTATTTCAATTATTATCTTCAGTATTATGCCTTTGATTCAGTAAGGATCTCTCATTCTTCAGTTGTTAATTCATTGGTCTGATAGGCCAAGCAACTTAATTGTGCATTTCTAAAATAAATAATGAAGTTGAGAATATTTTTTGAGGAAAAATGTACTAATATTTATTAGTAAACTTACTAGTAATTACTGGTATACTGCTATTAATGAACTAGTATGGGTTATATGCAAATGACACAATTCACACATTACGTCTTCTTTCAATAAAATTATATATTTCTGATTACTACAAAGATTAATCTTTTGGTTGCAACAAACCTTAATACACTGTGCCAAGTGATGGCTCATTTCTTCTACCAAATCCCAGCTTTACTGCTGGTGTCCTTGGGTATATTACTTGAGTTCTTTGTGCCTCAGTTTCCTTACATGTAAAATGGAGGTAATAATAGTAACAGTTTGCAAGCTGCTATGAAAATTTGTTTTCTAAAAAAAAAAAAAAAAAAAAGAAAGAAAAAGTTAGGGAGGGAGCCAAACCATAAGAGACTCTTAAAATCTGAGAACAATCTGATGGTTGATGGGGGGTGGGAGGGAGGGGAGGGTGGGTGATGGGTACTGAGGAAGGCACCTGTTGGGATGAGCACTGGGTGTTGTATGGAAACCAGTTTCACAATAAATTTCATATTTAAAAAAATTTGTTTTCTGTTGCTGCCATATCACATTATCACATAACACATTATTCTTTAAAGAATACCCATTTATTATATCTCATGGTTCTGTAGGTCAGAATTCTGGGTGGAGCATGACTCAATGAATCCTTTGCTTAGAGTCTCATAAGGGTGAAATCAGCAATACTGTATTCCTTTCTGGAGGTTCTGGGGATGAATCTGTGTCTGAGCTCATTTAGGTTGTTGGCCAACTTCAGTTCTTTGCAGTAATGGGACTGAGGTCTTCATTTACTTGTTGACTATGAGCCAGGGTTCAGTCTTTGATCCTGAAGGCTATCCCATTTCTTCTCACCTCTCCAGCAATAGTGGGTTGAGTCTCTCTCATGCTTTGAATCTTTCTTGTTTCTGCTGCATCTCTCTGATCTTGAGCCAGAGAAAGTTCTCTGCTTTTCAGGGCTCATTATGATAAAATTGAGTCCATTCTGATAATTTAAGATAATTTCCCTATTTAAGGTCCATAACGTTACTTACCTCTGCAAAGTCCCTTTTGCCATATATGTAACATATTCACATGGTCTGGAATTTAGGATGTGGACATCCTTGGAGGGCGAATATTTGGCCTATAACATAATATTCAAGAAATTAACTCATGGAAAGTGCTTAAAACAATGTTTGATGCAAATGGTTCTTACTTTTAATAATAATTGTAATAACTGAAAATTCATATATACAATGTGCCATGACATCACCTGCACCCAACATTTCGTACAAACCCATTATTAACACTTACTAGTGTGATTGGCTGTGGCTATATTATTAGCCCACAACGTTAAAAAAAATGTTCTGTCTTAATCATTTTTGTGGTGTCAAATTAAAGTGATATTTTAGAATATATTTAAAAGCTAAAGTCAAATTAGGATATATCTTTCTTTTTTTAATTTTTTAAAATTTACTTCCAAATTAGTTAGCATATAGTGCAACAATGATTTCAGGAGTAGATTCCTTAGTGCCCCTTACCCATTTAGCCAATCCCCCCTCCCACAACCCCTCCAGGAACCCTCAGTTTGTTCTCCATATTGAAGAGTCTCTTATGTTTTGTCCCCCTCCCTGTTTTTATATTATTTTTGTTTCCCTTCCCTTATATTCATCTGTTTTGTCTCTTAAAGTCCTCATGTGAGTGAAGTCATTTGTCTTTCTCTGACTTACTAATTTCACTTAGCATAATACCCCCCAGTTCCATCCACGTAGTTGCAAATGGCAAGATTTCATTCTTTTTGATTGCTGACTAATACTCCATTGTATGTATATACCACATCTTCTTTATCCATTCATCCATCGATGGGCATTTGGGCTCTTTCCATACTTTGGCTATTGTTGATAGTGCTGCTGTAAACATGGGGATGCATGTGTCCCTTGGAAACAGCACACCTGTATCCCATGGATAAATGCCTAGTAGTGCAATTGTGGGTCGTAGGGTAGTTCTATTTTTAGTTTTTTGAGGAACCTCCATACTGTTTTCCAGAGTGGCTGCACCAGTTTGCATTCCCACCAACAATGCAAAAGAGATAGGATATATCTTTCAGTTGTGAATTATCACTTTATACGAAAAATTTTGTATTTAACACAGGAGAATAATTCAATCTGAATATTCATCAGATTTTGGGCTATTGCTATCCACTGTTACTTTAAGAAGTTAACAGCAACCAGGCAAGCTTATCAATGAATTAAAATTAAAAAAAAAAAACTATCTGTTTAGAGCACCAGCTCGATCAAAAACTCAAACACAGACGTATTTTCAGTCTACAGCAGTTTTCAATTACAGGAAAGTCATCCCAATGCTCTGAAGTAGTCCTCTATTAATATTACAAATAATTTAAAAATTACAAAATAAAACTTAAAATATAGGGGCGCCTAGGTGGCTCAGTTGGTTAAGTGTCCAATTCTTGTTTTTGGTTCAGGTCATGATTTCAAGGGTACATAAGTTGGAATCCTGCCTTGGGCAGAATCTGCTTAGGATTCTCTCTCTCTCCCTCTCTCTCTGCCCCTCCCCTGCTCGTGCATGCACACTCACTTTTCTCTCTCTCAAAATAAATAAACTTCAAAAAAAAGAAAAAGATATATCATAGGGAATTAGAAGATCCCTAATAACACATAGAGTCCAGCTGGAGAAATATTTAGGCCCGAACTAAGTTTTCTTGTAGAAATATAACATGTTCTAATTACTTATGTGAATCCTTTTTTCTTGAAGAAGGAAACCACTTTTTTTACATTTTGAAATTCTTCATTCTACAGAGACCTGCAGTATAAAGTTGGTTAAGTTAAATTTAACATGTTGCTTAATAAACATAGCAAAGTGATGAATGGATAAGGAAATTGTGGTTTATATATACAATGGAATACTACTTGGCAATGAGGAAGAATGAAATATGGCCTTTTGTAGCAACGTGGATGGAACTGGAGAGTATTATGCTAAGTGAAATAAGTCATACAGAGAAAGACGGATACCATACGTTTTCACTCTTATGTGGATCCCGAGAAACTTAACAGAAGACCATGGAGGAGGGGAAGGGAAAAAAAAAAAGAGAGGGAGGGAGCCAAACCATAAGAGACTCTTAAAAACTGAGAATAAACTGAGGGTTGATGGGGGGTGGGAGGGAGGGGAAAGTGGGTGATGGGCATTTAGGAGGGCACCTGTAGGGATGAGCACTGGGTGTTGTATGGAAACAAATTTGACAATAAATTTCATATTAAAAAAAAAAGAAAATTAGCCAGGCTTCAATATCCATAAATATGTGAGGGTTTTCATTTGGCTTACATATGAAGTATGATTAGTTCTTCAGTTTCACAGAGTAAAAATCAAAATGAAATAAACAGGGAAAGTTTCTAAGGTACTATTTTTCTCCAGTTTCATAAGAAGGTTAAACTCTGTGTATCTAGAGTGTTATATATTTTCCAGATGCTTTTCAAGCTCTTAATTTTCTGTTTATTGCTGTTAAGGGCCTGTTATTACTTTGATGCAGCAGATTAACAGACCAAAACTCAATTTAACATGTTAAAAGCTAGTGGCAGAGCAAGTAGACAAAACAAAACAAAAAAAATATACCCGCAAAAAGTCCTCATGACCAATATGGTCCTCACAGACTTTTATTTATTTATTTATTTTTTATTTTTATTTTTTTTCAATATATGAAGTTTATTGTCAAATTGGTTTCCATACAAAACCCAGTGCTCATCCCAGAAGGTGCCCTCCTTAATACCCATCACCCACCCTCCCCTCCCTCCCACCCCCATCAACCCTCATTTTGTTATGCTAAGTGAAATAAGCCATACAGAGAAAGACAGATACCATATGGTTTCACTCTTATGTGGATCCTGAGAAACTTAACAGAAACTCACAGACTTTTAGATGAACATCTTTCAAATCCTGTAAATAACAGGATGGCTGATAAATAAGCATATACTTAGCATTGTTAACTACAATGACAAACTGATTTGTTCTGAGAATAACCTCTAGAGGAAGACTTCCTGGGTTCTGACTATGAAATCTATATTAAATGGAAAAGTTAAAATAGAAAAATGAAACTTCAGTAAATGATGGGTTGAGGGAGAACTAAAGAGGAAATATTAAAAAAGAGAAATGAACAAAAAACCAAAACCAAAACTGTTCAGAACATGCCCCTGGAGCCATTTATAATTCCTTGGTATAACTCAGTATTTAAATTACTTGTTTCTTAATTATCTGGGCTGCAACTTATCACCTAGTCTTTAGGAGAACACAGGCTACACAAAAACAAAATAGTGATCGGTGGAAATTAGTTCCATGACATACAATTGATTGCTTATAAAACAAGGAGGATTTAGTGTTATCGCATCGTGGAAAAGTGTTTGTTTTCTTCCACAGATGTGCCCATTAGTTAGGAGCATAACATATGGCTGGAGGGTAATTAAGAAGCTGGTGCCTCAAATATGAATAAATAAAACTGGAGGGTGCAACCATGTTACATCCCTCAGTCCCTGCTGATCTTTGTAACAGAACTTTGACCCATGAGTAGTCGTTCTGTTTAGTGACATATAATGACTTGGGGAACTTCAAGGAAAAAGTAAGTTTAGGGAAGAGAGAAGAGGAAATCCAGAGTGCAGTTTGCACTTGCTAAGTTTAAGGTGTCTATTAGGCCTTTGTGTATACCGATCCAATAGACAAATACTCTAATCAAACTCATGGAAAAGGTTAGGTGGGAGATATAGATTTTGGGGGGGGGGAAGCATATAAATGATATCTAAAGTCATTGGAAAAGACTGAGATCCCTCTGGCAATAAGTATAGAAAAAATACAATTGAAAATAAAAGACAGTTCTCTAGCATTAGATGTCAGGAAGAAGAGTAAAATGAAACAAGGAGACTGATAAGAAGCAGCAAATAAGAAAAAAGAACAATGCCTTGCAACAATAGTTCAGAGGCATTCCAAGAAGGTGGCAGAGAGGAATAATGCCAAATGACAGTGAGAGGCCAAGTTAAATGAAGACTGAGAATGGACCTAAGTGTTTGGTCACATGTAAGTCATTGGTGAATTGAAAAGAACAGTTTTAGTGGGTTGATGGGGACTGGACTGGGATAAGAGTGTGTTAGATAGCCATAAAGAGGAGCAGAGAAATGTGGTAGCAGCTCAAGAGGATCTCCTGTTAAGGGGTAGAATTGTATTTTTTTTTTTTTTTATTGGAGATGTTACAACATTTGTGTATATTGAATTGGGAAGAAAAGTTAATGAAGAAGAGAAGGGTAATCATTGGAAGAGCAGAGTTCTAGAGCAGGTGAAAATGGTATTTGTGAAAGGATTAATCCTAAATAAAAGCCAGAGAGTTCATTGCCCATTACAAGAAAGCAGTTATTGCTAATGACAAGAACAAGAAGACAAAAAGGTCTTGATCACTAGGGTGGGTGACTAAGGCTGAGTGGAGGACGAGATCATCGGAAATGGGAATGTGTAGAAACAGGGTGGGGAGTAAGCTAATGGATGAATCATGTTGGTATAATCCACTCTTTACAGGCAATAATTATTAGAAGTCCCCATGGAGTGTTTAAATATACCCATGAATAAGAACAGAGTGCCTCTTGCCTCTGATCATAGCTACTGTGAACTCTTCTGATGATGGCTACAGATGATCCCCAAAGTAGGAGTGATAGGACAGTTCTTCAGGCTGCTTCAGGACAGGAAAGGAAAAGGCTTTCCTTTCTGCTGTGTTAAGTGTTGGGCCTGAAGGTGCTGTTCTCACTTAAAATCATAAAATGTTTTCTCTCTGGGGGTTATTACACTAGAGGAAGGGTTTGGTCCAGGTGCTTTGATTATGTTCCCTCTCCAGTTTCAGACCTTGTCACTGCATACTGCTCATTGTTTCAGACTCTTCTTACAAAAATTTCCTCTTTGGGACCCAGTTATGGAAACGATTTATGTTTTTCCTACTGAAATAGTCCCCAACCCTATGAAAACTAGTCACTGCAAATATATAGTGGGTGATACCTGAAAGCTATATCTAAATATCAATTGCAGCCCTGCCCATTATATGAGACAATACAAATACTAGAAAATATGCAGGTCTTAGAATATAATAGTAGAGCCCAATGATCAACACTGGAAGATGCTCTCATGCAATTTCACAGAGCACTGCTCGGTGTGAAGATTTCGGCTTGCATAGCCTTGATTTTAAAAGTATCCTCTTACATACAGGAAAGGTCTCCTGCCTGACCAAGAGCCCAGTTTTGATGGGAAGTACAGTACATGGAATTGTGAGAAAAATGGGAAAGCACTGTGGCCAATAGATAACCTCCTGAATAATGAATGAGTGGTAGGTGCTACAACTCGATCAATCTCCCATACAATAAGGCTGAATCCATGCGACTGCGCTTCAGGGGACAGCCAACATGAGAAGGAAAGCAGGAGTTACTGAGAGGAAGGCAGTTTGTTCAGGTCTCCTAAAGATTACTTGTCTCACTCTGAGCTGGATTGCAGGGACAAAGACTGATAATACATGACCTTGACTCATTGTTAGTATTGCTGATAAGTCTCCTAAGGCAACTGATTAGAGGTCAAGAAGGAGAAGATAAACACATTAGCAACTGATCTGAAGTTAGAAATAGCATAATTTATAGATATTGAAATGTATAATGGATATTGGGATGATTTTCAATATAATCCTCCATAATGAAATTAGAAATCATATAAAACTGAAGTCACAGATTAAAAGGTCAGAATTAACTAATTTCTTTTTCCTTTTTGAGGCAATAATCTTAGGCTTTTATAGTTCATGAAGACACCAAAATCTAGGTATACATTTCAATGAATCTCAATTTATGAGACATTTTGCCTTAAGGGGACAAAATGTACCTGTAAGAAAAAAGTGTATCTTTTTTCTTTTCCTTTCAATGGGAAAAATTCAGCTAGCTCGAGAAAGAGAAGATTCAAAAGTCTACGCTGGTTCTGTAATTCACATTGTGACATTTAACTGTCAGCTATTATTTCTAAACTATTAACTTTTATGAAAGCTATTTAGACAATGATGTCAATGGTTAATAATTTTGTGGTTTCAAAAATATCAGTGGATAAAGGACATAATTCTCAGGGCAGTTTTTAAAAAATTCTGAACCCTTCCTTCCTTCCTTCCCCCCCCCCCCCCCCGTCTCTCTCTCTTGTTTTTTTGAGGACAAATTTGGGGCAATAGTTTTGGCACCATCATTTTTTCTTTTACATAGAAGCATCCTTTTCTTTTCTCAATACTAAATACCTTCAAGGATTGATGATGCCCTGAGAGCATCGTAAGATTTTCAAACTTCGGGTTAGAATGGTTCCTGCAGGTGAACAGTAGGTGTTCAAGAACCAGTTTCTGAAAGAGTTCTAGTAGCTGGAACAAGTGCTTTCTCCCAATTGAGAGTTGATAGTAACGCAAGTATTAAAAAGGAAAAAGCCAACGGCAAAATCGACACAAAATATTCCTCTTATTGCATTATTTTTTTGGCTCTGCAGTTCCTTTCACAGTTTCTGCTTATAATGCTGTGAACAGTTCCAACATTCCTGAGCCAAGCCAGTTATTAATTCCTTGAGAAAATTAAATTGTTTTTAATAAAAAAAAGCAAAAATTTTTCTAAGTCTTGTTAGTAGAGTTACTTGAATTTCACCAAACTAATCTAACAATATAAACTCAGGGATTTTTTAAAGGTATTAACTATGGGTACTTTTAAGGATACTTGGGGATTTTATGAACCATAAAAAGAAGTTGTTATACTCTAACATTTTTAATTCATTTTTCAAATATTAGTCCATGAAGGCATTTCATTTCTCTGATATGATTTTTCCCTAAGGCAAAATATATATATATATTTGTTTATGTAAAGGATCAATAGAAAAGTGCTTCTCAGAAAGAAAATCATTAAATTCTCCTCCCCAGAGATAGATAGAGCTCTCCTCAATAAGGCATGAAGTAGTTTTACTTCTTATTAATAACTCCAGATAAATGATTCTTATTTTTGAATGTGCCTGTATCTCCAGGTGTAAGTCAAAATGCTCCCATTCCTGTTGGCAACTCTCAAAGCACAAAATGGAGCCTGGGTTTCTGTGCACCTTCACAGGGAAGCCTTAGGTTATTCACTCAGGAGAGCTAATTCCTCTGACTGTGATGGTAAAACAAGCCCAGATTTCCAGGAGGAGAGTCCTAGACCATCTCTAACACTTTCAGCACAGAGGGAATTTCAAAGCATTGCCAAATAGCATTCAGAAGATGGCCAGGAGTAAACAATCCTCATAAAAAATAAGGTCTGGTAGAGGCTGAGTGAATGGTCTCTGTTTAGCCAGGGCATCATTTTCTGTTCCTTATATCAATCTTTAATAATAACTAAAAAAAAATCAAAGAAATATCACCTATAACTCATATGGCAACTCTAAGTCTTCAAAAATATTTGTACTGATACCATCCTGATGTGATCCTCAGAACATAGCAATAAGATATTTTGTAAGTGGGATCGTGTTATACAGAATAATTAAGTGACTGTTCTAAAATCACATGGAAATTGAGTGTCCAGGTGCCATTCAGGTTTCATAATTCCGAACATCAGGCTCTGTGTATAGTTCAGGACTGCCCTTTTGCAAGGAAAGAATTTAGAATTCTCGTCTCTGCCCCCATGACAGAGACATTTGGAAAACACAGACTCACTAATTATCTACATCCTAAAGCAAAATTTGAGTTAATTGTCACCATTTATTTTCATGGAGGAATTTAGTCAAGTAATTATGAAAATTATTTCAAAGAACAAAATCTGTTGGCAATGATAGACTCTAATGAGCAAATATTAAGCTGCTACATTAGTTCTCCAAAATTAGTGCCCTTTCTATTTCTTCCTTAAATATAACAGTTTCTTTGAGAAGAATTAGATATTATTAGTCCTTGACATCAAAAGCCATGGGGAAATAATTACATAAAGTTGAATGAATATCTTAACTTTGTTGTGTGGCAGGCCATGGCCACGTTTCTTCATGAAAAGCCCTGAAGTAGACGCAAATGGAAAAACACCTGGACCCAATAGGCACCGAGAAGGAAGTGTATAATTGAGGTTGAAGATGGCCAGCTGTCCACAGAACCAATTTCCTTTTTCTCTGTGCTAGTCACAAAGGCTGCAGGTACCCACGTGACTTAATTCTACTTGATAGAATCTGGAAACAAGTGATGAATGCCAATTTCAGGCCTGGCTCATAAAACCCTTTTTCCCTCCAAGCCCTTTCCCCATTTGCCAGCCTGATGAAACAAGCATAATGGCCTTAGAAGCCACAAAATGGGATAAACCCAAAGCCCTGAATCACCACATGAACAAGAGCTATTTACCAATTAGGAAGACCGATTTTGGAAGTTATGTAAAAACTAAACTTCTATCGTATTTGAACTATTTCACAGTTGGAGTTTATTTGTGAGAGCAGGTAGAATTTCTTTATCTAATGTGTGCAACGCCCAGCATATGCACAGAAAGGACAACTTTGCATTAGAATGTTAGCAAAAGTTCAAGACTTGTAATGTGGACAGCTTGAGCACCAGTAACAGAATTATTGTTTTACATGGAATCATAATCACATGGGAATTAGTGTGACCCTTTCAGGAGTGAGGCTTAAATTCCAGTGTAGCCCTCTATTTTGGTCCCCTCAAACTAAGAATATACCTTTTCCTTGAGCAGGGCATTCACCTGAATCACTACCACCCCGGGTACAGCCTCATGAGGAATGAAAGGAGGATGGTGAGGCCATCATCACTCAGATGTATCCATGTTGATGCTCTTCTCATGTCCCTTTGGTACTTGATAAAGCTTATGAGTAGGACTACTTAGTGTTGGTGATTTCTGCCATCAAAAAACTGAGCCCCAGCCTTCTTTGATCATTTATATGAGCAACCACTATATATACAAAGCAGAATATATTGTATGGAAATCAAAAAGCAGCTTTATTTTCATTCACATTGAACTTTTAAAAGTATACTGTGAGGGCTCCTTTGTCCTCTGCCCCTGAATGAAATTTAGGGAATGTCTGAATATTACCATATAAAATATAGGCTCAGTTCAATAATTACTATGGCCAATCCACCATTGAGATTAAAAATTTTAAGATTCGTGTTTGGTCTGCTTCATTCTTCTGCAGGATAGCTCTCTACAGTGGGAGAGTGGAACATTTCTTTCCCTTCCCTTTCCTTGTACTTAAAACTAGTTACAGGTATTTAGACTTAGAGGAATAAAAGGTTTGTTGATATTATTATGTGGAATATAATATCTGATATTAAATAACCCAAAGGTATAAACTTAATGTAACAAAAGTGAAAATGTCTACAAATAGAGGAAAATTAAATTTTTTCCTGTTAATAGTTATAATCATATCTTTACCACTGCTCATTAGAAACTGTCGAATATAGCCAAATAATAATTTTAAATTCCAGGCCTTAAATCTTAATTCCATTCAGAACACTGGTGTTTGACTTTAGGAAAAAAAATAATATATTTTCTTACTGAATTATAATTCAGTGTGAGAATGTGTTACCTCAGGCAACCATATGAGATACTATTAAAAATGCAATTTATTCTACTACATAAAAATAACTAAAAATGCTCCAAATCACAGAAGTGATGTAAGCAATGAACTGAAACATATTTCAAATCCATTAAATTTCAGAGTATGTTCATCCTACTTCTACACAGAAAGTAGCACTCAAGAAAGTCAGTATTGTTTATTGAAATCTAAATTTCATTATAAGAAGAAAACATTTTGATAAATGTTTCTAATTGTTGAAGATGGGTAGGAGTGCATGGAGATTCATTATATGTTCTCTCACTTGTTTTGTGTGTTTGAAAATTTACATAATAAAAATTTTTGTTGTGATATTTAAAAAACAAAAAGATATTTATACTTGAGCCAATTTATGTACTTGAGCTACTGGTAGGATATCAGTGTGGCTCTTTCTCTGGAAGTCAGTTTACACATTGATCCTTTGTGCCAATCCAAATTGAAATGGCCATTCATGTTTCAGCAGCTTGGCAATATATACCCACGTATATAACCACGTATAACCAGAATCCTGAGCTTTATGTTAACCACTCCCTTGTTTCTTGGTAATTTTACCATATATAGATGCATCCCTAAATGACATGTGGCTTGGTTTTGTCTACTTCTGAATTTTATGTAAATGAATAATATATGTATACTTTGTTGACTTGTTTCTTTCATGTAAAAAGACATTTGAGAGCATCACCCAATGTTGATGTGCTCAATTGAAGTTCCTTAATTTTTGTTGCGATTCTTTAGTATGAATATATGACCAATTTATTATTGTTGCTTTTTCACTAAAGATCTGCTTTTGATGAACTTTGAGGATGTGTTCATTTTCTAGTTATTACAAACAATGCCACCTTATTAATTGCATGGATATGAATTAACCTAGGATTAATGTAAGTAGAATTGCTGGGTCAGTGGGTATAGGTTCACGTTTTTTAGGTAGGATCAAACTGGTTTCCAAAATTTTTGTGCCAGTACCCATTAGCATGTAGAAAGTTCCTATGGCTTTGCAGCCTTACTGATACTTTCATTTTTTACCATACCAGGCATAATTTCTCTTGTAAATGAAGCAGTACCTATGATGATAAATAAGCACCAGGAAAAGAGAAAAAGTGATGCAATCTGAACCCAAGTTTATTACGAGCCTCACGAGTTTCACATGTTTTCCAGACTTTTGCCAATAATAATCTTTAAAAATAAAAGTGAAGAGTACCTGCTGGGTATCACAAAACAATTACTTCTCAAGTAAGTCAGAAATAACTGCTTGGAAAAGCTACAGTTAAGAGAAGACTTTTTAAATGAATACAAATTAATATTGACTTTTAGGATTTATTACTTATATTAGATCTCTTCCATTTGCCCATTTTAGACTAACTTCCCCCTGCTCCCTCTCGTGGGAGGTTGACCTGTTTGGGACCCATTGCCTTCTGGCTTCTCATTGGATTTAGCCAATGGAGAACTCCAACAGAAAACAGGAAGGAAAAGGCTTTCTGTCATGGGGCCTGGTCAATATGCCAGAGGGTTCAGCTCCTCTCAAGGCATCATCTCCAGAAGACCTCCAACTACTCCCTCTACCCTGTCCTTCTTCCTTCTCTTCCTTCCATAATGGCTGACCCTGATAACATTCTCTAATGAATTGTCAGCATGCTAATCTCTACCTCAGCGACTGTTTACCAGAGAACCTAACCTATGAAAAAGATAGACTCTTTTGTTTTTCGAGATTGATGAGACAATAAGGAATGGCTCATAAAATTGTAAATTTCCTTATGTTGTTAGGTGATTTATAATTTGGGTGCTCAAAGCTCCATTAAAAATGTTAATGGTGATTTTACTGAAAAGGTCAATAACTCCTGTGCCCTCTTGAATAAATAAATGAATTTCTTAATTTTTTTCCTTAAAGTTTATTTATTTTTGAGTGAGAGAGAGAGAGAGAGAGAGAGAGACAGACAGACAGACAGACTGTGAGTGGGGGAGGGGCAGAGAGAGAGAGGGAGACACAGAATCTGAAGTAGGCTCCAGACTCTGAGCTGTCAGCAGAGTCGGATGCAGGGCTCGAACCATGAGATCATGACCTGAGCCATTGTCGGATACTTAGCTGACTGAGCCACCCAGGCACCCCATTGAATTTCTAACATAACAAACAAAAACAGAAAAATTGAGGAACAAATAGGATCTTTTTAAAAATATGTTTGTTAATTTGTTTTGAGAGACACAGAGAGAGAGCAAGAGCAGGAGGAGGGCAGAGAGAGAGAGAGGAAGAGAGAGAATCCCAAGCAGGCTCTGCGCTATCAGCACAGAGCCCAGTATGGGGCTTTATTTCACAAACTGCGTGATCATGACCTGAGCCAAAAGCAAGATCAGATGCTCAGCGCCCCGATATTCTGAATGTGCATTTTATCACCCTCTTTCTTTTTCTTATATTTTCTTGTTCTCATTCTCTCTTTTCCTCTACTCCCTCCCTCTCCCTCTCAGTCTCCTCTCTGTCTCCTTCACTCCCTCCATTACCTCTCCTTCATGTTCTATCTTTCTGTCTCTCTGATCCTTCCTGTCTTTTTTTCTGTAAGCATGTATCTTGCATTTCAGAGATTTATGTTTCATTATGTTTCTTCTTTTACATTTTTTGAAAGGAGTCTTAGCATTTACCACAATCATTTTGATTGAAGTCATTTTATGCCCCTGTTTAGTAAATTCTAAAAATAATTATTTTCTTTATGTTGTGGTGACAGCAATTTTGTTAGCTTTCTGTCCCCTGAGATAGTTAATATTATCCCCCAACCACCTTAGTTGACCTTACAAATCCCAGGAAGAAGTTTTATAAATGCCAAAGTTGCTTATTTATGGAATACTGATTTGAACCTAGGTATGGTAGGTACTTATCTAACATGATTGCAACCAGTAGTTGTTCATTTAATCGGAAAGCCAGTTTGAAATGAGTAGGCATACAAGTAATACATACATACATCTTAAACATTTTAACTTTAAAAATACAATTATATGTTCATTTGCCCATCTTTTCAGCAGAGCTAAGGTCTTTTTATGAAGCATGGATCAGATGAGTTTCACATCATATTTCTTTCCCAAACCAGTAATGTATCATCCTCAAATTTTAGTTTCATTTTCTTTAATGTGGAGCAAAAGACTTAAAGATACTTGTGAAGCAACCTTAAAGAAAACTTCCCCTATACACACCCCATCTTTGACAGTGTTCTTATCCACACTTAATATGGCAAGAACTATATAAACAATTCACTTTCATAGAATATTTCCAAAGTATGCAACTTATATTCCACAGGAACCAGAAGTCTTCAAACTTGTGTTTCACTGGTTTGTTTATACTAATTAAGTGTCATAATTTCAGTGTCACATTTGGCACTAATGGCACAGGTTGGTAACAATCACAGCTTACTCTTAGTGAGTGTACAACTCACTGTGAAGGAGCAGATCTGTGCGGGCTGCCAGAGAGTGGCCTAGTGTCCGTGAGCACCTCATATGCTGTGGACACCAACTCGTATGATTTACAAAAGGAATGGAGAGTTGCAGTTAAGTTGGTTAATTCAAAGATGGTTAAAAAAAACTTCTGTATTTCCAAACCCAAAGGTTTAACTGAATTATTCTCAGGTTTATCTGTGTTCTCTGAAAATTAATTAATTTACTTTTCTAAAATGTTACTTAATTTTTATCCAGTGCCCCATCCCCACCATACTGGCCAGAAATACCTACTGTATCTAAAATATTATGGAAGAATCCTGTTCTAAGAATCCTGTTCACCATATTATGTATTTTCATAGAATGAATACTTAGGGAATTAGCCAAAGTGTGTGTGTGTGTGTTTGTGTGTGTGTGTGTGTGTGTGTTATATTAGTGGGGCCAAACTCCAGGGATATTTCAATCATAATATATTTTTTTAAATCTCTGAATCCTTTTAAGAACTGTTAGTGTTTCCTGGTTTGACATTCTTCTCAGGGATTAGGGATGAATTTACAAACTAGTTGAAGTCAATTTAGGATTATTTTATCACTAAATACAATTTTATGTACCATGGTCAAGTACCATCATTTTAGGAAAAGGACCTTTATTTCCTCAAAAAATTAGGATGAATAACAGCCTAGGCAAGATTAAATACTAATAAAAATCTTTGACTTGGAATTAAAAATAAAATATTTTAAGTAAGTTTTTGAGGTATGAATATTAATTTTTTTCTGAAAGTACAGCTATACAGTAGGAGAAAGCAAAGGCAGAGAGAGGTAAGCACCACCTCAATATTTAGCACATTTCCCTTTCCTCAGTTTCCAAGTTGTTCCAAGAAATGGATGAGGTTAAGGCAGAGCTTTCTGAGAATCCCAAGAAGAGAGAGATGAGTTGCAATGCCTCTAAATGCATGACTCTCAAACAGGTCAAACTGACAAGCCACAGTAAAAATAACACCCTTTTCCACAATACAATTCGTAAAAAATCTCTGGATAACACACATGTATTATGTGAAATTACACATTGCTAAAAGAGATAACTAAGCCTGTGAAAGTACAGAAGCTCTGTCTAAAGAATTCTTGTGTGTCTGTTGGCTATCTCAGTAGTTTCATCTGCCACCACAAAGGGAGCATTTTAGTGAGCTGAAAGGGAAGACTCAAAAGGCCCATCTTTGACTGTGGATAGCACTTCTTCTCCTAAAGACTAAAGAATGACCTGGCTTTTGGAAGAATGTTCTCACAGTGAGGGGGCACTCATGGACCTCTGCCATAGGTGAAAGAGAGGTTGAGACCATCTCATGACTCAGGTTTTACCCCATTGCTTCCAGTCTTGAAAAAACATCCATGGGAGACCGCACCCAGTACGTTTATGAAATCTCATAAGTCCTAGTAAATTATACCAGATGCATTTGAAGAATTATTGATTTTAATTTCTTACTTCTTATTTCTTTAATGTATGGTACATATTTTGAAATTGTCTCAAAGTTCTAGCAGGGCATTTGAGCCCTTAGCCAGGGCTCTGTTACTCCAGCCCATGAAAAGGACCCCATATTGTGAGAAATACACATATCCTCCTTTTAATACTCACTCAAACTGATTCTTCAAAAAAAAAAGTGTTATTTTTTTTAAATGCTTACAAGAGGAAAAAGAGATATATTGGCAGGAAGTAAGCAATACAATAGTCTTTCAAGACCTGTAGTATTTATATGATAACTAAACATACCAATCCCAAATCAGTAAATCCATTGTAATAGATACAAATATATTTACACAGATATGAAGATAACAAGCTGGCTATATGAAATTGGGAATGTGCCTGAACAAATAGATTCATAGAAGACAAAACTATATAATCAAAGGTTAGGACTAACAATGTTCAGACATCTTTTTGAAAATGTATCTTAGCATGTTTATTCAATTTCACATTGATTTCCAAAATTTTTCAGGATCAGCCTTCAAGAAACCTATATTTGGCACATAATTTCAGTTCTCCTCATAATTGCTAGGAGTCAGGCTTATATAATAGTAATAGCTCTAAAATGACAGGCCTAATTCCAGATCTATTGATTACTAACTAGCTCCTTTCATCTTGAACGAGCCTATTAGACACTGCTACGGTTCCTTCCATTTGTGAAATAAACAATAATAGTTCCTATCTGTAAAGTTAGAATCAAATAAAATCTACAAATCTATTTGAAAGTGAATTATAGGTACAGATATATATTGCACAAAAGCCATTTGTTAAGGTGAGGATTAAAAGTTAAAGCCATCTCAAGTCAGGATGTAATACAGCCAGGATCCTGACTCTATGAGTATATCACCCATCACTATTTCCTTTTCTCCGCATCTCTCCTAATAAAACAGATCTCACCTCCTGGCTTCTTCCATAGCTTCTTTGGTAATCACTATATTTCAAATCTTTTTAGTGACACATTGACATGTCCTTCCCCTAAAATGCTTCTCAGAGACATCCTCATTGATCCTTTAAGTCTTCTTGCACTCTATAGACTCATTCCTGCCTGCTGTCTGACACTGATGCCTCCATATTGATAAGTATGAGGACAAGAACAGCTTCCATGAATTAAAAAAAAATGGCGGGGCTTTCTTTTAAACTGTTTTAATATTGAGAAAAGTTATTGTGATGTTTTTGAACCAGTACAATTTTACCTAAGTATAATAGGGCATCTAGATTTGTAAACATATTTTTTTTTGAACAGGGTAAAGGGCTTATAACAGTGCAGGCTGAGTTCTTTCTTAAATCTTAAGCAATAAATCATCCATGATGATTTATGGTAAGAACCTTAACTAGCGCAGTGACCACAGGAAGAAAGGGAGATTATGACAGGATCAAAAGTCCTATGGAAAATGGAATCAATAGTACTGATTGTAAAAGTGTTTATTGAGGGAGGGAAAAGCCAGATATTTTCTAGGTAAATAATTTAATAAATGGTAGCACTGTTAACCCCAGTACAGAATACCCATTCCTAAGCATTCAAACTAGCAAAGCATAGACTTTCTTGGGTATGCCATTCTATGTGGAACCTCTGTGCATTTGTATAAACTGGGCCTTTTTCACTAAATGTCTTTTTTTCCCCCTTGTCAACCTAGAATTCTCTTTCGAAGTCATATGAAAAGTGTTCATCTCTTCTGGGAAACTGTCTTTGAGCCATCAGGCAGCTACAGGCTCCCTTCTCTTACTTCTTGATCTACTTCTGATACTTCTGTTAGAATACCTACATTTTATACTCTAATTATTTATAAGTCCATCTCCTGGACCTCAAGGACAAGGCTGTGTTTTATTCATCTGAATGTCCCTAGGGCAGCAACCAATACTGGAAATGTGATATAGATTCTACAGATGTTTACTGAAAACATACCAAAACATTGCTTTGGTATGAATGTGGAGATGTTAATTACACATTGAAAATATGGATCAGGAATACAGAGATGGCAGAAAGATATGGATGCAGGGTTGGTTTAGATCACTTAGAAAAACTGTGTACCCGAGTAGGGAAAGAAAAAGAATGGACAAAGGTAAAGGAGCCAGGAAATGAGAGCAAAAGCAGTCCCCAAACCCCAGGTGGAGAATCAGGAAAGAATAGTTTTATAGAAACTAAGAGAGGATGATAGTCCAGATGGAGGAAATTGTTACAGGTGTCAAGCAAAGCTGCTTCCTTCTGTATCAAATGTGGAATATAACACCTGATACAGAATTATGTTGAGGACTAAATGGAATATGTGACAGTGCTTAAAACAATGCTAGGGACAAATTGGTGACAATAATTATTTCAAAATCAAATACAATGAAAATTGAGGTGAGAAAACCAGTCTGGCAATTAGGAAGTCGATGGAGGTGACCACTGTGGGAACAGCATCATTAGAAAGGAAGGGACAGAAGCTGAATTTCTGTGGAGTAAAAGCAATGAAAATGGGGTGAGAGAATAGAAAGCAAAAAGATACTTTCCATTTAAGAACTATACTGATGAAGGAGAGAGGAGTGTGAAGTTGGTGGCCTCAGGAGGAGGCAGACTTTTGGAAAAAATGTTTGGTTGTAGGACATGAGAATTTTGAGCATGTACATAGCAGAGGAGAAGGACCCAATAAAGAGGGAGAGATATTAGCCCAAAGAAGGACAGAAAAGAGGGTTCGAGATGGCTGTACATTTAATGGAAAATTAAGGAAAATAATGAGAACCCTCTCTTTCCCATGCAATGGGAGATTAGGTTTCCTGATAACAGTGAGGGTGGTGGGTGGTTTTGGGGTATAAGAGAAGTCATAAATAGGTGAAGTGGTCATTATGAGAATGGGAAAAGAAACCGTTGAAGGGTAAGTAAAAAAATTATTAAACTGCATTAATGTCTGTCATTTCCTGTCTGCTGCTTTGGTCTTGCCCATGTGACCACAAGTATTGCCTGCCCCCATGGGATTAGCCCTTCATCACTGAGAATCCCTTTATCTTGTTTGAGGAAGGGGATGAGTCCATAGATGATCTCTTATTGACCAGTTTCTTGCCCTCCCTCCACAAAGGGGGAGACCCCCTAAGCACTGAGAGCTGATCCATGCTGCCCACTGGACTGAAACAGGCAGGTGAATTTCCAAACTGTCAAGCCGAACTAAGGCTAGCATTACCAGGATTCAAAGCATGGGACACTTTTTTAAAGGTCTTTTTCAGTAAAATGGTATAAATTGATCCTAGTGTCTTGAATATGAAGCTTCTAGCTTCCCAAAGATGATGCAAAGAATCGGACTCAAGCCTTCACAAAATCATTTCTAACTTTAATTACAGGAAAGTAATTTTCATGTGCTTTGCTGTCACTAAGTCATTTCAGTTTTCAGCAAAAGCTCTGCCATAGGAGTCAAGGGTCCTCAGCTCTTCTGTCTCCTTTCTATAATAACTTCCTTATGGTCCCACTACCCACCCCTCCCAATCAGCTTCAGTCAGGAGCCCTTACAGAAGAGGCTTTAGTCTAATCTTTTTATTTTTTTACTCGTTTTTACAGGTTTTCAATAACAATAGTATGCAACTGATCAGTTGTTCAGGAAATTGTTAAGGATGGATGAATGAAATAAGATAGGCCCATAGGGAGAATATGAGTTGCAAGGAGTAACTTCTCTATTCGATGTCCAAAAGGTCAAAAGCTCTTTCTCACATGCATCTAGACTTTGGTTCACTGCCACAAGCCTAGAAGCTCAGCCTGCTTTTCTCTCCTTTAGCTGAGGCCAACAGCCATTCTATCCCTTGGGTATCTAGGCCCTCTAATATAACTGGATATAGAACTGGTCACATTCTTCTCAGCTCTTCCCACTTAAATCCCTTCTACCCACACTCTTCATCTTTTCTTTGTTCCCATTATAGACAAAACCCTTGTATTCTTGTATTTAAGGGTGGAACTACTTAACATTAAGAGAAAAGATCAATATAACAAGTGGGTACATTATAAATGTTAAGGTAACTCAAGTTCTTATAGTAAAAGTATCCCCTACTCAGGGGTGAGGTGGTAACTGGAAGCCTTTGGGTTTCAGCTCTCTGCTTTGATTCTCCCAAGGCTATATGGATGCCTAAGGTCACCCAGCTAACAGGCAGAGCCGGGCCTTTATCTCAGGACTGTGAGGCTCCAAGGCCCATACTGTGCCCATATTGTGAGGCTCCAAGCTCCAATAGTTATGCTACCATGGTTCGAGCAGAGCTTAAAATTTGCCACACTATATTATTACCTTCATTTACCTGCCAGGTACTACCTATATCCACCTGACAAGTATTATTCTTGAGGATGGAAAAATTACCATAACTTTCGTGTCTTTCTTCCCCAGTATTACTTATAAACATGGTTGATAGGAGTTCAACTGGTGTGATGTGGGTCTCCTAAGCACCCTCACATAAATGTGCCTTCTGGCTTTCCAAGATGAATAGGTCTTTCATTGTCAGAGCAGTTCAGCATTATACTAGAAAAACACAGCGTATCCCCAGGGGCCCTCACATTCCCTTGGTCCGACTAAGTGACCCATCTCTAAGAAAATGCACAAGTGGGCAGGGGTGGGGACAAGTTGACAGATGTTCTAACTGCCCCACAGTACCCAGAAGAACACTGGTTTGGCTTTACATATTAGTTTTCTAATTGCTACTGTAAGTTATTACACAAGTGTGTAGTTTAAAACAGTCCAGACTTACTATCTTGAAGTTCTTAGAAGTCCAACACAACTCTCATTGGGCTAAAATTACGATTTGGCAAGGAAGAGTTTGTTTTTGGCGGCTCTGGGAAAGATTCTGTTTCCTTGCCTTTTCCAGCCTCTAAAGACTGCCCCCATTCCTTGGCTAATGGCCCCTTCCTCCAGCTTCAAAGACAGCAGGGCTGCATCTTTAAATCTCTCTCTGACTCTGACTGTTCTGCTTCGGTCCTCCATTTTCAAGAAAATTTTGATCACATTTGACCTACCTGGATAATCCAGGATAATCTTACTATTTAAGGCCAGCTGATTAGCAAACTGTATTCTATCTACAACCTTAATTCCCCTTTGCTATATACGCTAAAATATTTACAGGTTCTGAGAAGTACGACAAATATCTTTGGAGGCCTACCACAGTGTTTTAGGAATCATACATGAAGAGTAAGGTCCACCATTCCTGGAAGGCCAAAGACAAAATCAGGCAGTACATAAGGGAGCATTCTTGAAACAGAAGCTTGAAAACAGAGCATCTCATCAATTTTCCTTTCCCCTCCCCTTTCCCTCCTCTCCTCTCCCATATAGGATTCTATAAGGTAGTATTCCAGCTGAGAGTATACTTACAGCACATGGAAGTCCAGAGAAGAAAAGAGGTGATTCACTTGGAGATGTGCAGAGTTGTGAATTACCTAGTTGAAACCAGGGTAGATAATTTGGAGGGATCATCTTTCTCATATGTAAACTGGAGTTGCTGCCTGCCTCTCAGGTCTGCATGAGGATCCAGTGAGATAAATGCAGTGCACCTTGGAACATTGTCGTATCACAATCTGGACGCCTCATGAGTCAAAGGATGTTACTGGTATCAGATCTAAAAAAAAAAAAAAAAAAAAAAAAAAAGAAGAAAGAAAGAAGGAAGGAAAGAAAGAAAGAAAGAAAGAAAGAAAAAAGATTTTTGCTTCGCCACAGTTTTCCAGAAATTTAGTTCTGAAAAGGAGATAGCAGGATTTAAATTACTGATTCATAAGCACTGAATTATAAAAGTTATTAATTGGCGACGATGTTGACCCTGGTCTTATTGATTAGCACATCTTTATTGTATTCAAGTGGATTAAAAAAAAAGTTTTCTCTGTACACTTTAGAAAAGTCCCATGGCAAAGGAAATTTGGATAATTTTTAGGAAAGGCTGCATATTGTGAAAATAGGTATTTATCATAATTCTTACTGGCAAGCAACTAAAATTAAATCATGCAGAGTTAGTAATGATGTTAAAACCCATAATATTCCTCAATTATTATAATAATATCTTACCTTTAGCAAGTATGCTGTTTCAAAGCACTTCAGTTTATATTAGTTCATTTTTAATGTGTGCATAGTTCCTGCCCTAACCTCATTTCCAGTTGGCCCATAAATTGATTTATTTATGCTACTTGGGGATTAATCAACTGTTCCAACTGTTTTTGAATTTACCTAAATAAGTAGGGCTTTCTTGATACAATTAGTCTAGATATTGTGAAGTAATATGGGATTTAGCATGACAAATGCATATTTTCCTCAGAAATATCAGACTTTTGATAGTATAGTTGGATCATTTTTAGCCTCCCTCCCCAGCCATTAGCATTTACATTATATGCATAATAGCACACTATGCTGCAGCTTCTAATGACATAAAAGTTCCACACAGTATCTGTTCTCACAGATTTAGGACTTTTGAAGACAGAATAAGAATTTGCTACTATATTGCCCAAATCCCCTTGCTAAGATAGAATCAGTCCTCAAACAGGAACTTCATATGTAGTGAGCCAGAAAGGATAGTCAATTGTTCTGAACCAGCTTACCACTGACTGTGGCCACCTCTCCTAGTGTGTACCTAATGGAATGGACTTCTCTTTGGGAATCACAGGTCATCATCAGAGCTGATCTGGGTCCTTATGACAACCTGTACCATGTGCTCAGCTTTTGTTTCCTAACCCAAGAATGGTTAGTGTGATGATGCAACTCTCTTGCTCTACATCCCAAATGTTCTACCCATATTCACAAAATAGATATGTGGAACCTTTGGTACAAGCAGTTTTCCTGTAGGATTAGCACTCTAGGCTGGAGGTGAGGAGAGGAATTGGGATAGGGATGTAGGGTTAAGGCTGCATGGTTCCTATTGGATTGAGCTGTACCAGTGAGAGGGGTGTTTTAAATCCATTTTGTCAAAAATTGCTCACTTTATGCTTAGGATTAAAACTGAAAATCGATTCTCTCCACTGTATGGGACATGGGTGCAATGCCATTAGACACTTCCATGGAAGGAGTGTCTCAGAATGCTTCTGTCTAATAGCTTCACACCCAGTGTTACAAGGTTGAAGGCTAGAAAATGGTGTTCATTACAGTGTAAAGCATTTATTTTTTAATGTTTATTCATTTATTTTTATTTTGAGAGAGAGTGTGCAAGCAGAGGAGGGATATACAGAGAGGGAGAGAGAGAATCCCAAGCAGCCTTTATACTGTCAGCGCAGAGCCCCATGTGCACCTTGAACTCCCAGACCATGAGATCATGACCTGAGCCGAAGTCAAGAATCGGACACTTAGCTGACTGAGCCACCCAGGCGCCCTATGATGTAAAGCATTTAAATAATCACGTAAAATAACCTTTGCAAAATGAATATTAGGCTTGTTAGCAAACTATACTGCTTACCCCAAAAATTATCTTCATTTTTAAAATTCTGAATATCCTGTCATCCAAGAGACATTTAGACTACTAGATAATGTTGATAATTTCATTTCCTGCCTTGTTGCAATGACTGAATTGTTACAAGTACTGTGTGTCCAAGTTATGAACACATGTAGACACATGGATACACACACATGCATGTGCAAACAGATACAGTTTCTTGTGATAGCTTTTCCCTCAGCCATAAGTTTGTCATATGGAGAAAAATATCCAATCTTACATAAAAATAGGATGCATAGGTAATTATTTTCAGATTTTCTTACCAGTTCCTGGCATAATTTTTTTCAAACAGTCTAAATGATTACAGCTAAAATACATTTATTTTTAACATAACTGTTTGCTTCTAGACAGTTCAGATTGAATCATTAACGATCTTTTCCCCTATTCTCCCCTATTTAAACTTACCTGATAATGGAATGTCATTTTGTTGTCTTGTTTTTTAAAAGTTTTAATAATAACACAGGAAGGTGAGAATCCTGTTGTGAAGAGTTTCAGCAAAACATCTCAGGTCAATAAGCTGATATATCTTTTCCCAGGACCTAATTTGAAAACTTGTAACAAACAGGGAAAGTAGGCCTGAGAGACACATATGAGTCACCAGCATCAGCTAGCAACCCTTGACTGGACCAAGAACGTGACTCCAGTTTCTGTTGTCCAGACCTGCCCCACACTCAGTGCTGCTGCACTCTGCCCTTTTGTTTCTGGTGAAATGTAGGAGGCTTCCTGTCCAAACCACATGTGGCTGTAGTTCCCTAATCTCTATAGTAACAATGAAAAAGAAAAGAAAGCCAATTGACTCCACTATAGTTAACCAGGATGTTAGAAATTCTTCTGTGCTGATTAATCATCTTTCTGCTGTTGAACCTTCCTGCCTTTAATTTAAGAGATCCTGTTTGCGTTACCCTGTAAGCAAGATTTCAGACAGTGACGTCTTTTGCAATGAGCCAAAAAAAAAAAAAAAAAAAATGAGGTGGGACCCAAGGCGCTCATGTGAAAGTTTACTCTTTATCAGTGTAAATTTGGAGTGATGATATTTTGCCAAATTCCCTACTGATGATAGGCAATTTGAGAAAAGCATTTGTTTCATCAAAATACTATTACATACAGGATCTTTTTACAATAAACTTAAAAAAAAACTAAGTCTAAGTTTGTTGAATAAAATACTGTTTGAAGTTGATGGAATTTCATCTGGAGACTGATCATCATTTTGCTACATGGAGACTTTTTTGGTAACAGCTTAATTCACATACCATAATTCACCAATAATTCACATACCATACAATTCACTCATTTAAAGCAGACGATTCAATGGTTTTAGCATATTTAGAATTGTGCAACCATCACCACAGTCAATTTTAGAACATTTTCATCATCCAAAGAGAAACTTGCATTTTCTATAGCTGTCGCTCTCACAATTGCCTCACAACATCCCCAACCCCAGTCCTGAGTCCTTGCCAACCAGAACCTTCTATCAGTCTCTATAAATTTTCCTGTTTTGGACACTGTATAGAAAGGAATAATACAATATTTGGTCTTTTGTGACTGTCTTCTTTCATCATAATATTTTCAAAGTTCATCCATGTTGTAGCATGTATTGATTGATATTTCATTTCTTTTTATGGCCAAATAAAATTCCATTGTATGGATGTGCTACATTTTGTTTACTCATTTGTTAGTTGATGGACATTTGGTTTGTTTCCACCTTTTGACTACTAAAAATAATGACTGCTGTGAACATTCTTGTACACTATTTTCTGTGGACATGTTTTTATTTCTCCTGGATATATAACTAGGAGTGGAATTGCTGAATCATGTGAATTTTTGTTTAATTTTTTGAGGAATTGCTGGAATGTTTTTCAAAGTGACTATAGCATTGTACATTACATAGAGAATTAATTTATTGGAATCTGACCTTGCAGGTAGTTGCTGCTTCAGTGTTCTGAATTGATACTCAGTCTAACACATCTAAGGCTATTTTTCTAGTCATGTCAACTATCAAAACACCAATGAAATCAGAAGAATAAGGCGGAAAATAAGCCACGAAGGGTCAAAACCAATACCAAGTGGTCCACCCACTAAAATCCCTGTCTATCTCTAGGAAAACCCCATAAGCTCTCACTAGTAGTCAATTTACTCTTTGTGCTATAACAGTTTCTGATTTTCTGAACCCTCGAAGATTAGAAGAAGGAAATTAGAAAATTGGTGAGAGTTTCTGGAGACCAGATTATTGATGGCAATAAGAAAAGACAGTCAAATGCCTCATATTGAGAAAAGAAACTGAACACAAAGCCATAAAAGAAAGCATAAGTCCTCTAAAGACTGAGAACTATCTAGTTTCAGGGGATAAGTCCCTGCATACTTCTAATTACTCTGAGATGTCACTGTGTTGTTTCATAGTGCAGTTATTGATACTTAAATGTATACTCTTCAGTAATCAAAATAAGATACAATCATATTAAGAAAAGTGTGGAAGTTTTCAATACAGTTTGAAGGATACATCCAAAATGCTGCAGTTTTTGAAAATTCACCTTTTAAAATCCTCAAGGCTGGATATATCCTACTTAATGATCATATCCTACTTAATGTGATGTCATAGAAGAGCCTAATAGGGGACGACTGAGAACTGGTTGCAGGTTTGTAGGTTTGTGAACTTGAGCACATAATAGTAATGTTGGGTCTTACTTTCGTCATACATGAAATGCTGGATCTGAAATGGATAATATACAGAGCTTTTTAAAAAATTTTTATTCTCTTCTATCTCTTCCTGTCAACCCTCCATAAAGAGCTAGGCATAATTTCCCAGAAGAAAATAAGAGAATAAAATACTTTGAGAACTTAGAATCTTTGTGAACTCATAGACTAGAAACAGTCAATCAGGAAGCATTAAATATCTACGAAGTGTCAAGCTTTGTGATAGGATCTTGAGACAGAAAGATGAATGAATGAAGCCTAGTTCTTTCCCTCAAAGGTATGCAAACCATTTCTCACGTACAGATCATTACAAATGACAGAAGTTATACAGAGGTAATAATGCTAACAGATCTCATTTACTGATAACTTATGTACCAGGAATTGTGCTAAGTGGTTTATACACTTTCATAATTTAATTCTCATAACTCTGGGAGGTAGACACTATTATTATTCTCAGGCACAGAGAGGTCAAGTATGTTGTCAAAGACCAAAGAGGTAATGGTTGTTCTGATTCTAGAGGGAACATGATAGGAAGAGAGCAATTCTATTTGGGGAGGGCTTAGAATTTCAGTTTATTTAGTTCTTTCTTTTCCTAAGCCCTTCTGGCAGCACTATGCTGGAAGTATAGGATAAGGATGTATTCTACTATTGTGTAAAAGTTCAGCTGAGGTAATAAAAAATACCTTAGCTGTTTGAAGCAAAAAAATTAATATAGTAAATTAGAAAATAATTAATAGAGGGAATGAAGTATTTATAAAATTGTTACAGGAGTTGCAGAAGCTGGCTCTAGGCTGAGCCTCCAAGAATAACTCCTAGAACCACACAGGAGAGCTGGCCTGCCAAGAAAATTATGACCTTTGGGAGGGAATTCAAGAGCCAACTCCCAATTCCAGAATCACTCTTGCTTTTGCTGTGATCTGGGTCCAAGAGCCTACCGCTGCCACTAATGGCTCCAGAGTCATGCATCTCTTGCTAAATCTGCACCCACAAAATGAGTGTCTCACACACTAGACCTCTTCGCTCATAGGTTAAATCAGTTCTGAATGCAAGTGTCATTTGAGAGCATCTGATTGGCAGGATGCAAAGTCACATATGGAATCCTTACTTCAAACGCATCTGGAATTTTTGTCCAGCTTCTGTCTCTTAGAAGGAGGTTGAAACGGATGTTTAACAGCCAATCTAGCATATCCACAATAGCCCAGAAAGAATTCCTGGACAAGCTCAACAGTCTTCACTAGTATTTCATTCTGATATTTTAAAAGTCCTTGTGGTTTGCTCCACCATTCTTGATAGACCATCCCAGGTTTCAAAATGCATTTCTTTTGAAACTTGTGGTCTCGTTACAACTCCAATTATTTTGTTTTATCTTTTCCTAAATATAAGTGAACAAACAAGAAACATTTTAAATAAAAGTATCTATTTGTTGTTTCATCCTCTAAATTCAACTTTCTTTTTGAAAGAGTAAGCATTTTTTTAATGTTCTTTTTTTTTCTTTCCCCACAAGCTGTCATTTTGTCCATAGAGCTGTTATTCGTATCTGAATCTAGTAAGTTGCCTGAATTTTTATGATGTCCTAAATTTGGGGAAAAACAGATAGGAGAAAGTTTCAGGTTTCTTAGGCTCCTTTTCTGTACAGAAGGACATTCCCATAATACTGACACTAACCTTTCTAATCCATCCTCAGGACCCTCACTGCGATGCCTGGTGTTCATTGGGGTTACAGATCCCATTATCAGTGCCCCCCAACCTCTAGATATCATCAAGATCTTTCATTACTCAACCCATATTCCTGTGTTTTATTCCTGTGGTTTTACCCAGACCACAAGCACACATCTCTGATAAGCAAAAAAAATGTACTAACATACACAAGGTAGATGCACCACCTAGGGAAGCTTGTCTTTCTGGAGTTCCTGAATTGATGTCTCAATAGTGCATGTGAAATAAGACAAGGGTCCCCCAAATCCAATTAAATATTGATGAAGCACTACAATTTATTTTGGACTTCCAAATTTTTAATGAAGTGCCTTCAAAAATTAAAAAAAGCAAAATATATTCTGTAGGAAGTGTTAATCATAGACTGTGATTAAGCATAAGATAAGCGTAAGACTATGCTTATACATAGTCTCGAAAATTTGGAAAGATTATTACATTAAAAGGCAGAAAACCTGAAACTTGTGATAAACAATATACTTTTCAGCAATACCGTCTTTACTTCTTGTTTTGTTAATTTTTTTCCTGTTTTTTTTAAAACTTGTGTCATTTGATGGCAATACCCTCTCATGCTCCTCATACCCGATCTCCTGCTCGTACGCAGGAAGGTAATGAGGCAGCAAATATGCTATTTTTCCATAGCTTATTTCTTGTTTTCTAGCTTTATGGGGCAATTTTAAGTACGTGTGCTTCCAGCCAGAGTCACTATTTGCTTCTGATCTTTTCTAAATGCCAGCTACCAAAAAAGAAAGTAAATTAAAAGACTCCTGTGCCATTTTCATCAGCCTTAAAAAACATGTTTCACTATCTTCCCAGGCTCTGGATGCTAAGAAAATTCGGTGCCTTACGAAACAGACCAAGATTGCATGCTAACCAAATGTTCACGTGATTGAACATATCATTAAAGTACTTACGAACTTGGTTCTAATCCCCATTATGAATGAAATTAAGCTGCATAAATAAAATTACACATACATGTATGTGTGAATCTGTGTGTGTGTGTGTGTGTGTGTGTGTGTGTGTGTGTGTGTGTGTGTGTTACCTGGCCAATATCATTCAGTAACAAAAAAGATTTGGAATTTCTTCCTAACAGCAAGGAGGCTAACTGGTTGACATGATGGGTTTCAGTCCTGATCTCACATAACCTGGCTCATGTGACCCTGGGAAAACTCCTTATTCCTGTAAGATCTACAATTTTACATGTATAACAAAAGAATTAAACTACATGCTAAGGTTCTACGTGTCTATAACTGAATATGGCAGAACACCTTTAACTCAAAAAGTATTTGAAGGGTCCCTTAGAGGAGTCTACCTGAAATGCAGGTATATCTATAATGTGGTCCCTAACTGCTTGACTTGATGCTGTGTACTTCCAGTCTCTTAAAAATCTCTTTCCATTCAATAGGGCTACAAATAGTATCCAAAATTCTTATAGTTTGAAATCCATAAAAGAAAACATAATTTTGAGAACACTGAGAAATGTACAATTCTTAACTAAATTCCACCTCGTTGTTGCATTTCTGAAATATCTAAAATAGTCATTCATAATCACAAGGGCTCCTCTCCTCATTACATTCATTTGGGATTTTGAGAAACAAAGTAACATACTGAGTTACCTCAGTCATAATTTCCCACCATACGATTTCAGTTTTGTACAGCTAATTTTCAGTGTTTTTCAGAAACTGTATTTCTTGAAAAATTTAGAAAATGTGTTTAATCTTAAAACCTATTATCATCTTAAAACCTCTTCTAAGTTACGCCATCTTGATAAATTGGAGTAAAGTGCTTCTGACATTAGTTTAATAGTATCAGCTATTTCCTATTTATAGTTCTCCTAGAATTTAATCCTTTCTTTAGGATGATTCAATGATTCTTTTCTTTCACATAATCATGGTGTTAGTAGCAAACAACATACATTGTATACTAAACAGCATCATTTGTTTTTAAGGAACATTTACATAATGGTTGCCATATGGGTATTGAAAACAAGATGGGTAATGTAAGCCTATTATGTTGCTTAAAATATATTATGAGCATAACTAAAGGAAATATTGAGCCAATTTGTCACAGTTGTTTATTCTAAAGTAAAGAAAAAAAGCCTTTGTTTTATAATAAACAGATGCCCATATCAGCATTGGAATTTCAATTACTTTGCTACTCCTTTTTCAGATAGCTTAATTTATTCATTGGAGTTTTATCAATTAGATATTTTCCAAAGAATGATTTAATTCATAAATTCACTGAGTGACTGTTAAAATGTTCACAATGATGGATGTGAACATAATACAAAGATTTCCCATAGTACATTGCTTATTTCAGAGTTGAGCAGATTCTTTCTCACAAGGGCTACATGTATTTTATATTTATGGCTTACTTGAATTTCTGAGGCATTCTGGACACTTATTTATTCAACACATATTTTCTGAGCATCTACTATGTGCCAGACATTCTTTTCTAAAACTTTTTTTATGTTTATTTATTTTTGAGAGCGAGAGACAGAGTGTGAGTGGGGGAGGGGCAGAGAGAGAGGGAGACACAGAATCCGAAGCAGCTCCAGTCTCTGAGCTGTCAACACAGAGCCCATCACAGGGCTCGAACTCATGAACTGTGAGATCATGACCTGAGCCAAAGTCAGATGCTTAACTGACTGAGCCACCCAGGCGCCCCCAGACATTTTTTGAGGTACTAGAGAATCAATAAATAAAAGGCGGAAAGCCCTTGCTTTCATGGAGGTATAATTCTAATGGGGAATACAAACAATCTACAAAGTAAGTAAAATATATTCTATTTTAGAAAGTGACAAGTGTATAGGAAAAAATAAAGATGGGGAATATGGAATGTAAGTAGAGATAGCTATTGTAAAATGAATATTTGTGTCCTCCCAAAATTCAAATGTTGAATCCCTCACCTCCAGTGTGACAGTAGGTAGGGTCTTTGGGAGGTAATTAAGTTTAGATGAGATCATAAGGATGGTACCTTCATGATGACATTAGTGTCATTATAAAAAGAGGAAGACACAGGAGGGCTCACTCTCTCTCCACATGCACATACCAAGGAAGAGCCATGTGAGTACTCAGCGAGAAGGAAGTTTTCTACAAGCCAGGAAGAAGAGCCTCACACTGATGGCACCTTGATGTTGAACTTCCAATCTCCAGTACTGTGAGGAATAAATTCCTGGTTTTTAAGTTACCCAGTCTATGGTATCTTGTTATGACAGCCTGAGCTGACTAACACAATGGCAACATTTGAAGGTTTAGATAGAGTATCCAGGAAAGTAAAGATGTGAAGGAAGTGAGTAAGTAAACAATGCAGATATTGGAGAAATAGCATTTCAGGCAGAGGGAACAGCAAGTGCAAAGGCCTGAAGGGAAAGAGGATGAATTGGAGAAATAATAGAGAAGGCAGTGGGATATGAAGTTAGAAAAGTAGTCATGAAAGGCCTTGTAGCTCATAGTAGCTATTTTGGTTTTTATTTTGAAATGGAAAACCATTAGCACTAATCAGAGAAAGGAGAGAGATAATCTGGATAGTTTTAACTATATACATCGTGCTGCCATGTTGAGAATCAAGAGCAGTAAACCAAAGTCAGAAGCAGGAAGACCAATTTGGAATCTATTAACATCATAGAGATGTGAAATAATAGTGGCTTAAGCCAAGCTAATGGCATTTGGGAAGGTAAGAACTGCTGGGCATCTTAGAACATTTTGAAGGTAGAGATGACAGGATTGCCTCCGGCTTATGCAAAAAGAAATTGTATAGAGAGCAAAGGTTAGAATCGAGTATGTTCAAGGAAGTATGGAAGGAGAGAAATTGTAGGTAGTAAGCATAGATTCCTTTTCCAAAGAGTTCTTCTATAAAAGGGAGCACAATAGGGGGTAGTATGTAGAGAGGAAAGGTGATTGTAGAGAGTAAAATAAGTAAAGTAAGTAAAAATAAGTAATCATTTATTTGTAATCTGGTAGGAATAAGCCAATAGAGAGTGAAAAGTTGATGGTCCCTCAGGAAAAGCATGATCAGTGAATTGGCGAAAGAGGATAGACGGTAGAGGCTAGCCACAGCTACAGATAGGGACAGTTCCCTCTATAGCATCTGGACAGAAGATAAAGTTAATAAGCATAGATGCAGATGAATAGGTAGATGGGATGGTGGGAGTTTTTGGAAATTTGCTTCAAATTTGGGGGAGGGTAATGTAAAACAAGATTGTCCATTGAGATGAGGATGAGGAATGAGATATGAAGTTAAGGTAAAGAAAAAAGTATAAAATAGTCATCTGGAAGAAGGGGAGAGAGGACAGGCCAATTATGATTAACTGGACTATAAGATTTGCCATTTTTGCATGAGTAAGACTATGTAGTAGTAATGCAACCATTTGCATGATTAAAATCTCATTTAAGCACACAAATACTTCAATTTAGGGTCAGATTTTTCCCACTGTGGCCCTGTATTTAGATTAGCACATACATTGTTAATTATACCAAGAGGTGAAGTTGTATTTTTGTGTGTGCAGTCAACTTTACATATCTCTATTTGTATATGCCAAGAAAGAGGTATTAATATCACAAAGTACAGATTGCTAATATTATGAAGTAATCTAGGCGATTTCTCTCATTTTACTGATGAGGAAACTAAACCACAGGATGATTAATTAACTGTTCCGAAATCTTATATACAGTTGTTAGTTCAGGCAAAACCAGGGCACAGTTCTTCCAACTCCTAATTCAGTGCCTCTTCTCCAAGCATTTATATGCTGGTTTATGTATAAAAAGTGGAAGGCTACATCTACGCACATATTGTTTATATTTCAAAAGAAAGCAATTAAAACAACAAACTAAAACCTAACAAAAGTGATTATCTGTAAGTGTATGGAAAAAACAGGATATAGAAGACAGAATTGAAGCTAGACTTCTTAAAATGTGCCTGGTTTTATAGTTTGCCTTTCAAACCATGTATATATTTTATATTAAATAATTAAAACATTAAAAATCAGAAAGAATGAATACATCTAATTCTTTGCTAATTTGTTTATATAACCATATAGATAATTATTTCAAGTGACTCCAAAACATAGTATTTTGACAATAAATCCTTTTTTTTTTACTGTAAATTCTTAATCATTATAGCCTAAGGACAAAATGAATTGCAAAAGTGATCTGAAACTGCACCCAATTAGTTGTAATAATGTTTTTGTTATTTTGAAGCTATTATAGGCATATTATAGGGCTGAACAAATAAGTATATTAATATCATTAAGAACCATGACTATCAGTGAAAAAGAAACACAAGTCTGAAATAAGGAAGTTAAGTAATATCCCATAAGTTTAACTTAAATTGAAAATATCAGTATTCTTGGGGTGCCTGGGTGGCTCAGTCAGTTAAGTGTCCAACTTTGGCTCAAGTCATGATCTCATGGTTTGTGAGTTCAAGCCCCACATCAGGCTTACTGCTGTCAGGACAGAGCCCACTTTGGATCCTCTGTCTCCCTCTCTTTTGCCCCCCCCCCCCCACTCTGCTCTCACTCAGAAAAAATCAACATTTAAAATATTTTAAAAAAAGAAAATATCAATACTCTTTATCTTTTCTAAAAATGCCTAACTCCTAGGTGTGTCCAAGGAAAAACCTTACAACACTGATAATTGAGGATTGAGTATCCCCAGTGGCCAGATTATGATCTTTAAATACTATTTTCCACCCATACTCCCCCAAAATATCAAAGCTCCTTGGGAAAATGGGTGAATCTAGGTTAAGGGCTAGAAATGTATAAAGCAAGCCTAGGACATTTAGATGTGCCCCCAAAGCAAGAAATTTCTTTTCAAAAGACTGGAGTTGCTTCAAAAGGACAGAAGAGTCTATTTGAGTGCATCAAAAGAGTCTATTGAGTTCCTGCAATAGACTGAAATACATTAATATGAAAATCCACAAGTTCATAATGATATAAGTACCACACACACAATGGTCACCATTAGAGGTTTCTTGGAAACCAACTCATTATTCTAAAAAATAACAAAGGCACAGCATCAAGCCAGACTTTGCTGTATAAAATCTATTTCAGTGTAATCAATTAGTCTGAAAAGGGAGAGTTCTTTAAAGAATTCCAGTTAATAAATGCAAAGGGAATGACAGAATTAGAATGTCACAGTTTTGCAATCCCTAATGAAATAATGAATCTATATATATAGATCTAAAACAATTAGTGAGAAGTTGTTGGAGAAGTTTATAATGGATGCATCATGTTGACATCATCTGGATCCATCTGGATCTTAATATCACATAAACAGAACAACCAAGGCATTTTACCAGGAAGTACATGGCATCCCTTATGCAACGTTCTTGTCAAAAATTTTTAATTAAGCCTATATATCTATCATTTTACAATAAATATAAGGAAATGAAGAACAAGATAAACTGCATATCAGAAAGCAATCAGCTGAATTCTGTTTGAGGGAAATTCTACAGTACGAATGACTGAGTTTCTTCAATAAATAAATGGCATTTAAAAAAAAGAGAGGAAACACTGTTATATATTTAAAAAAAGAAACTGAAAGATATAGTGAACCAAATATAATATGTGGAACTTAAGATCTTAATTCAAACAAACCAACCCTAAACAGATATTTTTGAGAAAATTCAGCAAACTTAAACAAGCACTGGGTATTAGGTGATGTTAGTAGCTTAACCCAGGTATGTTTTATGACAAAGTCCTTATTTGTTAAGCATAGATACCAAAGTATTTGTGGAGTTTATTATATTGCTTTGGGCTTACTTTAATATTCTCAGTCTTCACACCCACATAAAAGTGCATATAAATAATAGTACAGGGGTAGCAAATGAAACAAGATGAGAAAAATGTTGGTAATTGTTGAAACTAAGTGATTTAGTTACTGGTTCATTATACCATTCTCTCCTTACTCTTGCATGTTTAAAATTTTTATGTGAAGAAACCTATTTTTTTTAAAAAGAAGAAATATAGCAACAGCGAACTTCGTTGTTCATAAATTCTGAGCTCGTGTATATTTATCCACTTAGGATAATTGCTTAGAAGTGTAATTGCGTATTTCAAGTTTTGACATATGTTTCTAATTTATGTTCTGAAAAAAATTATCAGTTTACATATTCCCTCCAACAATACATGAGAAAGTCAATTTCCTTTCTCTTGACAATCTGAGTTTGATCAGTCCTTTAATATTTGCTAGTCAGAAAGGTGGAAATATCTTATTATTGTATTTGCTTGTGTTCACAAGATTACTAATAAGGCTATATATATATATATATATATATATATATATATATATATATACATATATAGACATATCCACTGACCATTTATATTCATTCTTTGGTGAAGGGCCTGTTTATATATATTTTTTGCCTGTATTTCTTTTCAGGAGTCATATGTTCTCTTTTCAATTTTAAGAGTGATCTGTGAGGTGGCTCAGTCAGTGAAGTGTCCCACTCTTGAGTTCAGCCCAGGTCATGATCTCACAGTCATGAGATCATACCCTGCATCAGAGCTCTGCCTGGGCATGGAGCCTGCTTAAGATTCTCTCTCTTCCTCTCCTCCTGCCCCTTTCTGACGTATGCTTACTCGTGCTGTCTCTCTCAAAAAAAAAAAAAAAAAAAAAAAAAAAAAAGAGTGCTTTGTATACTACAAATACTCTTTTTTTCCTGTCACCTTAATTGCAGGAATTTTATTTTGATCAGTCTTGTTTATGCTGTTTTTTGGAATGTAAAAATTTTCTATTTGTTTTCTGTATTCAGCATCTTAAATCTTTAGTTACATACCTTTCTGGCTTTTATTCTAGGCTAAGAAAAATCTTTACCTTTCAAGATTATAAAAGTATCACTTTTTTTTTCTTCTGGTTCTTTAATAATTTTAACATTTTTTTAAAATGTTGTTTATTTATTTTCATAGAGAGAGAGCACATGCATAGGGGAGGGGCCAAGAGAGAGGAAGAGAGACAGAATCCCAAGCAGGCTCCATGCCATCAGCACAGAGCCTGATGTGGGGCTCAAACTCAAGAACTGTGAGATCATGACCTGAGCTGAGATCAAGAGTTGGATGCTTAACCAACTGAGTCACCCAGGTGCCCCCAACAATTTTAACGTTTCATCTTTCTCAATATGGAATTTGTCTTTTTAAGGACTGTAGTAATGTTCTAGCTTGATTTTTTTCTTTTTCAATTATCCCCAAACTGTTTATTTAATAATCCATCTTTTTTTCCTACCCATTTTAATGCTACTTTTACCATATGCTTATTTCTCATATACACCTGGTCCTATTTCCTGATGCTTGTCTACTTCATTGATCTATTTAACAATTTATGCATCAGATTGACACTTTTAATTACTCTGGCTTTATTACATGTTTTAAAATGTAGTAGATCAGAGTAACTTGGAACTTTCTCTTTTAATTTCTGATTATTCTCACATATTTTGTCTATATGAACATTGGAATAAACTTGTCATAGTTAAAAAACAAAGTTTCATTGGGATTCATATTGTCATTGTACTAAAAAGCATAGACTGAGTTAGAGAAACTGACAATGTTATAATAATGGATCTTTTTATCCAATAATGAAAATGCAAGATGAGTCCCTTTGTAGTTAAATCTTCTTTTCATATCTTCAGTAGAGTCTTAAAGTTTCTTTATAATTGTCCTTGATATTTCTTGCTAAGTTTATCCCTTGGTAATCATACTCCACATTGCTCTTGTAAATGGCACCTTGTTCTTTAATATTTTTATATATAATAAACTGCACTTGAAGTTTACAACTTAAGAAGTTTTGATGTTTGTGTACTGCTATGAATCTAACATCACAATCAATATAGTGAACATCTTTATCACCCCAAAAGTTTTCTTGTGCCTCTTTGTACTACTACCTTCCTCACCCTACATCCTACACCCCTTCCCAGGTAACCAGTAATCTTAGCTTTCTGTCACTATCAGTGAGTTTGCATTTTCTCAAATTTTAGGTAAATGAAATAATACAGTGTATATACTCTTTTTTACCTCACTTCTTTCACTCAGCATCACTACTTTTGGGATTTATCTGTGTTATTAGTTGCATCAATATTTCCTTCCCTTTTCTATTATATGGGTATATGAGTAACTTTTCTATCATATGAGTACTTTTCTATCATATGGATATACTATAGTTTGTTTATCTATTCATCTGTAGATGGACATTTAAGTTGTTTCCTCTTTTGGCTATTACAAATAAAACTACTATAAACAGAAGTGCCAGGTGGCTCAGTCGATTAAATATCCGACTTCAGCTCAGGTCATGATCTCGTGGTTTGTGAGTTCGAGCCCTACCTTGGGCTCTGTGGTGACAGCTCAGAGCCTGGAGCCTCCTTCGGATTCTGTGTCTCCCCTTTCTCTGCTCCTCCTCCGCTCATGCTGTCTCTCACTCTCACTCTATATAAATTTTTATATAAATAAATACAAAAATAAAAACCATTATAAACAATCTTACAGTAGTCTTTGTATGGGCACATGCTTTCATTTTTCTTGGAGAAATACCAAGGAATGCAATGGCTGGCTCATGTGTAGGTGTATATATGACTTTTAAGAAACTGCCCAACTGTTTTCCAATGTAGTGCCATTTTGTGTTCCTACTCAGCAGTGTATGAGAGTTCCAGTTCTTCCATATCCTCACCGATACTTGCTATATGTAAATGATGAGTCACGGGAATCTACCCCCCAAACCAAGAGCACACTGTATACACTGTTGTTAGCCAACTTGATAATAAATTATACTAAAAAAATAAAGCGATTTTAATAATTATGTGATGGTTTGTCATGTTTTAAATTGCATTTCTTTGTTGACTTATGCTATGGAACATCTTTTCACGTACCCATTTGACATCTGTGTATCTTAGTGTCCGTTCAAATCTTTTCCACACTTTTGAGGAGTTATTATTGGAGTTTTGAGAGTTCTTTGTGTATTCTGGATGTCTTTTTTTCAGATATATGATTTACAAATATTTTCTCCCAGTCTGTGGCTTATGTTTTCATTCTCTTTACAGTGTCTTCTGGGGAGCAGAATATTTTAAATTTTGCTCGTACATAATCTATCGAATTATTTTTTTATGGGTCATGGTTCTGATTTTCATATCTAAGAAAATTTTCCTAACCTGGTGATTTTCAACCAGAGATCTTTTGCTTCCCAGGCGATATTTGGCAAGTCTGAATACAGTTTTTGGTGGTTACAACTGGGAAGGAACTACTAGCTTCTAATGGGGAGAGGCCAGGCATGCTGCTAAACTTCCTAAATGCACAGGACATCCCTCCACAACAAAAAATTATCTGGCTCCAAATGTCAGTAGCACTGGGTTTAAAAAAACCCTGGTCTGTCCCAAAGTCAAAAAGATTTTCCCTTTGTTTTCTTCGTGAATGTCTATAATTTTAGATGTTACATTTAGGTCCAGGACCTATTTTAAGTTGCTTTTTTGTATATGTTATGAGGTATGGATCACTGTTTGTTTATTGTTGTCTTGCATATGGATGTTCAATTGTTCTAGCATAATTTGTTGAAAAGACTATTCTTCTTGCATTGAATTGCATCCTTCTCAAAAATCAGTTGTCGATATACATATGGTTTTATTTCTGAATGCTCTATCCTGTTCCATTGATCCTTTTGTCAATTTTTATTCCGATATCACAGTTGATACTGATTACTATAGACTTATTTCTAAGTTTTGAAATTAGTGTTAGTCCTCTAAATACGATGTTATTTTTCAGTGATGTTTAATTAGACTATTCTAGGTCCTTTGCATTTCCATGTAAATTTTAGAAACAGTTTATCAATTTCTACAAAAAGAAAAAAGTCTGCTTGGATTTTGATTGTAATTGAATTTAATCTATGGAAAATTTAGGAAAAATGACAAAAATACTGAGTCTTCTGACTCAGGGTATAATGCTTCATTTATTTAGTTTTTCTCTAATCTTCTCATGAATGTTTCATAGATTTCAGTGTACAGGTTTTGCATATCTTTTGTAAAATTTACTCCCAAGATTCATATTTTGGTGCTATTGAAAATGATATTGATATATAATTTCAATTTATGTTTATGGCTGACATACAGAAATGCAGCCGACTTTTTGAATACAGACTGGATGGCTTAAACAATAGAAATATATTTTCTCACAACTCTGGAGGCCAGAAGTCCAAGATCAAAGTATTAGCAGGATTGGTTTTCTCTGAGACTTCTTTGTTAGGCTTTCAGATCACTATCTTCTCCTATCTTCATATGGTCTTTCTTCTGTATAGGTCTGTATCCTAGGCTTCTCTTCTAATAAGGAAACCAGTCCTATTGGATTATGGCCCACCCTAATGAACTACATTTAACTTATTCTTTTAAAGACCTTAACTCCAAATACATCACATTCTGAGGTACTATGGATTAGCACTCCAACATATAAATTTGAGGGAAACACAATTTAGTCCATAACATTAAGTTAGCTAGAGGATTTCTGTTTTATTATTTTGGAGTTCCTACCTAATTGCTCTTGGCCTTCCCTAAATACTTTTGTTTGGGTTTGGGGTTTTCCATTATTTTCTTTCTTTCTTCCTTTCTTCCTTCCTTTCATTCTTTCTTTCTTTATTTTCCTTTTTTTTCTTTACTTTACCATTGTATTAATACCTTTAATATGTCTAGAATTCTTTATTACAATAAAGTAATACTTTTAGGCACATTTCATTTTTCTTAAACCTCAAATTCAATGTTTTGTTACAATGTTGGCACTCATACTTTATTTTTTGCACCTCACATTTGCATGCTATATATTTTTCTCATCCTTTTACTTTAGATTTTTTAAGTCACTGTGTTTTAGGTGAGTTTCCTACAGACCACATAGATTTTTTTTTCCTTTTTTTATTTTCCTTTTGCAAACTCAATCTTACTCTTTTAATTAATTAGTTTATCCTGTTTTTATTTGTTGTTATGACAAACATATTTAGTTTTACTTCTGTCATCTCATAAATTTTCAGTTTTTTATGGGTTTATTATTTTCTTTGTGTTATTATCTCTTATCAGATAGTTACTGTGCAGTTGTCACTGCTTCCGTTGTTTGTTTTCTATTCCTACCTGAGCAATTTTGGAAGATATTCAAGCAGTTTTCAGATCCATTTGTAGTTACCTTCTGCTGAGCTAAGAATAATCACTAAACTATCTAACATGGAAACATGCCTCTTCACAGTCATTATTTTTCACAGAAACCTTTTTGTTGTTGTTTAACTGCCCCTGTTTTTGTCTTGTGTTCATGATAATCAAGGGCCTGTAGTAAATGCTTATTCTATTATTACTATCATTATTATTATTATTATTATTATTATAGCTTTTTGGACTGTGCATTGGAACTTTTCTTTCAACATCTGGTTTTGATGACAAAGCATCATTCAAGGGCATTTTACACACTTCCCATAAAAGGATAATTTTTGCCTTGCTTTATTTTCATCTCCTAAAATACAGACAACATTTTTTCTTCACAAAAGAATTTCAAGGACCTTATTATTCTAAGGTGATTATGGCTTGTCCCAAAATGAATAATAACCATCATGGTCTATCTCTAGATATAAGGGTTACATTAAAAATAAATATATTCTATATGGTTGCTATCCTGACAAATATTTTTATCAAGCATCTGCACTATGATGAATATGGCTCCTAATATAATTTATCTTAAGAAACTTGTTTCAGCAGATCAACTTATTGTTTACGTAGTGAACAGAAATGATGGCCTTGGCTGAACACTCTTTAATTTCCATACAAACGCTCCACTTTCTAAGCAGACTACTAATTTCCTGGTTCAATTCTCTGTCAGAATCTAACTTCCAAAGAATAGCATGTGCTCTTGGTAGAGATAGTAGGGCTATTATCCTTTTAGGTAGCTTCAGCAATTGTCCTCAAAGCGCCCCCAAAGGCTGAAGGAGAAAGAATGTAGCAGAATTTAAGATTTTAAAGTTAGCTTTTCAGCCAAAAATAAGTTGAATAAATTAGCAAAGAAGTATTTGAGAAAGTCTTTATTTGACAAAGTAGAAGTATTCTGTCTTCTCTCTCGTATATACCATGACTTAGAAAATACATTTATATTATAAGACATTCCTTAGTGCATCCAGATAAATTGATATCAGAAAGGGCACTTAGAAAAATAGATATCAGAGTTGGCTCTCTTTTTGCTTTACCAAGCTTTATTTCCCACAGGCACATCAACAATGTGAACTAAATGGTATCATTCCACAATTCACCTCTCAGTGCTTAAGTCGAGTGGTGACAATCCTGAGTTTAGCCACCTTGAATAATAGGTTGGAAAGAATATAAAGAGGAGTTGGGAGCTGATAAATAGACTCAATTCTTCTATTTCTTAGATGGATGAGCTAAAAAACAAATCAAGCTAATCTGAGACTTTACTTGGGAGCTATGTTAGTTCTAAGTTAAAACTGCCACTGAATAATGCCTTGCCTAAAAATGAAGTCTTACAGTCAATCCTTTAGGATATGTCTCATTCAAAGGTGCTGCATCCATGATATTTGTGCTAGGTTGTCACTGTGATTGATTTGTGAACTTGTTCTCTTTTACCTCTAGAAACTTTGAGAATTGTCTAAAAGATTTCTTAAGGTCAAGATTATATTGAGAGATATTATTCCATGCATATAAATCCCATGGAAAAAAGGACAAAGTAAAGAGTTATCAAGACATAAACACAAAGTGAGATTATAGAAAGAAATATTAAGTGAAATAAATGTAAAAAAAAAAAAGGTGAGTGAATGGGAATCATCTTTAAAAAGAAGTGCTGGTATGCTGAGGAAAGATAGAAGTGAAAGGACTAGAGAGCTTACCCAAACAAGGAATGGTTATAAACTCCTTTACACCATAAATAGAAACATACTTAAATCCTTGACTGTTGTAGACTCTAGGTCTGGAGTCCAGCAAGAGAGCGGGATGCAGGATTAAAATGTGAGAGAGGCTAATGTCTGGGAGGAGACCACAGCCCCGAGTAAGGGTCCTTGCTCCATTTTTACTAGGGTCAGAAAGCTTACAAGTGTGATGGACATGCACAAAGAGACAATGAAACCATGAACATTAACTCATGGGCTGGAGAAAAGGGGGTTTTGAAGATATATGGTGTTAGGGGTTTGGGTCAATACAAAACAAAACTCTGGTGCTGGGTGGAAGGTTGTTTACAGCAAACATGAGGTGCCACCTCTGTTTATCTGAATTGGTCTAGGGGCAAAAAAGAGCATGCTACCTCAGGGTCAACAAAGCACCTTTCTTTTGCTAATTAGCTTCACACTGGGCAACTTTGCCCTGCTGTGGTCTAAAGTCCTGTTTTCCTGTTTTTGTCCTTCCTTCCTGTGAAAGCAGCTTTCTGCTATTGTACTAAGTTGGGGGGGCGTTTCTGCCCTAAATAACTAATCTTGTTTACCTCATTTTTGATGCTTTCATCCTGAAGTTTTTCTATTCCTATACCTTTGTCCTATACTGGGGGCCTTTGCCCTGTTTACCTAATCTTGTTTACCCAAACTTGGGTGTGTTCATCCTGTGGCTTTCTAATTCTTTATGCTTTGTTAACCCATTGGTGCAAGCTCAGGGAATTCCTAAGCTTATTCCCCACAGTTGACTGAAATTCATTTGAAATTCTTAATTCAGAGATGCAAAATTATTTTTTCCAAGAAATTTGCCCAGGAGATATTGCTCAACAAGGATATCTGCACATCTGTTATTAAAACTTTGAGATTAGAAGTTAGTAGGTGGTCGATATATTGTGTAATTTCTAGGCAAAAAAAAAAATCAGGTTTTTAATGCTAATTCCCTTTCTCCAATATTAGTATGACAGTAATCTGATGCCTGGAATTCCCTTAAAATATCATTGGAAATCCCCTGTATATTTTTTGTGAAAAAGTCAGGATATAATTGCCAATATTTGTTCATTCGAAAGCTATGTTGCCAAATCCAAATTCCTTCCAATATATGTGTAGGAACAGGGCTTTCAAGAATGGGATTCCACTGAATAGGACATATGGGAAGGAGCTATGGTGAATGGTGTGTGAAAAAGAAGTTCTTAGGTATGATCTGAGGATGTAAAGGACTCTATGCCAAAGATTTCATTTATTTTTTTAAATAAATATCTTAGAGAGAAAGAGAGGGAGATCATGAGTAAGGATGAGGGGCAGAGGGAGAGACAGAGAGACAGAGAGAGAGAGAGAGAGAGAGAGAGAGAGAGAGAGAGGATCCTAAGCAGGCTCCATGCTCAGTATAGAGCCCAATGTGGGGTTTGATCCCATGAACAATGAAATCATGACCTAAGCTGAAATCAAGAATCAGACGCTCAACCAACTGAGCCACCCAGGAGCCCCTTGATGCCAAAGATTTTAATACTAGAAAAGTCAGAAGACTTGGGATTGAGTTTAGCCCTGCTATTTCTGTGCAATGTAAACTTGGGAAATTTACTGGGCTTTGCCAAGTCTGTTTCTCCTTTAGTAAAATGGGTTTAATGTTATTAATCTTGCTGGGTTATTATCAAGATTAGGCAAAATATTGCAATTGAAAATACTTATAAGTTGTAAAGCCACTCCTGTTATTATTGTCATTGTGTTCTTGTTATTTGTATACACTTTATCAATACTTCTCAAAAAGGGAAACATCCACAGTGGAACATCTTCAAAATGCACATGCCTAGACTCCATGTAAATATTGCAGGTGGACTCAAACATACATATTTTGAAAAGGCCATCTAGGAAACTCTAGTGTGCAGCCCTTGTTAAGAACCATGAGGTGTATACTCAACGCTCAAGTTTCAGACTTCCTGGTCCCTAATGTGTTATTACCGCCCTAAACTAGAAGACCACAAGGAGGCATCCTCTCCTCTTACAGTCCCAGAATTCAATCAATGGTCATTTTATCCCATTAAGTTGTAATGAAGTACTGAAATAGAGAATTTACTGTAATAGTGAAGAGTTGTAGTTTGGGGAATAAATTCAACAGCTTAAAGAATGCAGTATTTTTTTCTCTTTCCAAACATAGCTAAATATCCTTTTCAATTCTATGTAATCTACCTGTCTGAAGCATTCCCAAAATTTGTTTGTTTGTTTGACTAACAGTGATCTATTCCTAAAATTAGTTATCCTTTTCTCCATGTCACTGTTAGTGGTATAGAGGTAACAGGGTACAGGGCTCCATGTGCTGCTTACCACATCTCTCAGTAGAAGCAAAGGAGTCAAAAACTGCCCCCCCCCATACCAACACTTACTCATTTCACTATATCCATGTAGTCTGTATATTATATGCCAAGCACTGAATTTGACTTAGGGAATATGTGTACATAGTGTTTGCTGTTGAGAAATTCCTGTCAAGCAGAATCACTAGATAGCAAATATAAGTGTCAGCAATTATAATTTTGTGTAGACAGACAATAAAAGGAAGATGAATAATGTCTTCAAGTTAATTTAAATCAAAGGCAGTACTTGAATAGTGCACTAACCATAAAGAAAACCTCACACCCAAAGCTGTGGTGATTAATATTGCTGGTATCTACTGGGTATTCTAACCCCTTCCAAGGCTTATCTGCTTATTATAACACCATTTATTATTCTTTACTGCATGTAAACTTCCCAACTGGTATGATCCTTTCCCACCAACCCCATTTGTGACATTCACTCATAATGGAATCTTTTGCCTGGATAACTCATATCCATCTTACCAGTTTACTTCAGGACTTTGTTCTCTGAGTCTTCCCTGATTGCTACTCTATTCCCTAGACTTAGGTGGGTACTCCTCTTTTTTGTTCCTCCTTGCTGCACCCATAGCATGTTATTGAAAACTGCCTTCTAGGTTGCTAGGTTTCAAGGTGCCTACTTTTTTTTATGTTTATTTAATTATTTTCAGAAAGAGAGAGAGAGCCAGGGAGGGGCAAAGAAAGAGAGAGAGGGAGAGAGAGAATCCCAAGCAGGCTCCGTGCTATCAGTACAGAGTCCAACACTGGGCTCAATCTCACAAACTGTGAGACCATGACCTAAGCTGAAATCAAGAGTTGGATGCTTAACTTACTGAGCCACCCAGGCACCCCTCAAGGTGCACACTTGATAGTTCATGAGTATGGGAAATATCTTAATTACTTTAACTGTCTTTCATTCTTAGAATTCTCTGCTTTTTTCTT